>NC_133987.1:14527500-15215000 GCF_047716275.1 Strix uralensis | reverse complement strand
AGCTCAGTAGCTGTAGTTGCAGCACTGTAACATGGGAAAAGTGCATGTTTTAAGAAGTGACTTTCTCACATTCCTAAGAATTGTACTAGAAGGAAGAGACACTGTTAGCTGGTTAGCACATTCAAGTACTAAATTCACCTGCTAACTAACAATACTCAGTTGTTCAAAGGTGTTTTCCAATCACAAGCAGGTCCCACATGAATCAAGGCAAAGTGCCTCCTCATGATCCCCAGACAGCCAATCCACCCGCCGTTTAAGAGCTCCCTTTTCCCTGCTAAATGAAATAATTTTGTAATTCTCCTAGAACAGTTCACACATGTTCTTACCTTTGACTGCTAAAGCACCATACCTACTTCTCAGATCTACTTACGCACTTTCAAATCCGATAGTAATTTTTTAAGCACTTGCAAAATAGCAGAAGCCCTGTCATCAGCCACCAACACCATCTTAATACTTTAAACATACTTCCTATGTTTGGATAGTATTTGTCTTGAACGTCATTGTTCTGACGGATAAAAACTGCTTTGTACAGCAGTTACTGTTGTTGGTTTTAAAGGATGCTAATTCCATATGTATCTTAAAAGAACTGGTGAAAGACTTCAAGTGTGGGAACTTAACACTTTCCCATTCAAATTATCCATTTTGTCCTGTAACAAAAAATCCTTTATAATAAGTATTAGTGAAACAATAGCGACTGGTTTGTTCTTTGACTACTCTTAAAAGCTTTTTCTTTACTTTAGCAGTTATACAGTAAATAGAATACAACCCATGAAATATAAAATATAAACAAAGCAAGCTTGGGGTCTTTCAGCTCCACTCGCAGTTTGAAATGCTTTTCTGTTCAGTTTCTAAAAGGCAGTTGGAATTTGGATTGTCATTTGAAATTGATGGCATTATCAAAAAACAGGCCAAAACCCTTTTTCAAATGGTTAGATTTTTTTGTCTTTCTGCTGCTGTGTACTTAAATAAAGAAGGTTTTGTAATAAAGGAAGAACTACTCATTTCCAAAGTAAGCACTGGATGTATAACCTCTCTGATTTGATCATGTACCTGTTTCCAAAGAGCTATTTTTAACAGTACAAATAGCTAAATGACACTGAGGATCATACAGAAACCTATAATGAGCTAGAAACAAAACTGGGTCTGAAACCCTAGTTTCTATGGAACAACAAAACATAAGTATCTCTTTCAGCTTTCAATGGTACATGTTGTATCTTTCGGTTACAGGTTTAAAACCAATTACAAACAGCATCAGTGTATCAAAACCAGAAGATACACAAGCAGCTTTTTGTTTCAATAAAAATTAAATCTGTTTAAATTCACATCATCTTCAGAGAGGGTAGAAGTACCTCTCATTTTAATTTCCACTTGTTTAAGTTGTATATATTGTATACAAGTGGGTGAAATGAAGAAAAAAGGCTTCAGAATGGAACATCCCTGTCAGATCCATAAACCAGAATCCAGTAACATCTCACTTAATAGCAATGTATTGCACAAGTTTCAAGTTTCTCAGAAATCTGTTTTTTCTTTCCATCCTCCTGCAACATATAGACTTACAAGTGTTCTGCCAACCTTCAGACTACAGAAAAAGCATTATTTAAGAAGAGAAAGTGCCTAATAGATATTCCTCAAAATCACAATGTACAGGAGGAAACAATGCACCAACAGGGTACCCTCCCTAGTGCAAAGCCTGCTTGTCAGCCACTCAGAATAGAGCCGTTATCTGCTGAGTGAGATCAACTTCACAACCTCATTAAATGTGAAGTAACTAAGCAACAATTGCTTTAACAGTACCTTCTAACTCATCACATCATATGGAGCTCATTCCTCTGCAATCCCATAAAAAAAACTCAAAAACCTACAGATGAACCCAAAAACCTACAGCCTTAGGTATTTAACCTATTTCGCTACCACAAGATTTAAGTGGGAAAAAAAGCTTACTTACTCAAACATGTATTTCATCTTGGCTTTGTACACATCTTGATGAATTTCTTGGTCCTTTATATTGTGTTAGGATAATCCAGTTCTTCATCATGATGTAATAATTTCTTCACATAGGAAAATAGTGCTCTGACTACGCAAACTAAAGCATTCATGTAAATAATCCCTATTATAATTTATTCTATTACTTCTTTAAACAGTAAGAATGTTACCTCAAACCGTTAATTTAAGGGGTTTTGTTTCAGGATTTTTTGTTTGTGTCCCCTCTCCCCTCCACCCCCAATTGCCACTTAAAATAGATTTCTATTCTGCTTTCTTTTTTTGTTTAAAAAAACCAATTAAACTTCTATACCAGTATGCAAGTTCTCTGCTTTGAACACTTAAGACATTTTTCAAACAACTCAGCAGTAAATCTCATAAAAGAGTCTTATGCTTGTATTTAAGATAAATATACAAACCCCCAAACATTCAGGTCTCTCATCTTCATATTCTTTTGGTAGTAAAATATCAAGTATATCTTTCTATTTGTTTTTTCAAAACGTCAAATGAAAAATTTGAGTAATTTTTGAAATAGCATTGTGTACTATGCTGTAACTAAGTAATTACCTCAAGACTGGAGACTTCTGCCTATATTTCCACCACTGTGGTAACAAAGACCCGAACAACCCAAATTATGGTCACCATCTACCTCAGTTACTCTTCCCAGAAAAATCCCAAACACTTACAGCGATACCAAATTTATAAGTCTACATGTTCTACTTCTCTTCTCCCACTAAAACCCGCACAAATTCCTTTTAAGGGAGGACACACATTGGCAGTGTTCACTGTTTAAATGAAAATTCCCTACCATTCAGCCTTGCCCGTATATTTATTTAAGTAAGTAAATATTCGAAGAGTGTATATAAAAAAATACATTAAACATTGTTATATATATATATATACACATTCAGTTTTTTAGATGACAATATTTGGTCATCCACCATGCTATCTATGATTTGCAAAAGGTACATATAATAAGTACTGCACATAATTACCATTCCGTTTGCACTACATTACCTTCTTGTAGTGGCCATATCACAAGCTAACATTTCAACCATAACATATGCAGCTAGGATTTACTTCTAACAATTTAAAACAATTATACATTGGAATATAAAATTAACATTCTTTTCTAGCTATGCATTTAGTTATCCACAAGGAATTTCAGGAAAAAAAAAAGTCAGAATAAAACAGTTTGATCAAGAGATCTCTTTAAAGGAAAACATACTTCCCATATCTCCTGTAATCACTCAAATGCTAAGCCCTCTAACAGGATCTTTTCATATATACCAGATGCCTTAAATTGAGTCAGTCACAGGTCATGTCTCCTATGTTAATCTCTTCACAATAAGCAGATAATTTTAAAAAAATATTTAAAAAAAATTCTATAAATCAAACTAAAATGATGGAATGTTTGTTTAGAAGTTTACCAAATGGAATGACCCTGCTGGAATTCTTTCATGTAGCCTGTGAAAATGTCAGAATATATTGCATTTAAGAGGTCACAGTCCCTAGAGAGTTCTGAGTTTTGGCCTGTATGTCTTTTCACATGCTTTAATATTTGAAAATTGTTCCTTGTAGACACTGACTGATGCCCTGGGAATGCTAGGATTGTGGGAACTGGCAGTACCAATGACAAAGACAGACTTACTGGGAAATCAGTACCTACTCAGTGTGCTCTCTCATCTTATAACAGATAAAACAACATTGAAATATTTACAGGGAGACAAAAAGAATCCACACATTAAGAGACATTTGTTTTTTCTACTGACACTGTTTGTTAAAAAACAACAACAACAAACAACTCCCCGAACTCCCCAAAAAACCTCAGCACCACAGGAAACAGACAAACACAGAGACAAATATATATTAATTACAATATACTGAGTGTTCTTACAAAGGATTATTTAGTAGATGATTTGTACTGGATGTTCCATGGACTATTAAAACCTTAAAGGAAAGACAAATCACAGAATCACTGAGGTTGGAAGCAACCTCTTGAGGTTACCTAGCCCAAGCCCCTGCTCAAGCAGGGTCAGCTGGAACAGTCTGCCCAGGACTGTGCCCAGTCAGATTTTTAGTATCTCCATGAAAGGAGATTCCACAACCTCTCTGGGCAACCATTCTTCTACACACACACATTCTATATACACTATACTACATATATACACGCATTTCTTTTGTAAACTTACATAAATTGTATACTTCTGTATCTAGACAGGTTTTTTAGAATATACTTACTTTGAGGTTTTGGGTTTTTTTTTTTTTTTTTTTTTTTTTTTTGTTGTGGGGGGTGTTGTTGTTAATCAGAATCTCTGTATGCTGTTTTCCAGATCTTGTTGCTTTCAGCTTACTGACTATGAAACTACGGAATTTAAGTTGACATTTCCAATTATTTTCTGTGCCTATCTATTACTTTAATCAGAACTAGGTTTTCCATTTGTTTTTCTCTAGCCTTCCCACTATCCATCTATTCTTCACTTTATCTCTCCCAACTCTCTCAAGAAAATAGCTTCTAAGCATAGTAACCTACCTGTGTACCATTAAGAGAGGAAAAAATATGCCTAATCACATATCTTGAGTGGAAAAAACCTGTTGTTCATAGATACGAGGAGAATATCCCAAATTTCACCTGATTCCCTAGTATCAAATTTGCAGCTTCAAATCTATTAACTGCACAGAGGATTAAGAATTTGTTCAGAAGCCATAAAGCTATGCCAAGAATGCATGTTACCAGTGCTACATAATGAGGGAGTGGAAGATAAGAGATAACAAGCAAACTAATATACCCACAACTCTTTTTGATGCCAGAAAAATTCCCTTGGTTCATCAAATTTATTTAAGTAATATCATTAGGTTAAGTGTGATGTAGATTTCATTCAGTTATTTTGAGAACTGTCTGTCTCCCAGCTGGCCTGACTGGTCCCTTAGGAGGACTCAATACACACCATTTAGAGTACTTGTTTTTGTTCGGTTTGGTTTTCTGGGTTTATGGGGTTTTTGTTTTGGTTGGGAGAGGAGGGAGGGGGTGTTGTATCTTCACCTTAATTCACTACAGTTCCCCACCAGCTCTAGTGGCCCCATAGGAAGCTGTCATTCTCATCTGACCTTCAGCGCCTCAAGGTCTTTGCTCCTGAGCGTCATTGTTCTCCTATAGTCAGAGGCACTAATTTCTTTGGGCTAATTTCTTCTAATAGAGATTTTTACCAGTCGTGCTTTTACTTTAAGGTGTTCACTGTCCCAAGACTTTTTTCCTGACAAAACATCAAATACTTTTAGCTCTTTTCTCAATTAGCTCAATTCTGCTGTGGAATACTAGCTGCTAGCCATCAAAGAGTGAGATCTAGCTGACAGCTATAGTAGGCACATCACAACCTTTTCTACCCTCCTCCAGTACAAGATACACAACCCCAAACAGAACCAGAATGCAATCCCGTATCTACTCTGGTTCTGAGTTTGGAGAAGCAAACACCCATTGGCTTCCATTATCTGGAACAAAACTGTTTCTCCACACAATGCAGAGGATAGAGAATGGGCGCAATCACAATCTGAAATTATTTATAGCCAAGACAAAGAGCTGAAGCAGGCCTACACAGTGCTAAAGGACAGTCAACGGCCCATATAATAGCCAACCAGTTATCTACCCATTTTACAAGAATATAACCAGGCTCTCATCTGCGGATGACAGCTGCACAAGAGTAACTTACATGCCTCTTTTTCAGAAACTACTAGCCAGTGTCACAAGGAGATTGTGGCACAGTGGGATAGTCAAGGAAGCCACTGCAAAGCCAAGAGAGACTGCTGTAAAACATAGAAGCTAGGACCTTTTCATTTTACATGTACCTTAAAACAACTATAATTGCACCGTTCCTGACACCCAGACCCCCACACCTACCTCTACCAGCCAAAGTGGCATGCTCACCAATTCTGGGAAAGCACTAATTCAGCATGCAAAAAGCTTTGTTCATACAGTGCTTCCTTTTGTTGATGGTATCTGCATGTGCAATCCCTTCCCACCCTTTGGTTCTGAAACAGCAGGTTGGAAGACTGCAAGCAGCATCATTCTCATCCACCCTCCTGCTGTCAGCAGCAGACAGCCTATCCTTCCCTCCCTTGCCACCTCCTGGCTCTCAGACAGAAGCTTGTGAAACTGTGGTACAGTGTGTGGGTAGCATATTGTTCTGACTAGTACTTCAGCTGTGCCATGCTGCCTGCTACTCAGTCGTTCTTCCTCCACTGCAATCCAACTAAACAACACCTAGTCATCAATCTTCTCCCTCCTGCTCCCCAAGAGCCTCATCTATGTCACTTTTCTCCTTCCCCACTGTCCTCCCTAAGGACACGGCATCTTGACTAAGAAAGCAAATACAGGGTACACAACCTAGCATCCTTCAGGTAGGGACACAAACCAGGAGCCTCTTCAGGCCACAGCATTCTGTTTCCCAACATCCATTTAGGTGAGAAGCCCAACCGCTCACATGACAGACATGGACTATACACCAGTGGCTGCCATTAGACTGCCAGAATCACAGGTGTGTCTTTGGTGTCTACTCAGTAGGCGACAAGTGTGAAAAGCAGAACCAATGAAGGTAACTTTTGCTGCTTTTCAGCAAGTGCAACAAGAGTTGGCCTCCTAATACGCTGCAATAAACAGGGCACGTGTTTACGTGATCAATGCATTATATGTATTGCCTAATTATCCAGAAAGATGCAGACTAATGAGAAACTAAAATTAATTTCATTACTAATCCAGTATTGCCCACAGCCGTTAACTTGAAAACAGCTCAAAAGAAAAAACAGAATCTTAAAATTGTGACGGTCCAGAAGACCAACATACAACACCCTGGAAAGATGATTCTTTGTTATTACACCCAAATACATACACAAGGTTACCTTCTATGAACAGTTCGTTTTTCTAACACCAAATAATTAAAAATGTTTGCTTTAGAGGTGGTTCACTTGAAGAATTTCAGCCCTGCAATAAAACCTTATCTAGCAAATCATTAGAAAACTCCCATTAGTTGCCTTACTATTAAAATATGAAACATTTATTGCTCTGTACAACTGCTTGTAAGGAGGTTGTAGCAAGGTGGGAGTTGATCTCTTCTTACAAATAACAAGCGACAGGACAAGAGGAAATGGCCTCAAGTTGTGCCAGGGGAGGTTTAGACTGGACGTTAGGAAAAATTTCTTCACCGAAAGGGTTGTCAAGCACTGGAACAGGCTGCCCAGGGAAGTGGTGGCGTCACCATCCCTGGAGGTATTTAAAAGACTGTAGATGTGGTGCTTAGGGACATGGTTTAGTGGTGGGCTTGGCAGTGTTAGGTTAACAGTTGGACTCGATGCTCTTAAAGGTCTTTTCCAACCTAAACGATTTTGTGATTCCAGATGCCTCCCACACCTCTAGTGTCATTGGAAAACCTTGAAACACAGTTTCTGTACTGACTTGTGCAAGGCAGCTTAACAACACTATGCAGAACAATACTAGAATAATTCAGCTTTCTACTGGACTACTGCCAAAAGACTCGTTCAAGTAAACAAAGGTTTAAAGGATCACTACTAAAGCTCACAGTAAGCATAATGCTTCCTGCATAAAAATATTCAACACAAAACCCTTAAACATTTCAGATTTTTTTTTATTAAGTGCCACTCTATTTCTGTGTACTGAAATCTCTTTATGCTTACAGACTTTACAAAATAATGACATGTTAAAATAATTCAGAAGAAATTCAGTTTTGGTAAAAAGTAAAAACAAAGAGTAAGTATTAAAGCTACTTTTAATATGAATCCATCAAGCTCTAATTTTACATTCACAAATTTTCTTCTGACTTTCATAATTTCTACAAAAAAATTATTTTTAACCAAATTAACCAAAATTACTAAATCTGAAATTATGGGTGAGGAATAGTCTGGAGAATGACAGTGCCCAAACTTCTGTTCAAGCAATTTGAACACAAATGTCTGTTTATTTCAGGAACAAAAGCAGCCAGCCAGTATGAAGTCAGATGTTGTCAGATCTTTTGCATAAGGACAGGAAAAGAACTAGGATGCTCCTCTTAAATTCATTTAGGAATTATTTAAATACTACTAAAGCAGCATTCCCTCAGTGGCAGGATGCTTAAACAACATTAGAGGACAATGTTGTCCAATACAACTCTTCATACAATCTCTTCCTCAAAGACGACATTAAAATCTTTACGGGAGGCCTGATACTTGCTATGGACAGATGCTCAAAAGTATCCTAAGTCATAAGACGAATTATGATAAATAACAAAGAGAAGGGTAATAGCTCTTAAATCAACTGGCACAGAGGAGTGAGAGACAGCTTCTCAAATTATTCATTTCCTCCCCACCGCTTTATTTATTAAAATCTCCTCTGTTATTTCAACAAGCCAGAGCCCTTAAGCATTAAAATCTCTTGCTGCTGCCTTTTCTTTGGAAAATAAACAAGCAGCAGGTTATATATGAAGAGAATAAAAAACCTACCTATAAATTATTTCATTAATTCATGAAAACACAAAAATACCTTCAAGTTATGGGAAGAATGCCCAAGAAAAGAAACAACAGTCCAATACAGAAGAACTAAAAATGAAAGACTAAAGAGCAAACATGAGTAAGTTTAGCACCTGAAGCTGCATACCTTGTTTTATTGTTTGAAATTTATCTTGATTAGTAAAAGCAGGAAGATACCAAAACAATGAAATTAAGTGAAGGGGACAAATATGACCTTAACATAGTCATAGCAAGGTTTGTCAGAAAAGAAATTGACAAGCTTGCCATCTTATACGGGATTTTTCCTGTTCAATTTAGTGCATTCTTGCAATAGTAGCCTTCAGAAATGAAAAGTTTGACTTATTTAGACTCAACGTAGATACCCGTGTCATCCATTTCAGTTTTACAGGCACTTAAAAAAATCCCCAAGTTTTCCAGAGGTATAGTTACACACAAGATGCAAAAAACCCCACTACCTTCTCTTTTTGATTAGGTTTATGAGTTAAATGTTGGCACTTTTAGCCTCATTATGAAATAGATTTAAATATGTATTTCTATCGCTTCCTTGATAAAAATGTTGTAAGCTATCTTAAAACGAGCTTCTGGTATGGACATACCTATTACCAATTTAACATCAAATATTTTTTTTCTGCCTTACAAAAATTAATTATTAAGGATGTACAGCCAAAATATTAATAAATTAGCTGTAAGTCTCTTAGTTTAAAACACTTTGAATATATTATATCAGTTAACATACTAGTCTGTATTTCAAGATCTTCATACATGAGAAGAAATAAGGAAGTAATTGTAAAAGACAAGCTCAAGTATTCAAAGAGGTTGTCATTCCACATTTATATAAGCTAAGCCTAAGTCTCTCCCCTACCATGCTTTCCCTTTACTAAATTTTTCTTTCTTGGAGTACTGTATAATACTGATGGTATGTACCCAGGGCACCATGGAGTTAGTCCCTCATTGTATAAACAGGAGCATCTTGGTTATATACAATATTCCATGTCTTTCTGAAACAAATGATACCATGACTTAGACCTGTCCCCAGGTATCTGAGGTACATACAGCCTAGTAATATATTTCCCCATTTTTTCTGCTTTCAAGCCAGGATATTCAGATATTTTTCTTCTTATTTAATAATGCTCATACTATTACAACTGAATTAATAGCTAACTGTAGCTAAACTGATTTTTAAAAATGCACCAAAAAATCAAGTACTTCGTTTACATCATTTCAGTGTTCCCACTATTTACTACAAATACTGGAAAAGAAATCCCGCATTAAAAAAAGTTCATGCCTTCTCCCCAATAAAAATGAGCCTACATTTGGATTCAGACCTAATTCTTCCTGATGCTTACTGTAACAGTGGAAATACTTTTTTCCTAAGTTGTCATGCCAACATCAACAACGAGGAAAGATACTGGAAAGATTCCCAAAATGTAAATCTTATTTTTCTTTTGCTGTTCAACCTTAAATTATGTGGTAAATTACACTTTCTGGGATACAATGTGAAACTTCAATTCTCTATTAATTTTTGCAGAAAAAACCTGTTCTTGACAATTATCCCTTTTTGTCTGGTAATAATACAACTCTTAAAAATATTGAATGATACACTATTATACACTAGCTGTGGTTTTAAAACTATTTAAAAATATAAACAACTCCATTTTATATGCCTCAGAGTATTCCAGTTGGTGTTTTAAAGTCAGACTTAGAAGCTGCCAAGACAGGTGAAGCTGATCAGGACAGATTTTGTAACAAACAGTGTAGCACTTTAACTCCACATTCCCAAACGATGTTTGGGAAGAGAATGTGAGGAGAGTCAATTCATGTTATTTGAAGAAATCAAACAAACATTATTATTCCCATAGAAAACATTTAAGCAATCTAGAGAAATAGAGAACAGTCACTTTTGCACTCACCATTCTTCCGTTCATTTAGAGGAGGTAAGTACTGATTGGGCTGCAATGAGAGTTCCTTAAACTCGTGTGCAACTGCTTCACTGTGAGGACTAGGAGCAAGCCGTGTTAGTGATCCAGAGTCATCCTCAGCATCCGCGGTCCCCAGGTGATCCATTGTGTTAAATTGTCTGGAGACAGGGAGAGCAAGTGGTCTCTTAATCACACTATAGTTGATAAAACTAATAAAGAAAAAAAAAATCATGTAGGCATATTACTTTTTTGTTTGGTTTTTGGTTTTGGTCAGTTCCTTTGCACACAAAATTCAACTTTAAAATGATATATATACTATCTACTAATTTTCCACAAATATTACAGGTTCACAAAAATATAGTTAACCAATGTATTTACAAGCAATTTAACAGTCATTTGGTTTTGAGAAGCAGAACAGTTTCTCTGCTCACTTTGACGGAGAAATTACACGGTGTTAACTCTAAATATGGATGTCCAGAAGCTCCTGTGCCCTACCTTCTAGCAAGTGACACAGCCCGTTTATCAGCAAAACATTCTTTTTTTTCCAGTAGCTTTTATTAGAGAATGCTGAATTAATATATGATAGCATACAAAAGGCTTTTAGTATTTTGAAGTACTGCACAACTTTCCTTTGGATCAAAAATCAACTTTGCTATTAATACAGGACCTCATACCACCAAAGAACTATCTTACAACTAGTTAATTTCAATCTCTCCAGCAAGTAAGGCTTTTTGCCATGAATTTTTTTCAAATTAATTTTATTGCATACTAGCTACTTCTTGTAAAATACTCTACAGAGTGGAATAAGAGTCCCAATTTATTACTTCTTCCCTTTCTATTGTTAATGTGGTAATTAATCTACATGAGGAGAGACAGAAGTATGAATTACTGGTACAGGCTTTTTGTAGTTCACAAAACTCTATCAAGTCATTAAAATTTCAATAAATCAATTGAAGTCCATCTCTGGATTCTTGGAAACTTGAACAATATGAAATACTAACAGTTCATAAAGATCCACAAAACTGAAGAAATGTCCTATTATTGTTAAATTGTTTATTTTTAGTTATTTTTCTTAAGAAACACTACTGCTTGCCCATATTCAACCTTAACTTTCATACTTCAGGCAAATACATGTGTTGGGGTGCGTATTTACCATACATAAAATATTTCAAGTGTTACTTGATATTTCAAAAAAATACCAAGATGACAAAAAATTATCATGACCACCAAAGAATGGCCTACACTACAAAAAGGGATAAAGAATCACATTGCTGAAAGTGCCAATTTAAAAATAAGAAATATAAGCAAGTACTGTTTGACATATACCTCAGTAGAAAACTGTGATGGTTAAGTGCCTATTTTTCATTATTTTCCATAGTTACCAACTGATGCTTTCACATTATATGAAGACACATTAACTTACTGTTATGCAAGATTTTTTCTTTGTTCTTAGCTTTTAGAAGCATAATTTACTCAGCTCTCATTTGATTTCCTGACATTACACTCTTCTCAAAACTCCCACTCACCCATACAAATTAAGTACATTATTAACAAAGCGAGTCTCTTCAGAGGAGAATTTAAGTGAAAATTTAGCTGCTTATCTGCTCATATTCACAGCATTTTATCCACAATTTGTTAGCTATGAGTTATATCTTGGAGTCATTTTTCAAAGAGATTAAACCACATTAGCTGTACTCATGCCATTAAATCCATATGAAATTAATAGAAACACCTTCTTGTACTAAAGGTTTAACATCTATTATGCTGCATGTGAGCTTTGATTAACTCTTTTCCCCACGACAAATAACTAAATACCTTGCTTCAAATTAAACCAGTTTAACTTTCACCACTCTTCTACAACACACTACTAAATTAGTTACGTGTCCATTTCTTAGTTTTTGTTTCAGGAATGTATGTAAATGTGGTTTTATTGTCCACATTCAACTAAGAACAAGGTATGCAAGAGTTATATGCGGCATATTAAATGATACTGATTGCAGCACTGCAGTGCCACTCAAAACAAGTTGACTTCTCACACAAAATATGCTTAATCTGTTTGAACCTGACTAAATGAAGTTAGAAGGGACCTAAATGGATTAGTCCATCCATTAAAAAGTTGTTAAAAAAAAAAATTTCAGCACACCCAAACATCCACTATTTATCAGTTTACCACCATTACCAAATTTCACAGGAACAGGCTTCTAGGAAGCAAAACCAAAACAGGTTGTAGCGCACACATTGAAATACCACAGCTGATGCTTTCTTTGTTTCCTCAAGCAGTTGTCTATATTGATTGACAGAGAGGGATGAGATCACCACACACTTA
This sequence comes from Strix uralensis, assembly GCF_047716275.1. NCBI lineage: Eukaryota > Metazoa > Chordata > Aves > Strigiformes > Strigidae > Strix > Strix uralensis. The sequence goes on along the minus strand of NC_133987.1, from coordinate 15,202,262 downwards.
TGTGCAGAAGGCCCTCTTTCAATTTTTTGCTGCAAGGGTGCTGCAAGTCCCTTTCCCTATAGGCTGCTAAAAATCCAGGTATTTTCCCAAATGATCCTTTAAAACTATAACAACCCTGTTGCTATGCTGCTACATCGTCTTTGGATGAAAGACACTCTAGAATTCCCAGAAAGTCTAAATTCCTCAAGTTCCTCAGTCATATCTCAAATCACATTTTGCTCTCATTTCTTTTCATTTTTACTGATGAACTGCTACCATATCAGACTGCGGAAATATTTTTGAGCTTAGAACAACAAATTCTTTTGACCTTCCCCCAAAAGTGAACACACACACTTCCACCCAACGTTTATAGGTTTTTTTTGTAGAGGGGAAAAAAGTCTGTGACCTACATCATCACAATCTGGCTCAGATACACTATGATCAATGACAGCTCCTTACTGAATCAATGAACGGAACATCTAAACAATACTGTAAAGATGACAAATTGAAGACTTGTAATAATAAAATTACACAATTCACTTGATTCTTCTCTCTTGTTCCATTAGAATCTAAAGGAGAATTCAGCTGTTCAACTTTCTAAAGAGAACTTCTAAACTTAGCATCCATGAAATTACTACTTTGACTAGGGCATAAAGTTTTCCTTATTGATTGACAAAGTAACTCTGAAACATAAATAAAAATAATTTTGATAAATACCTTTCCAAACAAGCAAACGAAATAAGACGTTTCTATGTATATGAGATAATAAACCACTACTACTTTTTTAGCACACTCATTTTAACTGCTGCAGAAGATGCATACAACTGCTTTACCATCAGCTGCATTTACTTCACATGAAACTAGACTTAAGATATACAGAACATCTCCCATCTCTCTTCCGTCTTCAAAAGCTATACTGCATTCTGACATTTCTGATATATCAGCAATTCAAACACAAAAAACCCAGCAGAAAACAGTAGTTCACCTTGATTAAAATCAAACCCTGTACAATAAATACTTTATCTAGTCATCATGCAAAAGTGAGAAAAGTATCTGATTTAGAATTTAATGTACCATGATACTATCTTATTTTATATTAAAGGTAACACATTTGCCTCCCCTCATTTATTTGAAGTCTTCTCAGTCTTGAAGAATTATTTCATATTTGCCATCTGCATTTACAGATGGCAACCATTATCTATGTAACCCCTGACTTTATGCAGACCTATATACAAAAGTGTATTAATAACGTAACTGAAACTCAGTAGTTAAAAACATGTACAGGAAGAGCAAAATTTTAAAAAGATCCATACTATTGAAGTCTCAATATTCTACTCTGCATAATCCAAGAAAGCACCATTTTATACAAGGCTAATCTGACAGACATTAGTTGTCACTTCAGGGGTTTCCACTCTTTCCTTGAAACTAAGACATCTAAAGGTTTATTAAATTGTATGAACCATCATTCTATTTGGTATGAAAAACATTTCTACTTATGAAGTGTTGGAAAGTTTAATACTATCTTATTTGTAGCAACTAAAATAAAACTACTCCTCTCCCAATAGTCCCAAAGGATTTCAGGTTTGGGGGTGGGGTGGAGGGGGTGTGGGAGTTTGGTTGTTGCTTTTTGTTTGTTTTACACAGAATTCAACAAAAAATTTAAGAATAGTAAACTGAAAACTCGAACAAAATTATTTGCCTACCTAACCTCCAGAATAGATTATCAAAACAGAACATGCACCAGCACTGCAAGCAAGGCTTTGGTTTGCATTTATCTGACAACTACATAGAAACAGTGTTCCAGTACTGGCAAAGGAGAACTCCTGTACAGCGTAAGAGTCTTATGTAAGTGTTCTCACAGATTGTAGGTGGTTGCTATCTTTCTTAACTGCTGAAGACAAACGCTTCTTTTATTTTTAAACATTTTATCTTCAAAACACAAAGTATATTTCCTTAGAAAAATCTTAGGAGGGAGGAAAATACATACTTCCCTGCCACTTGAGACACTAGGACTGGTATTTTATTTGGCAGAAACTGTGAAATCTGGATGACACTTAGGTAGTAAATCAGCTTTTATTTTAGAAATCTGCTGGAAAAAACAGTTCAAGAATCACAGTGCGTTCAGACTCTGGCCAAGTCAAATGGCTGACCTTAACACTGCTCACTCATACCTGCAAGGAACTTGGGTCACTATACACAGTACAGTATCAAATTATTAACAGTCACACCAGATTAGATATTAGCAATACCAGGCTCCAGTACAGAATTTATTACGGAATCATGGTGTGAACATCAGCAGTCAAATCACCTAGGTTTAAGTTTCTCCATTTATAAAACTCAGTAAAATTTTAACCAATATAGCTAGCAGTTTGTAATACACCACTCTTTAGTGGGAAGAATACTAGAATCACAAAATGTTGGGTTTGTGGTTTTGTTGGGGTTTTTTTGTTTTTTGTTTTTTTTTTTTCTCCAAAGTGTCAGAAAACACTAAAAAAGGTACTTAAAAAAATTTAAGAACTGCATCCAGCAGGTTAGCTGGCAGCTACCACTATTAACAGTTAAAAGTTCACAGTTGCCAGTGAAGGTCATTTGTGTTAAGCTCTTTGATCTACTTTGTCAATGCCTAGAAAGACTTGAAAATATGTAGAGTGGGGACAATGATCTCTTAACACCAGAGTGGTAATAAGCAATTACGTTTCAAATAGCCTTACAGTTTCAAATATTACTTCAATTTGAATAGTAAGCATTAATGATTTGTATCTGAAATAATGTGCCAAGTCACACTGTGAGACTTAACTTGGCAATTCCTCTTTCCATCTCATAAAAGAAGGGCAAGAACTATGCTTTCACAATGCAGCTGGCCCTATCAAGTGCATAGATATGCCTACAGTAAATTTCCTTTCTGATCTTCAAATTAGCCCAGTCCCAGTGGTCAGACCCTCAGAATGCTCAGTACCTCCTTTTTTCCACAGCATCAATACAAGTAGGACTTGGACATAAACATTCAAAATACACAGGAACATTTAGCTCACTGAACAATACGGTAACTGTAAGCCAAGAGAGTCATTTCCCAGAGAGAAGAACTGGGGATCTACCTGCTTCAAAGAAAGGAAAAGATGTAAAGTTTTTACAGGATGACTCCTCTTGGCATGCTGCCTATCATCAAGGGGTAAAAAGAAAATTAAGAAACAGATAGTAGGGTTGGCTGCAGGAAATCCATCTCAAGTCAGTTCCCAGAGCAATACCAAATCTAGGTGTCTGCTACAAAGACAATAATGCTCCTTGGTCTAGTACATAATGGTTTCTCTGTCACCTCTAGAGTGCAGCGTGTTCTATTTGGTAGACATTAGCACATATCATACATGCACAATTTCATTTCAGCTGTGCTTACATCCTATTATACCTCTGAGATCTTATTAAATTCCTACATGAAAAGCTATTGGGGGTCCCTTTGTAATTGTTCTGAATAGCTTTTTCCACATGTCTATACACAATTTTTCCCCAAACTCTAAAGACTACTTATATTTCATTACAAAACTGAAAGATAAATAATAGCATTTAAAGCTGTTTCTCCAAATCACTAGCCTGTCTTTACACTGTCTCATATATCGGTGTTTTCAAAATAGTAAAGGTGTAAAAACCAAAAAATAACCTTTTGCATTTAACACTGCAATTTTAACAATAAACTGTTAGAGAAAAGTTGGGGGTGGAGTGCGTTTGTTTTTTTTTTTCTCAATAGGTTTCAAATCCACTTACTGAAATAGCATTTAGAACCAGTAAAGATGAATATATGACTGAGTACAAAATGAACATAGACATGGAAAGTACTTGCTATTAATCATCCAGATTATCAGTAAATTACCTGAATATGTTCATCTAATTCATTTTTGACATCCATAATTTCACTGATTGGAGAAAAGGTCTCAAATTAAGTTTGCCTCTGTTCCAAGAATAGTGCTTATTCTGTTGAGATTTAGGCCCCTCATTTCACGTATTCCACAGTGTATTAAAAGACCAAAAGACAATTTTCATTAAGAAGTCATGAAAATATTCAACCATTTTAGTATTCCACTTCACACAGTATAATGCTGTTCCTCTTCCCAAAGAGATGCAGCGTCAGCACTGCTGACAACTCGGTGTTGCTTGCAACTTCTGCAGTTAGTTTCTTACACAGCCTCTCACATTAAATGTATTTTGGATACAGTATGTGACCTTTGAAATTAAAACTGACATTAAATTATTATATTGAAAGAGAAATTCCAATCCTACAGCTAATATAATACAGTGCTGCTATATTAATTAATGAAGATAAATTTTGTGGTAAAATACAGAGCAACAAATATTTAAATCATACAGCTATTTTTACAAAGGTAATCAGACAAAAGCAGAAAAAGATGAGAAATATCAATGGCTGACTAACTATGAGTAATCATCGTGGATTATGCATTATCAAAAACTGACTGTTACTATTCATTTCTTTAAAAAACAGTGTGCAGAGGTATATGACAGAACTGAGGTCCTGTCACGCTTCTCACCATACCAGTAATTGGAATTACATGCTTCTTAAAGGAGCACAGAGTCAAGACTGGACTGATAAATATTTCAGATTTCCTCTTTTATTTAATAAATTGAGGTTAAATTTTTGTAGCTGTCTACTCTAGCTAAGTTAATACCCCTGAGCAGACACTAGACCTCCAGAAACTGATTTAACACTTTTGTGTATTTTGATGACAATGCTACACTGAGATTCTCTTTTCTAATTCTTAGAAGGAAATCTTTAAATCTTAAGTCTTTGGACAGATTCAAGTCTGAAAAGAAATAAGCTACACTAACAAATGCACACCATAAACTAGGTATAGAAAATTACTTATATGGACAGAGGCAGGGGATGAATCAACAGAATACTAGATAATACATTCCTTCCTGTACTATCTCCAGGCAAAAAAAAAAAAAAGCACCTCATTTGTAAAGGGAGATGTGGCCTGCTAAATACAAATTAATTATCAGGCCCAGAGTGTGGGTCTGTGATGAACAAAAGCAGCCTCTCACAGCCCTCAAAGTGTGGGGAAGCTAAAGCTTATGCTGTTGCTGTGTGGGGCCATGTAGATGCTTTACCTATTCTTTTTTCACATTACTGCCTTCTCAAAACTAATCTATTCAAATAACATTGGGTAAAATCTTCTGGGCTTCACAGAGCCCTTCAGTGGAAAGGATGTAACTCACAGGAATGTTGTGAAGCTTGGTGTTTAAATACTTTAAGGTCTCATAAAAATGTTTTAAATAGACATATTACAATTATCTTCTGTGTTCACACTTCATGGGCTTTAAAATGGTAATTAATAAAGTTTATCCAAGATGCTAAACTTTTTACAAGTATTTTAAGTAAAGCAAGCCAGGGTTCAATACACATATTCAAGTCACTAAACCAAACCTAATTCCTTCAGATGAAAGTGTTGTTTAAATTGTTTACTGATTATATAAAACTTTTCAAATCTACCATTTTCATAACTGTTTCTTAAAGGAAGATAACTTTGCAGGATGCACCAAAATAAACAAATGGTCTGATGGACCAAACAAAAAAGTAGAGTCTAGGATTAGCTGCCTCAAAGATAATACACAGTCAACCACCTTTTTCTTTAAAGAAGAGTATGAACTGCTCTGCTATTCTATCATGTGAAAGATCTGGTCCCCTAGGTCACTGTGGAAGCTATTTAAAAGCAAGCATCGAAGCTAGCATCTATTAATCCATCTGGATAACCCAGAACACCTTTTAATGTACCTTCTACTGACACAATGCTTTATAAGCAGAAGCTACATTATGCTTAACTTACAGTATAGTCTTTTGTAGCAGAAAGCTCAGAAAGACATAACTTGTGTTGAAAACTCTGAATGACAGTGTGTTATTTCATCTACGACTAATAAGTCCATCCTTCCTAACAGTTCCTACCTGAGCACTCAGTTGCAACAAGAATTATGGCAACAACGCTTGGAAGTATAATAAACATTGTCCTACAACTTGTTATAAGTGAAGGACTTCCAGATACAGTCTTAACAATTTTTTACTTTTAATCACCTTACGAGCAGACGTAATTTGATTTCATCTCATCTTTTTTGTGGATATTCTTAGTCAACAGTGCTCATACTGAAGCAACGTTGTCATTCAGCTGGATTAACTTGATTAAATAAACACGAAGCTGTTACAGCACATATCCTCACTAGTTCTATTAAAATAATGAGCTTCATAAAAATACTTTAAACCAGAAAGGTAAAACATGATGTAATATCTTGTTTAGATGTTATACACATGCACACACTGTGCATGAAAATATGCCAATTGCAAGTGCTCAGAAAAATCTAAACATGACATTCCTATTTTTCAGTCCATGAAGATGATGTTGATTGTTCCTATTTTACATTTGCTTTAATACTCTACTAAAATTTTAAATGGCTGTATTAACATTGGCAGCAAATAAATTTAGACTCAGCTTAGAAAACAACTCAAGGTCAGTTTTATAATACCTAAATTTAGCAAGACAAAGAAACAAACAAAAAAAGAAACCATGCGCATTATTGATACGCAAACAAATGATGCTTCTAGTTTCTCATCCTAACAGATCTCTACAAATTCAAGTTAGATCCGTTTTTTCCAATAAAACATAAGTGACATATTTCAGAAGCAATTTATTTGAATTCCAATTAAGAAAATCAAAAGTTTTTAATATCAGTTTTAATATGAAGCACTTCACAGTAGTGTTCCAATAACTGCAAGATCAACTCAGATTTACCTGCTAAAAAAGCAAGTTCAGGTCTTCTGGTCTATGACAGAACTTTGTGGAAGGCATTAATAAGATAACATGTGCTCCATGATTTTCTGTGGCCAGCAAACATAAACAGTGTAGCCAGAAGAATCTATTTATGTAACTGAAGTTGACAACATATTAAAAAAAAGATCAAAACACAAGTGTTCATTTTGTTATTATAAAAGTGCTTGATAGCTCAAGTCTGAAGCAAGGGTCAAATATTTACATGGCCACATCATACGACTGCTAAACATTTTAGCGTCATGTCCTGTAAGTGGGCATTTGTTAAAAAAAGAGAAAATATACAGAGCTTTTTACAACAGCTGTTCTGACATTTCAGAAAATAATTAGTAACTTTTATCAATAAATTAGATCATAATCTTTAACAATTCCTTTATGTGTTCAGAGTCCTTTGATAGCCAAAATGCTGATCTATCTTAAAAATGAATGTTGGTAGAGCATCTAAGGCATTTCAGAAAAGGTTAAATTACTCCATGATTTCATTTGTTTGCTTAGCTACTTCAAGATGTTCCCATTTATGACTAAGCTGCAGGTGCTATTCTGTTTATTTTAGTGCCTGTAAACCAGGCCCTTGAATTGAACAAAGCAAGGAAAGCATTAGGATTCAAATCAGAGGAAGGAACTGCAAGACTGTTTCCCGCTGGACATGCTACTTTCTACCTTCCTTCATAAGCATGACCAAACATTACACAATCATTTCCATAAAATTAACTTTCTTGAAAAAGATATACTTTGCTTTTTATTTCTATATACTATAACAGAGATTAGCAGAATTTTATTGGCATTATTAGCAAATAATAATTACCAAATAATATTTGGTGTACCAAAGACTGATATTTGACCTCTTAAAAAAATACAACCAACTTCTATAGGACAGAATTTAACTTATTCACATTCAGCAATAAACAAAATATTAATTAGACATGAACTCAAAATAATTAGGGATTACTAGCAACTTCCATTTAGGGGATCCTGCAAAATACCAAAATTATTATGTCTGAACTGCAACTCAGTGCACACATGCAAATGATACTCCTAACCTTAGGACAACTTAGAAAATCTCTCCTTCACAAACCTTTTGCTGCATATTGACTTGTACCAACACAGCTACTTTCAGATATTAACAATGCAAACAATGACTTGGATTAGCTCCCATGGAAACCAGTCAATTTGTTGCTCTTAACTTCTGAAACTAAAACTTGTCAAGTTTAACCCACTAATGGACAAAAATTTAGAAGATGACAGATCAATGTTTAAATAAAAAAAGATAAAAACCAACTTTCTGTACATCTGAAGCAGCAGCTATTTACCATGCCTTATTTGATTTATGCTAAGTGCTTAGAGTTCATCTAAAATATTTTCTGTTCTTTTCTTATTTATGATCATGTAACCACCCTGTAAAAAGCATAGCACCAAACCATAAAAGCGTAGTACCAAACGGTTAACTTGTCTGGTTTACAAGTTCATGGGACCATCTCTCCTTTTCAACAATTCAGTTTACAACGGATGATGTGACACATTTTGAAGAGCAACAAAAGTACAACTAAGAGCTAAAGAAGGTGATGGAAGTTCTAAGATGATTTTTTTTTTTATGGTGACACTGTCCTGCTTCAACAAAACCATTGGGTGAGCTACCTCCTTAAGATTTTGAAGACTCTCCTAGTGCTCCCAAAGATAACTCAGTTAGCTACATTAAATACATATATTCATTACATGCATGCTGTGTGGGTATGAATGCTCATCTTTCTCAACTAAACAGAGGCAGCAACACAAAATTTTGGCAGTCCCATAATACCACTTCATGCTATTGCCAACTCTTCTACTCAGTACATGTAAGTTATTCTCCACTGTATTTGTCATTATCCTAGAGTCAGGATGAGGTCAATATAATTCTAATTTCTTATAGCCAAAGCTGCTACTGGAACCAGGAAAATATATTTATTTGTTTGGCTTAAAAGTATTACTTTCTGTTACAGACTTTAAAAAGCACTAAAAGTGAAAAAATATAGTTGTTCCGTCGCTTATATACCAGCTTTCATTTAGATTCATGGCTTCAGAAGGACAACCTCTTCCCTCCTCAGTCTTCAACTGATGCATTCTCCAGGTTACACCTGGAGATACAGCAGGGTTAAAGGAAATACAGCAGGGTTAAAGGAAAGTTATTACACCTTACCTCAAAGCAAACAGAACATTGTCACATTACATTTGGCTACAGTGAACCACTGCTCAACTGCTCAGATCCCACATCATAGTAAGTGACCTAATTTTTTTATACAACAGTGACAAAAGGTCAGAATGTGAATGCAATTAGATCAGCTTTAATAGATTTACACCTTGCAGTATCTTCCCAAGACTTAAAGTGAGGTTTTTTATAGATACAATACGGATGCATACTAAAAGAACACTAAATCCCAGGCATTTAAGCACAGACTTTCAGGTAGGAAAAAACCCAAACCACAAAACTCTAACCCCCAGCTGCCTAAACACTGAAAATTAAGCATGAAGATATACTACAAACATAATATTACTACTTTAACAGAATAAATAAATAAATTTTGTTAAAGACAATATAACACTTTTTAATAAACAAAAGCCAAACTTCTACTTCTCAAATCAAGAACATCTCTTGCAACAAGGCCAATAATACTTTCTGTGAACAGGGTAAGACCACAAGAAGGAATATCACTTATTGTTTCTTTATAAATACAGAACCAAGATTATAAGTGATCAAGCTTAATTCCCAGATCAACACCCATATTCTAAAATAACCAGAAAAAGTATGTTATTAGTATGGTGCCTGAAAACTCTAATGTTCTAAACAGTTTAATGCTATAATCCACAGTCCATGCCCTCAGTGCTTTAAGAACCAATTTCTCACGATCTCCAAAGCTAAAATGAACTTGAATTCCATTTTCCATACTGAAATTAGCTAAAGACTAATAGGGCAGAAACTCTGGGTCAGGAGAGTTTATGTTGCCTAAGGCCACTTTCAAAGAAGTCTTATCTGGTAAACTATTGTGTGTTCCAGTATTTCATTCCCTACAAAGCTGCTTGTTTAAAAATAAATAAATAAATAAATAGAGATAGATGGTAACCATAAAATTGTTTACAGTAGATTGCTGCAGAAACTGCTACACTTAACAGCTGTAACACATCTAAATTCTGTATTTCTTGGGATTTTCTTGTAATATAACTTGAAGTGAAAAAAAGCCATTAAACCTTCCCCTTATAAAACAATCATCATTCTCATCTCCCTAAGTTATAATGGAGAGAAAAAAGTCCTGTTTATGCAGAAATGGCAGCAATCAAGAATAAGCTGATCAAGAAAGAAATGTAATGGCCTTCAGAAATACTTAAAATCTGAAGAACCACTCAACAGAAAGTTAATAAACATAGGAAAAAAGGCCTCTTGTATTCAAAAATATAAATTTCACATGTGTAGACTTAAAAATGAGGAAGCCTCACAGCAACAAATTATTTTCTTCACTCAGTTGAGGCTAATTATTTCCAAAGATCATCTTTAAGGAAAATAATATTTAGAAATCTACAGTGAAAGTAATAACACAAAGCATCAATTTAACATTGATATGATCAGTGTAAAAAAACCCAGATTGTCTGTACCCACCCTCCCCATCCCCCCCCCAATTTAAAGAACAGGGTATTTCTGAAATGAAAAGGAAGAGACACTATTACTGAAATCTGCTAAACTGATACAGAGAGCTCCTGTGCAACACTGCCTTGTTATAACAAAACTTAAACAGCTCTTACTAAAGGTTTTTCCTTAATTCAACACAGAGCATCTGCCACCACTAGAGCATCTACTTCAAATGTTTAAAACACCTAAACTATAATTACTGACTAATTAGGTCCAATGGCATAGCGACTAAATACAGGGCATTTCTCTTAGAGCCCCCAAGTCCGCTTGCAATTGTGCTGGCTGACAAAATTACCATTCTCTCAGATGATTTTCATTACCCGATTTCTGGTTATGATGATCTTGTTCACACTGCTGGGTCAGCTGTTGGCATGGGTGCTCCTTATCCACAGAGAGCTCGATCAGTTTAACAAGTTGGAACCATTACCTTTGCTAACTTGGCTAATCTGAACTGAAATGGTTTAGGAGACCAAACCTGAGCAAACAAAAATCTCTGGGAGGTATGGAATGAGAGGCTCCACCAAAAGACAATGTGTTATCACCTTAATCATGTTCCAGTAAGTTACGTGGCTGAATCTCCCCTCAGCTGAAAATGTACTTCAAACATGGAGTAAGCTTCATGAGCTTCACTAAGCCAAAAAAATCCTTAAAACACAGGCTGAAATATTTTAAAATTTATTTTCCTAATATCCTTCTGCATAATGCTAATGAAAAAGCTCTTAGTGAATATTTCTTCTCATGAACACATCAAAACTAGAGCAACAGTCAATTTAAAACCTCATGAGCCTAAAAATACTTCAAGCCATGATTTCTCTCCTACATAATAATTTTATTTGTATACAAGATATTTTTGGTCTTCAGCATCATAACATAAAATATATTTGCTTTAGTATTCCTTCTGATATGCAAGACACCTCCATCATTTAATAGTTATCAAACGTAATTTATTAGGGTAAGTATGTTTCAAAACACTTTAGTTAGATCTGTTTACTAACACTAAAACACACAAAGTATTATTTAATCATGAAAAAAACAGTAAAAAAAGCTGAAAAAACTAAGCAGTGCCACTGTTTCCTCAAAGATACATTTTCTGAATAGCATTAAAAATATTTGTGCAAAAAAATATACTACAAAGTTTTATTAGAAACCTTATTGGAAAACTATTGATAATCTGATGAAAACAAGATATTCATTAAATATCTGGTCAGAGATAACGAGAGCACGGTTTTCTCTTTTTCCTCTTGGCTTATTTTCATTATTTCTTTTCTGGCATCAGATCATAGCTCATTTCTTCCCCAGATCATTTCAGTACCTGCTGCTTTCCTTCTTGATTCCTCTTCTTGAATTTTTTTCTGTCCTCCATGTATCACTAAATCACTTCTCATCTCAGCTTCCACTTTACCTGTCAAAAACGCTCTCTATACCATCCTTCCTTAATAGATTTTTTCTCCTCTTGAACATGTTCCTCAGCCAGCCAGCATTAGGCTTTCAGAAGCTTACCTACAAATGCCAAGAACCCACAGACAGATCAAAGAGATGCTATGGAATTCTATCTTTTGAACTACCTTCTGGCCCCATTACTGCTCCAAATATTTGAGAAACTGTGCCTATGTTCAAGAGGCTCCTCTCAACTATCAATCTGGTTTAGGCTGCAGAAAAGGAAAGTACGTTCTAGTGTTTTATCTATCTTCCATTTCAGATTTTTAGTTTGTCTCTGTATTGCCCACCTTTGCTCCTGCTCAGAGCTTTCTCAGGGCAGAGAAAGATGAACTACTGATTTAGGTAGGTTGTTGCCATCTGCATTTCACCCTTTACCAGAGATTCCGCCTTTCTGTTTTCTCAGTTCTGCGTGACAAGTTGTTAAAATCAGGCATATTTTACAGGACCCGGTAAAACAGCAGTCAAATGGTTAAACTGGCAAAACAGAGGAAGGGTGGAACATCTGGCAAAGGAAAGAGGGAGTCATTAACCACTCAGCTTGGATCTACCGCAGCCAGAACAGTTTGCCTCACCATGCTGATCCGATTCCAGAAGAAATCACCAATTACACTATGTTATTCATAGAAGCAAAGAAAATTGGTTGAAACTGTCTACAGATGTAGAGTGAATTATTTAAAGCTTGATTCACACTGTAAGACTTATAATTCCTGTAACCATAAAGATGGTTTACATTTTGCAGAAACTAACAGCATTTGCTCAGTAAACCCTTTATCTTATACTAAGTGAAAGTATTTGAGTACTGCTGTATTTGACACTAATGTAAAGAAGCATTACTGTAAATAACCGAAAATCAGAAATAATAAAGGCTGTAAAATATCGTAACTTCTCTTAAGTATTTACTAGAAACACAGTAAGTAAGCACTGCCCTCATAAACCGCATATTAAAATCCTTCTGCTGAACAGAAACTCAAAATGAAATTACAGTGTTGAATACATTAACTAGAAAATGGTGAGGTTTTCAGTCATTCCTGTAACTTCACCCACAGTTGTGACGATGCTGTGATTATTCTCAGTATTTACCTAAACTATATAAGCCAAACTACAGAAGAATCGGAAATTTTTCAAGAAATAACATCAAGTCCTAAACAAACGATCTGTTAATTATCAACTTTGCTTTCAGAGCAATTCCTCAGTATTCAGTGATAGCAAGTATTATTAGCACTTTCATTACTTGCAAATTGTATTTAAATTTTGCATTTCTTACCTGAAAAAACTTTAAGGTTTGCAAAAATACATTAATCAGTACAAGTTCATCTACTCCTCTGGAGTATAAGCATTAAATCTGCAATTTTACTAAAAAAAACACCCCACTTTCTAACAGTGAAAAAAAACCCCCAGAACTGACATGCGAACACCCAACTTTATTGTCAATTTTGCATTCAATTTCATAGCAAATGCGGCTGCTGTTGGATGCAAAGCAAGAACAAGTATAACTATGAGGAAAATGCCATCCAAAAAAATTATTTTATTGGCTTGAATTAGTAGAAAATCTGACACATCACTACTAAATGGTGTCAAGAGATGATTCAAAAAGATTTTTTAAATTATTTCCTAATTTACAGTTTACAAGTCTTTAAAAAAACCCTTATAAATATATTAAGTATATTTTAAAAGAGTACAGCTGTACAAAGAGTACAACTTACATGTTGAAAATCATTAGCAAAACATTAAGGCATTTCTTTTCGTTACCTGTCTTGAGTTGTGTTTTCCATGGAAAGACACTTTTAAGACAGTATTTTTTAAAGAGAAAATCCTAAAAAATAACCTACCGAGTAACATGATATCATAATGAAAAAACAAACGCTCCAAAATAGTTATGAGAAATTTATTAGTCCATTCAAAAACTCCTAAAATAATACAAAAATGGTACAATTCAGACCAACCACAACGAACATAAAGATCCCATTAATTTCTGTATAGTAATCTCAGCATATTCAGCAAGACTCATTTTCAAATTACACACATTCCGAGGCCTTCGTCTGCCTGATTACCACCAAAGAAAGATTATAAAAGCACAAACACACTCCTTTGCTTTCACACTTCCAAAGACACTTACATACAAGAATGAAACAGGCTAAGATGGCTAATTCACAACATACAAAAATATTGATAACACATACAACTTATGCAGCATTTTAAAACACAAAAGGAGATTAACGGTGATATTGCATGTTCTCTCAGATAACATGTAAGTATAAACGCTTACTAAGACTGGAATTCACAATTTACACTGAATACCTATCAATGCAAAAGAGATTACTCATACACAAAATTGCATCTATAACATTGCGGTGCAAGGAGGAATACATCCACCACAATGACATTCATAAACAAATTTATTTGCTTATGTTAAGTCACAACTATTAGTTTCCTAAGGCTTTACTAACATGTGGTTCTAAATCCTGAAAAGCTTTAAGCATGCGTTCAACTTTGTGCAACTCATTTAGTCTCATAAACACATGCTTAAAGCTTTGCTGGATTACAACTTTACCAAACAATACATTTTCATTTCTAAAAAAGAGGAACAAACAGGATTGTGACAGCAATGTCAGACAGAATGTCAGCAGCTGGAATTCTATGTCTCTTCTATTTGATCTCATAGGATATACTGAGAAACTTACCACTTCATGACATATAAGAACCATTTATGAGTATTAACTGGATTTTACTGGAACACAATAACAACTTGAACTCTATTTTAATGAGTTTCTCTGCTGAATTTTTACAAGCTACCTCTTTTACATTTATAATAAAGAATGACTGGCAAACTAATTTTAATGTCTCTAGAATTTTTAATCAAGTTTTCAACAACTGTTCCCTAGCTTTCCAGCAGACATCTAACATTAGAAACAAAATGTAAAAATAAAAATACAATTGTCCACCGCTTTCAGTGATATGAATTAGGGCTAATTATCTCATAAATTCACAGTTAGAAGGGTAGAAAACCAGTGGGTTTTGTCTTTTTGTCTTTATTTTTAGTGTTTTTGTTCATTTGTGTTTCAAACATCAGTGTGAAGATCAAAAATGAGCTCAACCATGACTTCTCTCTCACTTTGTTGCTTTTGGCATCATGCCCAGGTTTAAGCCAGTTTTCAAACATTTAATTAATGGCTTTAGCCAAGTACCAAATACGAAATCTTAAAATACTGTCTACTGAGTCAACGATCATACAGATTCAGTTTATTGCACAAGTGCAAAACTGTTATATTAACATCTGGATTTAATAACAGTAATCTGAACACTTTAATAAATTCTGTAATGTGCATTTGCTTTGGAGTTTCAGGATATGGAAGATTTTTGTGGCTGTGGCTTTGACAGAGCCTCAACAACCCCTAAGAGTAGTTTTACAGCAGCTGTCAATTTTTACCACAGAAGAAAAGTTTGAAAAAGTTTTATTCCATAATTAATATTATGCAATTTAGGCTCCTGAACTTCAGGTGATAAAAATGCTTAAGAAACAATGCCAGGAATACTGGTTCACTATGCTCAACGCAGCACAGAATAATTTCATTTAAAGAAGCAGACAACCATGAATGTTTAACGTTAAGTGCAAATAGGCTTAATTTCAGGTGTTGATCTCTTTTTTTAGGCATGCTGATAAAAAAAGTAGCAGATGCATTCGCAGTAAGAAACAAAGGTTGCAGATTTACTAAACCAGGACATGAAGTGAACTGGTTTGCCAAGTCTAATCAAACCTGCTCTTCTTCATGTAGACTGAATGCAACCTTGAAACACACCTTACCTTCAGGTTAAAGGAAGCTCCTCCATCTTTCTAAGTGTTTCCAGTTGCTAATTTTTTGCATAACACTATTACAGTTCTGGGGTTTGTTGGAATACGTCAATGCTCCAGATACAGACACCTTCTGCGTATATCCAGGAAGTTTTGTATGTCTTGCTGTTCTTCCATTCTCTGGAGCAGTTCTTAGCCATGAAAGTTGTGCGCAGTGTCTGGCTTTTTCTGTAGAGGTGGAGCCAATGTTCTGTTTCACCTTAGAAGGGCCTCAGTAGAAATTATCAAGGAGGCTTTAAGCTTGATGCCCTGTCTCAGTTATTCTGAAAATAAAGCAACCCCTCCCACCCCCTCAACAAAGCCCTTTTTCCCATACAAAAGATGGGGGGGGAAGGGGCAGGATCAGAACTTTCACCATTTCAGTACCAGCTGAACATCAGAGGCACAGTTCCAAACCTGAGAATGTTTCAGTTGACATAACCTAAGTTGCTGGAGACTCTTCCCAATACCTACTGAAACAGAACTCTATCAGCAGCCATTAAATATTCTCGGTTACTCCCTTTGAGGAAGAAGTTTCCTCTCCTCATCTATAACTGGATTTATTTAATCAAAACACACCGGGTCTGGTGGTACCGTGGAAGTGCTGTGCTGTTAAGTGTTCTGGCACTATGCTGGTACTAGCGCAAGTCACTGTGAAATAATTGTTAAAAATAAACAAAATGCTATATAGGCCAAAGTTTTACCTACCAATATCAAAACTACTAATACTTAGAAAAAGTCTACCATAATCTGTGAAGGCTTGCAAGCATGACAGTCCTTTAAAAAAGAGAAAATATTATTTAATCAAAATAAGGATATTTAAGTCAAAATTCTAAGAGGTGATTAAAAAGCACTCATACCGAATTGCAAAGCAAAACCCTCACAGTAACTTGCTCTTAGCTTATGTAACACAGGTACTACATTTTCCTATATTCCTGTTTGTATGAGAACATATCTCTTGGAAAACCTTCCATTTTAACAGGATTATTACCAGCACAATTTAAAGTGATACACTGCTCACTAAAAAATGGCAACTTTATAAAAAAACCTGTATTCAGAAAGATTTAATTGTTTTAAGATATAGCACTTACCTTGTATCTCTAGCCTCCTCCTACAGCGTCTGTTTCAGCACATTTCTGGTTAATTGGAAAGTAAAAGTAGGAAAAATGAAAGTCACAAAAATGTCACAAGGATTCTTTATTTTAAAAGTTACTTAGGTTAAAAATCCTTAGCATAAACTAATTTCAGTATGCTCTAGGCTCATTTTTTAGCACCTTTCATATTACTACTCAAATTCTAACACAATAATTATTTGTCTCTTCAGTTACCTCTGGCAAGACTATAGTGCTAGAGGTGCATTACCCACTCCTTTTAACTCAACTACAGTATATAAGACCAGTCCTAGCTCCTTCAAGTCCATCTTGCATAACTCCTTAGAGCTGGAATGTCTTCACACTTGGAAGTTTAAGTGCCAGTTATATCTATGCACTGTAACTTCATTTAATTACAGAAATATATTTTAGTTTTCTACAGATTCCAATACAAAGGAACCCTTATAAAGAAAAGTGTTCACAACCACATTTTGGCTTTTTGCTATGACAACAACTCAAACATACTTGTTCTGTCATCAACTTCTCATTTATTAGTATATTTTAGAGTATGCGTGTACATATATACACATACAGACAAGTGATTATGTCAATGGAAATCTACTGCATACTAAATTTAGAAAAGTTTTTTAAAAATCATTTATCTTTAAGGCTGGCCTTTATTAATGCCACTTCATACAACATGAATGAAGTTTACCAGTTTTGGCTTTGAACCCATAGGTATCGGTCTAAAAGGTCTCATACATTGCTTAGCCAAACAATGTTGCTTTTGTTCCGAGACGAATCCTAGCAGATAGGGTTTTTCTTCTTTTAAAGGTTTCCATGCCCAAAGGCTGAAGCTGATGTTATGGTTTCTATACATACCACTGAAAGATGTTAAAAATTAGGGACATAAAAAACCAAACCAAAACACACAAGAGGAAGAGGTTACAAGACAGAAACAACAAAAAGGCCTAAAAAAAGAAATACCCTACAATAAAAAGTATTCTCTTCCTGCCAGTAATTAATCAGTAATCTAAATGCTCTTTAAAAAAACCCCAAAAAACCAAAACCACAACTAATTGTATTCCCTATCCAATATCATATTAATCCATAATTTCATCAATTATCTAATTTGATTTCCAGGACAACAACCAAGGGCTCCAATTTATTGAACATTTTATGCATACAAACACTAAATTTTCTGAGTATGTGCATTAACCTCCACCTTTAAAGCTTTTTTATAATAACTCATTCCCACAAATTAGAAAAGGTAAATATTAAGGTGATTTCCATGTGACTGTATGACTGCTCCTAAAAATTCACCTGTATCATTAAGTTCAGTTTTCTACATTTCTCCAAATACAGCCAAATCATGAAAGTTGCTCTGCACTTCCAATAATGTACTAAGGATTTTCAGCTCCCAGATGTTTTTATTTCCTTAATAACCAACATGATTACCAGACAGCACTCTGTCAAGTTTTATATGCAAGTTATACCACAAAAATCATAATTTGCCCTAACTAATTACACAGGAAAGAAATCTTCAGGAAGGAACTAGATAAAATGTCAAACATTAGGAAAATAATCATGAAATGCCAGCTGTGCCTTTGTTGAGAGCTTTAAAACATCAATTAACTCAAAACCTGAGCATTTTTCCATCATAAAGGGAAAGATGTAGAGTGAGGAAAAGTGTAATCACCTTCCCATAAACAAGAACTTTAGAACATGCTGTATTCACAGTGCAGTGTAAGCGTTTTCTTTTTCTTAAAAGGTGACTGATGTTAAGTCTAAATCTTTTAGATACATTGACAGCAAAGTTATGAAATTTCACAGTGCTGTTTGTGAAAGATGCATGAAAGGATAATTTTCTGATATTTACTTCGTGGTTAAACAAATTATTCACTTTATTTTAAATCCTGTACTTTTTATTCCAGCTATACTGCCTTCTGCAGCCATGAAGTCCTGGTATTATCTCTCTCGGCTGCACTGAGATAGCAGAACAGCAGTTTGCTGCACTGCATACTTAGCAACTAATACAAAAACCATATAAATGTAATAAAGGCAAATGTATCTGCTGGCACTAGAGAAAGGCATCAGCAGCATAGATCTCTACCTTGCTCCCTCCATTCCGAATAATGCCGCTCTCACAAGTGTGAGCGGATTTATGTGCATCTGAGACACAGATCTGTGCATACAATTGCTACAGCCACGCTTGCTATTTTCTGCACAAAGCTGATTAACCAAGTGCCATTAAAAAAATCTGTGTATTTCACAAATATCAAACCAAACCCTGTAACAGTCCCTGGTGTACGGGTGGCTGCTCTTTCAACAGGTAAGTGAACCTACGCTGTAGTTGTATGATTTGGGTCATCAAGGCCAGAGGCCTCAACTTCACTGCTGAGAACACGGAAAAGCTTTCGTTTCAGTGCACGGATTTGTAAGGCCAGGCCCTACAGTTACGCCTTTCTACCCACAGGCCCCTACCTCTCCCAGGAGTTTATGTGCCTAACTAAAAAAGCAATAATAATAATAAATAAATAAATCCGTGACCGCAGCGCAACAGAAAGAAAATCTATCAGCGGAAGCACGGCAGAAGAGGAGCTGGGCAGCGCTCCAGGGCAGACGCATCCCGGGGCGCGGTGCGAGAGGTGCCGGCACCGGCACCCCACGCCGGGCTGACTCCACCTGCGCGGCCCCGCGGGGCGGGGGAGCCGGGGCAGAGGGGCACGGCAGGGCTGAGGGGACGCCGCCGCCGCCGGTCCCCAGGAGCCGGCCCCGCAGGGACCCTGCGCTCCCCCGGCAAGGCGCGGGGAGGCCGCCGCTCCCGGCGCCGGGCCAGGGCGGCGAGGCGCAGTCCCGCGCGCCGCAGCCTCCTTAAGATGGCTCTGGCTGGCGCGGGCGGGCAGCCGCCCGCGGGCGGGGCCGTGCCGGGCCGTGCCGCACCGCAACCGGCCCGGGGGCCGGACGGCAGCCGCTGGCTGGCGGCTGCCGCCCTCCGGCCCCTCCGCGGCGGCCGCCGGCCCGACGGCCACGGGCACCGCTGCCATCCCGCCGCGCGCCGGGGGCGAGCCGCCGCCGCCGCCCCGCCCGTCACGTGGGGCGCCGACCCCGCGCGGAGGAGCCCGGCCAAGCGGCGGCACCGTGCGGCGCGGCACCGCCCGCCCCCCAGCTCGCCCGCCCGCTCGTTCGCCCGCCCGCTCGCTCACCCTCGCTCGCCGCCGCCGCGGACATGTCCTCTCGCGAGCTCTGCGGCCGAGACCGCCCTCGGGCGCGCGCCCCGGCGGTTGGCCGCGGGCGGGGGCGGGGAGGCCGCGCGGCGCGGGCGCTCTGTGGCCGCCTCACACGTGTGGGAGGCGGGGGGGGAGGAGGCGGGAAGGGGGCGGGGCCGACGCATCCGGGGATTGGCACCCCCCTCGCCCTGCTGCCCTCCGCCCCGAAAATGTTCTCGGGGGCCGCTCCCCCAGGGCCTGAGGTAAACAGTCCCCTCCTCTGTGCCCCTCGGCCGAGGCGGTGCCCCGCGGGGGCAGTGACCGCCGCCCGTTTTCAGGTACCTCCTCGCTCTGGACGCACCTGGCTGGCGGCGGGGGAGTCGCGCTTGGCTAACCCCATGGCTCGGCTCGGGGGCGGCGGGGCCCAGCCAGGGGCATGGGGCTAGGCGGGATTTCTGCGGCGCTGGGCCGAGGCTGGGGTGAGTAGAGCGCACCTCCTCCCCGCCGCGGCGGTGCGGCCCGGGGCGGTTCCCACAGAGCTTTTCTCCAGGTGCTGCAGTCGCACGCATTCGAAATTCGAAGCAAAACTCAGGGTACGGCTTCAAACCTCGGCTGTGCAAACACACAAAAACAAGATGGGACTCATAACTCGTGCGTTTTCCCTTCAGGCTTAGCTGTAAATGTGCGAGGTGACTGAACCTGATCAAACATCCAACCAATCGGGAGGAAAAAAAACCATTTCTTACGAGAGGTTTTGGAAACCTGATGATGTCACTTGAGAATGTGCAATAGAAAAAATACGCGTTTATTCTGCGAGCAGAATGAGCAGCATGCACATAATAATTAGTTTGTTGCATGTACTGTGCAACATTGTGCTCACAGCAGTGAATGTCATGCTGAGAAATGGACTTTTACTAATACCAAACTAGTCCTATTGAGTATACTGCATCAGGCCCATTATTATGCGAGTCTGCTTTTGTTTTGTTGCTGGTTTTTGGTTTTTTGTCACCTCACAGATTAAGAATTGAGCTGCCACTCGGTGCAACGGTCTAATATATCTTTCTTATTATTTGCAATTTGCTAGTGTCCAGATCTTGCTAGGAGACTACATGGTGCTTATGCTACATGGTAACAAAGCAAAACCTGGTTCCCCGCTCCAAAGAGCTTTTCAGTGCATTTGTTCAGCACTGATACCACAGGCAAATGGAATGCATACATGCATTAAAAAAAGAAGAGTCAGTTTTTAATTTCTTATGGTTTTAAGATGCTAAACAACATTCTGATATGCTTCATTATAGACTAATGCTTTGACATTTAAAGAATTACTTGTTCAAATTAGATGGATTGGAAGGGTTATGCCTTGTTTTGCTTTTTAAACCAGGGTACATATCTCTTACGTTCCTCTAGATTACAGTTAGCTAATCAGATTTTATCCAATTTCGGAAGCAAACTAAAACCAGCAATGACCCGGAAATTTAGCAATAAACTGTGTAAACATCTCATTAAAACCTGGAATTTACTCCAGATTTACTTCCGTCACCCTTCAAATAAAATAGTTCAGATATGAGCGCTGTTAAAACCAGAAACACAAACAACTACAAGTAAGTACTCAGTTTAATGTGTGGTATTTTATTAATCAGATTAGGATTACAAAGCAGTTAAGGTGAAATTGAATAAAACCAATTTATATCTGAAATGTCAGATTTCTAAGAAAATAGAAAAAAGCTATATGGCACAGAGATTAAGATCTTAGTCCTGCTTTGCCATTATGTTATTTGGAGATGGTCCTAGAACTTTTGAAGCAAAAGCAGAGAAATGATAAACATGAATTCAATGGATGTCTACTGTGTCCAAACATTTTCTCAAACTGAGAGAAACAATACTCTAGATTCAGGACAAATTATTACATGAGACCAAAGAGCTATTGCTGTTAACAAAACCGCAGAAAAAGTAATGGAGATGTACGTAACAGGGAAGCAGGTGAGACTGATACAATTAAAAAGAACTGTGCAGTAGAACAACTATTGGAATACCTTTAGTTCAAGGCCTTTTTGCACAGACAAATACTGTTAACATGGTCAGAAGTTTGTAGAGATTAATCAAAGATGTTTACAAACTGATTCTTATTCAGCAATATTTGTGTTTTAACACAAACCAGGGATTCATATGAACATAGTTACATCTCTATTTTTTACATTTAGTCTGTAAGGATGAATCAAGGAGGCTTCATCAAGTCACCCCAATGATCATGCCTAGAACATGTATATTATCCTTCAAAATCACTAAATATTTGGTGCTGCTGTCTCCTATAAAATCTTCTAATTTTTTAATATTTTCAAGTAAAAAATTGGCCTAGAGAGTTGTAGGAAATCTAATTAACAACAGAAAAATCCTCACCTAGAAATTCAGTAGTGCATACAAAACCAAAAGTCATTGAGAGAAAACAGATTTATAATGTAAATTCTAGCAAAGAATTTTGGGTGTGAATGGTACTGAAGGTGAGATGTCAGATAATTATGCCAAAGAAGTTAGGATTTTTTTTCTCATTCAAATGCACTGAATAACAGGGGTATTTGCTGTATTCATCTTTTTGGAATGATTTCCATCCACGAAGAATTCCTTATTTTCTGTTTTCCTGAAAATGCAAGACATCCCTTTGCTACAGAGAGATTATGTTGATGTAGTTCAGTCTGCCTCTTCACATTTTTCCTTTAAGTTAGCCAACACATTTAAAAAACAGAAACATAAAAAGATTAGCTGTGATTTCAGGTGAAGGTAAGATGTAAATCATATTTCTATTTTGTATATAAGAATGGAAATGAGATAATTATTGCAGAAATGCAGATTACCTCTTTACAGTGTCTACAGAACATGGGAATGCAAGCATGTACAAGAACGTTGTGCAAGAGGTGTAAAATCTCTTTAATGTCACAATGCAGTCTAGATTATTCTAGTTATTTCAACTGCTGCAGGTATTAAAGCGTTGCCAATTAATTGATTAGAAGGGTATAGATGTGGTTCAGATTATAGAATACCTTGAGTATTTCATGATAAGGAATGCTATAGAATACTAAAAACCTGAAAAAAAAGGTATCAGAGGAAAAGGTGTGTTAAAAGGTTGACATTAAACACAGTTGATATTCATTTCTTGAAGGTATTTGTGCCTTTTAAAACAACATGGTGATACTAGCCAGTGGAAAGGAAGACTCAATGAAAGCAGTAAATAAGTTTCTCCCATAAAATCACTCTATGGAAATTGTCCAGCTCCACACAATAGCTCTTCTCTTTTGAGCACCACCTTTCCTGTCTTGGGCATGAACATGGACAACACTTCCTTCTTACTACAGAAAAGTTTAACTAGAGCACTTGCCATTTGCCTCCAAGAATAACAATGAACTCTATATTCCCTTTCTTACATTAGAAGTAAGTGTAAGAAACAGAGTTCCAGTGATTTTAACTGGTAGAGAAATGCTGCTGTCTGAAAAGATAGACCTAACTCTCCCTCTGTTGCTTTCAAACTAGTGTCCTGCTGTTAGAAACTGCTAAACATGAAAAGCAGACAAATGACACGATATCAGTATTTTAATATCCAAATTAATGCACAATAAAAATATTTGTTGTGATTTATAACAAATATGTATTTCATCATGCAGTTGTAAGTTGTACATTTTAGGGAAGGATTGTTTATATCATGAAACAATGCAAAAATTTTTTTAGAAATTATTTGGAAACTACAGATGCTTTTCAGTCCTAGTACAGCCTTTATATAAATAATTTGATCTAGAGATGTAAACACTGTGTTCAGATTTGTTAATAAAGACAATTCATTAAAACATACAATAAAAAATATTCTGTAAATAATTTTAAATTAGCACAAGAATTATGAAATTCACCCATAGAGTTTTGTGTGGTTTTACATGTTGAAGTCATATCAAATACAAGCAGTAGTAGTAAAATCGTCGGTGTGTTTGTCTTGAGATGCATCTGTAAAAATCTTACACGTGACACCTCAAAGTTATTTGGATTTTTTTCCAAAACCTTTCCGTCAGTTCTTTTCTCAAGCATATTAGAAAAGAGAGGGTTTATTATATGTCTTCTAAACCCTGTCCATATATGGGCTGATAAAGAGAAGACACTGATGTCCAGAAATATTAACAATATCTTGCTGTCACTCTTGCCTGTATATATGTATATAGCTTCATATGAACGTGGAATGCATAACCAGTGCATCCAATTGACTAATTATCAATAATAACTTGCTACTGTTGTTTATAGGAAGATTGTCTTACAGTGCCTGTATTCTGCAGGTCTTCTGGTCTATTTTTCTTTTATATAAATATTTGGTAACTATATACAAGAATCACACTAGCTTTCTGGGGAAGAAATTAATATATACCACTCAACAAAAGTACATTCTGTGTAAACGCTAGTGAAGAATTTAAAAAATGTTAGTGTACATTTTCAAGTAGTGGGTTTTTTTGTTATCCTAATCTTCAGGCATTGTGACGTTCATTTGTAACATCCTTCTTAAGAAAGCACTTGAAGCCTGTATCTGCTAACACAAATAACTGAAGTACTTTGCTTAAAATGTAGCCAAACTCATGCTATTTCAGAGACAAGCTTTTATTCATAAGTTACCTTGCCAACCACAATTAGCACCCACTCAGATGAAGCGTATCATACAGTTACACCTCTCTACAAAGATAAATGCCATGTAAATGAATTATATTAAACATAAGAATTTTTATTTACTTTTTGTTATTTATAGGCATAAGAATGTCTTGAAACTGTTAAGAATTTTTAAATGCTGCCTTAGAACATGTTGGAAATACCTTCACTGAAGCACTGAAAATAATATACTCGTATATACGTAAAATAAATTTTTGTATGACATTGAAAATTAAGCATTTCAGATAATTTCTATAAATCTGTCTTTACCCAGGAGCACCAGTGAACCCCTTTGTTTTTTTCTTGTTCAGGCTGCAATTAGTACATAGGATATGAGGGGTTTTGCTCAACTTGAATGTTTATCAAATGATTAACCTTTTAAGAGGTTTAATTACATGTTTTTAGAATTCAAATGCTGAGAAAAGCATTTTGTAATACTTGTTCACTGCTCCAGGTATTTTTGTCAGAAAGTAGTTCCAGTTTTTCCAGCATATCTATGAAGTACCCACAGTCCACAAAGGAACAATGAATACTGAAGCTCGAGAGAAGTTCAAATACAGGATATGACTGCAGAAATTGCTTGTTGTTAGGAAATTTTGATCATGTCCAAGCTAGAGGGAAAAGGAAGATACAGAGTAAACTTTCTAGTAACACTGCAGACATGGTTACCTTATTTTCACTTTCCAAAGAGATAAATCCCTATTTCTTTGAGTAGGTCCTAAAGTAGGGGATATCTTAGCTTTTGCAAATACCTATCATCTGTGCTCTTTCACCATTTTGTGCAGGTTGTGTCTGCAAAGATTTGGACTACCTGCAGAAAAATAAATGCAATTATTAGTCTTGGCTGCCACAGCCAAGTGTCAACTATGTATTTGATGGGGAATATTTAATTTCTTGGTAGAATTCATTGAGTAAATATCACAATTTTGCCATGTAACTTGCAGGATTACAGAATAGTTGTGCAGTTACCTTACAACTGAACAAGCTATTTTGAAACTAGAATGAGAACTATGGCTTCTGTCATATAAATTGTAATTATTATATTCCAATATATTTCTTAAAGGCCTGAGATCAAAACAAGATTGACAGAGCATGCTATGCAATGTAAAAATGACTCCTTTCTCCAAAGGTCTTTTTGAGTTACTTCAAATAACTGAGAGGGAAGTGGATAAGATGACTTGTTGATACAGTGTTACTTGGACTTGTATAAGCTTTTAACACGCCTGTTACAAAGGCTCTTACAAAATGGCAGCATAGATAAAAAGGGCTGGTTCTCTCCTAGACTAACAACTCCTTAAGTCCAATAGGAAACAAAGGATGGGGATGTTTATGTGAAATGTCCCGTTGTGGCTACTCTTAGAGGGAGGATGCTGATCTAGATGGACTTTTAGTGTAAACCACAGTACCAGTTCTTATTTCTGTATGACAAGGAAATTGAAAAAGACAGCATTTATCAGCATAATAGTTAAGAACAAAATCAAAAATATACAAAAATCTCCCACTGGATAACTAGTTAAATTGGTAGGTTAAGTAAGTATATAAACCATTGTTAATTTGAAACAGCCATGTTACAGAAACAGTAGGCTGGCCTTATCTCTGCCATAATTTTTTTGTATTCTCTAGAGAAACTTATAATGATTTTAGCCCAGTGATTATATAGAGGGGACAAACTACAAACTAAACTGCAAACAGTTTTAGTCTCCATTGCCAACCGTAGTCGTGCTGACCTTACTGAATGGAGCTCACTGGAGGCCATCAGTGGCTTCTCGTAAAGAAAACAGTATTAAACTTAGGGTTACATCTGAGAAAATAATTATAACGCATGAACATTGACTGTTACTACATTAGGTTGTAGCACTAACAAACAGCAGTTATTTATATTAATTGGAAATTCAGTCTTGCACTGAAGGTTGATTAGTCTGTCACAAGAAATAGATATTTATTAGTGGCATTTAAATTCTGTTTTTTCATTTGTGTTTGATGGTTGAATGTTAATGATGCTAAGATTAAAAGCTAAAACCTATTTTTTACTTTTTCCAGATTGAAGAGCAAACAAACCAGTGACAAACATTAAAGGCAAACCTTCATTAAATATCTTTGTCTCTGAAAAACTGAAAATATTTGTAATCTTCTGAAATGCAAAGTTAAAAGTAGAAATACATACAACTAGAACCTTCTTGAACCTTTTCTTAATTTATGAAAAATACTGAGGTCTGAGCTTGATCTGCCTTCAACAGTGGTAGTAATGCACAGATTGTTATAATAGTATTTTGTTTAAGAAGCAGTCATTCTCATTGATTATAACTAAATCGTCTAAACTTTTTGTATTGCTAGCTTTTTCTGTAGTAACTGAATGGAAGGTGTATCTGTAGTGTTTGAAATATTACCATGCACAGTTATTTCTTACATTTTCTGAACTGAGTTTTTGATTTGCCGCATAAATGTTACATATTATCTCCTAAAACCCAGAAACCAGGAGTCAAGCATGGCTCAACAGAAACGGTTCATTATAATCTGCCAGCTGTGCACATAGTCTGGATATACTGTTTATCCAGATCTTTCCATTCTTTTCTTTCCTCCAATCCTCTTAATAGCTTCCCTTTTTTTGGTTATTTCTTCCTATGGGGTGCCTGTGTCCCCTGTTTCAGCCCATTCTGCCTTGGAAGGCATCTTCTGCTCCAGGCCACATACTCCACAGGATTGCCAATGTTATTCTACTTCACGATTTGTTCATTTCATGAATAGCAAAGAAGATGGAGCTGATGGTCAATTCACACTTTAAAATGAATACTCATTTTGTTTAACCAAGTTACCAGTGTCTTGTGTTTAAATCACAGACACATGGGAGCTAAGTGTGGGTTATTAGTAGCCCACAGTTTGTGAAAGATCCTGAACTCTTTGTCAATTGTTTCTCTTGGTCTTCAAAAACAAGGATTTCTGAAATTTCTGGTAGTGCATCAAAGCATTTGAGGAGAGGGTGTTTTCAGCTGGGATGTTTGGTATTAATTTTGGAACATTGGCAGCCAGCCCTTTACTTCTAATTAAATGAGAGAGATAATTTCTCACACAGAGAGGTTGTTGATTTAATTTCAATGTTTGTCAGAATGCCCAGAGCATCAAATGGGTGTCTGATCATTGTAACAACATCCTTAGTACAGATTGAAAGAATTAATACAATTAATTCACCACCACCATGGGAAAAATTTTGGGATTTGTTATGCAGGTTGAAACTGATGGTGAATATACAAACCCAAATGTATGATACTCTTGCCTTTTCCATGATGCAGGTTCAATTTCTTATGTAAAGCTCAGACCTGAGAGGGAAAAAGCAGTTACTTGGGTACGTGGGAGATGGAGGCTCTCCTCATTCCTTACAGGAGAGTCCATGCGCTACTTGTCCCAGGTAGTAACTGAGACCTTTTCCCAAGGGATGCAAATGTCTCAGTGCAAATCTTATTTTGTTCTAGAGCATTTTGAAATATAGCTATAATGAAAGCTTGGCAAAAGAACAGTTTAAAATGTAAAAATAGCAAAATGTGCGGAGGCTGCTGTTCATTTTGTAAGTCAAAGCTTGTGACTAAAGAATGCTGCTTAGCAACAGATGGGGAGAATCTGAAGGTGATCACATCATTTTGCACTCCCTGAAAATTAATTATTCATGTTCATCCTACCTTTTAAGCACCATCATTTTCATGTCCCTGTTTTGCTTGTTCCTTGGGATTAGGACTGTGTGACTGGCTCAGTCGTGTAACCCAGTTTTATTATCGCTCATACTCATGCTGGTGCAGCTGTGATTCAGCCACAGAGCTCTAGCTCAGGCTTCTTCAGTTCTCTGTCCCACTGTGCTGCACATAATGTGTACTGATCCATATGGAATAGGACACAGAGGTGTCCTAGGAAGGAGGAAAGGGCACCACAGGCTATGCAGGTTCTGTAGATGGTTCTTTTATTAAGCACACACTTCTGTCTCAACTAGCACCATTCACCACCAACCCTTGCTCTAACTCCTCTGCAACTTCCTCTCACACCTGATTCACCAACAGTTTGACTTCATATGTCTTTTTTTTTTATGCTTTCAAAGAGCCCAGGGTTGCTTTTGTTTCTAAGTTTGATTTTCCTTACGAAATTAATCAGATCCCAGATTGAAAAAATTATTTTCTAAATATTGCTAATGAAATATTCTCAGATTGTGGCATTTGGGAAGCTGTAAAGTTCCTGTTTGATTCACTTGCCACTGCCATCATTCACCATGCACAGGGTGGAAGCATAAATACAATATTATAAATTGGCAAGTAGTGTTTGATTTATTTATCTGCGGATGCTTTCCATGTGAACCAAGACTTATGTTGACCAAGTCATTAATCAATTTGGTAGGCTTAAAATATAAGCACCTCATACCCAACTGAAAAAATAATTTGCACAAATAGTTAAGGAAGCAGTGATACATGTTCATATTTATCTGATACATGCCACCAGATGAAATCTTGCCTGACAGGTGGTAAAAAGTCTTTGATGGGATGTTTGTACTCTTTGCTGGGTGAATTTCAACTTTTAAAATGTGATTTTGACACAACATAGTGTGGGAGTTATTTAGAAAAGTTTTCTTTGTTTTCTAGCCCTAAACCAAGGCACCTTCGAGTAAGGTTACTGGTTTTCTCTACCTACAGAGGTGAGAAAAATTCAGGGTGAATTATTCAAGATATTGATTAGGGATAAACCAGCAGATTATAAGATTTTTTGTAAAGACTGTCATCATATATCAATTATGCTTATTACTTAATAAAAGTATATTTAAAGACTTGAGTTTTCAAAGCCTAGAAGTTACTATCTCCCTCATTGTATGCCTCAGTGGCATATGAATCCATTTAAACAAACAGAAAGGATAGTTCTTTTTATAAGAAAGTAGGACAACATTTACCAATATGTAAATAGGCACTAATAAAAGTAATGAATATTTAACGTTTCTGAAAGAATGCACTGTAAAAAAGATCATCTTGCTGTCTGATTTGTAAGAAAGATAGACTTTACATTACATGCCATAATTTAAAACAGTGCAGACAGGGGTCCTCAAGTTGGGTTGTTTTGTTTTGTTTTTTGCCAGCTAGAATAATAATCTCACGTAGCAGCGGCAGGTGATTGTATGTGTTACAGAGTTAGAAAGAAGTGCAGTTAGGAAGAACTGCAATTTTATACATTTTTGCTGCATGATCCTATTTTAAGAGACGCAGGAAGAATAGTAGAGTTATGAAAGTGCTGATTCTGACTTTCTAATTAATGTACATATGAATAGCCGTGCTGCAGAGGCTGACTTGCCTGCTACTAGTGCT
The DNA here is from genome assembly GCF_047716275.1 of Strix uralensis. Classification (NCBI taxonomy): domain Eukaryota; kingdom Metazoa; phylum Chordata; class Aves; order Strigiformes; family Strigidae; genus Strix; species Strix uralensis. Next base: position 15,172,243 of record NC_133987.1, on the reverse strand, counting down.
CTGACACTGAACAAAAAAGTGGACGTGTAGAGAAGGCTAGAGGATGTATTCTCAGGCTCCACCAGTGTGTACCTTATAGACTTTCTGAACAGTGTACAGTGTTGTGAACTATTCATGATCAAATATTGGTTCCAGTGAGGAAAAGAACTAAAGAACTATTGGGAACTAAGGTGGATTTGTAATTATAAAAATTGGGGTAGTCTTGATGAGCAAGTAGTCTGATATATGAGTACACTGCGGAGTGATATTACTTGTTACATATAATGGGTACAGTGAGTCCCAGCTATGTGTACTGTGTTTGGAAACTATTTAGATATTTTAATGCTATTTTAATATAAATGAATTTATTTTTGGTATCTGTGGAAAGTCCTTCAGTGTTAGCAACAATTTTGTGCTCTCCCCATATTAACAGGTAGCTTGAAAGGCAGAGCAGATGTTAATAGCACAGTTACAGAAGTAAGTTTAACCTTCATAAGGAATGAAAAAGCCCTGGGAAATACTAATTCTTAGGTCAATTACACTTATAATGCACTCTCATAAAATGAAATAGAATGAACTAGAGCTAGAATCTAAGCTGCTGATTTGTAAATAATTGAACTTGAGTATCTAATTTAGTGTTTATTTGTGCCCCCCCCCCTTTTTTTTTTTACAGTTAGAATAAAATAGTCTGGTGTATGGAATATTTGCCTGTGTTTGAAGAAGGACTTTTGGCTCCTAAAAAGGTACATTATAAGAACTGCAAAATAATTAAATAATAGATAGCTAGTGCAGTAAGTGTAGGTCTTTACAGATACTCAAATGCAAAGAGGTAAAGCAAAAGTGTTAATGTCAGAAGAGGGGATAGGACACAGGTCCCTCTGCTGAAAAGACTCTGCTCTCTCCTCTTTCCTGGGTTGCATAACCATTTCTTCCCACAGTTTCACCTCTTCCTTGGCTAAAGTTGATTAAAGAGCTCTCATTTCTATTTCAATCTACTTTATACAGTACTTATAAGATGTTTAGATCCTCTAGTTGATATCTACACACATTTGAAAAAAACCCATCACATAGATGCTAATTTGAGTTTCCCAGTTGAAGGTTTGAATGTTCAATTACGATGCAATTAGTTGAAAATGAGGCATTATGTAGCAAAATCCCCATGTCAGCTTTGAAAGTTAAGTTTATGATGAAATAAGACATTTCAAAATTGAAGCTATGACTGCATTCTCTGTGCTTCTTTAGGCCAAACATGTGTTCATAATCCTTTCTATTTATTCATTATTTCTTAACACACAACAGCAAATTAAGTCCACATGAGCCTTTTAGATAAATAGATAAACCAGATCGTAACTGATTTGGCCCTGATCCTATTTTGGGATCTGTTGGTTTAAGCAGTGTAGCCTGAACAATAAGGGTCAAGCTAATTACAGTTGCTTAGAAATCCAGATTTTCTAAGTCTGAGCAGGGTCCTGCCTGCCAGCCTGAAGTTCTCTGTACTGTTTTGAAACTCACTGTTTGAAGAAGGACTTGAACTGAAAAAGTCTAGCAGCAAAACAGTAACTTCTTGTTTCCTGACTCCATGCTACCATTTAATCCCCAGCTTTCCTCTCTACAGAGTAGTTAGAGACAACCCAGAAGGTGAGATAAAACTGGCTTCTAGAAAGGTTTTGTTGGTGAGTTAGTGCCATATTGGGTCCCAAAGCTATACTGGAGGTGACAGAATGTTTCTGCATGTGGCAGAGACTGGCTTAGTGAATCAGTGCATCAGTCATAGGAATCAAGAGAAAATTCAGTGTATGCTAGTCAGAGCATCGCTAGACACTTACTGAAATGAAGACTTTTACCTTAAACTGGTAATAAATAACAGCATATCAGAAGTGAAAAAGCATATGGAGGGTTATGAAAGATAAGACTTTTAAGGTATAAACTAATCTGTGAGTTAGTGGCTAGTTTCAATTTTACACTTCATCATAGACTTGCTTTGTCAGCTTGGGCATATCCCTTTGCCTTTAGTTTTTCTGGCTCCCTGTTTGTGAGATAAAGTAAATATATCATGAAGTCCGTGACAGAATTAAGCTCTTAATTTTATAATCTATCAAGCAGGCACAGTACTCTCCTCATAGGGTCTGTTTGGTATTTGACTAGAGGTTGTATTCTTTCAACCACAACAGTTCAAGTTACATGAGTTCCACTTATGTCCATAGTCATTAAAAAAGACAGTTATTGTATTAATATAAAAGATTATATAAAAAATTGTATTTTATTTTTACATTCAGTAAACAAGCACTCCAAAACCTCACTTATGTGCAGAATGCTTCATTCTTGAAATATTGTACTGTTCCTAAAATTGCATGTAGAGAAAAGCTGTTCACCTTCAGACAATAAAACCATTTGGGGAAAAAAAAAAAAGCAACAAAGGAGAGGAGATAGCTCTGACTTGCAGAAACAATCCTCGATGACTGTTCTGGGAATGATCTTCAGAATTACCTCATTATTTATTCTTGGTGCAGTCCACCAATTAAACAAACAGTTTTATATATAGAAACAGGGATGGGCTTAGCTTACTTTTTCAGGGTCATTTTCAGAGACGTGGACACTGAAGATGTGCAGGCTCATGTTACCCAACACAGCAGATACTCTGTGTCTGTGTGTGTACATGCACGTGCAGATGCACATGTGTAATGTTACATGCTATTGCCAAAGTTGATAATGAGTGAAGGAGAGTCAGAGATTCCTGGTGGAGATCAGTTGAAATTCCTCTATTTGGGTAATAATGCATGTGTTATTCAAGCCACTAGAAGTATGTCAGGGATCCCTAAGAAGCTGATGGGTCTGAGAAAGGAAAAAACCCACTGCATTTTAATATCAGTAACACTTTGCGGAAAAAATTCAGATTACTTAATATGTGATCATTCAAACCTTCCATCAAGTAACTATTAAAGTGAAAAAGAAAACCTTGATTATGACTTCTGTCAGCTAGTGATATGCAGTATAATGCTAATATTTAAAAAACCTAATTTCTGTAATAGTTATACGAACTATAATACAGCAGATTTATTGCTGCAATTCAAGGCTTGGTTGAGACATCTTTAAAGACTGCCTGTATAGATAGTACCTTATGCACCAAGATTTGTATGGGACATGCCTCAAAAGTTTCTAGGTATTTTTTCATATTTGGTATGGGCAGGACTCCTTTCTTGAAGGATCTCTAGATTTTTACTGTTGTGGTATAGCTGAAGGTGATCTGAACATGTACATACTGGCCATCTCCGTGTTAGGAGCGTCTCTTGCCTCCAACTAGTGGTCATAACATAATGCTTTCAGACTACAAGCATTATAAATGTAGTATGGCATTCTGTAAGTTACAGAAAAGGTGGATTTCACTTCGGAATGCATCTGTAACAAATGAAACAAGTGGGTTACATAGACTTTAGCAGTTAGAATCATGTAATAGTTTAACACAAATGTATGTTGATTTTTAAAGACCATAGTTCTTTCCAACACTTAACAGATTTTAAAGATGAAGAAGGAACAAAGCGTATCCTGACAGTGGGAGGAAGTAGGTAGGGGGATTTCATTAAAGAAAATTTAGACAACAGTAAGAGACATGGCATTAATATTTTTGTTGTTGCTGATCTCCTGTGTCCTGATATAAATGATTATGGATGGAATATGAGTTTTTGCAGGCTCTGAAAACTTGTCAGTTGTATTACTGCAATGTGTTAAAAGGGCCATGAGATATAAATGCCACAAGAAAATTTGCAGCTTCAGCTATCTGTATGTAAGATTCCAAGAATTTTGTTACATGCAAAAAATGCTTTGAAAGTTTTCCAGGGCTAGGAATAATTTATAAAATCAACAGATTATAATTTTATTGTATCTATATTTGGCCTGGTTTTAATCTGTTCAAAAAAAAAATTCCAAGACAAAAATAAGAATTACATGTGGCAAGAACTGCCAGTCTGCTGCTCTGTGTCTTCTCTCCATGTCAGTTTTCCAAGTGTGACATGCCTCAAGTCTGAGACCAAAAGGAAAATGAAGTACAGTACATTTTTTATATAAGCCCCTGGATATTAAGTACTGGACAAGGCTCCAGTGCAGCCAGTCTTGCAAAGAACTCAATGTTAGTTGTGCTCAATAGACATCACTAATCGCAGCAATATTTAAGCAGTGTTCTTGAAGGCAAACAAATAGACAAGAATACAGACAGACATCATTAGGGTAGGAGAAGCAAAAAAGAAATAAATTAGAAAATTCTAGAGGAAAAATAGAAGAAAGATAAAAGTTGAATGGAGAATCTGAGAATAATGCAAACACAGCATCATGAGAAAAAAAGTTATAAAGAAACTGTAAGATGTACTTAAGTCAGTGTTAAATGATGCTGTGGGTATATGACACACAGACCTCCACTGCAGCTGCACATTCCTGGTGCCCCGGGGCCCCGTGACATTCAATTCACTCAAGAGGATGGTCAAAAAATGGATTATAATGCATGAGTCCCACTGCATACACTAATGGGATCTGAGTAGCTCTGCACAAATAACTCAAATTAGAATGATGCTGCTTATTTTTAGGGGGACTGAAATGCAGCAATGTCAAGTTTAGGCATTATGTGCCACTTTCGTGGGGGAAACTCCTGGGTTTTGAATGACTTGGGAGATGGTTCTGTATATGTTAGAAATTTGAATGTTAGTATGTTTCTGTGGATAATAGGTAGTAGTCACTAAAGAGAGATAAACCAGAGCTATTTCACTGAATCCAGACGTGGAAATTTGTTTCTCTTTTTGCTAATCCAAGTATGTAAAATTCCAGTTTATACTTGCGAGCTTTCTGAATTAGGGTTGATGGAATTTGAATTCCATTGAACTATAGTTATCAAAGACAAGCTGGAGCAGGGGGGAATGGTGATATAAAAATAAAACTTTTACAAATTTATAGTACATAAGTGATAGATCTAGTAGTGATTTTGAAAATTCTACCCTCAAAAATTATAAATTTACTCTGGCGTTCTTGAAAATCCTCCTGTAAGGCCCCTGCCTAAAATCTTTTAATCAGTAATCCCAGCTATGGTTGCTAGTTTAATAGTTCCTAAAACGGTGTTTAGTCTTCTTTGGACCTAGCTCATAGTAAACCTTACCATCCCATAAACAGAGACTTACGTGTGGTTTTACTTTGAGTCTCCATAAAAAGACTATTCATTGTGATCTGCTGAGCAAACTTACGGGAGAAAAGTAGCCATTAAAAAAGGCAAATCAGTTGCAAGACTTTTTTTGCCACCTGACCACTGTCTGTTCATAAACAAAGGGAAAGAATAAAAATGAGAATGGTCTAAGTGGCATTCTGACAGTTGAAGAAGCAGCTGGGAGCTCAAGGACAAGACTGCATTGCTGAATAACAATTCCAGTTTGGAAACAATGTCAGTTGTTTAATAGCTACAGTCTATTGCTCTTTATCAGTAGATGATAAAGTTGAAGGAAAAGAGACATAACGCTGAGTGACAGAGGACCCTAGAAATGAAATACATGTTTTTATTTACAGAGGGCAGCTCTTCAAACAGATCTGTGGTAAAATGCAAGCTAAGAAACCAATATCTATTTACCCCAATTTAATATTTCTATGAAGACAGCTTTATAGCAGTAGTGGATGAAGATAATTTTGCCACACTCTAAAAAAATCACACTAAAATTAGTATGTATGCAAGCCCGTTTTGATATATTGCAGCAACATCTTCTGTTTAGACAACAAATCACCATAGCAGTGTAGTAGCCCTGGTTACCCTTACTAAGTTCAGTAAGACTAAAGAATTAATCTTAGCTAAGTATTGGCTAGCAAATCTACTGAACATTTCTTCCCTGTTTTCAAGACTGTGTGGCTGAGAATATTTCTTCCTTTTAATTACTGTGGAGAAACTTGTAAAATACAGATCAAAACTCAAGTAAAAAACAGCCAGCCTATTTGTACTGAAAAGTCTGGGAGATGAACTCTTAACATTTTGTACTCAAAATGAAAAATGGCACTGAAGCTTTAAAACATTTGAATATTTCCTCGTACAACCTTATCAAAACATTTAGTCAGTCATGTACATTCTCTCTGTCTCTGGCTTTTTACAATGGAGTAATTTTTATTTTTTTTTCCCCAGAACCTATTTGCCGATTCCAAGAAGAAAAGACAAGCGAAGATAATGGTGCTAAAGTGTTCGTTTTCTACAGGCTCCTCTTAATTCCCCTTTACTTAGCACCAGTTTTTCTGAGCCTTCTTATATGTATGTAATACGTGTATGTTAGCTGCATCAAGTTAGTGGGGAAGTAAAGGTAAGGGTTTTTATTCAGTCATTATGATACTGGTTCCCTTAAAGAGTGTTGAGAGAAGCTAAAGCCAAGAAATCAACAATTTCAAATGTCACTGTTTCATCAATTGAAGCCACAGGAGAGTAGCTCTGAACTACCTCTCAACTATATTCTGGGTCGAATTTCAGTGACTCTGATCCCAGTTTTAGTGGCTGGGGGCGGGAAGGTCTAAAGGTACTCTTTCTATTACCAAATACTTAAGAGTTTGCCATCATTCTGTACCACATGAATCATGCAACCTTTCAAATTCATACACGTTAGAACTTGAATCTTGCTTTAAAAATAAACAAACGTAACTCCAGATTACAATAGATGTACCCAGCAATTGCACATTACTAGCATCACCAGACTTGCTGCTATCACAGTTATTTTAAACTGATAAACATCAGGAAAGATTCATGGTTTGAAGAATAAACTGGAAATAAGAAAAAGAATAGAAGCAAGAAATACTATTGACAAATATATGTATCAGTTATGTCTTATTTTTGAGTAGGTTGCTAGCCAACAGGATGTTAGGAATATTATTTGAGAGAGGAAGATTTGGAAAGAATGACTATAGAAAAAAAATTGAAACTTTGGGAAAAAAGTGTATGTAATTGCAAATTAAGAAAAGTCAGTGCATGTATTGCCAGTGTGTCTATTTTCAATTCAAGAAGATAGCTCACAGTTAAGTAGATATTAAGGACTTCATATGAAAAACATAAAAGGGTTTATGCTTAGTTTGAGTTGATTCTGCAAATACCCAAAATTCTTGCTCTTATGTCAAGAAAGAGTAAACACGTGAAATAAGTTATAATTACAAAGTATTACAAAATCCTGGAGTAATAGTTTCTGAACTTTTTTGTTTATGACTCTACTTGCATTTCTTAAAATCACATATTGTAGAAAACAGATCAACTGAATATTAATTTAATTTAGGCTATCTTTGAGTAAGAGCTAAGGAGAACTTTGTCCTACAACAGTCCTTATAAAAGGATTGTAAACCTTGCTAGCACCCGGCTTATGGAGACTTAAATAAAAATCGTCAGTTGGTAAGCCCACACGACAAATTTCTTTAACAAACCTCAGTTGCATTTCTTTACACTGTTTGTCATATAAATAATGTATTCATAACTATTTTTTGGCAGATGTTTGCTTTTGGATTCTGTTCTACAGTCATAGAATTGGAATTCTGGATGACTAAGGAAAGCTTTAGAGACAAATGTTTTTATTTTCAAAAACTAAGGTATTTGTGGTTGTACTATCTGCAGATGAGAGCCTCACACTCACAAAAATCCTCACATTTAAATTTCTGTACTTTTTAAAAGTCAGGTTTTTTACAGTATAGCTGCATATTTTATAAGCAGTGTGGATTTCTGGTCAACTGGTTTACATTTAAGTTTTGCATGCATAAATTTGAAAGTGATCAATACAGCTGGTACTGAAAAAGCCCTACTATAAATGTTCGTGCAGAAAAAGTAATTTTGAAGGTAAAGTTTGTTTTGGTTAGAGACTGCACATAGCCAGCATGGCAAGCAAAATGACTCCTTTGCAATTGTAGCTAGAAACTGCAAGTGTCACCTCTAGGAGGAATAGTATCCAGATAACTTAAACACTGGAACTACACCATAATCTATCCTGTGCAAAATATATTCACTAATATAAGCTGCATTTGTTCCTAAGAGATTTTGGTTTTATTGTTATTCTAGAAGAAACCTTGTGCAATGAAAGCCTAGGACAAACTGCAGAAACAAGCAACTTGTTAACTTACTTCCCAATAGCATAGAGACCCCACCGGTTTCACGTATTCAGTGACCTTCAAACGTGTAGTCTTGGTTTGGGTGTAAGAAAGAAAGAATCTGAGACATTCCCAAAATGAAAGCAGTATCTTTTTTATTTAAAAAAAAAAAAAAAAAAAAAGAGGCAAGCAAAAAAAAAAAAGCATAAACTTAAAACATCGAGCAAATGACAAGATACACAAAATTTCATTACTGCTGATGAAAGCAAGCACTGTTAAGGCCAGGGAAAGAATCCTAAGGATTTTCATCATTCACCCACACATATTGTGGTAGCTGCATACAGGCAGACTCTTCTTGGTTATTTCAGGGTTAAGTGGTTTCAGCAGACAAGACCTCTTCCACCTTTGTTCACGATTTGTACCTACTGCCCCAGAAGGACACACCACTAACTTGCAACCTAAGTACAGTACAATTACAACCTAGTACAGTAAAATGACAAATCACAAATAAGCAGTAACATACAGCAGTGTTACTTGTGGTTGTTTTAAAGAAAAAGTCAAATCCTGCACTGCAAAAAAACCCAACCAAAGAAAACCAAACCACCTTACAAAAATTCCACAGATATAAACAAAATGCAATTTAATCTAAGTATTTAGCAAATACTAGTTTCATTATGCGACTTTGATCTAGCATATAACAAAGCTACAACTTCATCACCTCTTCATATACCCTTCATTTTCACCTTATGCAAATCTAAGCAAAAAAACCACTGAGAAAGCTGAGATGTAGTACATCTAAAAAACCTCAAACCCGCAGTTCATGTAGCATCTTAATGATGCAAATGCAGGAACAATACACGTTTTCCAAGGTTGTTCAGCTCTCCTTTTCTGATTTAGGCTCTACAGGCCATGCATTCAGGACAGTTATGTTCTTACTCTGATCTTCTGTTTCTTAGCCCCACTTTACAGGCATTCTGAATCCTGAACATTCCTGACCTTATTGCTTTGAGTAAGGAAAACTCATGGAAAGACTTCTTTTTATATTAAATGAAATAGAATGAGGGCAATAGAAACCCTAAGATACAGCTTATAAACCACACATTAGAAATAAAAATGTTCTGATATCAATACAGCCAAATGAGAAACAAGATAATTAACAAATTTTAATCTTATTATGGACATATTTAATACTGAAATTTGCATCTGCAGAAAAATGTTCTCTCTGGAATCTGTCACAGCTCAGTCTTGGACTATAAGTTAACAAATTCATAATTCACACTTAAAATGCACAGTAAACATTAAACCTGAAAGTGCGCAGTACAGTTTTTACTGAACTCGAATACAGAAAATCAGTATTTTCTCCTTTAGTGACAGTGATTATATTGATCTGCTGCTAGCATTAAAATCATATAAATACATATGTGCAAGTCATTATAAATAAAGGTTTTGTCTCAGCTGGTGTAAATGCACTGGCATGTTATGACACAGCACCAACCCTTTTGGCAACGGCAGTTTGTCACACAGCTGTCGTACCAAACTTCAGTGCAGAATATATGTTTTTAACAATATACACTTCCACAAACTATCAAAAGAAGAATAACTTCTCCCTGTTTTATGCTACATGGAACACTAAAAGTTTTATCCTCCAGGTGACAATAGCTTCACTGAATTTACTGACAGATAGTCTATTTAAGACATGAAAATGCAAGCGCAATACAACACAGAAAGAGACAATATTGCAAGAACTGTCAACGCTTTTGGAAAACCTTACTTAGAATAACTATTGCATTTTATGAAAGGAAATATGCTCTGGTATAAAGGAACAGTCCCAATGGTATACCTAGATTTTTCACTTTCAAGTGAATAAGGTGAAAGAGCTATCAAAATTGATAAAAAAAATAAAGTATCTAAAAGTATAAGTAAGGCACATTGAGAATTAAATTGTATCATGTCCCCACAGAATCTCTATCCAGTCTAAACCAAAGGAATGCGATTAGCAAATCCAGCAAGACAGAGCTGAGCTGACTTTGGAATGTCAAAAAAGAAAGTATAACTTCTAGTAAAGTAAGCAAATATAATGTAGATCATACCATACAATTGTAGTTTACTGTGACAGATGCTTATGATGATGTTCTAAAATTTATGACTGAGTCCATGTAAGTTCTCCTAAACAAACTCCTGACAAAAGACCACTATGTTTCAAATAGCTCCATCACTATCAAAAATTAGCAGTTTCCAGAGTGTAAGACATTAATAAAAATGGCAAAAGCAAAGTGATATATCATGCAGCAGGTCACACATACTAATCAAGACACAGTACATTTTTAGCTTTAACAAGACATCCTAACTTTCAAAAGAAAACACCTTTATCAATTAGTCTTAGCACTTAATTCTTATGGACTTGGTGAAGAGCTTCATTTCATTCAGTGAAATTATAGAATTGGTTAAAGTGCTGTAGAAAAAATAAAAATAATTTGCATTTCTCTATTAAAAACACTTTTTATTCCTCTTGAAACTTGTGTTCAGTAATAATTACATCAAGTGTTAAAACTGATGGAACAGCATTAGCAAGAAACAGCTAGTTATCTTAGAGGGCATTTATTAAAGTATTTCATGTACTTTGCCAAAGTACTGTGCAAGAAAAATGATCTATGCCTTGTGTTGAACAGTCTCATTAGTCATCTTTTGCTTTTTCCTTTAGATATTGCCTCTTTGTAGGTCAGATGAATAAAGTCAAAGAGTTGCGTGGCATTGGCAGCATTACCCAGAATTTTGGAGAGTTCGTCCTTTGACAGTGTCGCTAGCTCTGCAATGCTTTTAACGTGGTTCATTAAAGCTCGACAGTTTTTTGCATTAATACCTGGCATTTTTAATAGAAAGTCCTGAGGACCAGGGTTATACTTGTCTGACTCGGGAAGAATTTCAGAATCTGCTGTGACAGCCATTGCTGTTTCTGCATCAGGCTGGGGATGGTTTTGTTTTAACTCTTCAAACAGTTCAGCAGTAGCATGGGGAGAGGGACACCACAGGATACGTAACTTCGGGAAATGGAGCGTAAGAAGGGTTAGTTTAGAAGTAACATCATTACTGGAAATCTCTTGATGTAGAGAGCCTCGTGGAATCAAGGAGAAAGGTTTGTTAGGATCAAATTCAATCAGGAGAATTGGTCGCTTATAGTAACGGGACATAGAAATGCATTGTGCATACAGTCTTCCATTATTTAAGGAACCAATCAGATCACTGATACTCTTCCGCTCTACACAGATATCAGGAGTTAGAATATAATCTCCAACTTCCAAAGTAACAGGCTCAATGTCAATACCACGACGATGAATCAGTGATGGAAGCTCACTACGGAATTCCCGCATATCCACTATTACAGTTTGCTGAACACCCTTCTGTTCCTGTCCACCTAAAGAGCAAAATAAATAGAGTTAACCTAGTACTTATAAACTCTGACACTGGTTGGATAGTTTTCCTGTGTGCTGCCAATGCTTCCGTAATGGATGGACCTCACATCTCAAATTATACATCAAATTCAGCAGTAAAATAAATCCAGACTTCATGTAATTTTTTGCTGTTATAGCGAAAAATCAGTTGCCGAATTATATACTGTAGTTTATGGAGTATGCTCTGCAGTTTAATGAAACTATCATGCTACCTGGTAAAAGCTTTGCGTATGTGACAATGAAATATGTTAATGATTTTAATCTACAGTTTAAAAAGGCATCAGAAAATTTTTTAAAAGTTGCCTGCAAAACAAGATAACAAAGCTGATCCTTTTTATTTCTAGCTGTTTCCCACAGAAATGTGACATTTTATTGTAGCAGTTATACTTTAGCCTCTAGAGCTGTAGAAGGACACAAGGAGACGGCAACATCAAGGCCACAAAAGACATAGCAAAGATTAGAGAGCATATGGTAAAGGAGAGCACGGTTACAAAAATGACAGCAAAGAAAAACAGGCAGAGTTGTAAAGATGAAGACAGAGTATACATGTCAGAGGAAAGGAACAAAAATGTGGTTAGAACTGCAACTAAAGAAAAAAGGTGCTTTATTGCAAAGAAAATAGATAAAACCTCCACATCTGCAGTTGTTTACCCAGGGAATCTGTTTTGTCCCCAACATTTACTAGCTCAAGGACAACAGTGCCTTTGACTATCTGTAGACTTCAGTTTTGATGTTTTAATTTCTCTCCACTTCCCTACAAACAATACTAGACAGTCTCATAACCAACGAGCTGCCTAGAAATGATCCAAATGGTATCTGTCTTAATGGCAAAATACTTCATTAACGTCTATTTTCTTTTCAAAGAAAAACATCATTCATTGTCTTTGCACAGAGGTAAATGGGGTAAGAGAGATGATGCTCCTTTACCATCAAGACTGCAGAGCACTGTGGAGCCAAGGTGCAATGTGTCTATGACCCAGACACTTTGGACAGGATTTAAACAGAAGAGTTATAGGTCTTTTTCAAAGCTGAGAGCTGCAGGCCTAACTGCAGGAACTGCTCACCTGCTTTGCGGGTGTCAGTAGAAGCAGAGGCAGGTTTAGCATCTCTTATTAGGTCTAAGTTTGTTTCATCTCTGCCTTCTCTTTCTTCAGGAATAACCATACTGGCCTTCTCTCTAAGGAACCACAAAGAAAGAAACACTAGAAACTGCAATTATATGAGAAAAATAGGTCAAAATACTTTAATACCCTTCAGCCATGTAAAATCATATATAGTTTAATACTAACTGCAAACCTCATCAGAAATGCAATTACTAGGTCTTCTAGATCGCTGGGCTAGATGCTATATTTTTATTTTCAATTGTTAGCACTTTTTTAGCATCTGATTTATCTTTAAGAACTTCTCAGGGCATATGAAACCAAGGAACTAATGATGAGTAATAGCAGTATAAATACTGTCTTATACAGTCATAAAAGCCTTAGAAATACCTTACAAAAAATGTTACCTGCAGACAAAAACACATTACAAAATTAAATTCATAGACAATTAGGGAAAAATACAAGTGGTGCTGTTTAGCCTTTGAAATTTAATATTAAAACACCTAAAATAAATATCAGGTGCTTTGAAAAGGAAGGTTTTGACTTTATATTGATTCTCAATGGGAAATTTCTCTTAACATCTGAAAAACAACTGAATTAAAAGTTTATTTAAAGCCTTCACAGAGTTAAGAACTTCACTGTATTTAAAATGTAGACATATATGGGAATTACACAAAACATTAATAATGAAGGTAGTAAACTAATTTTGTTACCGAATGAGTTTTTCGAAGGCCTCCTTCTCTTTTCTCAGAGCTGTGAGATAGCGCTGTTCTTCTGTTGAGCCCCCATATATGAGGAAATATACTCTGTAGGTTTGGAGGAGAAGACAGAAAAAAGAAAAAAGAAAGAGATCACAAAACTTCTTAAGTTAAAAACACCCACAGCCAATATTTAAGATTAGTAGCAGTAAGTGTCTTACAAGTTAGTATTTGCCTTTAAAAAGGCAAGTGAAAAACCACTATCTTTTTCTGTAAAGACATTCCAAAATTTGCAAGAAAAAATCTTATATCCAGCATTCTCTCTTTTCCCCCTGGCAGATAACACTTACTGGGATTCAACCACAGTGGACTCAGATTGCAGTCAGCCATTCAGCAAAGACACAAAGCAATTATAACAGGGAAGTTATATCACTGGTTTTAGAATCTTCCAGTAGAATATATATAACAAACTAAAAAAAATCTGCAGTCATCCTGGGTTAGGAAAAAACACCATCTAAGATTTTAAAATGATGTATCTGTACAAGGAAATCACAGGTTCTACAAAGAACAAGCTGTCATTTGTCTCGCAGAGATGAGCATACTGACAAATGAAGTTTTATTCCACAAATGGGGGTTTATATGGAACATATAAGAATTAATAATTACCTTAAGGAATTAATTGCCAATAGCCTTTCAGCACAGTAATTTTTTTCCAATACATTTTAATTGAGGTACATTTTAACAGACTGATAGGATTTTATTCCTATTACTTTTTTCGTGTGGTGCATCTCCTAACCCCTACTTGCATGACTGCATTGGATTTTCCTGCTCTGAAGTGTGGCAACATGATGCTGGAGGTAGATACAACATGTGCTGATTAGGCAATTAAAAATAAATTGTACGACTAACCCAGTAATTATCCTCATGCGATATACTTTGTGAGTACTGTCATTTATATTTGCACTAGAGAGTCCTTACCTGGGTATCAGGTACAGAGACTAAATACTGCCAAACTGATTTCCATTTTCAGTTACGTTGCATATATCCAAATCTTTGACTGGAAAATTACAACTGCTCTGTTAAATTTATGCAAAAAATTTTCATGATAAATTGTGATAATTTAATGTTAAGTTTTCGTGATTGTGATAAATTCATGATAAATTATGCTTCAACTGTAGTAAGTAAAGTGTGTTTATTCTAAGACTTAAGAAACTGCCATAAGTTATTTTCAGAGAGGTACAGGTAGAACTACAGTTTACTCTATTCAAGAGATGCTGTATCAGGCAGCCATATAAATGAAAGATAATACAGAAACTCACAGTCTATTAAAATTTAAGTCTTCTATATTTTTAATTAGTCTGTAACATTTACTCATAAAAGGGAGTTTTGCAATTTACAAGTGTACCAAATATATATATAAACAATGTGGAAATCTTTCTGTCAGCTAACACCAGAACTGAGCATAACTGCAAATACTTATTTTCTTTACTGTGTTTTCCTTTACTTGTTTTTCTGTTACAGTTTCTGAATTACTGGTCTTCAGCATGACCATACATCAGGAAATGTGAAAATTAAATCCAAACTGGAGCTTGTTGTGTAAAAATCATACCTAAAGAGACGGTTTAAAATGAGACTACAGCACCTCAAAATGGATCTATTGCCACCAAGATCATAAAAGCAGAGGTATTTTAGAAGATGGAATGAATTTTATTTTTTTTCAAACAGGTATGTTTCTGCTGTTAAGGGACTAAATACCTGCTGGGAAGTAAAAATTATCTTTTGTTTACATCAGACATTATGCTTTTGTCTAAAATTAAGAGGGCTAAACAGGAGTTAAAAGGTAGCTAAACAAACCACTGGATGCACATTCTGCCTTAACTGCTCAAGTGCACTTTTTATTTTTTCTTTTAAGACTAAAATTACCCTGACCAAGTCAACTTGCCTCAAAGGCTTCCCAGGCCTGCTTGCCTTGTAGATTTCCAGCTGCCGAACAAAAGTTAGTTCTGCATCATATAATACAACATATCTTGGTTCTACTTCATGCAGTACCCGAGTGAGCGCATAGGGATCACTGCAACCCTGCAACGGATGAATAATTGTGAGCGGGTTCTTGAAAATACCGTAGTAACAATCTGAGGGTAAGTTCACATCGAAATCTTCAGGAATGGTCTCTTCAATACTGCTTTCTTGGCTACTGCTTAATTCTTTATTATCTTCCACCTCTAACTCCTCTCTCTTTTCCTCCTCAGTTTTCCCTATCATTTCGATTATAGTCCGGTCTTGCTGCTTCTTGTGTTTATTTTGTTTAGAAGAAGCTGTGAGCTTGGCTTTTTTGGCTTGAGGCCCTGTGTCTGGTCTGGCATTTCCTTTGGACTTGACGGTTTTTCTGTCCTTAATCCACACTTCTCCAGCTTTCTCATCCTTTCCGAAGGTTTTGTTATACAGTCTTGTTAAAAAAGCTTCTGCTCCAGCAATAATACACTCCCTGAGCTGTGCACAAGCTCGGTCGTCACTGGCACAAATAAGCACTTGCCCTGCAGTCAAGAAACAGTAGGATGTTTATGATCTGTTATGCTATACTTCTTATCCACCTACAAGACATCTCTTGAGCAAATTGTTTTTAATGTTCCTAGAAGCCTGCCTGCCAAATACCTTTACATTTGGTTGTCACTGTTGCTCCAGACTTTCAGGGAGTCTAAATTACATGATGTTTTGTACCAAACAAGATTAGAGCAGGTTAATGGAAGTTCAGCATTCCTTATTCTTACACCATCTAAATTAGCGAGGCTTTCCTTTTGACCCTCTGAAATGAGGCAGATATAGTGTGTATCGAAACATACTCGGACAATTTTATATTTTTTTTTTTAAATGTGGAATAAGACAGAACTTCATTTAGACCATTCTAATTTTCAGCCTTTGTCAGCTGTGTTAAAGAGTCTAAAAAAAATACATGTTTCACACTGTATTATTGACATTTGTGGGCCTTGAATAACAATTCTCCACAAGCTGACTCAGATAAACTCCTACAACACTAGGCGAGAGCGCCAGTTCTTATCCAGAGTCAGAACACTGTGGGTGGGAGAAAAGAGCACTTTTTTACCCTTACTATTTCCTAAAATAAAACTTGGTGAAATTTAAGAGGATGAAAAGCCCTAAAATAGGAAAGTGAGCAAAGCAGTTAGAAACACACTTGCCTTATACTCTCTACCCCATTTAGGTGCATCTCCTGGAGAAGCAAATTTTCAGGTGCATGAGAAGAATGTGTGAGATGGAAAGGACAAGACAGAATCCCTATTTTTTTTGAACCTGAACTTGAGAAATAAGTGAATGGTACCTAGATTATTATAAATTTCCACATTATTAGTTTTATTGGTTTTGAGACTAAGGTATCAGTACAATATTGAAATATAAGTTAAAATATTTTTTTGTAATAATACAGGTTCTTTCATAAACAGTTTTGTATAGTAACCAACAGTATTTCCCTTTTAGAGCAAGAATGACATAGGAGTTTATGAAAAACTATTCAGTTTTAGACAGCTTATGTACATAAACTCCTTAAGTCCACAATTATTAAATTTAAAACTATCTCTTTAATAAAACTACAGTAAAGAGTTAGGCTCCTTCTCCCAAAAGTCAAGTAGAAGTGAAAACTAGCTGTACTGTGAAAGTTTACATCATTTAGTATTCTCTCACCTGGGCCACCAAGGTCTTCACTGTTCCTATTCTCATTTTCAATCTCTTTCAGTACTTCTCTCAAAGCTTCCCATTTTGGGTTACTTTCTAGAACCAATTCCCTTTTCAGTTCTGAAACAGAGTAAGATTGAACATAGCAGGTCTTACAGTCAAAATATCCTTCAAAATTTTAAATTAGTGGTTAGATGTCAATAGCATGATGGTTGTTGGCAAATACGATATTCAACAGCCTACATATGCAACTTGTTATGCTAATGGGTTGGAGAGCACTCTTACACAAATTTAAAAATGGGGATAAGTGCTTTAGTGAAGCAAAAAGTTAAAATATTCACTCATTCTTCAATTCTGAAGCTCCTGAATATATTTTTTTTTTAACAAAAGCTATTGCAGCCTCCTACCTGTTCACATAAATAAAAAAGATCAAGCTAAACACCAATGTAGTAGAACAATTCCATAAAAGCTTTCCCAATGATCGGCCAAGCAAGCTTAGAATAACCCCTTTACTTCTTCGTGACTCTATTTTATGTTGTTTATTATATGCTTTTTGAACTAAGATTATATCTCAAGTTATCCCAGCTAACAGATTGAGATCTGGAGCCGGGTAAGATCATGTAGGGAACCACAGCACAAGTAATATTATGCAGAGTGTTTGAAATCGTGTGACACTCTCAAACTTAAAATTAGGAATGATCATTACCATTTTCCTTCTTTACATCACTTTTTTCAGAGACTTTGCCTTTCTGATTCAGTTTCTCATCTGCAATGCGATAAACTCTAGCTCGAGCATTTACAAACATTGAAGTACTGGAGTCAAGAAACAGCCAACCTAAAGAGGAAAAGAACGCAGTAGTAGTTTAACATTTGCAACATGTATGTGTTTCAACCCTTTCCCGTAAGAGCCCCACATCTCCCAGTCTGGAATACCTGTGCTACCTGCTTGCTGTATAATTACCAGCTTAATAGAAGACAGAAATGTGATGCAAATCTCACACTGTTAAGTAACAGCAGTTAAGTGGGAAGATGAAAGCATTATCTGTCAATAAAAACCTACGTCCTTATGGCTGGTTATATAAAACCTAATTAGATACCTTCATATGTTTGGGAATGTTAATTAAAAATATCAACATTTCACTGTTTCATGCATTAACTTGTATGGTTATTCAGTGTTTACCTGAATTCTCACCAAAAGCTTTTTCACTTGCTTTCAGTGACTCCAGAAGATTAAGGAAAGTGACACAATCATACTGAGTTAGATACAGTAGCAAAGTACGTAGTATCTTCAAATCCTGGACCAAAGATTTTGTCTTAGCTCCAAGTTGATGCCAGAGAGGATCTAAATAGTGACGTATTGTCTAGAAATATAAATTGGAAAGTCTAGGATGTCAAATACATAGTATACTAACCAAGATAAGAATGCTTTTTTTTTTTTCCTTTACAGAAAATGCCACTAGTTTCCCCAAGTTATTAAACATACCCAATTAATTATGTGATGGTGAGGTATTTGTTTTGATAAGTAATCATTTTTTGCAAAGTTAACATAATATAGATGCCTTTATGTAAAACATTTCAACAATTTGCAGATGTGTATCATTTAATGCTTTCAGTACATATTTTCCTTTCCATGTAATAATAAATTCCTGGTAAAATAAAAGCCCCCTTATTTTACTGGTACTGGCCTGTGCCTTTAGTATCTAGTATCCTAGTAAAAAATATTATCATGTCATTTAATTTTCAGAATGAGTACCATGCAGATGTGCAACCTACAGAGCATAAGAAAAAAGCCTCTAAATATTTAAAGCACAGAAGGCCTTACATCAAGATTAAATCACAGGTAACAAATAACCATGTTCCACTATGATGGTTGAAGTTTACGATTTTACCCTACAGAAAGCCTCTGTATGCCAAACATTCCGGATCTGCCGCAAGGCACACACAAATAGTGACATACATAATGATGGAAAGATATTATAGATGCATGCACGTGCATATTACCTATTATATACACTGCTTCTCCCAGTAGAGAAAATAAAAAATACCAGCAGGAAATTCAAGAGGAAAAAAAAGGGGAAGGGGTGATGGTGGAAATAACTGCATACTGATCTCTAAAGTATTTTGAGCTGAAATTGCAGCCATCTTTATCATAATCATCATAATAATATACCAACCATGAATCAGGATGTTCTTACTATAAGGACTTTGGAAATCAAGGAAGACCAATAATACCAATACACCAAAAACCCTACTGGCAACTGTAACATCACCATTACAGATTAACAGTGTTTCTCTCCTTGTACCAGTAATAAACACCTCATGGGAGAATACTCAGTTGCTGTTGGTTATTTATTTTACAAATAATATCTTTTTTTGCATGGCAGACAGTTTGAAGATCTACATCCCTTTAGTTACACAGAACAAAACAATCAAAATGGTTACCTTGTCAAAAGATTTACCAATAGCATTTTCTAAAGATAGATCTTCTACTTCAAGAGCTGGATTATAACGTTTGAGTTCTCTCAAGCATGCGTTCAGAATGTCCAGGACTGAAGTCTGGATAGCAAGCATAGCAGGGGTCATTGACACATGTATTTCCACCACTTCAGGTTTATGCTTCTCTAAAAATGAGTTCACTGCTATATGAAATCTAAGAGGAAAACAGCTTATTGAGATTTACATGGATAGTTTGCTTGACCTACAATTATTCAGAAGTTTGTATAAACTACAATAACAATTGTTTTAAACAGAAACAACTATGGTAATTGCAAAATAAATCAGTTTCTACTGCTGTGATGACTGCAATCTTATGAACAGCCTCAGAAAACCATCTATTCCACAATTATGACTGTAGTCATTCTAGTCATGTGAGCCTATAGTGCTGGTGAATGATCCATGGAAAATTACTGCACTAGATTCTCCAGCATTATTACACATAACAACTCTTGAAATAAAACAAAAAACCAAATCTCCCAAGGGAGGAACTGGAATGGGTTCATTAATCCTTTGGATTCACACGGATCCACTAGCAGATTCTGCGATGTTCCTAGCTTCTGCTTATAAGCAGCAGGTCCTTGTTACAGCTGATCTGGCTGTACAGGCACAGAGATGCCAGCTGATTTTTACTCACAGGACGCTACGTCTGCCGACCTCTGAAACTCAGTGGGCATTTCCCTTACTGCATGCTGCACCCCCAGGTCTTTTCATGGTTCAGAGGCCAAGGAAGAAAATTTAGAGAGCTTCTATTCAACCTTTTCTATCCTAGTTATGTCCATTTCCACTTCTTAGCGATACTGAAAGAAAGACTGTTAAAGAGTTTACAATGCAGAGTAACAGTATGTTAAGATGGAGTGAAACACATTCTAGGCTGGACTAAAGGAACAAACAGGCAGATCTCCTGCCCAAGGCAAGAGCATCGAACGGGTAATCAGCTAAAGTTCCATTTGTGGCTCTGCTCCTAAAAGACTTAATGCATGTCACAAACTGGGCAATTTGGTTTCTATCAGGCATCAAGAAATATTATTCATACACAACACATATGTCAAAGAAGATTAAAAAAACTGACATGTAGAAACAAGTACCTCCATGAATGGCAGAAGTGAGAGATTGTATTCCTGTTACTTCATGGCTTAAATAATCTGTTTAATAAGTGAAGTTTTTCTTAAGCTATTAAAAATGTCACTTTCTGCTGTGATTTCTGTTGGCTATAAGGACAGCTATACCATAAGGTTCAGCCCCTTATTGATTTGGGTCTATTTTCAAAAATACTTAGAGAAATTTAGCATCTTTAAGACCACTTCTTCTGTCAAAATGGAATGAAATTTTTTGGGGAATACAAGAGGGAACACAGTGTGACTGCATACACCTCATTTTCTTAAAAACCCACTGTAACATCCTTCATCTATTTTCAAGTTTAACTCTCCAGTGAAGTAAAGAGGTGCCTTACCTTGGCCACAGATAAAGTTTCCTGACAAAAAGATTTCTCATCACTCTTTCCACGTGGCAAAAGCCAGTATTAAATGCAACCGCATTATCTGTAAAAGCTTTAATGAAGCCTTGCTTGTTCTTCTGACGATAAAGTCGCAAGATAAATGCTTCCTGACAGGACTCAATAATTCTGTGTGCTTTGTACACCAAAATGCCTGGCAAAATAAAAGGTTTTCAAGTTGCAAAAAAGTAAAGAAAGGTCCAATTTTGTATAGATTTTTTTCCTCAAAACTGTCTTACTCTTTTAACACTTTTTTTCCTTAAATAAAGTACAATAGGAATTTAAATCTTCTAAAGCGATGGTTGAACAAACGTCCTGGGATTCAAACCAAGTGATTCCTCAGTTTCAGTACCATGGAATCCCCAAATAACAGAACTGGGTTAATGATGCATCTTTAGCAAAAAAAAAAAACAAACCAAAACACCTTGTGCTTGAGTGGCGGGATTTCTCAGCTTAGAAAATTCTTTGCTTCTAAGGCAAAACTTGAACTTGAGCCTTTTAGAAGAAGTAAAAGCAAATGCAAGACATAACACACTATTACAACAAAGCAAGAATGTGATATTTGAGTTAGTTTGTTAGAGAAGTTCTGGAATTACAGACTTATCAAGTATGTTTCATTGGTAACAGTTCAAGTGTTTACATGATCAAAGAACTTCTGAAAACATTTATTTGGCTTTTCCTCCCCCTTATGACATTCATATTCAAACTTGAGGACAGAAAGTTCCATCAACTGTACACCACCAATTTTCTTCAAGGCTATGGGTGTATTAAGAAAAAAAGATTTATCGTGCACATTTTAGTACAGAGAAATGAAACAATAGTTTAACTACATTAAGTGTTTGAGGTGAGTACTTCTGGGATTTACACTTCACTCAGCCAAGACTTGTTAAAACCAAGGCTTATTTTTCCTCATGCTTATTCGTGTTAAGTGCACATTACATTTTTTCACTCTCCCCCTAGTGAGGTGAGGCCATATGGTACTTTTATCTGTTCACAGCTTCCAGTGGAATAACAAATACCTTTCTAAAATGGAAGCAAAGAACAGCAAACATCACAGGTTTTACCTTGTACCTACATCAGCTGACAAACTTACAATGTATTTAATTTCTATAACAAGTTTCTTCAACTTGGCACCCAGCCACTGATTTTATATGCCTTTGCTTTGTAAATGAAAAAGCACCTATAAGAAAAAGTTCCATATAACTGTTAGTCACTTGTGATCAAGTCATGGAATAAGCCACTAAAAGGTATTTTTCTATCTAGACATTCTTACATGTCTCCTATGAAGCAAATTTTTCAGGACATAATAATGATTGTACTCATTTCTGAACATCTTCCTGTCTGTCAAGATGTGACTCTGAAAGGACATTACAGGAGACACGCAGAATTTGTAACAGGCCAGTAAGACTATGTGTTTATTATAACACCTTCCTACTTTTAGTCAGTATTTATCTGCTTACAAAGTGAGTTCACACTGCTGTGTAAGCCTTGGTAGAAACAACTTGCCACTGTTTACCTACATCAACTAGCATCAGTTTTACCATGCCATTAAGTACATCATTTCTATTTGGCCAAAACCACCAGAAATAATTCTTCTTTACTGCAGTGATAATTTCTTATCTTCATTTAGCTGAATTTATGAGTTCATCAAATGTTAATCCACATGTGATTCTACACTGATTTTATAACCATCATTTATAACACCTAGCAAAAAATCAGTAAAGTGTTTCTATGTTAGCTCCTCAAGAAACACTATTACAAGTTTTTGTTGTTTCTGTCATGCAGTTTCACACACAGATAATATATGTGTCCAACAGAACCACGTGTTACCCAAGTTTTAAATGAAGCAGCAAGTCTACCAAAGCTGCTGTCACACTGACCTCTCGTGGCAATGCAAAAACTATAGCAACTGTGTCATTATAGGACTGGACTATTTTTTTTAACTCTTTAGTGTATTTCTTCTTTTCATACTGACAAAGTCCAAAGGTGTGTTTTCTCTCTTTTTTTTTACTTCTTTGGTAGAGCAGAAAGTTAGAGAGGAAGGAGTCAAGGGGAAGAAGATAAATTAAAGTACGTTGCCCAGAAAATGTGGGGGCTTTTTTTAAGCTAGAAATATCAGAATTGACAAATCTGGCATCCTTTGGCTCTAGCATAAAACTGTTCAAAATGTTTTACAGATTAGAGCTTGTCATACATTGACTAAAAGGTATACAGTTTCTGAAGCAGAAACTTACATTCTTCTAAACATTCAATATTCAGTTATGTTTAGCCATTAGGATGTTAACATGTAGACAACAGCAAAATATTCTTATATTCCTGGCTCTTAGATATCTATTTTACTAGCTCTCCAGGCTGTAACTAGGTTTCCAGTTTAGACAAGAACAAAAAACCAATGGTGGCTGAGGGAGAAGGGGAACAGAACATGAGAGGAAAAAGATAACATCTTTCATGTATAATTTCTATGTAACAACAAAAAAGGTCACAAGCTATTCCCAAAACCTTTATAATGGTAGCAACAGCATTATTTCACTATACTGCTATTCAGATAGTGTCCAAGGTGTGTCAAAACAAAGATTAGTAAGGTATTGCTATTTTTTGATTGGAAGTGTCATCAGGAGTAATTCGTTAACGTAAAAAATAGGTAGTGTGTATGGTTGATAAAACATGAAATCTAAAATCAGTTTTAATCATAGGCCAGTGTCCTGGCCTATAGATTGCCTGGAGTATAGATCACAGGACACTATTTTACCAAGTGCAATCAATTATTATTCTTTGAAAGCCGGTCTGAATCTCATGTTTCTTATGTCAACGGCATGGTTTAACTGCTGATTTGTTTTCCAGCCACTTATTGATATTAGAAAGCTGTACAAATGCATGATCCAGTATCTAAAAATAATGTGGATGTTTTCAGATCATATAATTAAGGCAAACACGTTCGGAGCAAAGAAAACCAGTAAAAAAAAAAGAACAAACTACGTATTTGCTCCTTTTACCTCAGTCTTTGGGGGAAAAAAAGGAATACTTCTTCAGCCTCAATATTGGTTAGGAGAACTCTTCCTATAGCATTAAGCTTTATATATTTTCAAACAGAACAGTCCTACTTTTATCTCATTAAACTCTTACCGGTAATGAGGTTTGCAGGAATTCTGTCGGTAAGGAAATCTACCACAAGGATTCGACTTGTTGCAAAGATGACTCCTCCTTGTGTGTAAAATTCATATCTAGTATTATTTGTAATTTCATTGGTAACACGCCGAGGAATATGAACAACTCCATCTGACCTCAGCTGATCAATAAAATACTCCTAAACCAAACATAATAAAAACACAAGACATCATTGTGGTAACTGATGACATGGATGCAAAAAACCGTACTCTGTTAAGTTTGAGAAGCTGTCCAGAACAAATTAAAGCATGATAGTATAACATGCTACCTAAGGAAATCAGAACTATGATTTTTTTCTTCTTAGGTATACTTTGTTCAGTTTCAAACTCATCCAGGTGATCAAAAAAAGTCTATGTATTTTCAGTAGTAGCTAGACAATATTTAAGCAAATATGGGCAACTGACACTCAAAGGAGCTTGCATTTTCATATGTTCTAATAACTCTTTTTCAGAGAGTAGGCAATTTTAATAGTGACTTAAGAACAGAGAATTGGGAAGAGATGGTCTTTTAGTCCACTCACCTGCTATCAAAGACAACTACATCAGGTAGGTCATATACGTCAAGCTTAGTCTTATAAACTACAGCTGTGGTACTTATTCAGCTACAGTCACTACAAAACATCCCCAGAACACCACCTCCCTGAGGCTGGGAAACCTCCTTGGTTCCAGGGAAAACAGAGCGGCATTTTTTTTGTGCAAGTAGGGACAAATCTGTCAAGTTTCACCCCTTTCTGCTCGCTGGCTACTAACAGTTTTCTGCTATTTACAAGTTAATTACTTATTATTATTGGGACTTCATCGTGTTGCACGAGTAGAAATTCGGACCTTGATCTGATCCTGAACGCGTCTGGTCTGACAACTTCTCCCCACTAAGTGCAAAGGCCGGGGCACAGCGCCCAGGCCCCCGCTGTCGCTGTTACAGCCCCCGCCGCCTGCCCCTGCCCCGGCCCGCCCGGCCCGAGGAGCCGCTCCGCTCGGCGGGAGCGGGCAGCCGCCTCCTCCCCCAGGGCCGAGACACCGACAGACCCGCCAGCCGCCCCCGGCTGCGCCCGCCGAAATTGAGAAGCGACGCCGGTGAGGGGGAAGGGGCGGGGCCGGCGCGACGCCGCTGCCAGGGCTCCCCTCACCTCCTCGGCAGGGCTGGTGTTCAGCACCAGCACCAGGCTGGCGGGCTCGCAGTAGAGGCGGAGGAAGCGCAGCAGCAAGCGGTCGATGCCGAGCCCGCGGGCGCAGATCACCAGCCCGTCCTGGTGGAAGAGGTCCAGGAAGATCTGGCTCTCGTGCTCCAGCAGCACCGCCATGGCCGCCGGTGCAGCGGCGCATGCGCACCAGCCGCCGAGCGCTCCCGCCTCTGGGGCGGTGCCGCCCCCTGCCGGCCGCAGGCGGTGCGGTCCTCCAGCGGCCGGCGCGAGGGGCTTTCCCGCCCAGAGCGCGCGGTACCTCAGGCGAAGCTGCGGCGGGCGAATGGCGGTGGCGGGAGAGGCGGGTCCCGAGGCCACCGGCGTGGAAAACGAGGTGGGGAAAGGACTTATCTGCCCTGCAAGCCCCTTGCAGGTGCTCCTATTAAGGCGGGCTGAAGCCCCCTCTCCTCCTCGTGGGTGTGGGGAGTGTGTACTGAGTGTAAATATGAGAAAGGGGTCTTTTCCTTTTTTACTACAAATTATTTGTTGTTTGTTACTAATTACTTGCATTTCTTAAGCAACAAAACCAAACTTGACTGACCTTCAGCCTACATTCCTCACACAAATTATCAGTACCTCAATATTTTCCTGGTACCTCATTTTTTAGTATCCCTACCTCAGTGTAGAAAAGGCTGATTTTTCCCATAGGGCTGAGAGACTCTTCAGACCTACTTTCAGAAGCAGCTGAAAGTGAAGGACACTCTTCAGAGTTTCTCTACATTTCAACTTGGTGAAGGGCAGGTGAACTTATCTCCAACCCCTCTTAAAATACACAGTCTTTCTGGGCCAACTGCAGGGGAGATGGACGCCACTTCAACTGGGTCAAAATCACCCTCTGAGAAAGCGAGGGGAAGATGGACAGCTTTTTGTGCAGGGTTATTGGGCAGAGGGACAGCGTACAGCCAGCTTCTCCCGTAACGTGAATGTGCAGAAGATGTTCCGAATCTCTTTTTCTTACACTGGGTATTAATTCCCATGATTTCCCCCAACATTGTCTTCTTTTGGTAAAACACCATTATCAGGGCATTGAGTCAACTGTCTAGTACAGTCAAATAAATACTTTCAGTTCTTTGTTTCACACTGTCACATGTTGGCAGTTGCAGTGGGGTTTCTTTTTTTGTATTTTTCTAAGGGAAAATAAAGTGTACAGCTGCTGACATGATCTTTTACTGCATACTTTTTCAAGTTGACACTATTAATGAAGATGCACTTTACAGTGCCTTCTTTATAGATTTGCCACACTTGCAAAAATTAACAAAATATGAGGACTATTCTTGATTTTTCTCATACATGCGTCATATTTCCAAAATTTTATGCTGATACCTGAGCAATTTTTTCTTTGCAAATTGGATTGTATCTCCAACTGTTGTACCAAATACCATGCTTTGGTTCTCATTTTTAGCTGACCACTACTAAGCTCTTCAATATTTGCATTTAAGGCTTGTTTTAGACCATAAAAATATCAGAAAAACGGTATTTTTACTTGGACAACATTTGACTTTTGCGACCTGCAGGTCATTTTACTGACCAAAACAAAGCCTTACACAATAACATGATGATTATCATTAACATTTATTACAGTTTTTGAATACTGTGTGAAAAGCTGTAGTCCAATAGGGCTACTTCTTTGAAGAATTACAGTAGTCTATAGAATTGTCCATACAATTTAGGAACTAGGCATTTCCTTGACCTACTGTTCCCTACAGTCCTAGAAATAGTATGTTTTCTAATGATCCAAATAAAATACTGCAGGCATCTCTGTAGTATGATTTTATTTTGTACTATATTTATATTTTTTTACATTGCCTAAATATAGTATTAATGTAAAATTGTTGTGAAATGTACTTCTTGTGCTTATATATTTATTAACCAGTAGAGGGCTGTCATTTGTTACCTTAGAAGAGCAGAATTTAAGCCTAAATCTTGCAATTAATTTTTGTGTAATTTTTCTTTGCAAAATATTAGAGTGATACTGAAAAAGTATTCATAAAAACACAAGAAAGAACTTCAGTAGGAACAGGATAAATAAAATCTGTCTAAGAATTAGCTAAGAATTAGATATGATACGTAATTTTCAAGTTGGGAATAATAGGCTAGGAGAATGATGCTCAGGGGAGTACATTTCCATATTCAACAGTGAGGTCTTGCTTTTAATTTTAAGCATATTAAAACTTGTGTCATATATATGTATGTAATAAACATTTTGAGTAACTTTAGGAGTTTTATTCCATAAAAGATTATAAACAAATGCAAATGATAGGCTACTTTCAAACTGGTAGATTATATGAGATGGTCAGAACAGCCCATTATCAACCTCCGAAGACATTTACTTGCATGTTTTAAAAAGGCATTAACAGACCTATTTGCTTCGTCATACTAACACAATATGAAAGGCAGGTTAATTGTGTGGTAGTGCAATAGAACAAATCACTGGAGGTGAGATTATTATTTGGATCACTCATTATTATTGGGATCACCAATATGAATCTTCTCTTTAAGATATGCTTTTGACAACTAATTTTTTTTTTTAAGTTTTAATTTCGACAAGTTATTAATCATTACTAGGGAAGAGAAAAATGCAAGAAACCATGACTAAATTATTAATCTGCCCATTTGTGTAATTACAACAGTATTTCTGAAAACTAGTAACAGTTCTTGTGCATCATATTAATAAATTTTTGTTACTGATAATGTAAAGAGCTGAGGAGGACTCTGTAAGAAGAAACCCAATATTTAGATAGCTTCTGTAAAAATGACTTTATATTCTTTCTAAAACATCGACATTTTATTTTATTTTGTCTTCCATCCTATCTTTGTATTTAAGTAAAACTCAGTATTTTCAGCTGTGAAAATGTGGTGAGATTTCCTACTCTGTGGATTTTTCATTGCGTCTTTGGTTTGTTGTTTGGATTTTAGCCTGATCAACCCCATTATCTACAGAGAAAAATCTCTGACTGACTTAGGGGATTTTTTTAAACCTCAGTTGTGTTAGCCAGCTAAGACAACTAGGGCCAATTTCTTTGAAATGTCAAAAAAATTCTCACATTTTGCAATTTCCCACAGAGCAAATTTTATAATAAATAAAATCTACTATATTTACCTCAAATCATATATTCATTTTGTTTCATTATCTCTGATTAGATTTATCAACATACTAGTTCCTAAACTTATTAGCTGATGAATTTTAAGAGATTAACATCCATAGTCCTGTTATTAGTTATCTTGCATCATTATATTTAAGACTATATATTTATTCTTTTTTTAAAGATAAATATATTTATTATTTTTCACAACTTTAGTAAAAATAAAGAATACCTGTTGGAGCTTATAGTTAAAAGATACAACTGCTGAGGCAAAACTGTCTGAATGACTGCACTTTTTTGTTATCCAGGTTCCTGAGGAAATATATATTTTTCTTTTAAATAAGAACAAACTTCCTTTCTAAGAACAAGAGCAAAAATGCAAATACTGATATTTATCTGTAGGCATAAAGATACATTGGAAATTGAAAAAAACGTGTTCCATAATTTGGAAGTTTATTATAAGCTGTCTTTTAGCCACATCTATTCGTTTTATTAGAATAGTTAGTTCTGAGGTGGGCACTTTCTGTAATTTGTAATTGGCTTAAATAGATTTTTCTCCAGCAGTCTACATCCAGAACATTTTTAACAGGTTAAAAAATATTTCCCCTATAAAGGGAAACCTAATTATTCTTTTTCAAGGAAGCTATTGTAAAAATTAAATATGACATGCTTTTGCTGGGTTAAAAATGAACTCCAATAAAATAATTGATTTGGGCTATGGTCTGATGGATAGGGAACATTAGTAAGGTAAAGGCAAGTTCTTGTCCTACATTGGCTCTGCACAGACCATGAGACCCTGGAATGAATTACTCCTTCACCTTCGTTTCCCCCTCAGGTATAATTGCCATACAAGTAACAGCAAGTGTGTTCAATGTACTTTGTCTTAAGTAACTCAGAATTAAACTTAAGCAGTTGTTAATATTTCCACAGTATTTTTTCTCCACAATTACACAGCTAGGTTAAAAACTTTAAAGACATGTACAGTTCATACTTAAGCACTCTGAACAACCTTCATTTTGATTTTTTTCCCCTCTACTTCTGCATCTTATATAAGTAATGTGTGTGGTGACCATGCAGAACATCCCACTTCAATAGTTTCTAGATGTAAAAGTCATGAAATACAATGAGATTATTTTATTGTAGCAATATATAAAAATGACAGATAGATGGAGTGTTTTAATACATTACTTCTGTCTGTCATCCATTTCTAAGCAACATGGACATATTCACCTGGATGTTTAGCTGTTCATTTCATAGAATTAATTTTACAAGTTAACTACTTTGTTATTAACAAAAGAAGAAGCAGTTGGTGATGCAATAGGGAATATTTCAACATGGATGTATCTAGACAGTATTACATATGCGTAAATGTTTGCACCATTGTGACCAGTGTGGATTTGTTGTATAGTGGTGGCAATGCAAATCTGGTTTTGTAATTTTAGTTGAAGATTTTGTGTTTCCTGACCCTATGTGAAAAAGTGTTGATGAAAAACATGTTCTGAGTGCTACTAGAAGTGTTTTTTTTTCTGAAAAGAACTGATTTTACACTGTTATTACTTATAACTTGTTTGTCTGAACTGCAGATACGTTAAGTTGTTGGAACATGTAGTTCAATGAGTATTCATTTATCTTTCTGATTCCAACAGAATAGTTATAAAATTTAGGGATTAGAACTGGAGCTCTACAAAAATATAAGCTACTTTCACTCACAAAGCAAATATTCTATCAAGCTGTTACTTTACAAGATCTCATAGAGAAAAAGTGTAAGGTAAGATTGATGCAGCATTCTGAAGAGCATGTTTTTTAGGCACCAGGAAAACAGATAGACAGTTAAGGAGCTAATTTGCATTTTAGGCTGTTATTCTCATCAGTCCATGTCGAGAAAGGAGTGACGTACTTTTCTTTCCCAAGCATATTTGCTTTTTGTGGGTAAACCATATTTAGTCATTGTTTTTAAAGCTGGATTCCCAAAACAGTGTTTGTTGTGTAAGTGATGTATAAAGTATAGAGCAACAACATTGCTGTAGTAATGTCCTGTGGATAAAACAAACAAGACAAAATTGTGACTGTTCCTAAACTTCACTGGTGAAATATTGTTACCTTACAAGTTAGTACGAAGTATCAGATTTCTACAGACATTTTTCCCAAGGCTTATTATCACATTTACTGTTTCTCCAATACAGGAGTAGTTTAGCAAGGAAATGTACTAACATGACAATTAAAAACCTTTTCATATTAATTTGAAAATTGTAAAAGTGGTATTAATATTGTTTTACATGATAGACGTTTTTAATTAGAGTGCTTGTAGCCTATTATTATAACAGGATATTGCTGCTAATATAGGATCACATTTGTAATAATTTACTTAACACTTTAATAACTGAAGGCAACTGCAGTTTCTTCATCACTGAAGGAATATTCTGATTTTCTCTATGGGACAGATTCATTGTGCCTCTATAACTTCTTGACTTTTAAAAAGAACATAAAGTTAACATGAAGCAAACTTTCCTGATATATGGAATTTTCAATTCCTCTAAGCATTTATACGCTTGAATGAATTTCCTGGGTTTTGTCACGCAATACAAAAATCAGAATTGAAATCTACATCTTTAGTTGCATTTCAAATCAGTATATCTCTTCTACCCTTTACTTTCAGTAACTCTATCTGAAAAATTAGATATGTACCAAATTATCACACACCTCAGATTTCTGTCTTAGTAAGATAGTATTATGAATGTGTGATCTACTCTATTTTTAATGATGTTTTAAACTCAATTTAAAGTAGAGAGAAAACTGTTGGCTTATGTTCTTCAGAGCCTGTAGGAAACCTCTAATTATGAAGCAGCAATAATAATTTCATAGTTCAGACTGAAGCTGGCTTCTTATTTTAGACCCGAGTAGTGAACTGTCTTTACTTTGCACGCTGCATTTTATCCTAGAGTGTATGTTTCTAGGGAGTTTGTAGATTAGTCAGATGAAATGTTTTACAAATATAACACCCAAAAAATCTCATCTGACTGTTAAACATTTTT
The DNA here is from genome assembly GCF_047716275.1 of Strix uralensis. Lineage (NCBI taxonomy): Eukaryota > Metazoa > Chordata > Aves > Strigiformes > Strigidae > Strix > Strix uralensis. Next base: position 15,140,821 of record NC_133987.1, on the reverse strand, counting down.
GTAGAACCTTGAAAGTGTGAGGCCTACAGATGTCCCAATCATGTAATTATTTTCCTGCTAAGAAAACAAGTATATTGTTTAGAGATATAATCTTGGTATGTTAATGAGGAATTATACACATAAAAAGTGTCATGATATGTGGGACTTGAAAAAAGACTTAAACCACTTTTACAGCCAGGAAAGCGAACAGAATTCTAAACATGCAAGTCCATGTAAGTAAAGATAATACAGATATTAAAGAGGTATGGATTAAATTATTCTTAATAAAAACACAGTGTAAACCTGCAGCCCAAGCATAATGTAAGACAGAACTAAAGCTACATGGGGTTTTGTTAAAGCAAACTGTAGAGGGCTGGGGCAGGCCCCTGAGAAGGAAAACCCCAAATTTTCAGATCTAGATGTATGGACAATGTATCAGATAAAGTAGGAAACTAACCCTAATGCTGGTGCAAGATCAGGTTATTAACTACATATTTTCCTTTGATGGAAGCACACACGTAATTTATTTTTTATGTTTTTGGGTGCTGCAATGTAGAAAGCTCTAGTGGTGATTTCTGGAATCTTGGGTTTGAATAGAAATACCTTCTATGCAGAAAGATACCTGCTTCTAGAAATCTCATGATATATTGACTCATTCTTTCAGATTCTCCATTGCTGCCTTTCCCTCTTCAGCTCCCAGTTTCATGGGTGTTCTCCTCTGTCATCCCAGAACTTCATGCTGTAATGCCAGTCTGCTTTCCTGTGCATTTACTATGATTGCTTCAGTCTGATGTTTTTTCCTTATGTAGGAGACTGACTTACATGTTTTAATTTGTTTGGACAAAAATGTTATTTTTCTTAATCACGGTCTGTGTCAGAGTCAAAAGTCTTTATTTTTTTATTCTGTTAGTCTAAAAAGAATAAACACTACACGCTTCTTTCTTTTGATACATTTTGACCAATACAATTTTTTTTATACATTAGTTTGCTGACTTTGATGATGATATCCCAGTGAAGAATTTTAGAGAAGCAGAATCAATATCCTCGCTATATTAGTGTTATTTTTTTAATGTTTTATAAACAAACATTTGTTTTTCTGAAATAATTTTAAGAACCAAACATTATTTTGGATTGTATACAAGTGTGTTTAATTGTGTGTGTAAATTGCTGTATATTTTGGTCACTTTTTATCCTGGAAGTCCAGGGTGTGGTTTGATGGTATGATAAATCTAGCTTTACATCTGACAATAGCTATAAAAAAGGCTGTAATCATATGACACAATTATCTGAAAGGTTCACATCCTGCCAGTTCACATTCATGAAGAAAATCTTAGTACGTTAATACTAAACCAAATGACATTATGTGAGAATAGTTATTGTTTGCCTTCTGATTATCAGAATAATGCTAGCATAAGATTTGCATCCTATGCTTTGCTTGACAGAATGTGGTTATTTGCTCACCTCTGACTGGACTTCTGACTGACTGCAATGTGGAAAACAGCTTCCTAGAGTTTGTTTTCTGTGGGAAGTTGGTTGGTTTCTATAGCTTGGAAGACTCTAACTAAAAAAAAAAGGTTGGAAAAGCAAGGTTCACATGATCATAAACCAGAATCCTTATTGCACAAATACTGATTCACAAGACAGGTGTGCAGAATTTTCAAATAAAGTAACTTTTTAAAAGCATAAGTTGTTGCTTATAAACAACCACATTAATGACATTACTGTAAGCCTTTGATAAATCAAAGTGTTTGTGGACTTTTGCGTTTTGAGAGTGTAATGGGATGGGATGTACCTGAAAAAAGGAGTGGTTAGTGTTTGAAATGCAATGTATTTCTCAAATAATATTTGAGATGGTATTCATTCTGGGAATTATGTACCTAGAAAGAATAAAGGCTAGCACAGCAGAAGCAATGATTTTTCAGCATAATTCAGAGTAGTATGCATACTGCATTTACTAATTTTATTCAGCAAATGAATTTGAAAAGTGGTACAGTGAAACTCAGAAATAGGTGTTGATGTTGATTAGGAACAATTGTGAGATTACCTCTGGTTTATCAGCAGGCAGACTACTGCAGTGAATGAGATGAAATGTTGAAAATATTCTGAACTACCCATTAGTATATTCATGTGGTACAAATACCATAAAATGAGAATATTTTATGTAAAAGAAATGAAAGCAGGGCATATAATATTTAAAATAATTGGGTTTTTTAGACTAAAAATAGTAGCTTCTTATTTTACCCACCTTTATTTACATTAAAGCTAATTGCTGTCATGGATGATCTCTAAATCGTTGACCTTGTTGCCCTCTGGCCCTATTATCAGTCTTCTTGGAGCCTGAAAATGAATGGCGTTGCTTGAATAGAGTTACATGTTTTCAGGTTTCGCAAAATTTCTAATAGTGAAGGGTGGTTAAAATTATGATTACTTGAAGAATAGACTAAAGAAACAGTATCCTTTTTTGGTAATAACTGTAGCGATGATTCTGCCAGCCCTCAGTGCTACTTAAGAAGCTACTGGGGAAGCCCAGGCAGAAAACAATACTGAAGAGCTCATCCACATAAATATGCTCAAAAAAGAACCTGGAAGATGGGAGAACGTGAAGGCTTTTCCTACACGGTGGTTTAATTTTCTCTTGAATTTTGAACTTTGAAGTCTTAGGCAGTATTATGCTTTCTTTTGCTGTCATTGTATCACAATTTGCCTCTGATGGTTTGAGACAAAGACCGAATTACTAGAGATGGTTTCCATAGCAATTACAACTATCTGAATATGCACGGAACTGCTTTCTCATTGTTTCTATTTTTCCAAGGATTTTTATTTACCAGATGAATGGTACAAGTTATAACTTTATTAAGGAGCTGCAATGGGGATTTGCTGAGTTTTTTGGGGAAGGGAGTGGCTATCTTAATCATGGCTTCACTGTGTTTACGAAAACCATAGTGAGTAATTCTGCAGTTTTAAGAAACACCATTATTATCTCCCCACATTTGTAGTATAATGAAGCATGTATGTGTGCCACAGCCATTTCAGTCCACAGGGCATTGTCTTCCTGCAGATAGGTCATAGTTTAAGCTGTGGTTGAGATGTGTGGACATGCTTGATTTTGCTGGCTGTTCTTCAGAGAGAAGTCAAATGGAGTGAGTAGTGTCAGAGCTTGTCAGGTGACATCTGTAAAATCCTTTATTTTGTGTTTGTGCACTGACTAAGAAAAGAGGATCAAGCACTATTTGGGATCTTCAGACTCTACTGTGATATAAAAAGTGAGCACTGATAAGTAGATATGGTCCAGTTCTGTGCTGCCTTTTGCAGCAGAATTTGTTAGAATTCTTTATGAGAAATAAATGTCTGTCTTAACTCTTCTCACACTTTGTCAAATTTAATTCAGTGGATTAGTTGTTGTATTACTTGCTATCTCCTGGCAGATCTTCTACTGTTGAATATCTCTTAGTTTCCCTAGTTCTTATATTTTGTTCTCTTTTCCCTTGCCAGGCCTCTGTTGACACTTGATTTGTGATTTCTCCTAACTAGGGGTATAACTTTCTTCTAGAGAGTTATGTCTTACATCTGATTATTTGCAGTTTGTTTTGTGTCAAGCTTTTTTGTACTTACACAGCCAAAACATAGTGAGCTATGCAGATTTGTTATGAGGTAAAATGTCTGACTATATAGTTTCACAGATGGAACGGTGCTAGTTTCACAGTGCATGTGCTGCTAAAATTAAAAAGGAACAGCATGGAAAACATTTTATCTGTAACCTAAGTTTCTCATTGAAATGTCTGTGTTTGGTATACAAAGATGGTGACTGCTTAAGGTGTTTGTTAAGAAATGAACTCAAGCTGTACTTTTTAGAACTTTACTGTGAGAGATATTCTAAATTTTCTTTGTAGTTTTCAAAAAGTTTTCTTCTTATGGGAAATTTAAGAAACCAGTATTGCCTTAGATCTCTGTAGAATTGCTGCTGAAGTTTGTCAGCACTTTTGGATGTAACTACGTGCTTTGCACCAACATTTTAGACAAGAATTTAGAGTTGAATTCTAGATTCTGCCATGAGATGTGCATATGCTACTCCTGTGGATCCTGAAGAATCAAAGTTAATTGCAGTAATTTACTGCTGAGTTGTGTAGCGCATGTAATCAAAATATATAGACTGACAAGAAAATCTACAGTCAAGCATATTCATTTTAACAACTGGTACAATTTCAGTACCATTAATAGCTCATTATTGGTAAGTATTATTTCTTCTGCTATGCTTTCTTTGACACACTCCCAATGTACCAAATTTGCCCTCCCATCTTTCTTTGTGCTGTTATCACCCCCTGTCTCCCCTCTGGAGTTTTTTCACAGAACTTCTCAATCCCCTCCACCCTGTAAAAAAACCATTTTGCTTCTGAAAACAACTACTGGAAGGGGCTCCTCTCAGAATATGATACATATGGGGTGAGAGACAAAGAACAATCCATATAGGGTTGCATGGCTGAGAAAGGTAAGAAGTGATACGTTCATTGGTGGATTGTCTGAGATCCCATACAGAAGCATACAATTCAAAAATATCTCCAGTGAAGTTTGAACTAATTTTCTTTCTGGATTTCACTGTACCCCTTTCTTAATGCTTTTTTAGGCTGCAGTAGGCTACAAGTTTTTTGATTTTTTTTTTGTTCCTCTAATGAAAGACAAATTCCTCAGAATGGGTAGTTACAAAACTGCCATAATCTAAGTTTTTTTTAAATTCTTGCACACTGTTGCTTAGTAAATTAAGTTAAACTAATCAATTCAGTCTTTAGTATACATAGCTTTAACTTTTGTAGCTTTATTTTAATTTTATTTAAATGAAACTCTTACTACTTACTTTTGGATAAAGTTGTGCAGATGTACTCATCATCGTAGGAAAACAGTGGGGGAGGGAGAACAGTAATATATATATGAAAAAAAGATGTTGCTAAAATTCACAGAGAATGCTAACACTTTGAATGTGGCGATGTATATTGGGCAGGGCTTCTGATTTTGAAATATTTTGAAGAGATTTGGAAAATATGTCTTGATCTAACTTTTTAGCCTTTGAAGCATTACTCCATGACCCCATTTGCAAATGTTCATAATCCTATAAAAGAAATATATAATGAGGTTCTTAAAAACCCTTGAACGTTGATTAAAGTACTTTAGAATCCAAAGAATCATACTCATATTAATGCATAATAAAACAAATGCCTTTATAATAAAACTGGTTACCTGCAAAGTCTTTTAGGCATTTTACTTTTTAATTCTCTCTGCCCTAAGTCTCATGTTGGGTTCCTCCTGCAGCCAGATCTCCCATTTAGATTCCCAGGGAATTCAGGATTACACTTTCAATGCACATGTATTCCAATACACATGTATTGGAAAAGGCATAGATAAATGGATGACTGGGAAACACAGCAGATTCAGGTATGTTTGTGCTGTACTTCGTCCTGTTTTCAACCAGAATGACCTACCTTATAGTTAATATTTAGTCATATATTTTTTCAATCTAAAATAATTTAGTATTTCCTATTTCTAATGCCATGTTTTGATAACATTTGAGTTTTAATGGTATGTCTCAAAGTAATGAAAATACATAGGGTTAAGGATGATTAAATGTGCCAGGCTACTGCTGGCAGCCAGTGCATAATTATATACCTTCTAAGCACCATATGCAACACAGACTATCACTGTAAAGTATTATTTGTAGCAGCTGTAATATTCAGCAACTCTTTTGTTGTTTGGTTTGTCTTGTAGTAATGTTTTAATACTTTCTTAATATTTATCCTAATTAACATAGTTTTTAATCCCCTACTTTTGGGGAATGAAATAATTGTAGCCCTATTGAACAAATTACTTTATCTTTCTAGCAGTAGTCTCTTGGCACTTGCTTGAAAAGCCTAAGAGTACTTCCAACTATAAACTGCACAATGTAGTTTGTTTTATGATGGAGGAATATGTTTTTCATGTCTATAGATTAATATTTCAACCTGGCTAATCTTGGTAGTAACTGAAGATTACAGTGTCGTACAAAGGATCTTTAGATACAGATGCAAAGTAGATTGATAGGATCAGCCCAATTTCTCTTGAATCGGTGTCCATATCACAAAAAACCCTGCCGTGATTGGCACTAATTGGCAACCTTGTTGGCAGATTCTGGAATACGGTCCAAAGACTGATGGATAAAGAGGATGAACTATTGCATCCACCTATGTTCAGAGGTAGCTGTTTCTTGTCAGGATTGACAGCTATTGGTGGGGTGGGCTATGAACCTTGGAAAGTTTTTTCCTTTGGTTCTTTTTCTTCATCCTTTCTGTAGATTTTGGTTTTCAGTGTTTCAGAGTAATGCTAATACTTCTCAGAGAAACAAAAATCACTTCAAAATTTAATAAAAAGAAATCAAGTCAATGCCGTTCCTGAAATTTCATACAATAAAAAAATGTTAGCAGAAGAGATGAGTTATTTTTCTTGTCAGTCATATCTAGAGAGTTACTATTTTGACTTCTACCAGAAGAGAGGAATGCCATAATGTTTCTCACTATGGAAGGTGAATTCAGGGGGGTGAAGTGGTGATGAATCATCTCAATAGGGGTGTGGAATATGCTTTGTAGGGAAACAATCAAGATGCCATTCTGGTTTTTTTTCCCCCTTAAGTCTTGGCATGTTAGCTAAAAATACAGATTCTGGATGATTTTTAGGAGATTTTTCTCTACTGCATTTTTTTGCCTATATATGTTAATTCAGACAGCCTCTGGCTGTTGTAGTCCAAACTAGTATTTTAAAAAGCAGCTGGTTTTGGTTACTGTGTTGACATTCATCAGGCAGATCTGGTATATCTGAAGATCAGCAGAAGCTCCTGTGCACAATGCCTTACTTTTTCTCTTAGGACTTCTGGCTCTCACACTGAAAATTAATTTAAAACTAATTAAAAAAGATGGAAATACTTAGGATCATTTATCCTTTTAATTAAATTAGAAGACTTGAGGGAATGTTTATGGTCATTTGTGACCACTCACACATTTCAATTGTAAATTAATGGGAAATATGTTCCCAGAGTCACCCGCGAATAGTCCCATGAGTCATGTTTTCATGTTCACTCACTGCTTTTTCAAAAAACTTGTGTGAATGTGGGCTGGGATAATCTGATAGAGAAGCATTACATTAGACTGCAACTTATGAAAAATACCTTCTTCTCCAAACACAAAGTATTGTTCCGAACATCAAAATATCTTGCGAAGCCTTTACAATGAATTACATACTAAAGACCAAGGAACTTTTTTCTTGATGGAGTTCAGTTTGTAGAGCTCTGTTGATAGACATGTTTTAATACACTTTCTCTAAGTAAAATGTAGAGCCAAAAATATAAAAATTAAAGTTTTCTTGATAGCATGGCATGGAAGTTTATGTGTAAATACTGCATAGTTGAAAAATTTGTGATTTTTCATTTCCAATTTGATTAACCCCTATATATTAACTTTTATTAGTATTAAATTTGTAGTTAATCTTTGGGTCTTTGAGACTTGTTTATATTAAATATGGAGTTTCATAACATTTGGATCTTTTGTTAAAATTCTTTTTCTGTTGTTCATTGAGAACATGATGATGGTGACGTGGTCACTGTATGTACTGAATGGTGTATGAAAAAAAAGTGCAAAACCTGGTGAATAACTGCCTTGTTGTTGATGGAGGAAATAATGACTATGTGGTGACAGACTAAATATTTGTTTGAGCATAGCAGGGGTTTTTTTCAAGGTTTCTTTTCTCTTAGTTCTCATAAAATTCTCACTTAATGACCAAAGAGTTGATGGATAAATATTATAACACAAGAGGATGAATAATTGAAAAGAGGCCCTTATTGTTCAGAATTTTTCAAATTCTTAATGTTTTTTCTCACTCTAAAAGTCTTAGCTTGCATTCCTGACATCATCTTAAATTTGGAATTTACCTTTTATGGTGAATGATGACATAATTATCTAAGAAGTTGATGGAGAGATGCACAAAGAATAATTATAAATTTGTGTTTGCTGAGGACTTCAAAGCTTTCTGTCCCTGCAACACTAATCTTACCACAGAAGGGTGGAGGAAGTAGGGAGATACAGACTACACTTCGCCACACAACAGTAATAGAATCAGCATCTGTGGAGTGCATATGGTGACGTGTTTATTTCTGATGTACAGTCCCTTCTGAAGCTCTCAGTGGGACAATGAGACTGCAACAAAGGAACAAGGATCAATCCCCCGGTTGTCTTCAGAATCCAGGAAGGCATTTTTTGGTAAAGTTGTGGAAAGTTACCTGGTTCATCTGAGGTAAAAGTTACTATGACTTGGTTTACGTTAATGGCATTAGATTATGGAAACTTTACAGATTTGAGTTCTGTGTTGATTTACATGAATGAGACAAACTGGATTGCAAATGCTTCCTGCCAAGAAGTACCACTAGGCTGAAAATAAAATATTTTTAGAATTAATATATGGCACGTTCATAGAGGACACTTCTTTTACAGGACAAAGAAGGAAGACAGAAAGAAAATTAAAGTAGCTGATTCTGCACCACTTGGTACAAACATGAACTGTTGAAGTATGGACCTGTTTGGGAGAACGTTATGGGAAAATAAAATGAAGCAGAAGAATGTAAATAAGAATGCTAGTTAGGTTGTTCCTGCTCTTGATGAAGTTGTATAGATTACACATTAAAGAAAATAGCTGCAATAGGTAAAGCCTTGTAGGTAAAAACATCTAAAGCTAAATCATTAACAAAGGCAGAAGTCAACTGTAAGACTTGAACTGGACTGTGACATTACACAGGGAATTGTATGTTCCACAAGATGGAGCTGTGTGATTTCTGCTTTTGGAAGCAATTCAGTCTATTAGTAAATGATTCTTTGATTACTGTACAAGGACAGGAGAATCACAGTGATCTATCATTGCTTTCTTACTCAGATGCTAAGGAACTCCTGCAATTTAATTCTAGATGGTCGTGTGGGTGCTAAAAAAGATTGAATTTAACATGAAGGCCTCTGAATCTAGAAGAAAGGCTATGTTTAAAAAAAGAAGAAAAATAAATCCATTACCTTTCTCTGTGACGATCGCAGCAATTTGCCTAGTGTGTGGTGTCCTATCAGCTTTTCTTTATTTACTCACTTTCATGATGACTGCAATGCAGATTTCTTTGGAATGATTTCTTATCATTTATGCTCTGTATCATCTGGATGAGGGAGGGATACGATTGCTTAAATGATAATTCAAACAAGTATTTTCAGTAACATTGACAGACCTCCAGTTCTGGAGTGTTTATTAGGTCCGAGCAGATGTAAGTAAAGTACTTCATCAACAGAATGGAATACTGTGTTTGACGGCAATAACTGGAAAAGATCAAGGATTCGTAGTAGAAAAATAACAGAACATGAGGTGCTGGTGTGATGCCTTTGCATAAAAAGCTAATGTAATCCTTTTCCCGAATAAGCAGGAGTAAGGCCGGGGAGCGGGGAGCTTGTTTCTCCTCCTTATGTGGCATTGGTGAGACTGTCACATTCAAAACTTTCAGAGCAGAACTGAACAGAAACAAAGAGCAAGCAACATTGGGATTGGCTGAGGATCATCCAGACAAAGGCCTGGAAAGGTAAAAAAGTTTTTCCACAACATACCAAGAATCTTAAAAAATTCAAGCTATCGAGGTGTTAATAACCTGGGACATGTCCCTAAGAACCCAAGTGCCAACTATGTGATTACTGATAGAGCTAGTGTGGACCCAGCTAAAAAGGGTGGAGTGGGGTTACATGTGGCCTCCTAGATCAAGGGGTGATTGTACGAAAAGATTCAAGAGCACTCTGGGATACTGGCCTACTTGAATTAACAGTGGAGAATATAAATAGCAGCTTGTTTGCAACTTTGTTAAATCCCAGTAAACCTGACCTTTTTTGATCTTTTCCTGTTTTTTATTGTTTTGGGTTATAGTGGGTTAATGATTACAGACACTTTGCAGACTTTAACAAATTCATCTGATTACAGTGTATATGCTGAAGCTTAGTTTCAAATGAGATTACATCCAATCAAACTACAGCTCCCTTCTTCATTCACTTTTCATTGCTAAAACCTAGCTTCTCTACTGATTCCAAAATACACTGCCAGCCACTTCACTGTTCCCTAGCTTGTGGCTGGGTGAGACACAGAAGACCTGTGATTGCTTCCGAATTACACACAAGTGGATTGTGGGGCTGATATATACACAGTGATCGACTTGCGGGTATGTCAAGCATAATAGATAATTGCTGAGATTACACACCAATATTTTCCTCACTGGAAAGACTCACGTCAGTCTTTATCTCCTACTTAACTGTCAGTTCTCATAGAAACTTGCTGGAACTTCATATCTTTGAGACCAGGTCCTTTTGTCAAATTTGATCAAAATTAGCCGATTCATTCAAAAGTTATGAGGGAGGGGATGAAAACTGACAGACTGGCAGTTCATCTGTGTAATTTATTTCCTTGCAAAACAGGCGTAGAAAGCAAAGTTCTCTAATTTTCAAACTAGGCAGAGTTCAGTAACCTGCATTTAACTGAAGCTTACAGAAATTTACACAGCTAAGGTGATGTGCACAATTTACAGTAAGTTACAGTGTTGAGAATCCTTGTCATTTTGGGTTTGTGTGCGTAGGGATATATATAAGCTGATATATAAACCACATTCACTACTGGAGAACCTGAGGATAAAACCTAGATCATCTAGCAGTCTTTCAGTTTGTTTACCTAACACAAGCCAATTTTGGAAAAAAAAAAAAAAAAAAAAAAAAGCCTAGTTCCAGCAGCATTGATCGTCCACCTACTTTTTTTCCTATGGCAAACTTTCTACCAAAAGAGGAAGGCTGAAGGAAATAGCTGATAGCAGATGACAACTATATTTTCACATAATCTTAAGCTCTAATATGCTTTTTGTTATAGTGAACTGACCTGTCTCATTTTTAAAATAGGACTAAAGAAAAATACTGCTTTTATGAACATTACATGGACAAGGGAGATCATATAGTTACTGAGTTTGCAGTCTGTGGATAAAATCTCTGTTACAGAGTTAGATATTAGACAACTTGCTAGAGTTGTCTCCTCTTTAATTATACATTTCTGAAAGCAGGTAAACTGAATGACATTTTTCAAAGAAATTAAAATATTGTAGGCACAATGTAAGTGATAATAAAACATATGTCCCAAATCCATTCTTTTTTAATTTATATTAAATCAAATTAACCATATAGATATTTTGGTTTACCTACTTTACTTTTTACATGTTTGTCTTGAGACTTTTGAGGTGTAACAGTCTTTAGTTTGTAAAAACAACCTTACATTTAAGGAAGTCGTAAGAAATGATCCTGTGATCCTGTGGTAGAAAACAGATTTTGGCTAGGCACAGTAGTCCATCTAGATACAGATTTTAACTTCAGCAGTATCTGTTGAGAAAGATATGTTTATATATGTTCTGTCATTAAGTCATATATATCAATGGTTGGAAACTCTGTAATATAATTCTTCCCCTCCTTCCAAGGGTAGATAACACAGGAACCTGCTTGGTTCAGCCATACTTGAAAGATTTTTAGAAATGAGAAGCTGAATTGCATTCCATAAGGGAAAGCATGAAAAGAAAAAGGCAGGCATTGCTAGTCAAGCTTTACTTTTGTGCCACCAATAAACAAGATTTTAAGTGAAACACAAAAGCAGTAAAGTGTGTGAAATTCATAGTATGAAAAGCAGGCATGTAATAACAGGGAGAGCTGCTGAAGTGACTTAAGAATCAAATGAAGGTGCTGTATTTGCAGGTAAGTATAGTGCAACCTACACACTTCAATCAAGCCAACAGTAGGCTTTAATAAGTGATAATAAAGTGTGAAAGGTGATTTTCTGAGACGAATGGAAAGATGCATATACTTATTGCTTGTAATTATTTATCCAGTAAACAGACACCAAAATAGACGCATTATGTTGCCTTGCACTGGGGCACTCAAACATATTAGTATCCATGGGCTCAGCTGAAGCTGAATTTGCATTTTTGAGATGGTGAACTCAAAGTTCATAGGTAGGAAATGTCAAATATGATATTTTGGCTACGAAAAATACACATGTGGGTGCTTTGCAGGTATCTGGGCAGTTATCAGGCTGTATAATTAAAAGAAGACAAAGTGCTTGAAGATGGTGTGTTGGAATGTAACAGTTTATTTAACTGGGATGAAGTAGCTTGCTTATTCACTTGTACATGAAATAGGAAGTTCATTTCATTTTGGGACTCAGATGTAGAATTCCCATACTTTTGGGGTCTGACTGTATGTGCCTATGTGGGGTTATATTTCAGTCTCCCTGGCCTATTTCAACTTGTTCACACATCGATTATTCCTGAAATACTACAGAAATGAACAGAGGCAAAGAACTCTTACTCTGAATGTAGATAATATGTAATAACTCTGTATCCAAGACAAGACAAAATGTACTCCTAATCAATTTAAGACAAGCCTGATGTGTTCCGGAGCAACTTTATTGTGCAGCTAGGCTCCACCTGCAATAAAAATGTAATTGAGTAATGCTTCCTGTGCTCTTTGTAGGCTCCCCAGGGATGTCTGGGGTCATTGTGTGACACATTCTTTGTATGAAGACAGAGATGTCTCCAACTCTTTTACTCCAAAAGTAGCATTACTTTAAAGTAAACACTGTGACACAAAGAGAGTCAGTGATTTTGTAAGTCACTTCTTCCAGAACTTTTAGGGAGCTTTTGCCTGAGGTATACATCTAGTCATTTTATTCAATATATTTTTTTTATTGGAGAAGCAATATACTTGATTTACAACATCTGGTCCAGTGCACATTGAGGTTGGATAACTATTCTTAACACTAGTGTAATGAGAATTTCTGATTTGGGTTAAATACTAGAGGGAGAAGGAAGAATAGAGAAAGAATAAAATGGCACAGTTTTAGTTGTTACATGTCTGCTGGAGGCCCTGATTTTTCTGTTGTTCTTCAGCAGGAGGAATTTTGTCTCAGGACTAATTTTTCACTTCTGTTGACCCCACAGAAATGTTGGAATTTACAGGCTAATGGATGAAAAGGCTGCTTAGGATCTCTCTATTTTTTCTTGTATGTTTACCACTGTGAATGCAGGGTTCCTTTTCTGCTGGCTGAGGCTTAGAAGATAGCTCCGTCCCGCAACACGTTCTGTTTTCTAGAATTCACTCTTTATAGCAACTCTTTAGAAGCCTTGTAGTGTAGGAAATCTGGCTTCCACAAAGCACAGATGTAAAATATATATTACTGTACTGCGGATATTTGATCAACTTTGCAGTCGAGCCCTTGATGTGCCCCAAAATGATCTGTAAATACAATGAAGCTGTAATGAAATGTGTCAGCTTGGAATGGAATGTCCCGGCTGAGTACCACAGCTCTGTCTCTGGGAATCAGTGTGGTGTTGTGTTAATAATGCAGACTGATGAATGTTTTAGCTTGAGTAAATGCAAAAATCCTTCAAACTCTGTCCTTTATATATCTGGTTGGCTGGAAGAATCTGCTGCAGGGTTAGTTAGCTTTCTACTATGATTCATAGATGTGCTTTCTCATCTATATTATTCTCTTATACGGTGAATGTTGCTATGTTCTCCTTTCTTTGAAACAAAATGCCTGTTGTTTAGAGTACTAGAACTCACATATTTTGAAAAGTGTAATTAACTGCCATCAAAAGAATATATGACTTGAGGGGCGATTCCTGCTCAGCAGTACCTGTTTGCCTGTTCACTCAACACGAACGAATTGGATCCTTATCTTCCCTCCTTTCTTTCTGTATTTTATCATCCTCTTTGTAGAAAGGCAAAACCTCAGCCTCAGAGATCCAGTTGAAAAATGTTCCTGCATATAGAAATATGATAACCATGTGGTATAGAACAGGAGAGAGAATATGAGGAAAATGGAAGATAAGATGTACTTTACTCAGATACATTTTTACCAAACAAGAGATACAGGTCTAGAAAAGTAAAAAGAAAAAAAGACATGCACAGGCTGTCTCCTGTAGACAATTCAGCTGTATATTTTGATAAACTCTTTTGTGACTTTTTAGGTGTGCTCTCATTTTTTTGAACTATGGCAATGACACAGCAAACACCCGACAAGATATTTCTAACAAGAAATGTTATTTCAATCCAGAAATAGAAAATAGCACATGCACAAAATCCTAGTACTTCTAGGTATATTTTGATAAGAACTTATATGGTGATCAATATTTTAAATAACAAATACTTAAAAATAACTTCTATTTAAGAGAATTGGTAGGTTGTCTGCTTTTCAAAAGTGCTAAGTAACCCATTGCTCTTACTAATGTCATTTGAGAGCTAGAAGATGCTTAACAGTTCTAAAAATCAGGTAATATATATTTAGTATTGGTTTAACGCTACTCCTGTTGAAGTCAGTGTGAGTTTTGTAGTCAAATTCATTGACTCATAGAATGTTTCAGGTGGGAGGAACCTCAGGAAGCCATCTAGTCTAAGTACTGCTCAACACTGGGTCCACTGTGCCTGTGCTCAATACTGCATGATTTTACATATTGTTCCTTAAAGCAGGTCAGAAACATGCTGATATGCAAATGTTTATCTGAACCAAGAGTGGTGTCTGAAACACTTGACATGAACCTTTCACCCATCAGGTCTGAGACTTTGAGAACCTTCTGAAGCTAGATCTTATCAGTAGCACAGTCACCTAGGGTTTTTGTTTTTTGGTTTTTTTTTTTTAAATCTTTTAATTTAAAGAGCAATGTAGTCTCATTGACACTACAGATGAATATTAACCACCAATTGACTTAAATAATACTCTTTAATTGCTTCAGTAGTATTCATCAGCAGTAGAAGTAAATAATTGTTCTGGTTGACAGGAAAGTATTGGAGCAAAGGTCAGGAGGCAAAACTAAAACATGCAAATCATTTTCAATTACTATTTAGAAAACTATGTTTTTATAGTTAACAATTTTGCAGGGGGAAATAATAAAAAAAACCAACTCTATGCTTCTGCAAGCTATTCCAGTTCCTTGACAACTGCAGGTGTATGGTGAATTATGGCTGAAAACTCTACAAATGCAAAAAGGGAAATGGAGAAATAAGTGCAAACTACAACATGTACAACATGGTAGTTTTTAATCCAGAAAGGATGTTAAACCTCTGCACTCTTGTGTGCAGGGGTTTAAAATATTTTAAAGTTAATAGTCAGAAAGGAGAGTTCGTAACCGAAATGGAACAGTTGAAGAGATTGCTTGAAGTTATTGTCTGTGAAGGGAGCATTTGGCAACTTAGCTAAGCAGGAAAAATGAGTCTTCTTTGAATGTGCAAGTGTGTAGATGTGCTGTGCTGACTCTTTTGTGGTTAGTCACTGTGTTTTCCTCTGCTGCAGTGGGTAGAAGAAAAAATATTTTGGTGGTGTCGTTTTGGGTTTTTTTGTGTGTGTGGTGGGTTTTTTTTTGTTTTGTCATTTTGACAACCCATCATGTTTGATTAATTAATTGTTTACCAGGAAGCAGACATAAACTGCCATCCTTAGGAATTTTTGGCTTAGCTCTAAACAGAAGGGAATGGAAGAATCAGTTTAAGGAGATTCTCCTTGCCTTCCCAGTTCACAGCCTTACTGGGATAATTGTTTTTCAACCTGCTAATGAGAACAAAAAAGAAGAGCAGAGCCCTGCTCACTGATGAGTTTATTAGGAAAAATGGAATCTTGAGCTCTCTGCATATATAGATGAAATTGCTTTTATAAGGAGAGAGAAAATAAGAGAGTAACTTAAATAATTATTTGGGAGATCGGAATATCCTCCATTAAAGAAAGGTGGCACTCTGATAAGTGGATGGCCTTCCTGTTTTGTTTTTTTTTTTTTTTTTTTTTAAAGTTTAGAATAGATAAACAAATATATCAAATTGATGATGTCTTTTCACTCAAATGAGAGAATCTCCTGCACAATAAAAACACCCATGGAGCGTAACAGTGGTATTTTCCTGGAGAAAAGTCTTCCCTTTGTTTTAGCTAAGGATATCAAATCATTGATTGGAGCAATGCTGGGTGGTCACAATATCAACATTTAATTGTTTTCCTGTACCTCGCTAAAAAGTATTAGTTGATTAACTGAGCTTTTTTTTTTTCAGAAAAATTTGCAAGCCACTCAGTTTTTACATATAAATTCATGAGGGTTTTAAATGCAGAACTGAAGGAAAATATTAGGAGAGACGGATGTAACCTCTGTGTCTGAGTTTAGTACACAGAAGGGATTAAGCAAAACAAAGTTCTTAAGATTTGGATTTGGCCTTTCAACATTTTTTTTTTTTCATAGTCAAACATACTTTCTAGCCATTTGCTGTTTTTACAGCTGTAACTATACATCTCTCCATAGAAAAAATCTGAGGCAGCTGCTTTGAACAATCTAAGTCAGTTATAATATCTATTTACTTGGAGTAATAATTACTTTTGAGCCAAGAATAAAGAAAAATAAATAGGCTGGAGAAACTCCCCTTTCCGTTAATTACTGACAGACTTCAGTTCTACTCATGTTCTGGATACATAACCAATGTCAGCTACAGATGCTTCTCTTCCTGCAGCTGTGGAGGCGCTCCCTTTCTCCTGCAGGCATGTACATGACTGCCTGTTCTCAGTTAGATGAATCTCTGAAGGACATCAACAAAGCCATAATACTAAAAAATTAAGTAATTGATCGAAAGATCATCTTTTGCAGATGGTATTTGTGCCAGCAGCATCTCCTAATAACTTGTCTTTATGAACTTTGCAAAAGAAATGCACTACATATTTCACTATTAAATTTAAAATATTTCACTATTAGAAGTTGAAACTGGAAGCTTCATGTTTCTGCATAGTACAGCATAAGCTTGCTGAAATATGGATATGTCTTCAGACATGGGTTATGGCTTGAGAGTCACATGAGATGAATGTAGTTTTGTATTTTTTACGACATTCACTTCACTCTAAATGTAGATGTGTGGTATTTTGGGTTTTTTTTGCTTGTGTTTTTTTTCTTTTTAGCACAGAACTTGCTTTTCCAGTTAAACACTTCTTTTCTATTTGTGTGAGCAGTGGTACAGCCTATATTTCTGAAAATGGTGGGACTCTAAACAAACATTTATTTAAACTGTTGGTGATATGAGGAAGTATAATTATAGCAGCTGTTTCTTATTCTGCCATACATAAAAGTTTGGTCTTTGGTAAACTCTAGAAAAAGCATGTAGTGCTACAAATAAAACAGTTTTAAGAACTGGGTACAAAAGAGTCCCATGTTAAGAATGAAAAAGATTGTTTAGTAGTATGTTGCTTTATTCTGGTATAAATTGAAAAGATAAAAATTAGTTTAAAGTTCTGTAGTTTTCCTTTTCTCCCTTTTCTAATCCTTCCAAAGGAAAAAAGTTGAAAAAACAAAAATAGGAATCTGGAAGGTGTGAATCTAAAATTTCTATTTGTATACTTGTGTATACAATACATATAAATATTTTGAATTTCTCTGTTCCTGTCCTTCCACATAGAAACAGTAAGCATGTGCTTAATTAATTTTCTCCTTTAAATGGTGTTCACATGCTTGTGTTCTTTCTGATGTTTTTCTCAGACAGATGCAATATTCAATGTTGTATTTCAGTTGTAATCTAACAAACATGATTAAAGTTGCTGACTTCTTTAATTGGATATGGTAACACAGTTTTTATAGGACCTCTTTGTTGGATCAACGTGTGAACTGAAAAACAGTTTATACTAAGAAACTAGTTCCATATTGCATGAATATAGCGTAGTGCTCCTTGCATGACTTAACACTGAAGTTTGCTATGGCCTTGGTATATAAACATGTAAAAGATGCATTCCAAGAACATGTAAAAGAAGATGCACATACTGATTTTCACAGTTGCCACCACATAGCTTTCTAACAAATAAAGGTCTTTGTCAATATATCTGCACATGTAAACAAGCTGAAGTGTTACATGTGCACATACATACATAGTAATGCTTGCATATATGTCCAAATAGAAGTATGCATGTATGTTTCTTAACATTTCTTCCTCACTTCTGTGAAAGCGGAATTTTTCTGCTGAGGGTGAATCATTCTAATATGATTAGATTTGAGCTTGAAAATCTGTTTTTTTCCTGTTTAGGAATCATTATATCAGTTTTACAAGCTTAAATACCAAACATTTTGTAGCCTATGGTGGTGGTAAGTGATAAAGTATAGTCTCCAATGTATATGGAGATCCTGCAATGAGTAAATTTAAGTTGAAATTCCAGCATGTTTTTTTTTTAAAACCTGTAATGTCTACAATTCAGTCACTTTTGTGACAACACTATTTATGATCCTTTTAAAAAGTACAGAGAGATCACAGTGTGCTAAAAAGAAATATTTTAAAAATTAATCTGAGTGCTTCATAAATCCAAATGCAAAACATGCTCAGAGGATATGATACATACATCCTCTATTTAATAAAATGGATACTTAGCACAACCTGGTGTAGAGTTATGCATCTACACCCTGAGTTGGCCAGACATAAGTCTACTGTAGCCAAAAAAACAGGTATAGGTCAGGAACTTTAATTGCCCTGATCAGCCTCACCTGAGACCTCCACCCACTCCCTGTTCCTGATCTGGGAGCTCCATTTAAGGTCTGGCCGGCCCTACCCTCCTTGGCTGCTGGGGAGCTGTACCATTGTTGGTGGGGTTGGTGCCTTGGTGTGTGCTGTGATCACCTGTACTTTCTGACTTATTTCTTATGGAACAGGCTGGTTCTTGCTGCTCCCTGATAGTATGTTAGTGCAGGCTCAGTATCATGTTAAGGTTGTGATATGGTTTCTGGTTTGAAGGGGACTTGGATGGAGTGATCTGGAGCACAGGTGGAGCTGGTGCCTGGCATTCTGTGTGTGTAGGTATGTAAGTGTGCTATTAATGTGGGAAGTTTTTCCTGGATCAGAATGTATACAGAGATTTGAAAGTACTTGATGCTTTTATGACGGAATCTGCAAGAAGAACAGAGGGCAAGTAGCTGATGAATAATGCTTTTAGAGATCACAAACAACTAAGGATGTAAAAAATAAAAAAGTTGTTCTGGATATCAGTGTAGAAATAGGTTTGCCTGATCAATGTTAGTGAAATTTGTTATGTTACCCAAACTGACCTGAATAACTTCTATGGTCAGGTATTGTGCGTGGACCTGCATATCAGTGTTTGCCAGTTGCTCGCAGACATGTTTTCTTGGTTTCTCCAGTTATATACCACTTTCTCTCCCACCAGAACACAAAAAAACCTGACACTAAGAAAGCAACAGAAAAGGCAAAAGGCAAGAGTGAGCTGAAAAAAGGAGGATGACATACCAAGTAGGAGATGGACTAGGAGCAGGGGAATGTTACAAGACAGTTTGTAGCATCCAGTTGTAAGCCAAAATGTCTTGCTAACATTTTTTTTTTACTAAGAATGGAGTAGGTCAATATTACTTTTGGAATGTGCAGATACAGCTGAAGGTTGGTGCTTTTGTAAAGAAGAAAGGGGTTTGAAGATGAGAAAGTAATAACTAACAGTCGGGGCCTATTCTTAGAGATAACAGGAACAAAGACAGGACAACCTAAAACAAACCAGTTCAAGACACAACACAGCTGCACAACACCTCCTAACAGACCTTTGTGAGCATGTGTGAGTGCTGAGGTCAACTAGCAGACATGGTGAGGAAGACTACCTTCGACCACCAGAGACCCCTTAAGACCACCACCCAGCAAGAAAGCACAAGTGTAATTAGGATGCAAACATTATAATTAGTCCCAGGAAATCTAATGCATATGTAACTCACTTCTCAGAAAAATTATGAATATGTATGATCACACTGTATATTAGTTGCTGCTTATAGATCTTGGGTGTGCTCACTTTTTGCAAAGCTATTAGCATGTGTGCCCAGTGCTGCAATAAAGAATGCCTGCTTTCTAAAACTCCAAAATGAGTCTTAGACAATTCCTCTGCTGGCTTTTATGGTAACACAGGGATAGCTAAATGGATAAGCAGGAATGTCCCTTGATAAAACACTGAATAATATTTCTGTGTAGAAGACAATGAACTTTTTCCATGTCCTCTGGCAATAGGACTAGAAATCTGTCTGGAAGGGTTTAGGTAGAGTTAACTGTTAAGCATGGCTGATCCCATGCAGGACTAGGTGACAGACTCTTTATAGATTTAATTATAGTTAAAGAGGAAAGAACAACACATAAAAATTAGTATTGAGCATTATTCTAATAAGAAGTGGAAATGAAGTAAAAGAATAACTTTATGAATCTCTGTCTTCCAATGACTTTCTTGTTCAGAGTGCTCCATGTATTTTTTTTATACTTTTTCTGAAATCACTGTGATGAGTTTATGAGGACAGATTGTTTCAGCAATTGCGTGGCTCACGTGTGTGAAGGAAACATAAGTCTCTATAATAATGAAAACCAAAGGAGCTATTTAAAGTCTGGTTAAAAAAAGAGGTGCTTTTGCAGCTGAATGTATTTTTGTATGTTTTCAACTGATGTAAGGAGGAAGGTGCCATCCATATTTATGCTTCATTAAATAGACATAAGGAGACCTGAAAAATAAAAGGGAAAACTGCAGCTTTCTTTCTTGTCAGCATGAAGGAACTTGTCAGTGAGAGATGCACTATTTAAATTGTGCCAGCCAAAAATGGGGATCAGGAAGAAAGCACATGAATAGAGTCTGTTTCCCAGATTCCAGAAGAAAGAAATCTCTATTATTCAAAGTCAACAAACACCAAATGCTTTCCTATGTGGTTCTAAATTCTGACATGAGGAATTAAAATCACTAGCTACTAGACTGGTCTGATATTTTAGTATTTCAGAAAATGGAATAATTGTTTCTTCCTTTCTGAAGTTGGGAAGCTTTTTTTTTAATGATGGCTATGGAAGTTCTGTTTTTGTCTACTTTACAAATACTGTTACTAAAGATGTTTGCAGCTACACCTAAGCATGGGCAATGTGCTTTATTACATCATCACAAATAATATTTGATTATTTTTTTTTCTGATTCCAGCACACACATTTTGCTATGACTTTATCATCAGTTTTTTAAATATGATGAAACTTCATAAAGGACATCTTTGAGTTGTAAGGTTTTATAGGATAAAAATGCATTATATATTTGTGCTAGAAAGAGCATTTTCTTGAGATATATATATATATAAACTGTGGTGAAAGTTTTTTTCATGATAAGAAATTAGGGTGTGGGGAAGAAGAAAGTCGAGGTGTTAATGAATGCTAAAGCTAAATCTCTTTTGTGATATATTTTAACTTCTGCATCATTATACCTTTCTCTTACAGTGCTGGAGTACGCTGGAAGTTAAGGCAGTTCGGCGGAAGTTCTGTAAAACTGGCTTCTGCAGTGGCAATGGTATGTGTGCTTGGTGAATAGCAATAGATTCGTAATACATAGGCAACAGGAAATAACAACAATCGGGGGGTTTTTTGTTATTTATATGTTTTATTTATTGATGGTTCAGTCTTCAAAGAATAATGCAGAAAACACAACAGCAGCTGAGGCAAAGCCTTGAGCTTGTTCAAACACAGGTTCTATACTAAATTCCTGTTGTCATTACAGTAGGTCACCTGAATTTGCTTCAGTGTTCTTTGTCTTCAAATGTTCGATTGGCAGTTAGTTTTGTTTTAGTCTGTTATGTTTCAGTTGAGTGAACGTTAAGCTACCTACTTTCATACCCAGGTACCCTTTGTTTTTGAAAGACCATCTACTAAATACCCTGACTGGTTTTAGGTTCCTCTCTTTACAGGAGTGCATAATTGGTTGTTTCTAAACTTACTGATTCCTTACTATGATTTAGAACTTCTCACCTTCTCTGCAGGTTATCAGAACAGAAGCTGATGGAGCGGGTAAACTGATAAACAGGATTTTCAATCCTTCTGCATTAGAATAGCTTTTTGTATTGAAACATTGGAGTGTAGAAGCTGCATTAAAAAAATGTTTAGAACAAAAGATGAATTTGCTGGAGAACTGAAATACATATAAATGTGTTTGTACTTTGGGATTAACTGTAATGTGGTTTCATTTGAAAATTCTTTTTGTCTTCAGTATTCTGGTAGTTTTAGCATGCAGATCATTTGGAAATTCATAAAATGCTTATATTTGTAACAGGTTTGTCCCCCCCCCCCCCCCCCCCCCCCAAAAAAAAAAAAAACCCAAAACCCAAACAACTGTCCCCCCCACCCCCCTTGTGTTGCTGCAACATGCTAATGTTGTTTGGATTATTAAATGAGGGAAGAGCAATAGAATACATTGGGGGAAGTGTCCTCTGTGGTTTAATCAAATAAGCTATGGTTAAATATTCCATTTTTTATTGTTACAATGTAGGTACCATTTCCTGTTGTTTTAGGTTGGGAGTTTACTGAATGAAACTACTATTAAGCTTTCTTCCACTTCATTTATATAAGATGGCTCAAATAATTCTTTCTCCTAAGTGTCTCAAAGTTACTTACCTATAGAGTTGCATCATTAACTATTTAGGGACAATTACCACAGGCATACACTCTACAGGTAAGCAATACAAAGCATTCCTTAAAAATCATGGTACAGAGTGTTTACCTTTTCCTTTTTCATCTGTTTGGGACTATTCTTTCTGTTACATTTGCTAAGAGAAGTCCTTCTTGTAGATGGTCACCATATTCACGTTATCCTGCTATTGGCAAAAAATAATACAAGCTTTAACATCACCAGTTGTTTTCTTTGCTGGTTATATTTATTCTTAGTGTACGTATTCTAAGGCATAAGGTGTTTATGTATCAGTTATTCCACTTCTTATGTACTTAAGAAATTTTACTTGTTACAAACTAAACCATTAACCAAATAGTTTATAGCATCTTCTAGAATCTGTATTCTGTATTTATCCTTGACAACTTCTTTTAGGTTATTTTTTTTTTGTAACCTGGATATTAAATAACTTTTTCAAAGAATACTTTCAGTGTATTTTGAACATTGGAGTGGGGATACATTAATAGCACCAGTGCAATCACGTACATAATGAAAGAGAAGGCTTCAAATAATGCAGTTGTTGGAAATACAGTTCTCAGGGGGACACTGATCAGACTGCTCCAGATGAGCTCCTTTTCTGGTCTGAACTTCTCTGATCTTCCTGCTTTTCCCTTCCTTATTGTTCTTTAAAAGCACCAAGTCTTCCTCTCCCATGATGTTCTGTTAAGCCACTTTGTTAGTTTTGTTCCTTCTTCCTGTTTAGTGTCTGTGCTCTGCTTCTCCCTCTTCAGGGAATTTGGAGGAACTTGAAATTCTTTCCATTTTAATCAACTAATTGTCCCAAAATGTTCCTGATTAAATCAATCTGAGCTAGATAATGGGAGCACCTTCTTCAGCTGATGTCAGGTTCTATCTCCTTATTGAAGCCTGTTAAAGGTACAATTATCCACATAACATATCAGTCCCAACTTAGCTGCTCAGGCAGCCATTGTTAGTTTTACTGTTTTGCAACACATTTACTATATACTGGGATGCTTCAGCACCTTCATAATGTTAACCAGAAGCTATAAAATATATGTAACAAGAATATAGACTTGAAATACTACAAGAAAGTATCTTGAGATGAGTTTGACTGGCATTTTACACTAATTGAACTTCCCTGATATGTTATGCACAGTGGATATGAATTTCCCAGACACTCATCCTAACTTCATTTCAAAATTTCTTTTTGAACTTTTTGTGTTGTTCATATTATCCTCAAAGAAAGATATTTACTTGTTGTAAAAATGAGGAAATCCTCCAGGGAGCCACATTCTCTCTGTGCAGTTTTCTTTGCAGAAGTGATGATCATATGAAAAAAAATAGCTTGAGTTCATATAATGCCTGAATTGTAGATGGACATAACACTGTTTATTAATATTGAATTTTTAGTTCTAAATTGCTCAGATTACATTATTTTTTCAGTTATGACAATATATTTTTATTATCCTTGAAAAATAAACACATTTTCATGAAAAAGAAAGGAAATAGGTAGCTATTGCAAATATGTATTACCAAGGTCATGTGTGATTAAATGTTATACAATATTTTAACAGCATATATCAGGAAATTGGGATTCAGTAGTAAACTGGATAAGTAACAGGGAAATGTTACCTTGGGAGGCTAGATCAACTCCTTAAATTTATTTCCCTGCTAACACCATTTGAAAGGACAAAATCCTTGTACTGTCTGCTGTGATAAAGGGGAATACTTTGTGCCATGGTAAAGAAGGGTTATTTAAAAAATAAGAAGTGGATTGTATGCTAGCTTTTTCTTTTCCCATTAGTACAACTAGTTCCAGGAATATAGATGGACAGCAGTTTAAACAGAACTTAAGCTACTTTGGAATTCCTGTGAATGTGACCTCTTTCCTCTCTTCCTTTGCCAATGTCCCATATCTTACTGTATGCAGAGCTATTCCAGGAAACTACAGCAGTGAAAAACATGCATGTGGTACACCATACTGGGAGAAAAGTTCACTTGCCAGCTTGTAGTAGGAGGGATGCATATTCAAAAAGGCAGGCTGTAGTTAGCTCCTGCTCTTTACAACTTTCTTTAACTTTGTCTTTTATTGTAGTGCCCTTTCATGAATATAATTACACAGAAAACTCAATTCTATAATTTGGTGTGATCTACCTTTCTACTACTGTACTGTGCTTACACCAGTGGTATCCAGCTCTTGCCCTGGACAGTTATGGCTACTTAAAGTCTGTTCCCTGTTACTGTGCAAGCTGGTATGCCTATCTCACAGACCAGTGTGTTTACTTTCCCTCATATGATGCAAAATATGTGCATATTTGTTATGTAACCCTATAGTCACTCATAAATACACTCCTCAATGTGTCGCAATGGGCCCACTTAAGAATCCACTGTCTGGAAAACAAGTACTTGGGTCTGTGGAACCTCAGAAAAGTTGATGGCAGGCACCAAAAGTTTATGAAAGGCTCTGAGAGTTGTTCTGATTGGTTCTTCCCAGGCAGGAGGATAGCAAATCTTACATGCAGTAGAAAAAGAACCTTATGATATCTGCCAACATATTACATGCTGCCATCCATACCATTATTTGGACGGTTCTTTCTCAAATTAAAGTGTTATCCTTTTTAAATACAAAGATCACTATTCCTTTTACATGATGATTTTGTATCTGAGACAGTTTCTCAGCTATATGATAATCTGCCAACACTCGAATTTCCTTTATATATTTGCACAGTATTTGTGGCATTCCCTTCTTGATTTATCTCTGGACTACTTTGTTTCAACATCTGATGAGAGGAGACCCAGATGCTGACAAAACCTTTCCTTGTACCTAGTGAACCATTGTCTTTTCTCACCATTGCAACTGCATGATCTCAGTTCTGCCTTGAGATGTTTCTTTTAGTTGTTGCTTTGACAGCTAATTAGAAGATAATATATAAAGCTCGCCTAAGTCTGATTTTTTTTATAAAGCATATTTTATCTCTTCAGTAGGCATCCTTTCTATATCTGACTACAATTTCCATCTTTTCACACAGTAAAACTGACACATCAAAATAGACTATCCTACAGAAAATTTGGAACTTTTTGAATTGTGGAGCATGTAAATGCCATGAGATATAAGATTATTCTGTGTCGCATATTGTGTATGTGCACACATTAAGAAAGGATTATGTCACTAAATCTTGCAACAGAGTACGTTAAATATATTGCATACCCTCAGACTGCTTTTTGATGGCCAGGCAGCTACAGATTTTGCTTTTGCATCAGCACTTGATACCTGTTTTACTGCTACAATTAATGTCAAACTAGAAAATATGGGCTCTAGCCAGTTTGGAAGGTCCATTGTCATTGCAGAAACATGTGATTACTGCAATTGTAGTAGGCAAAACAGATGATGAGCATGAAAGGACAGAGATCAATGATTTATCTGAAGTCTTGCCTAGACCTAGAAATAGAATCCAAGCATTCTGCTTCCCAGTGCAGTGTCTGTTTGGCTGGACTGTTGCATGACTTCAAATTTGTGTTCAAACAGTCTGCTGAAAAAACGTGCAACATAAGTATTGCTATGAAATACCACTCTGCAGAAGCATCTAATGGTTTTCAAATCAGGCTAAACTTCTGATTAACGTTCAAGAACCTGACAGTTTGTATTTGGGAAAATTTACATCTTTGAATATTTTTCTGCTTGGCTAGAAGATTGTTGAGATACATTATGAGTTGTTCTCTAGGCAATTGTTTATACACTAATTTTATAATTATTTTATAAATAATAAGTAAAATTTTATAATTTTAATAATCCTAAACCCATGTCCCTCCATTGCCAGAATGTGTATGAAATACTATATTTGTGAATATTTGTGTTTGCTCAGTTACCAATTTTAGAACACATTTTTATCTGATGTACAAAACATTTAATCTCCATAAATCTAGTCTGAAATTAGAAGGAGCTGCAGAGAGACAGTGCCTCAAAAGATCATATTTTTTGTTTGATAGATGTATGACAATAAGACCAGGAAAATAAGCAGATGGCCAGACAAATCAAGGTCTTGACTGACAGCAACATGGGGCCCAGTTCAAATTTAAGGCTTATTATTAAAATATTGAACATAATTTTGAACCCTTGCCCAGAAACCTAGGGGATTTTCCATTTTCTTGTAGCTCAGAAATAAGCACTTTTTCCAGGTTTGCAACAGTAAGGCAAGGATTTGAAATAACAGAAGAGGTAACAGGCAAGAGAAAGGAACTACAATAAAATACCAATTTAGATCTATAGAAAAGGCTTAAAAAGCCAGGTTTCCTGTTAAATGTCCTTGAAAGCCATGTTCCCTGCTAGTTATTCTCACTTGCTTTTACTGGATTCCCCTAGTGTAGTTAATCATTCCATCTGTTAGACAACTGGTGGTTTGTCCTTTGCTATTTTCTGACTCTAATCTGGTTGGCTGTAGTTCACGGCAGCCTCTACACTTCTTCAGTGAGTTCAGAATAAGATAAATGACAAATGAAGTCTTTGGTAAAGAAAATGTGACTCCTGGATTAGAGGCTTTTCTTTACCTTCCTTTAAAAAACCCAAAGAGCCTGTTTTGCTTATTTCTCTTGCTAGCTTTGAAAGATCTACATTTAGTCAGAATAACATCTTCCTGATGATACTTTATTACTGGAAAAATGGGTGCCATTTAGTTCTTTATCCTTGAATGGTTCTGTGTTGTATTTCCCTCTGCTCTACAATTTAGCTGTTATTTAAAGAAAGGTTCCAAAATACAGTGTGTATCAATTAGGCCTGCTCTGACCTGATCCTTTGTCCCACTCTAGTCAGTGTGGAATGCTTTCAGGGCTTTTCAGATCTGCATGGAGTGTTCTTACCCTTTGGAGCTCCTCCCTGGTTTTCAGCAGTAAGTATGATTAACTGAAAGACTTGCAGGAGGCAATGGTGTCACATGGAGAATGCTTTGGAGCTCTCTGGATGAAAGCATTTCCTCTTTTGCTGTAGGCAATTCACAGTGTCTTAGTACGGATAACCCTGCTTCTGATCTGTGATATGCCTTTTGATGAATCAGTCTTTTATATTGTGTCCCCAAATATATACTGCTGAGGGACTTAGTAAGTATTTGCATAATGTGAGAGGATGGTATAGTAAATAGTGATGATTAGACCATGTAGATTTTTTTAATGTTTCAAAAATTTAAATGTTTTTATTTAATTTTGATGGGTTTCTTGATTCAAAATCCCAAACATTTACAGAAATGAATCACTGAGGTTTTGGATTTTAGTTTGTATCCTTACCACAGTTTTTATTTCTAAATTGTTTTGTCTAAGAGCCCTCATTTCCCCACAAAAAACCCCTCTCTCAAACCTGTGGCTGTTAAAGATTTGCCATTATAAAATGTATATAATCACCATGTGGTAGCAGAGGGGAATTTATTTGTCTTAATTTA
The DNA here is from genome assembly GCF_047716275.1 of Strix uralensis. NCBI lineage: Eukaryota > Metazoa > Chordata > Aves > Strigiformes > Strigidae > Strix > Strix uralensis. Next base: position 15,112,907 of record NC_133987.1, on the reverse strand, counting down.
TGTAGCTGCTTATCTCTTGGAGTATGCAGAGAATCCATTTAATTTGGCGAGCAACTGTGAGAGTAGCAGGTAGCATGGTCTGGTTACAACAGTCTGTGCTATTAAGGGTAGGGGAGAAGAGGTAAAGAGCTATAATGATAGCTAGATGGGAGCATAATTGGAGAGAGGCTCATCACAGTAGTGCTTTACAACTGCTAGTGGAGCATTGTGAGTGGGCACACAGGCCAGGGCTGAGCAGCTACGGTGGAATTTCATGTGCTTGTTATAGAGCAATGCTTCTCCTCTTATTTCCTTGAGCCTGAGGGATTTTCGTGACCAAATCTGAATTGCACTTTTATTGTTGGCCTCATGCTGAAGTCCTTTTCTCTAATCATATTCAAACAAGTTCTACTTTGAATTATTAATGTCTTTACGTGCATTTGAAATGATGCTGTCAGGAGGAAAAAAAAAAAAGAAAATCTTTCCAGGTGTCTTTCATGTGGTTTTCCTTCTGACTATGAAGAATACACATTGTAAGTTAGTCAGCTTCTTTTTCTTTATATTCTATTCTGAAGCTGCTCTTATTCTAAAATCTTCCTGTCCTTTCAGTTGGTGGAAGCTGCCTGTTTCTACCTCTTTCCTCAGCAATGTTTTTGATAGATTTCAAATTCTTGTCCTTGAGTTCTGGCACAACTCATGAGAGTAGATTTTGCAGTCCTGACAGGAGGCTTATTTAAGATATTTGTTCCCTGTGGTGATGGGGAGGGATTTTCCAGCTGGCAAAGAAAGCATAACTTTAGTCAGTCAACAGTACATTGGTAGAGCACAGAAGCTCTTGCTTATAGTCTCATGATGGAACCACCAGTAAAAGAGAAGCATCCTGACAAAAAAAGTGGACTTTTGACATGGGAAGCAATGAAGTTGCCAACCAAAGTAAGAAAAGAGGAATTCCAGTGTTCCTGACACTGTGAGGACAGGCTCATAACAAATGTAGGTGGCAACTTGGTACAGATGGATACACATTATAGGAAAGGTAGTTCTTATTGCAGAGGAACTGTTCATAATTTATGAGGTAAAAATGTAGCAGAACAACAGAGTGTGTTTTTTTTAAGGGTCCAGAATTCAAAAAAATAACCCCAAATTCAACATACGCGAAGAGATAAAATAAACAAGAGGATTCGGGTGGCAGGCTGGGGACAGTGTCATTCCCTTTTACACAGGAGAAGGGAGAGGCTGATGCTCTCTACTTCTACATACATTTGCAGCCACTTGAATAACTGCGTGGGAACCACCTAATGGAGGGTACTGGAGATTTTATTTATTGCTCAGTAGCAAAACCAACAAAAATCCAAACCATTATATACTTGATGTGTCCGCTCATCTCATTGTTTGATTGGGAGATTTTATGTATCACTGAGCAGCAGGCGCATCCCATGGTTGCTTGTATATGGTTGTTATTGTCACACTCATGTCACCTGTCAGGATCAATTATTTTGATTCTACATATTTCCAACTATTATGTTTTTTAATCAGGAGGGGTGGAAATAGAAAATTGATTCATTGCAATGAGTTAAATCTCAACTTGCATTAAACCTGCAGTTGTGTGTTCATAGAAAAGGGCACAAGAGGAAATTAGATTATTCAAACAACAATGATACTGCCTCTTTTCCTCCCTTCCCTCACCCTCTAAGTCTAGCAGAAGAGGCTTCATTTTTTGCTAATGGTTTCCTCTGTTTATTCACCAGTTTTTCTTTCTCTTTACCCATAATGGAATTTTCAGAATTGATCCCACTTCTCTTTTTCAGCTGCACATCTGGTGACTGCAGGACTTAATTATAACATTTTTAATGATCAGCTCTGTCAGTTCTTCTTATAATATACAGAAAAAAAACCCCGGACATGGACAGCAAAGAGTCTTTTTGTTTTTTCCTTTTGTATCATTCAGTAGCAGTGAAGCAGAACATTGCAGAAGTGAAATATTAAACCAGAGACCATGTTAAGAAACTGCCTTTTATTTCTTTATTTTGAGATCAGTGCTGAAGTCTTCTTTCAGGATGACTTTTTAATCTTCTGCCACTTGGTCTCAAGAGTTCTTTTTCTGTGGATGTTCAAACATGAAAGGAATTCACATCCCATGCCCTGCAATGTGAGATCACAATGTGAGATTCTTTTTAGGTTTCTTTTTTCCCTACTCTCTAAATATTTCCTTTGTAAAATAAGTTTTAGACATATTGATCTGATATTGATATGAAGATTTTTAAGTGGTGTATAAATTTTTCTTTAATTTGCTGAAAAGGTTCTGTCTGCTCTCATGACATGTAGAAATATTCCATTGTTGAACTACAGCTGAAACAGTATGGGAAATGCAACAATCATAGGCACTTACAACATAGATAATGGGGTCTGTACTTACGTGGCTGCTCTTCTGTGGCAATGCTGATAGTATCCACAGTGTCAACTGAGAAGTGACAGTGTAATGTCTTAAACCCTGCTGTAATACATTAGCTCCTGATTATATGTGTATTTGGGAGGACTTAAACTTTATTTTGAAGATAGGAGATATTATAAATTACATATGTCTGCCAAATTATTTTCACGTAACAAGGTCATTAAGTTCACTCATTCTTCAAAAAAGCGTAGCAAAGTTGTATTTCCTGTTGTCTTTTATTGATAGATGTAGAATGATTTTACAGCTGGATTTTTGGTCTGGAAAAACAAGCATCACTTGTGGAGACTAAAGAGTGCCTGAATATCAACATAATATAAAAACCAGGTGTTTATTTTTTTATTATTGTTTATTGAAGTTTATAAAATTGTTTATTGAAGACTTTATGAATATCAAGGCCCCAAGAAACACTGAGAAACTCTGATTATTTCTGGACAGCTTTTCTAGAAGGATCTAATTGATGTTCTGTTGAAGTTTTCATTTCTCAAAATACTAAAAGAACCTAGTCTTGGAGAAAGCATCATGAAAATGTTTATCTTCCTTATGCTGCTTTCTTATCCTGCTTCTTTCAGTGCTCGTTTCTAAATCTGATTTTCCAATCATTTGGAATGTCTGTTTCTTGTTCCAGCAATATTGGTATCCAGCTGAGGCTGTGGCAACTTGAATAACTTTGCCTCTGAACTCGGTCCCTTTTTTTTTTTTTAGTTCCAGTCATTCTCCTTCATCTTTCTCACTTCAAGCTAACTGGAGGAAAAAATGCTTTCATCTTTACAATTTGGTAATACAAAATTTCTTTGACTGTTTAAGCTTGTCCTTTCTGTTTCATTGTTTGCCTGACAATTTTGTGGATATTGATGACATCTGCTGCTGCTTCCATTTTGTACTGGTGACCTGAATCCTGAATTCATTTAACTGGATCTTTCTTTGGTTTTGTGTCCTCTAAATGTTGTTATTTGTTCGACTCACTCCTATGTGTATGACTTCTCCAAATCAAAGTGGGTTGCAAAAGTTATTGAAACACAAATACAGCAGTACAGTTTGAAGTGTTGTTTTACCTTTTGGGATAGTGATTCTCCTTTGCTGTTTTTGTTCCTTGATGTTTTTAATCTCTTCGCAGTTGATTATGAAGAACGCTACTGAGTGATTGTTGTCCCTGTAATTGAGTAGTAGTTATAAATGTTTCCTATTTGCACCTGTCAGTCTGAGCTTGCACCAGGACTTAAGTCTAAACTTTTGTGGGTGTGTTTTTCTGTTTCTGACCTTCAACAGAAATGCAGGGGTGCCAGTATTCTTTTCACAATGTTCATGGTTTTTATGTTACTTTTAAAGATCTTTATTTATTGTACATAAACTTTATCTTGGCTTTGGACTGATAACTGTTTGCACAAAGGTGTGGTGGATGACTTTACTAAAAATATTTTTCTATATGTGAAAGCATCATCTTGTGATTGCTGAAACAATGTTTTCTGCTCTCACGAGGACAATGTCCAATATACTGGTGAGCCTTCAATAAATGCTTATATGTGAGCAGGCTTAATTGCTGTATAGCAACTCACTAGAGAATATATTCATCACCTGAGAGTTTATCCATCATCCTAAAGTATTTAATAGAACATATATTTGCTGAAAAATAGAATACTTCAAATGTATTTTAGGTAGCTGAATGTACTCAGGATGCCGAAATAGGAATTTCTGATACTTTAACGTATCAGAAAGAATATGGCAACAAGAGAGGATTAAGTAGCTTTAGGTAATTAATGTCAGTATAAGTAGCTGATTTGTTTGGGGTATATTCTGGTATTTTTTGACATTTATTTTACAAAAAACCGTCTTATTACAACACCCATTAACCACCAGATACATATTAAATTCATGTGTATAGCCACCCTCATGTATAGGCGCTCTTGGTAGCATGAATAAAATGATATTGATTAATCAGTTTTAAATGAAATGTAGCAATTCTGAATCTATTGCTGCTGGCATACTTTTTGATTCTGACACCTGCAGTGTAGCTGCAGAACAGAAATATTAGGGTTTCAATAGTCACGTGATTTAATGAGATAATTGGGTTTATTCTAATTATACTCAAAAATGTAATGGTATAAGGTGCTTTTTCCTGGTTCTCTCAAATATACTGTATTGCAAGTGCATTAAAAATGAGATATTAAACACGTAGATTTTAGTAACTTTAAAACATTTTCTTAAAGCAGATAATTATTTCAACTAGTTTGTCTCAAATGTTTTGACTCTTTTTTTTCTGGCTTATTAATTGACTGTGAATAGATGATGTTCATTGGATTTTTTTTGAAGATGCTTGCAAATTTTTTTATCAGAGTTCTCTTCTTGACATTATCCTGAGACAATTGAAGGAAGTTTCAGTCAGTTCAATGAGAATTAGAATATTTCAATCTTTTTGTGACCTGGTTCACTATGTGTACTTGGAGAAAATATTTTTCCCCTCTTGTCCTTTACCCTGTCTACTTACATACATGGTGTGTTTTACAGCAGATACGGGTCTTGCTATCTACTTGTATGTAAGTCCCCATTTTAGTTGCAGTTGTTTTGTGCTACTGATGCGAAAATCAGATCAACTATTTGCAATTCATAGTGTGCCAGTGAAGGTATATGCTGTTATCTCTGCTTCTTGAGTGAATGAAAGCTAACTAACACAGCATGAAAATAAGTTGAATTAGATTCACCTTCTTCATTCAGATTTAAAAACTTAAATGGATATTCACAGTAGAGTTTAGAACACTCACAGAGAGTAGAGGCAGAACATTTGTCTGCCAGAAATAGGGCCAAATTTAAATTAGCTTTCATACTGTAACAATGATTTATGGCAGTTTATTTTTCACTAGGGATTCAGCTATTGTGTAATTTTTCTTATGTTTTTTCCTGTTAGTTTTGCCAAAAAACAGAAGCATAAAAGGAAGAGCTTCTGTTCTGACTTTCATGACAGCAATGAAACTATTAGCTAGGAGTTAAGCCTAGTCCTGTTCTGAGAGCCAATGTGAAGCTTGCACACAACAAATGTTTATTTTAGAGCTTGAGTGAGATTTAAGAAGATACATATAGAGACTATTTGGAGAATTTTCTGGTCTGGAATCTTTATATTGAATTATGAGAGAATTTACAATGTATCTCATTTTAGAGACATGTATCAGTGGTAACCACGCTAGAAAGAGCACAGATTGACTTTCAGTTAATGGAAACAGTACTTTCATTAAGCATTTCCATTAAGTATTCATGTGGGTTTGTTATTGCTGCTATCTTTAGCATAATCTTAAGAATTACATACTGGATTTTGAAAGCAAAACAACATTTCAGTACTAAAGCCACTGGCAGGCATTTGGAAGAGCTGCATGTTTTCCTCCCAAAGAGGCAGAATGCTTCTGATCTGCTCTCTCGTGCTATTTTACTACTTTTTGATATAAGGCAGTTCCTGTCAAATCCTGCTGTGTATAGATGTGACGTTAGAGCTAAGCTGATGTAGTGCCTGCTGCCCCACTATGGGCTACTGCCCTTTTCCTTGGACTGGCTCCGATGCTCCTCTGACCTCGCAGTGTGCCTGGGCATGGAAGCACACTGGCAGGAACCCAGCCTCAATTGACTGGTATTCTGCTGATTTAGTTCTGTGGACTGGCTCACTGCTGGGTCACAGGAATGGCAAAGTTTGCACACAGAGAACAACAAAATTTATTTCAGGTAAAGGAGAAATAAATAAGACCTTTCTTCCTAATAGCAATTAGTGATTTAGCCTTTCATATCTGCTATGCGTTGCTGGCCCTTTCTCTTTACTATGTAATTTGGCTTGCTTTTAAGCTTAGAAAACAAGCTGGACATATATTATGATTGAAAGATAGACTCACGATTTTCTTCCACTTGCTACAGCTCTGCGGTAGCTTCTCTAACTTACTCTGGATGATTGCTGTGATCTTAGAGCTGGGTGTGTAATATTGCTTGACTGTACTTACAAAACAGGCTAGGTAACAGCAACAGTTCTTTGTGATTCTAGTTAAGGGTTCAGACTAAGCCAGAAGGTGCAGGTTTTACAGGACTCCCAGAAGACAATGGTGCAGATGCACTCAGTTTGCACTGAGACTGTTGGCCTTGCCAGATAGAGCTTTCCTCTACTTGCAACCACTTTCATGGCTCTGCACGGTGCACATTTCTCAGAGTAAATGAAGGGCTGCTTTGCACAGATGCAAGTAGCAACCTAGGCTGAGTTTGTGCAGTACTTCTAATATGCATCATGAAACACTCAAATGACCTCATGAGAGACCGTTTCTATCTCAATTTTTTCAGTGCTCAGGTTGAGTGCTGCTTACCTAGTGAGCAGCTATTCAGTGTCTGGCTTCGTTGTTATCATTCATTGTGTGACCTCATGACTTGCACGCTGTTCAGAGGTTGAGTCTTGTGGAAAAAATTTTTAAGAGTATGCCTTGGACTATTATACGATGCATAGGACTAATAGAGCTGACAGAGTTGTACAGATGCACGGCTTTTGTAACCTTTTTCCCTAAGATATCTTTGCTCATATTTTCCAGTACTTAAAAATGAGTTCCCCAACCACTCAAATTCAGTTAAGTAGATAGTTTCACTTACCCCATCCATGAGGACAGAACCATTGCAAAAAATCTTTGCTTCTGGAGCTAACGAAGCAGCAGTAAGCAATGGTTTCCTTTGCTGGCCAGCAATCAGAGATGAGACCTGCATTTTGTTGCTGGTTTCATTAGCTACTGTTGATAGCAAAAGAGTGTTGACTCGGGGACTCTGCACTTTAGTAAAGACTCCTAGCGTGTACCCACAATGAGACTTTTCTGACCTATTTTAAATGTCTCTCTCCCTGACACTTCTGTTTGGTTCTCGTACCAGGTCTCCCTCACTTTCTTAACTCTGTAGGTGTTCTCCCTTTTTCTGAATCCTAAAAGCTCTTTCAAGGCCATAAGCAACCCTGGCATAAGTGAGAGCAAAGCAATTAAACATATTGCAATACTAAACATTGGTAAAGAGCCCTACAAAGTTTTGCTGTCTGCAAGTCTCATCAAATTCTGGCTTTTTCCAAATGCCAGTACAACTAAATGGTTTGCTGCATGCCCTGAAGGTCAACACACACTGACTGTTTTGGACATTCTTTTTCAGATTAAGTCTTTTTTCTTCCTTTTGTTTTTCTCTTTGTTAATATGTTATCTCAGATGCAGAATATTTTGGTTTTTTTCTCCAGTGACTTGTTGTTCAGTGGATATGGTAGCAGACTACAAAATACCCAAAAGACACAAACATTTAAACTACTAACTGTGCACTTGATGTGTATACTTGGTGACTGGTTCAGTGTTGTTTACTAAAAACCAGACCAAACATATTATTGCTTCCTAGTCTGTCTATTTTAGCAAAATATTAACAAGAGAACAGCAGTTATGGTTTTTTTTTCTGTGAAGTAAATACTGTTAATTGTTACTGATTTCAGTAGCTGCTGACATGTCCTAGAGCTCTTTAGAACACTAGTAACTGGTGCTTTCTCCTATATGTACATTTTGGACATTTTAAGAAATAAGCAGTATTTAACATTAAAATTACATTTCACACAAATGTGGTCCATCTTTTGTCAGAAGTCCTGTGGTTTTGTTGTTGAGGGAAATGGCATGTGCTCATCAGACCTCATTTGTTTATCTATCTATGCTCATAATATTCAAAATCATGGTCACAATTGCTATTACTTGGATACAGAAGAGATTTACTGAGATACAAAATGAGATTTTTCTTTCTCGGTTATTGCAAAATTCCTTAAGAACATCAAATAGAAGATTCAGAACTGAAAATGTATTGTTTTACAAACAATAAATCCATATTTATTTTCCTGGGATTTGTCTTCCTGCATGTAGTGGTGTTTCCAAGGTGATGAAATCAAGAGAGCTATTGATACTGTATAACTTGTGGACTAATACAAGAGAATCTTTAAATACAGTAATTTTAACTAAAGCATTATAATGGCACGAGTTTTTGTGATTTGGTATGTATGTTGGACTTCAAGATACACTGTTAGTTCGTTTTGTTATATTGTGAAGGTGAGGTAAATTAATACTTAAAAGTATTTGATATGCCTTCAGAAAAAGTGGATTGGAGGATGATTTTAGAAACATTTAAGACTGCTTTCCTATGTGGAAAGGCTTGTCTTCTGCATAGACATGGAAATATCTGGTATGTAATTCTAGCCAGCATGGTCTTGTATAATTAATCTTTCTGGCTTCAGAAAGTTTAATCTGTAATATTGGGCTCTTGCAGGGTGTTTTGTAGTCTATTTGTAGGCTGCACTGAAGTCTTTGTTTGGAAGATGCTGGGAAATATAAATCTGTATTATAATCAATTTGGAACAGCAGTTTGCTGCTGCCTGCCCTCGCAAAGTACACTCTGACAATAATACAGATGCACTTCTAAAATAACGTAGGTGGCTGTTTACAAGTCTGCAAGCAACCTTCACTCCCTGAAACTGTTCTCAGTGCAGAGTCAGTGACAGATGCCCTAGAAATAACTAAGCAGAGAGAGAGTGTGTGTTGCTATGGAAGCTATTCTACTGCTTGATGCGCACTGTATCATCCAATTTAGAAGAGCTTTGGAGCCAATCAAATAGCTTTTTTTTTTCCCTCCACCCTAAAATTTGCCTTTGGGGGCAAATCCTGTGAATCAGAGCACAGCCTAAGCAAGTTGAGAACTCCACGAGCCAGAAGAGAAGTAATCTGGTCTTTGGTGTAGCTACTCAGCTACTTTGCAGTCACTCTGCAACTTTTGAAGGCTGTGTTCGTGTTTGTGGTGTGTGTACATTCTGAGTGGTAAATTGCAGTTTTGTGGCAGTTGAGTTTGTAGTTCTGGTACTGACTTAAGGAGAAGTCTTGTACTACTGAGGGTAACTTCTGTGTGTCAGTTTCCCAGGTACAAATGAATGGTTTCTTTCTCCCACATGCTGTCTAATCTTTTTAGACTGCAAGTGCTGCTATACAAAACTTCTTTTAATGTCTCTGTATGTCTAGTATGATGGCACTCCATTCTTAAAGCTACTGGAATATGAACAGCAATGGCTGAGTCAGAGCCATTGTCCCTCCTTAGCCTCCCCTGCCTCAAGGCTAGTGCAAGATGGGAAAGAAGGATTCTTCCTTTTCTAAAAGATGTGCTTTTGCATATTCTACTCTTACTGTTGATGCACTAAAACTGCCAGGTTCCACTGTCCTGGGTGGTGGAGAGAGGAAAAAATTGACTGCTGCACTGGAGCTAAGGAAGTAAAAACAACATCACTGGGTTATTAAACATTTATGTTCATGGTTTTTTACAGGGTTGTGTAATCTTTACTATGTTCTCTTTCTGACCATTTTTTTCCTTTGTGCTCTTTCAGAGGTGAATGTGATAAATTCCCGTTACGGAGTTGATGTTTTCGTGATGCTGAGTACCTGCTGTTTTTCCTGAGCAGGGAATATTTGGAACTTCCCAGCAGAGGCTAGCACCAGTTTCTAATGAAACTTTAAAATAGCTGAAGCAGTTCTGTTTTAAGTATTTGGAAGGATATTTACAGTATCTAAATAATTACTTGTGCCATATAGGAGACATTGTTGTGATGTATGTTGAGCAGACCTTATAATTAGTTCCCTAGGGAACTGAATGAAAATATGACTCCATTCTGCACTTTCAAATAAAATGTGGCCTTGCTAATTAATCAATTTTAAGAATACCAGGTACAGTCACATAAAACTCACCATTAATGCTGGGACAAAGGTTGACAGCTTTTGCTAAGAATACAAATGAAGGGAGAACAGCAATGATTAATCATTCTCCTACTTGAAAGTGATTTTTATTTAAACCCATCCTCCCTATTATATATAACTGCAGGCTTGTTAATGGCTTAAAACTTCTTACTGCATACTGTTAAGTAGTTTGGCAGATCACAAATGTTACTTTAAAAGAGCACTTAATAACACTGAGTTAGTAACTTTTAAATGTGGTTAGCAAAGTAATAATATTTCCAGTGTAAGTTAACGTTGTGCAAGACCATGGCATGTAAAAAAATGAAAGATGTATTTTCTTCAGAGCAGAAGTCCAAAGGCAGAGTACAGAATAGTGTTCCCTCTCTACTGTTACTCCTGACAAATTCAGCTGCAAGGGGAGAACATCTGCATTTCCCTTCTTGAAAATGTGTGAAATATCATTTCAACATCCTCTTGCTCACACTTAAACTATCTGGATGAATTATCTGTTTTGCAGCATAAACAGAGGGGAAGGGAATAATTGTAACTGCAATTCAGCTCTTCACTGAACTAAAGCAGATTTAGTACCCTTTAGTGGTAATAACCTTGCACATTGGATACTAAAGTTGTAACTCAGTAATAAGCATCCACCATAGTTCAAGGATGGTGTTTTGATTTCCAGCTGAAGCACTAGGGGCAGAACAAACATACTTGTCAGTGCCATCTCTATTCCTTGCACTTTTACCATAGCAGACTAATGTTTCAGGATACCGAATTGATGTCCTGTGTCAGCAAAAAGTTTTGCTACACCCCTAGCTAACTAATACAAACTAAAGATGAAAATTATTTTAATGTTATACATTTAAAGCTATAGTGGCAAAAGAAAAATGGGTGCTATACAACTTATATATGTAGGGGAGTCTGTGTGTATATACTTTCTCCGTTATGAATGTGTCTCCTAGATGCACCATGTCAGTTCAGATCAGAAAGAACTGTCAAAAAATTCTGGTAACATCTTAAATTGTGCCGCTCGAATCAGTTTCTCATCATCTCCAGAGCCTCAGTGCATGTGACTTCATGGCTCTCTGCATCTTATCAGTCACTCTGATGTTCTTAGTGCTGTAAAAGCATTTCAAAATTTGTCATCATCCAGAAGCTCAAGCTAATTAAGAATATTGAGCAGATCTAGTAATAGGCAACACTGCAGTGGATGTGACTTGGTGATGCCAACTTAAGGTGGGTTCCATAATACATCTGCTTTCAATCAGTAGGTGTCAGGCCCTAAGTGCAACTCCTTCCCCTCTCCTAAGGCTCTGACTGCCTGTACTCCAATCCAGCTTTGATGTGGTACAGCTGTGTAACCTTGGATCAGGCTGCTGTGAGAAGAGCACTGGAACACTATTGAACAACCTCCCTGGTTTTGCCTGGGAGTTGCTTGCCTGAGCTTTGTTGCCTGTGCTGGGCCATTTACTGTGCTGGTCCTGATCTTGACCCACTGACTTGACTTCCTGCCTTGAACCCCGACCTGCTGCATCGGTATGGACTGTACCCATCGATATGGGTGGCAGTCACTGAAGCGTGTCTGACCAACTACTGTTTCTGGCCACTCTCCTTGCTCAGGTACCATGGAGTTGTGCCTCATGTGAGCAAGAACACTGCCTGTACCTATCTTGTCACGCTCAGCTCCTGGCTGGCACCCCAGTCCTGCTGCTCCCTGACACTAAAGGCCTTCGTGAACAGTTTTTGTTTGTGGCAACTCTGGGGAATTTTGTGATGGGAATTAACAAATATTTATTTCTTCATATTTTTGAGACATTGAAAATGATTTTACATTTCCCAGGAATGAGTTTTTTTTCATCTCCCAAAGCTTTTGGAACATATCTGTGTATATAATCCTTGCTGGCAACCTCCAGTACACACTGCAGGGATCACTTCTTCCCTGCCCCAGTTTTTGTTATATAAAAATGGTTTGCTTTTGGAGATATATAGAAACTGTATCTCTTGCAGTAAGATTTTGAAAACAAAATGGCAGCTATTCAGAGAAGCTTGGAGAGGTAGTGGATTTAAGGAAACTACTGTGGAGTTAGTCATTGGGAATGCTGTGCAGTGTTGACCTGTATATGCAAACTGTCTTTACAATATGTATGTATGGATAGGTTGTGTCAGTCTCCCACTACTCTGTTGTATTTATAATGTGTATTTCAAACCTTAGTTTTGAATTTAACTATTTTCCTGTGTGACTAGAAGCTCTCAGGGCACATAAATTCTTACTGTATTTCTAAGTAGTACCAGTACAGTGAGTTCTTAATGTTGGTGGCTCTAAATAGTATTTCTGTAGGTAGATGACTAAGGACTCAGATTCCAGCATCCACCAGAAGTCTCCAGATGTTGATGGCCCAGTGCTGTGATAATTTGAGAACTCATCTATATTCATTATGAACAACATTCTTCTGATTATAGTATTCTTTTTTGCAAGGAAATATTCTTCAGAAGCAATGCTTGTTTGATATGAGATTGAATCACTATAGTTACAAAAGATTAAAAGAAAATATCAAATTAGAATAATTTGTCATTTTATTCTCTCCAGTAAAAAGTGTGTTTATTTTTCCTATGCAAACTTAATTTGGTAGCGTGTGTCAGTTAAATGAAGAAGAAAAACTCCGACAGCAAAGGGAGAATTTTGTATTGTGTGCCAGTGTTTGACGTGAAGAGAAGAATTTTTAATTTTAAGCTATGAAGAGTGTGTGTGTGCGGACACACACTTTTTTATAAATGCACAAGGGTACAATAAAAAGAGCTGTTTCTGAGAAGCTGAGCCAAGCTCGACTGATCAGACTCACTGGTTTAAACTTAATTCAGCATAGGGAGCAGATGCTGTGCAACAAAAGGGCATGGAATGGGAAGGAGATTCACCAGGCAGGTAAACAAGGCTGAGGAGAGACAGCGTGAGACATTTTATTTGAACAAAGTCTTGAACGCACATGTCCTAACTGTGAAAGTTGAATGCCCTTTGAGGTGGAAGGGGTTTACAAATTCTGACATGCCATCCTGAAGTAAAAAATAATGCACTGTGTCTGCCTCATCTGAGTCTTTCCACTTCATAAAGAACATTAATCTCCTATATGGTGTGGCGTGGCTCCAGGTATTTATTCAGGAGCACAGGCCCTGTCTGACTCTGTAAAACCATTTTCACATGAAGCAGTACTCAGGTAGTGACTGCTGTTCAGTTGTCCTTCTCTAATATGTCTGCTTTTTCTCAAATGTGTGTTTACAGCAAGGAAATAAGGAGAGAAGAAAAAAGTTAGAAAGAAAAAGGCAAAAGCTTTACCTAGTTGTGCAAGACAAAATCTTTTAGGAAGGAATTTCATTGAAGGAGAAAGGGCTGTCCAAAGCCTTTGCTGAAACAATTTTAAGGGTTGTAACCTCCTGTCTGTGTTCCAGCAGATGTCACAAAGCTGAAACTGGTGATCTAGACATCAAGTTGTTCTTTAAAAAGAGCGTTTTATTAAAATTGAATGTCTACATTTCAGATCTTTTGTTTGGTTGTGTCTGCTGATTTCAAGTAGAGGATTTTTAATTTTTTTTGTTTGTTTTACTTGTCTTGGCACACACAAGCAATACAGCTGCAGAAGAGCTAACCAGAGTTTTTTTGACTACTTCCAGAATCTTTCCTCCTGAATTTCAATGCAGAACAGTGTACTAGCTTTCTATTGCACCTCTGAACTGCATGGAAAGTACTAGACCTGCACAGGTGTCGATGAGGAGCAATATTGAGAAAACTATAATTTTATGTGCATTTCTTAAAGTGAGTTTGCAGAAGGGGCTTGCTGAGACTCAGACCTGTTGGTGATAGGGGGTATGAGAGTGAAGCCAGCTTGGCTGTATACTCCAATATGAGTTGGCAGGGCTGACAATAATAAAGAAAGAACAAAAATACAGCCAAATTTCAGATCACCAATGTAGAGAGAGTTTGAATCTAAGATGTTTGGAATCTAATTTCAGATAAAATGTTGGTGTGAGGCTTGTATGGGATCTGATTCAGTATTACTGTCAGATACCTGAAGATTAGCCAAATTATTTAAAAGACAAGCTGCTCTCCTATCTCTTGAAGTCCAATATGCAGTAAATTCTCTGAAACACAAAGAATACAAGCTTCAGATAACTTGATATTCTACAGGGCAGTGCATTGTCTAATCTTTGACAGAGGTTCTTCACCCTTATATTAAATTCTGTTTGCCTTATCTATTAGATGAAGACGTTGTGTGATGAGGTAGCAGGCTTATCCCAGAATAAATGTTTTAGTGCTAGCTCTATATTTGGTATTCGTGGCTTCCAGCCTCTTAGTTGTGTACTGACTTTTGCCAATATGGTTGCAGCTGGAAGATTACCACCAGGAGCCAGACCACTGCTCTAGGCCATCCCATGTTCCCTGCGATTAGTGTTAAAGCCTCACCATACTTCCCAGTTTGCTTTGTCAACTTTCTCTTGACTTCATACTCTTTTTGTTGTTGCCATATAACAGTTTTTGAAAAGCTTCTAGTTAGGTGGATCTCTTTCTAACTGTAATTAGTACAGTAGAGAAATAAATGCATACCACAAGAGGGTTTTTTTTAATAAACATGTGTTGGGTAATTTGTAGACTATTTTTGTCTTTTGTGTAACCAGAGGGTATAATCAGGGCCTGTTTCTGCACTATATTTGGAGATCCAGGGAAAAATCATTACATATGTTATATAAAATTTAAAATCTCCATACCAAGGAAAGGTGGCTTGCATGGGATTTTTGTTTTCTAAATTGAAATGAAACTACATCAACAAAGTATTGTTCCCTGTATTTTGGAAAACATGGAGAATACGCATGGTGCTGATAAGATTAGCAGTGGAAAGTTATGTATCCCAAGCTAGCAATCTTTTTTTTTTTCTTCCCTTCCACTAAGACAAGCTGAATTTCTTTTTCAAAGTCTCTAAAGATAAATGCAGTCTGTCATGCCAGGTTTCAGCTCCTGAAAAACTTTTTATTTAGTAATAAATCCACTGGAAAAGAGGTTTACAAGAAAAGTGCTGACACAACCCTAACTATGGTGGTACAATTAGTTTAGCTGCAGGTTTGTTGTAATCCCAAAACAATAACAGAAAAGTGTCATGTCAAACAAATTCCATCTGTCCTTTGTATCATGCAGTCCCTGGATTATAACTCTTTACGTATGATTATGTCCTCTTCAATCAAGCTTTCTAATATCAAATTGCATTCAACTTTTTAAGTACTTCAATGCAGATACTCTGAGTAGTTAGCCAAAGACAAAGCACAGAATAAATACATCTTAAAGGAGATGCTGGTATTCATATATGTAGTACTTTCAGTGGTATGTAGTTTCCCTGTCTGTTTTTATTTTTTTTACTTTTTCCGGGGCTCAGAAAACAGTTCTCTATTTAAGATAAACATTGACCAGACTAAGTCCTTTTATATCCTTGTTACAATAACATGAAGTGTTAAGTGGGCAACAGTAACTCTTCTGTCTCCCTTACCAGCACTAAGAACAGATAGAAAAATTGCATTTAATCCTGGTGTAATTGTTTAAGCTATTCATCATCACCATGACCGAATGCCAAAAGGGGTACTAAAATTTTGTTTTCTGGAGAAGTGGGAGAGATGACTGAAAATCTGCTAAATGTATATATGATTCCTTCACTTCATCATTCTCAGATATTACCATTTAATATATCTTGATACACTGAGACTCATATTTCTAAAAGACTTGCAGAGGGAATATTTTCATGACAGAGCAATGCACTGAGATTGAACTTAACTGAAAGGGATGTATTTTTTCTTACTCTTGTT
This sequence comes from Strix uralensis, assembly GCF_047716275.1. Classification (NCBI taxonomy): domain Eukaryota; kingdom Metazoa; phylum Chordata; class Aves; order Strigiformes; family Strigidae; genus Strix; species Strix uralensis. The sequence continues at coordinate 15,096,914 of NC_133987.1, read as the reverse complement.
TTGTAGAGGCAGCATAAAAATCTGTGATAAGAAAAAGACAGAAAATAGTATATTACTGTAGAAAATGGAATCCTGTTCTGAGAAAAGGAGTGAAAATTGCATTCTAGCAGTGACTTTAGCAAGTGGACAGTGACAGTTCTCACGTAAGGTTAATGTCTAGGAACATCTGTCCAGAATACTTGGCATAAGGAGATTTTTAATTTTTTTCTAAAGTTCTGGACTTTTATGCCATTATCACCTGGAGGGAACTAGAACCATACGTGCCTTGAGTATATAGATGGTGTCTTTTGTCTGCTGAGTTATTGGCTTCTTTACTACCCTAAGTGTAAAAGAACTTAAGCAAACTGATATGTATGACACACTGATGAAGTCAATCGAAACACATTTTTATAAATGTATTCAATAGAACAAAATTTTGTAGGGTTTTTTTATCCTTTTTTATCCAAGGTGCAATCTAGCAGTAGCTAGTTCACTGACAGATGCTGATATCCTTTAGAAAGGAATAGGATGTAACTTGGTTCTGACCAAAGTGTGATCACATTTCACTCATACAGAAATGTTTCTTTACACAGAGCACATAGTGCTGAGTTTCTTTTCTCATGTCTTTTAAAAATTCAGAGGCTATGCTTTAAGAGTTTATTCTCTAAACTTGACATATGGGATTGATTGCCTTGTCACCTGGCTGTAGTTCCTGATGATATGCAGTAATTGTATTGCATACAGTTCTTCATGGGATGTGCCCTATTTTTCCACACTAATGTGTTGTTTCATTCTTGCTCTGTCCCATTTTTAATTTCAATTTAAGCTGGAAAAGAACTCAGTAAGGATGTAGTAATGGAACAAGTTTATTATCATAAAGGAACTGAGAGTCCCTTTGGTTCCTTTATTGCATGCTTACTGTCTTAATGTTTTGAGACTGAACTCTTCCTCCTTCCTGTGAGAGAACAGATAAATGGTTACAGCAATACCAGATGAGACTGCAGTACTTACAGCTGTTGTGCAAAAAGCATTTTATATGTTTTAACAAATGGGGATGGATACTTTGCGGAACTCTCATGCATGTGGAGAGCACTAGTTAAAACTTTCCACAGTGAGCTTTGTTTGAGTGTTTGGCAGAAACAAAAGAGCAGTTTCCACTATTGACTGATTACTTGTTGAGAATGAGCTATTTTATACAGGCGGGAATCCAAGCTCAGATGATGACTTTTCATTGATGATGATTCATTGCTCTTGTGACATTCCTTCACTTGTGTTATCTATGATCTGCCCCATTCTTACAGCCCATATGAGTGGAAAAACTGAGTCCTAAATCAGAGGATTCTGATGAAAGTTAGAATCTGAGCTGCTGTAGGGGAATATGCTGGAATATTTGTGTCTCTTACAAAAAACCTTGAGAATGATATTGTCCCCCTTCCCCAGCATCTGATTCTATTTTATTTAGATTGACCTAGGAGTGTGGTCAATTCTGACTGTATCCTCTTTATATCTATGTAAATGACTACTCATGTGAAATGAGGCAGGGAAACAACTTGCTGTATTTTCCTCCCTGAATCAGAGAGTTCCTACATGATTTTTGCAAAGATATGTGAAGGATACCAGTGACACAGCTGCATAATAAAACCCCAGTTTTAACAGCCATCATGAATAAACATAATATGAGTTCTCAGGGCTAACATAAGGAATAGATGAGTTTATGAAGTAAATGGTTTGCTGACACCATTATGTGATAACTTTCTTCAGCCTTTAAATTAATGGGAAAATGAATTAGCAGCTGTCCCGAAGAGTTTCTTCAGTAGGGTACTAAGAGGCAGTTGAAGGTGGTAAATCTAGCAGCAGCACCTCTTGAAAACAGCATCTTTAATCTTTCTGCTGCAACTGAAGAAATTTTATTCTACAACTGGAAAAGAGGTGATGGCTCATCCAGTGCAAAATGTAGAGTTCAACACTGGTACGTATTGCAGACTACAGAAGGTTTGTGCAGTCAGCATAGGGGCACTAGTAACTGCAGAGGAGCTAGCAGCTGGAATGGCCTTACTGTGTTGAATTGCTTCATGTTTTCTTGCTGTGTGAACTGTACTGTCTGTACTTCATTTTCTTACTCCTGAGCCAGTGTAGTAATCACAGAAGGTAACATTACCTCCTGTGCAAAGATGTTGTTCTTCCTGCAGTATGTCACCCCTACCAAGTCTGCTGTAAGACAGTTTCTCCTGAACTAATCAGTAGCCTGCAGAGCAGCAGCACATAAATTGTTCAAAAGCATCATTTATTCATATTGGTCACCTCTCCTTATCTAGGGGGGCATGATTCATCAGTTCTTTTCCTGTAGCCTCTGTCAGGCTTGGCCTGTCCACCATCACTTATATATATTGCTGGTAAATTGTTTACAGGCAGGCTGAGTATACTCGACTCTGAAAGCCCAGAAGCGAAGCCAGACCCGCTACTGCTGCAGGTAGCTCTTCTGCAACAGAGAAATGAACTTTATTATATAGCTGAGTGGTGAACGGTTGTTGAGGGCTTTGGATGTGAGCCATTTGAGATCAATTGTTCTGTTTTGCTGAGTAAAGCAGCAGGGTTGAGCACAAGGTTTAGGGATGACAGTTTGGAGGGAAAAAGAAGAAGATTAAGGATAGGTAATTATCTTTAGCTTCAGTGGTAGTTATGTGGCTAAATTCCCTGGTGGGGCTTGAGAACCTTGGTGCTTCCCTACAGTCTTTTAAAAAAACAAACTAAACCGTCATACTAAAAGCAGAGACTTAAGAGCTCTTCAGATTTAGAACTATTGTTATTTCTTAGTTCTGTTTGTCTGGAATACTGTGGGAAAGTCTGTAGCGCCATTATTTTTAATTTTTTAAAAATCTATCTTTTAAAGTTAAGCACAGATGATAGAATTCATCCGTAATTGGTAAACGCTATCAAGGAATCACTTTGATGATTTGTTTTTTACTTTTGCCAGTAAGCAGTAAAAACTTTACCAGAATTCTGTCAAACCTTTCTCATTGATTAGTACCTAAAAGCTGCCATAAGAGAAGGTCATCTGCTGAACTAAAATGTATTGTCCATTAGTAAACACTGTGCCTACATTAATCATCTGTAATTCAGATTTTTTTTCATGTCAGCATATCCTATTTGCTAGTGTAACTTTTTCAATATTTTATTTTTTTTCGAAACAAAAACTACTTTGAGATGTTAGTGGATAGAGTCTTAAATGTTATAGTGGACTGAATATATGACCTAGCAGGCATTTTCTTTCCTCTTCAGTGTATGGATGGCTGTTCCGGCATATGGGTACTTGGCAATATATGGTACAGGACCTGGCCAATAAATTGCCTGGAGAATTGGGAATAAGGGCAAGTAGAGTGAATTCCCCATAGTAATACTGATTTTAAACTACCAATGATTTTGCAGGAGAACACGCACATCTACACTGATCCTGGAGCAGCTTATCTTGCTGTAATTTGACTAGGAGATCTTATGCTCAAGGCCTTCCCAGATGATTGAATTTATATCAGTATGGGAAATCACCCTTGGTCTGCTACGCTATTGTTTCACTATGGATTTTGTTCTTTGGGGCGATTTCAATAGAATGTTTTTCTTACATTGCATGCAAGTATTTTATGCAGTTAGTGTACATCTCAGTAAAGTAAGTAGCAATGTGGAAAAAAATTATAAAATTTTATTATGGCTGGAGAAAATGCAACCTTGAAAAACTAACTGAATTTTTCTGGGGGCTGAAGGAACAGGGGCACAGGAAATGCACACGAATGTTTTCCAAGTCTTCTGGTAAATGGTGGGGTAGGAGGATTTTTTAGTGTTTAGGACATTTGCTGTAGTGTTCTTTTCCCAATCATTTATTTTAAGCTTCTCTGTATCCCTTGTTTCTTTTCAGACATTTCATTAATATTTGTCTATATTCAGTACAGTCTGAGCTGTAATACCTGGTGGCCTGCTTCCTGTCTGAGTAATCCCAGCTCTCTCATTAGCAATGAATAAATGAACCTTCAAGTCTGGTCATATATCCCAAAGTAGCTTTCATAAGAAATAATTCCCTTAATATGTTTTGAATTTAATTAGTTCCTTTCAAACAGTAGGTTTTTTGCTTGCATATTGCATCAAATCAGCTGTACATAAGTGAATGTGCCAGTTTGGGATTAGAATAGTGTTTTGTCTTAATCTTATATAACCAAAATGTTGCAAAGTTTTTTGTTTTTTATATATATATTTATGTATGCACTCTTGAAATGCTCATAACTTTCAAAAATGCTCACTGAAGACTCAGAAATGCACAGCTGTTTTGAACTATTACTTTGCTGTCATTTTGGGCCAGATTCTCAGGTGATATTGAATTGAGACCATTATGTTGACTCCACTGGATCTATACTAGTTTCTAACAGATGAGGATTGTCTAGGAGTTCTCAGGTTTTGTATTAATAGTGATGCCAGTAAAAATTCTAATATGCCTGTAAGAACTCCAATATTCATTCTCTGATTGTGCAGCTGTGCAAATCCTTAAGAAACAAACTAACCAGCCAAAAAACTGTGCTGAGTGACACTGATTTATGCGGATTCACATTCAAGTTTTTTTTGACTAGTGATCCTCTGTTCTCAAAGGAAAATTCCCTTGCTACCTTTTGCATCTTTGAGGGGGGGAGGGAAATACTGTCTAGGCAGAGAAGAAAGTTTCAGATGGATAAGGTCTTTTGATATTTCTTTTAAAAAAAATGGATGCACTTGTATGGTCTGAGAAAAATGTGGGACACTTCAGGTTTATTCAGAAAGAAATTAATCTGTGAACTTTTCTGTGTCTGTCACAGAAATGCCAGGTTTATAAACCAGTAGAGCCAGCAGAATTTTTGCTCACTTGCACTCATCCCTCATTTTTCTCACAGACGTGTAATTTCCCAAGTGGCCAGTGTACTTACAGATGAGTAGTATAAGAATGTGAAAGTGTCCATCTAGAAACCTTTAGCTAGTAAATCTGTGTTTTGCTTTTTTTCTTATGTGAAGCTGTTTATGTCCTGATGTAGGCTCACCTGCCCAGCCACGCCAGTTCATTTGAAAATATTATGAAGGGGTGTCTGTGTGTGTAATGTGTGAAATAACCTAGATGAGAATGCATTTTTAGGTGGCTGACACATAACTTACTCCCTGAAAGTGCCACTACTTTGTCCAGTATGCTATAAAGGGATGCAAGGTGAGCTTGTTTTCAGAATGTGTCTTTATTTTAATGATTCTTTCAGTTTTCTATTCAGACATGCTGCCTTCCTGTCGGGCAGTGGAGAAAAACTGTGTCTACAGAGAAAAGCTTTTAAGTAATTGAACTAGATATGTGGAATCTGGTATGACATGTTTGCATCCCAACCTTACACCTCACATATTTAAGACTGGCCAGAAAAAGGGGGCGTTTTTGAACTAACAACTCACTTTCATTTTCAATTCCCTTGCCCTGCACCAAATCACAAAGTACAAAATTACAAGTTTGGCTGATGATCATCTTGAAGAAAATGAGATCAAATAATTACAAACTATTTAAAAACAATAATACTGAACTAAGCAGCACTGCAGAACATGTATTCAGTTTGGGTGAAATCATACTATTTGCAAGCATTTGTACTCACTAGCTGTTCCAGTGCTCGATTGTGGTGGAAAAGAAGGGGAGTGTTGTTTGCAAACACTTAACTTGTTGCCTCTGAGGATTGTGATGGCAGCTGTGATTTGCCTGCTAGGCCTTTTTTTTTCTTTTTTCCTTCAAAATAAAGCAAGATCAGACAATGCGTGGTACTTGTATTTTAGCATTCCCCTCCTTCCCCCCGCCCCCACCCCAGCCGTCTTTGTGGTATTATGTGGAGGGTCAGAAATTCTGGTCTCCTGGCTCAGGCTGCTTGGAGGGACGAAGCCCAGATATTGTGGCTGTGTAGTGTGCCCGGTGCCTTGCAGAATCACTGATACATTTCAGTTGTAAGGTACCATACCACCTCCTGCTTTTCATGCATTTGCTTTAGATATCTAGGTTCTATGCATACAGTTGTATTTTCTGGCCGGAGTTTACTCTTATCTATGTGCAAAAAAATAGCTTGTTTTGCTATTGTTTTCTTTAAAGATCTGCTTTTCCCAGTTGCCAGATAGTCTGTAGACAAAATCAGAAGAGCTCTGACTTTCAGTGTGGAAGTGCACATTGAACTGGTGACCTGACAGCCTCTGAGAGCTTGTGCTGTTTCGATATTTGGCTAGAACTTAATGAAATAGAAGATAAATAATGCAAGTTGAAAACATGTCACAAGTGGTAGACATTTTGAAAAGATGTTCTGCATCTGAAAGCAGAGGCTGCAAACCTATCCTGGGGTCTCTGTCTAGAGAAAGAGTGACTGGCTGCTTCTGCTCTGAGTCTTGATCTGGTTGAGAGCCCAATGCCCTTTTTTTCACAACGGGTCAAACATCAGGCAGGAATCTGACTCCAAACTTCCCTTCAGATGTTTCTGATTTTACTGTACTGTTCTTGCATCCTTGTTTTCTCTAAATTCCACATTTTCCAAGCATGATGAATACAAAAATGTTCTTAATGCACCAGTCCTATGGAGGATGAGGCACTGCTTTTCAGATGGTAACTAATGGGCTCCAGTTGCATCCTGACTTCCAGTCTTCAGCTGCTGGGTGTGCAGCTGAGTCTTTAAAGGACTGCAAATGTAAATAAAGAAAATACCAGCATCTTATTTGCTGTACTTCTTGCCTGTATGCTTATCAATCTTCTTTTAAAAGCACTTAAGTGGTGTTGGTTATGGACAAACAAAGAAAAACATACTAAAGAAAGTTACAATTGAGCTGCTTCTGTGAACATCCCTATTCCCGTTTCTTATTCCTCAAAGCTTGTGTAATATAAAATTTGAGAAGAATGAAATAAAAAAAATCCAAACCTGCCATACAGTTAATCTGACCAATGTTCTGAAAGTTTATGCTATTTTCTGAAAGTATGAATGCCTAAGATTGCAATATTTAATTGTGTATATATCCACTGATTTGATTCTTTGTAAAGGCTCTCCCTAAATTTTTCCCAAGTATTTATACGGTGGACAAGAATAATCTGAAAGATAGTTTATTATAGTCTTTGCCCTTAAATTTCTATGAATATACATTTCCATTACAATATTTGTTACAGCATCTTTGGGACTGTGAATAATATTTGCTGTAAGCATTGGTTGGTTTGGTTTTTTTGAACTAGGTTCTGCATTTGTATTGCACAGGAGAAATCATAGAATTGTTTAGGTTGGAAAAGACCTTTAAGAACATCAAGTCCAACTGTTAACCTTGCAGTGCCAAATTGTTACCTGCCAAGTTTTTTGATAGTGTCTTTGCTTGTGCAGGACCTTTGAAGGAAATGGCCAAACCCTGAGGTTGCCCTTGGTATTAGATTCAAAAATGCATGTCATTTTTCTCCAAAATTTTGTAACAAATGTGATCAACTATCTATAATAGTGAAATGCTCTAAGTTCCTCCTGAACAGCTGTCAATGGCTACTTGTTCCATTGCTGAAGAAAGACTGTTTGGGAAATGAAGAGAAAGGAGAGAGGCAGAATTAGTATCTATCCTAGCTGTATCCTTACACACAATAGTCAATACTGAAATTCCTTTCCTTATTGCTTCATCTCTTCATGTTGCTGACTGCTGCAAGTGGAAATCAAGGACTTGATTTCAAAATATTACTGTAATAGTTTAAACAAAATAAAAAAAACCTCACTGGAGTGCATCAAAGAAACAACTGCTTTGAGTGTTTCTGAACTTACATGAAAGTGCACTTCATAGCCTTTAAAAAAAATCCTGAAGTGACAATTTTACAGAGAGGTGTTGATCTATGCTTAAGGAAAGGTCTTGTATGACCTTATATACATGTATATTCTCATTGGAGGCTTGCTATGGGCCTCGGGTATTGCAGTAGTACTAGAAGTTATTAGTAGCTGTTCAAAATTGTTAGAATCCAAATTCTGCACGGATTTATGATATATAACTTGAGCAAGGTCAATCACTTGTGAATACTTATTTCATATGTGAAAAAAGTGTCTTTTCAAAGTATTTCTTTAAAGTTTTATAATTCATCTTTTAGGGAGAGTATACAAAGATGGTCATCTGCTCGGTATTATGGTAACATTAAATAGAAGTGTTAGGGGAACTGGGGATTTCCCATTCTACTTTAAATACTTGTTTCAGTTTATTCCAATGCAGCAATATTAAAGGACGAATAACCTATTTGAAACTAGCTGTCTTTGGATAAAATCAGCTCTAAGATAAATGTCCTCAACAGAAGTCTGTTCAGGGAAGAAGTCTTTCAGGGAGATCTTTAAAGCTTTTATCAACATATTGTGATTTAAATATTACTGTTAATGGTATTATTTTATAGGATTTTGTTTGGCAACTTTCATAGTCTTATTTAATGTTGTTCTTCATGTTGCTAGTGAATTTGATATGGTGCAAGGAGCCATATAATCTTGTGCTATTTTGTTGTAAGCTTTTAAAAAAATTAAGTAGGCTGCATTCACAAGAGCAGGAACAGCTAAATTGTTCCAGAAGTAATTTATTTGGTGGGATTTCTTTTAGACCTGTCAACAAGCCATGTCTTGCACAGTGCAAGTGTATGGGAAAGTCTTGCTCCTTGCAAGTGTATGGGGAAGTTCCACATAAAACAAAAGCTTAAAAGCAAACCCAACAGAAAGTGTAGGTTTTTCTGCAATAATATAACTACTAAGGCTAATGTCTTGATCAAACCTCCAGTAACTTCCTTGTCTACTTACACTGTCTTCAGAAAGAAGGAAATTGAAAATTGCTTTTTTCTGGTTTTGCTCCTAGAATAAAATTGTATTATGTTGTATGGCTGTGCTTCATTAAAGAGCTGCTCTGTTTTACCCTGGAGAGAGTTTTATGTCTGTACTTGTGAAATGATCCCCGGTTAGTAGCATCTTTATATAGCAATTTAACAAAGGTTAGTAACTCTTACCTCTAGTTTACAGTTAGAGAAACTAAGATGCAGAGTGTTATTTGCCCAATCGCAGCACCTACTGGGTGTTTTTTCCTTTAAAATTTTTCCTTCCCTGCTTCCTGCATACGGAAGATAGTGAATTTGATAAATGAAAAATAAAAATCTCTGGAAAGAACTGGAGGAGCTCATCTCTTACTTCAAATTCTATATGCCAAATAGGCAGTTTTGAAGTTTTTGGCAAGATAGTGGCCATCCATGCTGAGAAAGATTTATTTAATGCATGCAATATTGTTGCCATTTTCTGCTACTTTGTAAATCTATCATTGCTAAACTATTTTGTCTACCTGAAGTTTTATAGGAAATTATGTGGATATTCCTTTTGCTGTAGCCATATTTTAAAGAAGACCCTGTGCCTACTGCCCCATATTCAAGTACTCTGTTATGAAAATATCATTGTCTATATTTTTTATAGTTAGAGAGGTAATGATTTAAATAAGGGCCAAAGTTAAGAGAGTTGTGAGATTAATTAGAAAGTAAAAGCAGTGACTTTGCTATGCCTGTATGTTCTCTTTTTTTGTTGCATATAAAGTAGGTGGCAAATTTACCAATCATTTTTCATTCTTGGAGAAAAGTTGCTTATTATAATCACCCTGCCCAAATTCCTGAGTGCTTTTAGCAACAACTATGTCCCACAGACTGAAATTACAGTTTGATGAATAAAATAAATAAATCTGTAATTTCAAATCACTTATTTTAAAATAGTTTAATGTGTTTTGTGTGGACTTTAAGATCTTTAATGTTTTAAGAGTTTATTCACACTTTTCTTGACTCTTGGCTTCCTTGCCCCAGAAATGGAGCACTGATGTGCTGAAGATAATATTCTAAAATTGCAGAATTTCCTTTTTTTTTGTTTAGACAATTCTACTACTGTGTGTATTTTTTGTACTTTTCCCAAATGACAATAGAATGTTATGACTGCAGAAAAAAACCCAACTGTGATTCTTCTTCAGCAAAGCAGGTGAAGGTCACCCAGAGTTCTCTCCTGCATTTTGAGTAACTACACAAATCACAGAATAACTCAGATTGGAAGGAACCTCAAGTTTTAAAATAACTTTGGTTGTGAATAAGAAAAAGGTGTCTTGGAACCAATTTGAGGGGCTGCAGCTGTCTTCAGTTATTTCCTACTTCTTATCCTATTTAACAAGCCCTTATTTCTAGTCTATGGATTTTAACATATAGCTATTTAAAACAAAGCTCATATTTTAATTGCACAAAGGAATGCAAAGAAACAGGTGGGAAGGCAGGTGTTCTCCTGCTATAAATTTTTCTGGTGATTGGTGATTCACTTGTACTTCTCTCCATGTCAGTAATGGATGCTATATATAATTCCAGGATGAGAGAGGGCCACCTGCCTCTCTGAGTCTCGTGTAATGTATCGTACAAATACATCCACCTCTTGCAGCAAAATTTCAATTCACTTGCTGTAAGGTTTATTATTTAAAACAAAAAATGCTCAGAGTTTAGGATATCTGTAAGTTTATAAATGAATCCTTTATAAGTGCCACTTATAAAAAACAATGACCTAAATTCAGATCAGAATGTGACCCTAATCCTATGCTGTATAGTTAATCTCAGAATTTCATTAGATTTAATAGGGAAAGTGTAAGATAATATGATGATATACATAGTACAATTACTGTTTATAATTAATTGATATGCTACTCGAAAGTATATTTTCTATGTTAAAAAAAGTAATTGAAGCTACAGTTTGAACTGGGTTGCTATTGAAGGTGATTTGCAAACAGTCACGGCTAAGGAGCCACTCTTTTGCCAGGGCTGATTAAAGGATTTGGGCTTCCAGGCTTGGCCAGATCTTTCCCATTTAAACTGTGGAGCTGTGACTGTTAAAAGGCTGCATTAGGAAGCAGTTGCCCCTCAGCGGATCTGCCACAGATTGGGGGAAATGAGGAAAGATATGCTTAGAAACCAAAAAGCAATCTCTTAAAGATCATGTGAACACTACGATGCATTTCGTTCTTACAGGAATAAAATTTGTACCACGGGAAACCTGGGAGGCTGGGTGAGTTCTAGGAAAAGGTGTCCTACAGACCACAGTGGGTGGCAGGTTGTGCACCTGCTTAGCTGTGACCGTGGGGTTTGACTGGAGTGATAAAGTCCCCCATCCTTCCCAATAAATCTATGCTTGATTAATTAATGGATTCATTAATTAATGGATTAATTCTGGGCACTACTGGGGAACAAACTGGATCCTCCCCATATGGCCTGTTCTTCATATGCTGTGGTGATTTTATGAGGAACAAAAGGCAAGATTATACACTTACCCCTGAAGTTTACTCCAGTGATTGGTTTCACATAGAGCTCTTCTGTGTTGAATGCATTTGCTCATTTGGGTTGTTACCTACTGGTATGATGAATTTTCACTTGCCTGGTGAATGAATAAATGAACTGCAGTCTGCAAATAGGTTACTTTAAAAGTGCAATTCACTTAATGCAGATTTTTTTTTAATAGGCTGCACTACTGTAATAATTTTGTTTTCACATTTTGGTTTCACTTTTCTGCTTCTCTTCCCATCTGCAAAGTCTTAGGTACTATGAATCAGACATCTTTTTAGTTCCTTCTTTCTATGTCTCTGCATTTGGCCTTACATCCAGGAATACATGCTGAAGTGTATATATTGTGTTCCTTCCCCTGCTTGCTTCGGAGAAGGGGAGCACAGAAGGACTGGAAATTTCTCTCTGCCCCCAGTGGCACTGACTGATGTGATGTACTCCTGCAGAATTGTTCTTTGGTATTGCTACCAGCTAGTGATAAACATACTTTTTCTCCCCAAGCCTGAGCAAAGACAAAACTGTTTAGTAGTTTGTTTCTTTGTGGAAGACTGGAAAAGCAGTTGCTGTTGTTCTAGGACAATGTATGAAGCAGTTTTGTTGTATTCAGAGATCACACTTGGCCTTGTTGCAGTTCTGGAAAGTAGTCCTTAGCAACCTATTTGCTAAGGTTTTGACTTGATCCTCTTCAGAAGATTATTAGGTCTTAACAATATACTGTGTATTTTGATGATAAAAGGTGTTCTACCAATATCATTAGTGTTATCTTTTGAATTAATAGATTGATTTTACTTTCTTTTTAAATCTCTCTTTAGTTTTTCTCTAGAGTGGAAGTGTTATGTTCTTGTAATACACAGGCTTGAGAGACCTTGTTCTAGACTCAACTTGTCACAGGTAATTCATTGCTGTTCTTATGTGATAGGTTTATGGATCCATGTCTTACACTGAATGTTACGAAGACTGTATGTGACAAAAAGACCGTGTTTTTTTTTAACTTACAAAGAGCATAAAGAAAGGAGGGACTGAAGAAGAAACAGATAAAATGGAACATACTGTTATTTTTGCGTGTTAAGAACTGCTTGGGTATTTCTCCAGCTTTTTCTCACCTGTAGTTATGACATTTAATTGCCATTTGTGCATCTGGTGACTTGTTTTTCCTGCCATGATTAGCTGCACTTGCATGGTTTAGTCTGTGTCATCTGAGGTAGTTCTAATTCCTGTCCCATTGTACTGGGTTTGTGGGGCAAGGTTTTGGTAGTGGGGGGCTACAGGGGAGGCTTCTGTGAGAAGCTGCTAGAAGCTCCCTCATGTCCGATGGAGCGAATGCCAGCGGCTCCAAGACAGACCCACCACTGGCCAAGGCCGAGCCCATCAGCAGTGGTAGTAGCACCTCTGGGATAACGTATTTAAAAAGATGGAAAAAAACCTGCACAGCCACAGTCAGAAGAGAGGAGTGAGAATATGCAAGAGAAACAACTCTGCAGACACCCAGGTCAGTGAGGATATGCAAGAGGAACAACTCTGCAGACAGCCAGGTCAGTGAGGAAGGAGGGGGAGGAGGCGCTCCAGGCGCTGGAGCAGAGATTCCCCCGCAGCCCGTGGTGCAGCCCATGGTGAAGCAGGGTGTCCCCTGCACCCATGGAGGGGAACGGTGGGGCAGATTCCACCTGCAGCCCGGGGGGGACCCCACGCCAGAGCAGGTGGGTGCCCAAAGGAGGCTGTGACCCCCTGGGGGTCACATTATTTCTCATTATTCTACTCTGATTTGATTGGTAATAAATTAATTTTCCTCAGGTCGAGTCTGTTTTGCCTGTGATGGTAGTTGCTGAATGATCTCTCCCTGTCCTTATCTCGACCCACAAGTATTTAGTTATGTTTTTCTCTCCCCTGTCCAGCTGAGGAAAGGAGTGATAGAGTGGCTTTGGTGGGCACCTGGCATCCAGCCAGGGTCAACCCACCACACCTGTGACAAGTGAATGTGGTCCCACATAATTCAATTAATTACGGGGTTCTCAACTTTCTTAAAGACCCTTAGGATAGGAGGTTATTTGAAGTCTTGGTTTGAGTAAGACTTAAACTCAGTACAGATGAAAGCACTATGAGACCTTTCCAGATCAGCTGCTTATTGATTTATTATTCCTAAAGGAAAGCAGGATTGCACATGCATCACATTGCTCTGGGATCACTTCGCTCCTGGGCAAGATTGAAGGATGAGTAAGTTTTTTAAAAATATTTGATAACATTACTGGAAATCATTAAACAAAACAATAAAATAATGCAGTAAACCAATTCTGGGTTATAACTTACAATTAGTTTCTTATTTTGTTGCTTTATTGTATCTTTTTCATGGCACTGTCTCTCTTTCACTGCTTTTTTTTCCTGCTGGCAGACTGGTTACTTAGTTTCACTGCTTAATTCCCCATGTCCTCACTCTTCCCCAGTCATACCTAGGCTGTTGTGTACTGTACTGCTGTACTCATGCATCTCTGTTTCTCTAGAGTTAGGTCACAGGCTTTATATATTGTACAAGTTTGCTTGGAAACCAATCTTTTTTTGTCTGCTGAAGAACAATGCCTTTGTGATGAGCAGCAAAAGGAGTGTTAAACTGACTTATGACTTGGAAAACATGCACTCTTGTCAGAGAGACGATACTACTTTATTTCCAAAGGTGTTCTGAGGCCTAAATCACTGATATTTGCAAAGTGCTTTTTGATTCTCCTTTGATTCTCCACTGTTCTGCTTGGTGAGAGCAAAGTTTGAGAAGTTACTTAGAATTCTGACAGTTGCCCTCCTACTGAGGGCTCAGCCAAGCCTAACGCAGAGCACTACTACTTGAATTGTTAAAACACTTTTCATTGTTACACTTAGTGAATCACAATTTTGCTTTATACTCCTTTCTGCAGGAGCACTGGCATAATTTGAAGCAACAGCTACTTTAATGGGATGTAATGAGCAATTAATGAGCAAAATAATATCTGTGGTGTTCATGGTAACGGCATGTCATTGTCTCTTTGTTCTTGTTCTCATCAACTTCTTCAGCATCTGACCTATAATCAGTTTTATTTTCATGCTTATCTACAGTAGTACTATTACTTCAGGCAAGGCCTCATTGTCCCTTTCAGCACAGAGAAAATTGATAGTGTGAAGAATCACATGAAAAGAGAATAATATTCTTTTCTTGACATAACTAGTTTCCCTCAATCTTCACCCATGTTGATAGCAATGACATCCTTAACCAACTTCTTGTGGTCTCCTTTTCCTCAGAGTAGTGTTGTTTATAAATTGTTTCATTTCTAGCTGCAACGTCCTGAATTCTGCAGTAGGATTTGCAAATGTGTGTAGTCTTGAAACAATTTAAGTCCTGTTGACTTTTAATGTATTCAACAGGGCCCCATGTTCCAATGCAGTTTTGAGAAGCCCTTTCCTAGAGAGCTCTGGTAGTGACTGCTTGTTCCAGCTCTGCCAGGATTTAATCATGAGGAGGAGACAGCATGGGTCCAGCTTCACTCCTTGTCTTTGCATGGCAGCTGCTTGCTCCATGCTGGGTTGGGCAAAGAAAAAGGCATTTGCCTGTTTTTATGTGGAGTAAGGGTCAGAATAGACTTTTCCATTATCAGAAAACACTGAAGAGGAAAAACAGAAGCTAGGAAGAAATGTTTCAGATGTAACTTTGTTTCAATAATTCAAGATTCTCAGAGCTATTTATTCTCATTCCCCAAATGGTGTTTGTCTTGAGAACTCAGGGGAATCAGCTGACTTCACTTTAGCCTCAAGGTGTATTAAGGATGGTATTCAAGAGCAGTAACTGCACTGGAAATCAGGAAGTAATAAAGCACAACTTACTCTAGAATAATTTTTAAAAAATTTATATTTCTACAATATTAGGGGGTTGTTTTTAATGGAGGAAACTATATTCAGCCATGAACTTTAATACTCCTGAGAATTCCAGTTTACTTTAGTAAAAGATGTAAAAGTTAGTTCATTATGGTTATGTACCATACATGAGAAACTTGCAGGCAGGGACATGCAAGTGGAAAGAAAATTGTCTACTCTTTATCCAGAGGAAAGTTTGCTGCCCTTTGGGTAGGTTTATATTTTTATTGTTCTCACTGTAACTGTGTGGCTTTGCTTATTGTAGTTTAATTCAGTGTGTGTCAGGAGAGCTGGAAGCTTCTGAGCCCGAGAAACAAATATTCTTTGGGAAAGGACTTGGTCAAGGCTGTGTTTGCTTTTCAGGCATGGTGGGAGAACACTGAAAAGATAGGTGAGGATGGAGCAGCAGGCCATGCAGATTTACCCAAACTAATTTTAAACTGAAGGATCTGGTTTGTATTAAGTGTCACTGTAGGCAATTGGAGCTTAATGAAAAGGTGAATCTTAGTGTCCTGGTACCTACAAATTCTAAGGGTTTGAAGCATTTGCTCATGTGTCTCTCTAACACACCAAAGTTCAGTTTCCCTGTTTGTTTCAAACTTTTTGTGCTTAACATACACTTCTGTCAATCCTTTCCTGATAATTATAGAAAATAATACTTTTGCTTTGCTATTTTGCTTTTGCTGTTATGGAAGGTGAAGCAGAGAAAGAAGCCTGTGCGAAGACTGGGTTTATGTTATGTAATCGACAATAGACAGGCTTCTTTCCCTGTATTAAGAGATAACAGGGAAAGATTTGTGGCAGTTCAAGCCATTCTACCTCCTCTAATTTGCCTGCTCCCATTCTTCATTTTGGAGTAGCCTGAAAAACTGGTGTTCTTCCTCACAGAAGTAGGCATATCTTATTCTCAGCCAATCCGTTTTCAGTAAAATTCTCTTTCTGTCCTGATAAAATTTTCTCACTGTGTTGATCTATGGAGCTGAATTGCTGATTTGATAAACTGTGATGAAAAAGTAATTTGTCTCTCTGAAATAAAGGTTAACCGTCTGCCAGATTTCACTGTTCAAAACAACTGTTCTTTGCCTAGAGAAAAATGAGCTAGTGGAAAATTGAAACCTGGTAAAAACATCTTTTCCTCCCATTAATCATAAGGCTTAACTGGTTTTGCTAAATGTGAGTTGCTTCTTTCTCAGATGAGGTGAAATCTGAGTGTGCAGATTCAAATCAAGAGTGATCTCCTCTTAGTAACTATGCCAAAAAGAAGAGTGCAGTTGATGTTTCCTCCTGAAGTGTTTGCAGATTGAGAGCTCATCCATATTGTCTTTCATGCTGCAGTTCATGTAGAAGTTGAAAGGCATGCTGTGAAATTCCCCTTGGCTCTGAATGGGCTGGTCTGCCCACCTGATGTCATGCAGGTCATGCAGACACCCCAGCTCAGTTTCCTGAAGCAGTGAAACAACAGCAGTATGTCCCACGCTTCCATTAATTGCCCAGGAGCTGAGTGACTTACCCAGGTCCCACAGGCAAGCCAAACCATCCTCAGGGTGCAGTCTATTGACTTACCTTCAGGTACTGTAGTACATCCTAAATGTATTTCTTGAAACTAGTTGCACTTTGGAGTCATTCAGAACTTCATGCATTGCCTGCTTTCGTGCAGAGAAAATATTCTTACAATTTAATTAGGAGAATAGTTTTTAAAGATTGTTTATTTTTCTGATAAACACAGGAAAATAACTATTTATCATAAAGACTCCCTTGCAAAGGAAAATAGTTGTAACGTTTTGGAAGCCTGCATATAGGATATTATATTGGATCCCTACTGCATATCTGAGGCATTAGTGTGTGTTTCATTTAGAGACAGATAATTTCTAACATAATTCGAACACTTTTGGTTTTAAGCAGGAATAAGCACTGACATTTTAAAAACCTGGTTTGGCACACATCACATGCACACAGGTGAAGGTCATACTGGTCAACATAGACAACTTTTGATTCATTAAAAACTTGAAGGTGGAATAACAATCGCTAGTATTTGTCAAGTGATCGATTAGTTTTTCAGTGATAAACATGAAAGAAAATCTTTATGCCACAAGCAGTTTTGTCAAGTAGCTTGGAAAGGCTGTGTTTGATAGATAGAGCCTTCAGGGAAGAACCTAAAAGGAATCAATTTTTGTCCTGACTATAACTTAGCATGAGTTCATCATTAAGCAACTCTACTCATCATTAATTCTTAGCAGTCCATCTCCCTTTGTTTTTCGTTCATATACTACCTACTTTTCACTGTGATCACCTACAAAAATTTGAACTGAGTATTTAACATCCAGAATTCTTGTCCCAATACGAATAGCTTCAGGTTTTTGTTCTAGAAGCATATAAGGACTTGTATTTGTCAGCTAGACGCTAACAGATTTTTAGACTGGGAGAGGAAAAGAGTTGTTTACAATTAAACAAAGACTTTTCCTCTTGTGTCACTAGCAAGTCACCATTCTCGCCTTCTGTCATACCTGCTCTCAGGTTAACATCAAATCTTTCACAGCTGATTGAAGGTGGGCAAGGCTGTGTTTTGTCTGGTCAAACCGTAAGAAGGACAGCAACATTTGCTGCATTTTCCTGTGGTCCATCTTCTTGTAAACAACCTTAGAAATTACTTTTGCTTTTCTGACCCTTTGAATTCATGTTATTGTCCAGAAACACTTTGGGATTCAGCATAAGGGGCAATACCTGGTCATCTAGACTGGCAAAATCAAAGGCAAATAAAGAACAAAACTGGGTTGATATTAAAGATTATGCAAATCTCTAATTGTCTTAACTATATACAAGATAAGGTCCGTAAATATCCATCTCTTCTGTGAACTTAAGTGGCTTGTGATTTGGGCATTTTTATATTTTTGAGAGAGACATAGAATGAATTGTACAACAATACTTCAGTTTTTCTTTTCCAGACAATCCTTTTGGCTTAGGACTCAGCTGCCTTGGACTCTTTGGTTTACCAAATAGATACCGAGGAATATTTTTCATTTGCTAATAATAACTATGAGATCAGGATCCTCAGATAATATAAATCCTCTCTTTATTTTGAACTTGGCTTTGAAATTTTACCTAATCTTCACATTTCACATTATCATCTATGTATTAGCAACCATTGATTTTAAAATAAAATATTCCTAATCATAACAACATGCCAAACATATCTGGAAAATTTAAAATACTTTTTTTGTATTCATCAGTGACTCTAATGCAGCTATCATGATTGATGTATTTGATTTACTTGAAATTGCTGACAGGAACTGGTAGGGGGGAATAAAAGAGGAAAATGTTTTTCAGTTTTTGTACAGAATGTTCTATGTCAGTTTAGAAAGTGGGGGGACAAACAGCTTATTGCAGTGGCAGAACATGTATCTTTGCAGCACACTGGTGCTGTGTGAGGCAGGCGCTTGCTTATGAATTTGGCTTTTAAATTGTAGCGTGACTGCTCAGGGTAGCCACCACAGTAACAAACCAAGGCCAACCATGCACAGCACAGTTCCTTCGGAAGAAAAGTATAATCCCTTGCTATGAACTGATGCCAGACTTATCTGGTGTAAGTTAC
The DNA here is from genome assembly GCF_047716275.1 of Strix uralensis. Lineage (NCBI taxonomy): Eukaryota > Metazoa > Chordata > Aves > Strigiformes > Strigidae > Strix > Strix uralensis. The sequence goes on along the minus strand of NC_133987.1, from coordinate 15,078,141 downwards.
AAATTGAGGATAGTTTAATAAATTTTTTTATGTGTTGTCTTGTCAGTTGGGAAGGAGAGGTCTGAATAAATTTGTGACTATATCTTCTTGTAATTTTCAGAAGTAGAACTCTGAAAATTTTGTTTCACAAATGAACTGTAAATTTTTGTTTAAATGGCCACAGCTATAGAAGGTTTTATCGAGAACATTTGTGCTTCATTCTTTGTACATAATGCTAGAAACACCTGGAGAGGCAGAAGTTGGAGGGGATGTATCTGAGGAGGGGAATATGAAGAAAAACTTGCAAGCTGCTGTTTCATCATGGTAAGTCATTTGACTGAGGTCTGTGAGAGATGATTAATATTTACCCACTGTTAGCAATAAGCAGCATAGACAGTGGAACATCAGCTAAGATCACCAGATGCTCCTGTTATGCTTCAGTGTAAATCAAAAGTAGCTCAGCTGAAGACAGTTTCAATCATGCAATGAAAAGGAGATATTATCTTACCTGAACACGTTATGTCAGCTAAGTCTATAAAACATCCGTTCCATACTGACAGTTCACCAGAAAATCTACTCATGTCCCATTTATTTGTCAGGGATTCTTTTTTTTCACTCCCTGAATTTGTAAGGATTATCAATGTACTCACACACAGAGTTCATCATAGTCTCTTTTTTCCGTTCATTTGTAATAAATGAAGCAGGAGATCTACAGCAATAATCAAACCCTCCCTGTTTCTTACCCCTGTGTTTATGCTTTTAACAGGAATGGAAAGAATCAACTATTTTTTTGGAAAAAAACCTAAAATCTCCCACTGATGCTTTAATGAGGAATACACTTAAGAGGGGTTAATTTTAAGTTGTCTATCTTGGTGTGCATTTTCTGTATTGATAATAAAAAGATGCCATATATGGAAGCTTTAAATTTATGTTCAGAAATTACTTCAGGAAGCACTTAAACAGAAGTTAATGGGGAAGAAAAGTGATGTGTCCCCTCTTTATTACCTGGCCTCATGAGTCTGAATGTAATAGGGAGTAATTTTGTTTCTGGCTATAACCTGGCTGGGCTAGCAATGTCCAAAGATCTGATATAAATGAAGAAAATTATAATATGGAGAAAATTAACTCTAACCCAGCCAAAACCACACAATAATGTTCCTAGATTTACAGGTGCAAAAAGATGTCCATGGAAACCAAGTTAAATGCTGGCCCTACTTCTGGATTCCTATATTTTCTAGGATTTTCCTCTCTTTTGCTTTTTCTGGTTATCACAGATTTCTACAGCAGTGTTTGCAACTTGAGTGGTAGGTTTTGTGCTAACAGTCACCACCCTCAGGTAGTCTATATAAACATTTTCCCATCTGTGTGACAACACTGTTAAAAGCACAGATCCTAAAACACCCATTATGGCCAAAAAGAGTCTGGTAAGCATTCTGAGAGTAAAGATGATTTTTCAGTTACAATTACATGTTGCGTGAGTTGATCACAAACTTTGGAGAGATTTTGTTTCTTGTAGTCACACAGTCCAGCACATTTGAGAAAAGTATATTAAAACCAAGTCCACTGCTGGCCTTTATAGTCCTCCATTTTGTGGAAATAAAGAAATGAAAACACCTTCTGGGCTCAAGTGAGGAGTGACCTACATTGCCACTCTTACCTAAGTGCTCACTGAAGAAAAACCTGTGGAAGATAGGATGCTTGTTCAGCACCTGAAAGACCTTAGTAAAGAACATAGACATTTTATGTAGGCCCCAAATGCATACGGATGCTGATGAGACTACCAAGGCTCATATCCTGGAAATCCAGGTCAAGCTGAACACAAATTTCTTGTGTTGGAGCTGAAATAAAAAGAATAAGAAAACAGGCATATGTTTATTCACCTAGACTGAAAGTCATAATGCAGTCTTTGTAGATTAATACTTACCAAGAGGTTTCCAAATTCCCTGTACATTTATGGGAGTAATTTGTTGAGCATTGACAGTGGGAATAACAGCTTTACAAGAGCCGTGGCAACTGCTGTTTCATGATTAACACTGCAGTGTTTACTAGTTCATCTGCTTTGCCTGTGTTAAAGTAGCATAAGGAGGCTGGACTGGAGTCTAACCCATGGGTTACACATTCTTATGTCAAAGATTCCATGACTATAAAGGCCATGGGTTTTTTGTCTGTTTCTCATCCTATTTTTAACAGCTAAATAAGATAAAAAACACGATGGAAGTGGGTTTTCCATAAGGGGGAAGGATAGAGTCAGGGAGTGCTTGGTAGTAGGGTGCTGAATCTGTTTATCCCTGCTGCCTCAAATATCCTTTAGTATTTTGCAGATGGTCTGCTCATGTTCCCCTTGCTGGTGGCTCAGGAGTTCTTGGACCTTTGCAACCCACTCCTGAGCCTCAGGCACACCCTCTTCAGTTCCCAGCAGCACGTCCCAAATGGCAGAGTTAACATGTTCAGTGCTCCCTATCAGATTCTCTTTTCCAGGACCCCAGATCCCCTTCTCTTCTAGTTCTCCTTAGCACTAAACCTCTTGTCAAACCTTTCATTTACTGCCTCAAGATCTTCCACCCCAGGATCTCCACTTCTACCAACTCACCCTCTGCATTTCCAGTCTTCAATCCTAATTCCCATTTTTCAGTTCTGTGGTTTGATTTTACATTCTTGCTGGTTACTGGCACCACTACTCTCCTGCACTCTGTACTGAAGCACAGTCTAAGCTTCTGGGCTCTTGGTTGGTAGTTTTTTTCATTTGCTTGTTCAAAGAGCAAAATCTTTGATATTGGGAGTGGTTATTGGAAACCTGCCTAGACAGGATGCTGAGAGCAGAAATGTAAGGTATGCATGGGAGTGAAGGTGGAATGGCTGGCATAATGACATATATCTATATATCTTGGTCAGAATTTCTCATTAAATGAACAAATGGAGAGAAGAGATTTTAGGTGCTGTTTGTGCAAAAATCTGTGTTCACTCTTGATCTATCCAGGGGAGCTGCAGGTGGAGAATCTGGTTATATTGTCCGTCAAGTATTTCAGCAAACACAAACAGCAGCAGCTTTCCCCACTTGTGTTTACTGCAGTGCTCATGGCTTAGTGCACATGGATGGGAAATTAAAGGTCTATCATAATTCACGAGTTGTGGTAATACCTACCTGCCCATTTCTTTCATCCCCTCTAACTTAGTTGAAGGCAGAAGTTCTGCTTTTGTAATTTACTTTGCTCTGGGTCTGTGCACGTTTTGTAACAACAAAGTCATCAAAATACTCTTTCTAATGAAATAGTTATCTAAAAAAATGTAGAAAATGCAACAAACATGCTTTAGGGCAAATAAATACACAAACAACTATATTATAGTGTAAATAGAAGTGTAACTTATTTAGTGTGACAGTACAGTAGCTCCTGTGATCAAGATTTGGAAGTACTTTCTGGAATAAATGTTTTGTTTCTCAGCAGAAGCTGACAGAATCCAATACAGAAAGTTGTAATTGGTCTTCCAGCATAAAATGCCAGTTTCCTTCACTCTCCTCTCTCTGTAGCACAAGATTATGTGTTTTTATAAGCCTGCCAAGATGAAATCTCAAGGAATAGATTTACATGGGGCATTAACTGCAATATGTTGCTAGGAAGCTGTGCAATAAAAGACAGATATGATGAAATTCCTGCAATTTACAGACCTAATCCACTCCTCAGTGGCTCCAGGAAGCTCTGTTGTAAAGGATAGCCTCATGTTACCAAAGAATAGATGAGCCTGTATGTATCTCTTCTAATTAATGAGGAGAAAAACCCTGAAGGTTCAACTGAAAGAAGGCAGAATTGCAGAGAACAGAGTGGGGAAAGCAGAATTTTATATGTAGAATGGGACGACTAATTAGCTTTTAATTTTCCATGGGAAATAGGACTGTTTAATCTTGCAGGGAAGTTGTGAAGTCGTAGTTGGCCACTGATATAAGAGAGGAATTGGCTTGTTACTACGGAGTGACAAAGTGTTTTGTTACTGATACTGAAATTGTTGTCATGTTTGAGATTTAAATTTAAGGAATTAATCATATTGTGAAGTGAATCCAGGATAGAGTGAGCGACACCAGCTGAGGGGTACAAGGGAAGTCACCTGAGCTGTGTGAATCTTGAAGATAGCTTAATAAGTTTCCCACCTCTCCTCGACCTGTTTTCAGTCCTTCAGGACAGTGGGTATACCTCGGAACCTCAGGACACTTCTTATTGCAAATGTTCTGGTTTGTCTGTGCTCTCTGTTGAAAATGGCCACCAAGCTACATCAGACAAGAAAGGAGGCACTCAGCCTTTTTTCACATTGGTAGTTCCACCTGTGAAAGTATGGAAGCAATTATAAGCCGTGCATTAATGAATGTGCTGGAATAAGGCATTAATACTAGATTGTGCATATGTATATTAAGATTAATATAACTTTAATGTGGTCTTGTGACAGGATATTTTTGACACATGAACATTTAGACACAATATTTTATTTGGTTTCAGTAATCTTTGTTGTGATGCAGTGACTGCTAGTCTTTCCTGAGAAGACATATCGTTATGAAAGGAAATAACAATGACTGTTCTTTCAGTAAACTTTGAATGTATCCTATTCAGAGCTATTGGAAAGTCCACTTATACCACTATAAATATCTGCATCTTGAAGAAGAGCTTGTATTTTTGTGATTTATACTGATGGAGAGACTGGCAGCTTTGTTCCATATTTTAAACTTATAATGAATTCTTCAGATTCTAGAACTAGCAAGTGGTCAGTAGGTTATTTATCTATCAATCAATCTGCAAATAATATTTTCCCAGAATGATGTGCCTCAATTGCATGGTATTAATGGCATGCATTGGATATTGCTGTGGCTGTACAGTTTGCATAAGCAGTTGCCAGAAACATTAGTGATATTTTCTACTTTCTTTCAAAGCAATGTCATTAGTCTTGGGGCGAGAGGCCATTCTAAAGTGTATTTAGTTAGGCTGAGATCCTCAAAAATAGATTTAAGTGTGGTTTTGTGTAGGCAATTTTCAAATTAAAATTTGGCTTGACATGTTATTGTCCCCTTAAAGCTTTAAAACTTAAAGAAAAATAAATTCAGGAAAATATGACTTAAACGTGTGTGCTACATAAAGATGTCAAAAGTGCTGTAATTATATTTCATCAAGTGTAACTTAACATTTTAATAGGTAGTGTCTAGGGCTGATCTGACAAGGCATTTTTAAAGTTTTGAAATGAATGCTCAAAATAAGAAAACATGCCACTTAAATTTAATGATTCATTTCTATAAGGTGTAGTGGCTTGCTAGGAATGCCAGAGAGGTATGTCACTTAGAAGGTGCTCTATTATATTCTGAAGTGCTCTGAAGTAGGAGGTGTTTGTTCTTTCACTTTTGATTTCAAAGAGTGAAAAAACCCCCATACTTCCCTTTTACCTACTGTTGGGGCAGAAAAAGACCAACCCTTTACTAAAAGTCTCTAGTATGTCTTTTGTCTGAACCAGTGCAAGTTCTTCAAAATTAATTAATTGCATTACGTTAAAGTTATCCAGCTAGACCCTCAAGTGTATAATCAACAGCAGTAAGTTGATAAGTTTATCAATCACTTTACAAGACATATCCTGATTAAATAAGAAATGGACTTAATCTTTATATTACAACATAAATCGAGATGGGATCAATTTGGTTTTCTACAGCTGTGCTACTGACAGCTATTGTCTATAAAGCAGCACAGAATTACTTGCATTAAATCAAGAACTTGGCTGGAAGTGTAAGTTCTGTATCAGCTTGCCTGAACCAGGAGACCAAGAAAAGACCCTTATATCGGACTTCATGTGGTGTAGCATCTCCTTTTGCCAGGCACTGTGACTGGGTAGGTTTAGATTTGAGGAGAGGCAGTGCAGCAGAGGTGACTGGCAAGGGGGAGCCCCGTCTGCTACTGCAGCAATGGAGATATGGAGATGTTCTGCCCTGCATGGGAAGGGATTGTCCATTGACTATGAATATCGTTAGAGTGCGCCATGACTCATATTATACTGTATGCATGGCATGTACGCATGTGTATATAAATAATGGTTATATAGTGTATGATGGACCTGTACTATATATCTAGTTAAACTAGACTATGGCTTATTAAACCCTGATATAAAAATTCAGTCTAGAGAGGCACCAATAATGACTAGAGCTTCTTACCTTTTGCTTCCTTCTCTACCTCTTCCAGGTCCTCCTTTTTCTTGTATTAATTACCCCCCTTGTTTCTAATTTGGTTACTGAATTCTTATTGTATATCTAATGCCGGCGTCCAACATTGCAACTTAATGACTTCATTTATATGGGATTAAGCTTGAAGAAGCTTTGAAGTCCTGGATATTCAACTGGTAAATCCTTGTATTTTTAGCAGTGTATTTGCAAAAGATATTCAGAAGATGTTTAACATCTGCTTGAATCTACAAAACCAGGATGAAAATATAAAGCTGAGAGTCAAATTTTCTGCTCCAGTACATGCGTGATGCTTCCAAGAAAAAACAGTCTTCAAATGAAGAAAAGTTGCACACATTTAAGAGAGGGAGGTATTCTCAGTGTTGGTATCTGTCTTGTTTTTAAAGAGGGAGAAGCCCAAACAGATGAAATCTATGTGCTGTACATCCTCAGCAGGTTCTGTGAGGCATATAATTTTTTTTAATGCAAAACCTAATTTCTTTTAAAAATATTCCTCTTGGTTGTAGCTGTAATTACTGAATATTTCTGAATACATTAATGTATTTTTTATTAAAGAATAGAAAAAAGTTTCCTGCTGTTTGTGCATTACTTTTGGAGGTTTAATTAATTGTCTAGACTAAAGGTATGATGTAGTTCTTAGTTCAAATGTCTCCTGCAGCTAAAGGGATTTCTTGAAGGGATTAAGTAGCTATGGAATGAATGGACTTTGGAAACCTCCCAAAAATTTCTTTTGTAATGATTTTTGTCATGGTGAAAGCTACAGTGGCTGGGGTTCCAGGCAGAAAAATTAATCTCTGTTCCAACACAGCAAAACAATTCCTGAATAGTTTTATTGATGTTCCTCTTTAAGACTAAATTGCTTGTAAACATTTGTTTATTTTCCAATTCTAAAATATTTGACTGCAAATTCATCATCTTCTTGCTATCTTGGTGAAAAGAAAGTTCCTCCTGCAAAGAAGGAGAGTGAAGTGTTTTGCACTAGTGAGTAGTAGTCAGCTAATGAAATTCTTTTATTACCCAAATCTTTCAAGTGCTGTTTTCCTGTGCAGAGGGCACCGCCAGGCCCACATGAAATCAGGAGACAGCCTCTCGCACGTGCTTCAGCCAACAGGCTTGGGTGCTGTTGGTTCAGAGCACCAGCACAGCAAGAGGGAAGCTGCTGCTGTCCTCGTGGTTTGTCTCTCCTTTCTCAAACTTTGGAGCTTAGTCTAGTGAGTGTAGCCATAGTCTCTCTGCCAAGAGCAGAACACTTTCCTTTTTCTGGTTTTGTCTGTGCAAAGATTTTGGCATAAGATCCTGAGCCACTGACATTCCTGCTGTCTGTTGTGAAGGAGCAGGAATCTGAAATGGTGGAATTGCTCAGAAGTTCAGAACACTCATAAAGCATAGAGGCCAGGTACTGAAAAATATTAATATAGGGGTGCTTGTCTCTCTGCTTTCTTGGATCTCATGAGCTATATGTCCACTGAATAGGCTGTGGGGCAGCAGCTGGTAGTTCTGATATATGCTGGCAAAGAGACTAACTGTGCTTCATGTCACGGTTGGGCAGTATGGCATGGTGTGTACAGGGAATCAAATACTTGACAAAAGCATGCTTTGCAACGAATTAAATTTGATGTGAGCAAGCTGATTTCAGTGATGACAAGCATTCATGAAAAGTGAAAAATTGCAAGGAAGTGTCAATATCCTGGAAGTTGTTCACTGATGTTGATTGAAGAAGTAAAGATAAGCCACTTTCTGGGGAATCTACAGTAGCCAACTTAATTTTCTGAATTTGCTCACACTTCATTTGGGACATTAGTGGGAATATTCTACTAATCATAAGAATTGCATGTGTTTCTGTATAAACACAGTCAGGATTGGACCTTGCTATGAGATTTGGTACACATATACGGTAGAAGGGTCCCTTTACTGGCAAGGTTGTCATCGAGTAAGTGAGACTCAGTGATAAAATAAACAGTGATAAAGTACCAAAATACTATTAATAACATTTTATACATGGAAGAAAGAGATATATGAAAATTAAAACTGTATTTGGTGTTTTCACCTGGGAGAATACCTACAGTTAAATGAATCATTTATTGTTGTGATGTGCTGTTATATGAAACAAGATGAGTTAAAAATGTATTCCTCAGTATCAATGAAAAGAAAAATGAGAGCCTGGGGGAGAGCCTTCATGACACTCTGAATTGTACTGTCCCTGTGGATTGCTCTTTGATTTCCTGGATCAGCTTTTGAACTTGATTGTTTTTGTGCTGTTATGACTCAGCGGCTAGGGCAGTGGGAGTGAGATCATTCCTCTGCTTTCCTGAATTTGGGTTAGAGATGGCTACTGTAATAGAACGGGGCTTACTAGTAGATGCTGGCTGTAGGGACCATCAGGAATCATCAGGGGTGCACAGAGGGGCAACAGACAAACGGCTAAGCTGCCCCACCTGTCAGTGTTGCTGGCTTCTGGCTTTTCTGGCTTTATGTGCAAAGAATAAACTCTAAAAGCTCTCCTCTGTCCCCCTGCTCTCCCCACACCATTTCAGGCAAGGAAGCAGATCAAATATTAAAGAGCTAGTCCTTTCATATTCATTGAATATTTCCAAATACATTTTGGACATTTTGAGCTATAAAGTCACACTGAGTTGTATTTACGGGTAGTGCTTATTCTAATCTTTCAGTGCTGCTGTTGAGACATAGTCTGTTTTGAACCTTACATGAAAAGTGTCAGAGATGCTCTTTTTTTGTTGTTTTTAAGCATGCATTCCTTAGGACACAAGCTTCACTCTGTGATGTCATCAGTGCCCTGTCCACTACCACTGAAATGTTTTCCCAAGAATGATAAAAGGTTATGTTTTTGCAGTCTGAAATGCTCAGTAGAATATTCACATGTCTTTTGATTGCCAAATTGTGAAATTTGTTATAAAACCTGATGATGATTCATTACACCGTTGCTCAGAGGCGACAGTGACTCTTTAATGCGTACTGAGTGAAAATTGGGTGTGAGAAATTGCACTGGCAACGTTAGTTGTTACAGTCATTAGTAATGATCTGATTGATTGTGATTTATTTATTTTGTTTTTGTTTTTCAACATGCACTTCACATGCTCATGCAAGCCACCTTGGAAATTTAAGCTTTTATAAAGAGAAATGAACAACTTGAGTAGCATCCACGCAAACACTTAAAAAATGTTATTAATGACTCTAACTCTCTTGTTCTCAAGTTCATAGAAGTGAACACAGAAAGTTCACTGGAATCCACCTCGGCTGCTTTTTCAAGATTTCTAGCAAAATACAATTATTGTACAAGGGGTTGGGGTTTTTTTTTTGTTTAGATTCCTTCATGGTAGCTGTGGCCACTTCCTACATTGTCTTCTGAGCTTTGTGAGCACATCGTCCTTACCTGTTGTCTTTAAGCCTTCTCCCATTGCAGGGGTTCATTGCTTCATCACACCAGGCTGCAGTGTACTCCAGCTAGTGTGAGTAGTCCAGGACTGTAGCATAGCACACATGCTTTGTTCTTCATTTCTCGTATTCCTTATAGTACAGGGAGTTCATGGGTAGAGCTTAGGAGACTATTTTCAAGAGATGTAGAACTTGGTTTGGGACGATAAATTGTTAGTAATCTTCAGAAGACTTTCCTGGAAACCTTTCAATACAGTGTAATTTTTTTAGAGGAAATCTTTTCCTCTAAAAGAACTTCTGCCAAGGTGTTTGTGTGTAGATTATTGCTGTAGACAGTTTCAGTCTTAAAAAGCTACGTTTGTGCTTCTCATCCTGTTTTGATGTTTGCCACTGACTGTATGTATCTAAGATGTGAAGCCTCAGAATGAAAAGATGTCTTAAAAAAACTGTCACTTTAATGAGAAATGCTACTGGTGAAGGTAATCTCAAGATTTTAATTGAATAATTCCATACATTGTCAATTTTGTTTGAAGAAGGAATGTCATGAACAGTATCTTGGAAAAAATAAGACAGATGTGAAAACCTAAGGACCAGTAGAACTTAATTTATACTTTTGCTTGAAAAGGAATACCTAAAGGCATCAATGCACACTGCTTATGTAAGCTTACATATTTTGTTCGTATACATATTTGTCACTTCTAGATGTCACTATTCAGGAAAATACCTGATATCAACCTTATGTTGAAAAAGAAAAGTGTTGAAACAGCCTGCCTGTTTGTCTCTGATGTGGATCAAAGGTAGTTGTATCCATTTGGGGTAGATGCTAAGGTAAGGGAAAACTTACATGGTCTTCAGTTGGATTCTTTATGTACCTTGAGAAAGAAGACAAACTAGCATGATTTTGGGAGTTACAGATAGCTCTGAGGCTGTTAGGAGGATGTCAGAATCTTCCTGATTTTGAAAAAGAATTGGTTTTTAAAAATAGACTCCTGTATCCACATTTAGATATACAAAAAAAATCTGAGTGTAATTAAGTTTGTATGTCAAAACTAGTCAGTTTTTTTTAGCACTTCTTTTTTAAGTCTCAACACAGCTATTTTTATTTCCTCTGACGAATTAAATCTTTCATTGCTACTTCCTTTATATTACTGAATCTGTGCTAATCTCTGTTTGAAATGTATGCAAGAATATTTTATCTAATAGTTGTATTTTCTTTTCCTGGCAACAGAAATTTGCCATTTCCACAGCTGAACGTTAGAAACATCACAAGTATCTGTGAACTTTGCATTTACTATTTTTCTGGAGAGCTGTTGTTTCAGAAAGTCTAAGAACTTGAATACATTCTCAGTTAGAAATTAAGAATATAGATGGTCCTTGAAAGGAAGTTATGAAGAATTCTGAAAAGGCAAAATACGTTTTTGTCATCAGGTTTAAAAAGACATTCCAAAATATGTCATTTTCAATATAATTATTAAAATATTCTAATGATATTCATATTAAGCAGACTAATATATTCCATATAATAGGGCATCTATTAAAAAGCTGAAGTAATAACCATACTAAATCTTCAAATAAATCACTGATCAAATTGACTTTTTTTTAATTTGCCTTTATTGTTCACATTTTGGTGAATGCACATTTGGTCAGAAATAATAGTTTTGATAACTGATGATATGATAGTTATTACTATTTGATCAATAAAAAAGATATTTTTTAATTGACTCCAATATTATTACAGTTGTTGGAGTTAAACTTCTGCTGGAGATTCTGTGTAGCTGATATATCTTCTGCTGTCCTTCCTTCTGTGCTGGTACTGTCAACAGACTCAAATTTTGCACGGATGTACTTATCTAAGCCTATGTTATTTTTTAATTTTAAAGCAAGCAGATAAATATACATGTGATACAAGAGTACTATGGGATATTTTCTCAGGTTTTACAAACTAAGTCTTTTCTAGGATCGGTATCAAATCTTATCCTAGTCAAAAACCAAGTTTTAGTTTCTTATCCTTATGATTTTAGGTGATAGCTGGGAAAATTTGAGGAGAAAAAGGAAAGACAACTTGCTTTAAAATGCAGCATGAAGAGGCTTCATCAAGATCTTATGAAATAGGCTAAAGTCAGGAATTCATACCGGGACAATGAAACATTGCAGTTATGCCAGAGGGAGGTTGTGACTGGCTCTGAGTTGAAGCTTCTGCTCAGTTTGTTGTAGAGATGAAAATGGATTTTTTTTTTTGCAGAAAATTGGGGAAAAAGAGAGCGAGAGACAGGCTGACTCTTAGACATCTGCTGCCAGAACTTGGTGAGATAGCTAGCATGAGCTCCATAATACCTTGTGTAGGAAGAAATACAAGGAATATTGACAGAAATGTGTTTTGATAGGGCTTAACATGTAGTTGGATTAACTTGCATTTGGAGTGGATAGGTGTTGTCTGGTTGTTTCTGTCAGTTTATCTTGGTATATAGCCAAATTTCTGTGTGGAGATGCAGGGTGCCTTTCAAACATCAGACTTGCACAGCACTGCACTTATGGGGTGAGTAACTAGTGTGATGTGCTTCATCCTTCTCTGTTGTAATATCTCCCAATTACCTAGAAGAAAACTCTGCAACAAGTTCTGACAGTATTGATGAAAAGTGCATCAGCCAGTCTTTGTAACTGGTACTGATAATTAATGCCACAGTTTAAGGTGAACACAAGAGGCAATACCAGTTTGTTGTTAGTATTGTATCATCAGTAATGATGATGATGAAACTTGAAATCCATAGCAGAATAAAACCAAAACGTTTCAAAGGCTGGAGCCTTTGTAGACTCCTGATACCAGCTTTCCCAGATGTGCCCATGCCAGACAGCTCTATGAGACAAACACCCAAATATGGCATAGGCTTATTGTAAAAAATGGCGGTTTGGGTTCTTACGCTATGCTGGCACCCTACAAATTATCTTTGCTCCCTAAACAATCTTTGGACATTTCAAAGCAAACTAGAACTGTGTTACTTCAGTTAGGCTCTGTCCTACCTTGGACAGCCAGTTTGTATGGACACATGGAGCTTATTTTCTCTGAAGCTAGTTTTGAATAATTGTATCTAAATTCCTTATTAGTAGTGAAAGATTATGAAGGTCTAGCAGAATAGTACAGAATAAAAATACATGTTTGTGGACTCCTTAACGAAACGAAATGTTTTAGTTGAACTGGCTACTCATTTTTTTTTTCTGATTTATGAAGGAAAATATTGAGATGAGATCAGAAGATGAAATTTCCATTTCTTAGGCTCACATCTGGAAATTAGTTGCTGCAAGTGCTTCAGGTTGAGTAAGCAAAGTTGTAAGCCATTTTTTTGTTGTTTTTAAGCATGCATTCCTTAGCACACAAGCTTCACTCTGTGATGTCATCAGTGCCCTGTCCACTACCACTGAAATGTTTTCCCAAGAATGATAAAAGGTTATGTTTTTGCAGTCTGAAATGCTCAGTAGAATATTCACATGTCTTTTGATTGCCAAATTGTGAAATTTGTTATAAAACCTGATGATGAAATCTCAGAAAGAATTTTTGTTTGTAAGGGACTAGAGATCTCAGCAAAGAATCTCAGAAAGAATTTTCTGAATTGCTGCACAAGTTTATAAACTTTACAAAACTAATGCAAAAGGATAGGACATGATATAATATAACATGATGTAACATAATATAACATGATATAGCGTAAGTTATATCACGTGAGATCTGTAAATAAGTTTGTTATCCGCTTGCTCATTCTTTCATAGATTCATTTAATCACACTCCCAGGTATGACTTGTGTGCAACATGGCAATTAATTTCTCTAAATGCTGCTATCAGACAAAAATGAACATTTCTTCAATAAAACCCCAGCATGGACTTTAGCCCTTGATCTGAAGTGAGACTGCATTTCTGGTGAAAATCATCTTTTTGGAGGCTACTATAAACTGTTAAGAAGGTTATATATGCCACAAAATTTGCAGAAATCCAAAGTCAATGCAAACATTTGTGGAGGTATGTTTAATGGCATACATATTTTATGTTGACCTTTACAGTGTAATGAGTATCTCCCAAAGGGAATCTTTCTGGCTTTTTCTTAGCAAAAATTTTTGGAAACTGAAAGAAAATTGATGATGGTGAGAAGAAAAATGTTTTTTTCCTGAGTTTATTTAACTTTAATCGAAATGCTAGCTGGTTCATTCTTTTGCTTTGTCTGCACTTCAGTCTGCATCTGGCCAAGCTTGTAGATTTGTATCTAAGTTACTGAAAAAACTGTGTACTCAACAGATCGCTTCTACTGATTTAAGTATCACTTCCTTTATTTAGGACAATTACTTACTTATTGGAGTTTATTCACTGGTGTATGAAGTTTGTCAAACTCTGATTTCTTCGTGGTTCTGCACAAAGATTCTGGTATATTTGGCCAGCAACATGGAAAAGAAATTTAGGTCTAATAGCTGCCTTGGAGGAGTTTAAATCTGGATTAAAATAAAAAATTTTCCTGAAACTGAAGATCTGTTTTCCTGATTCAGGGATGAAATCAGAAATACAAAAGATTAGAAGTGATTTAAAGCAAATCTCAGGAAGGCAAAAAAACCCTCCAATAGGTAATCTAATGTCAGACAGAACTTTTCAAGTGGATCCTGTCATGGCTTGCTCAGAGACCAGTTCTAACAAATGTTCTTGTTAATGATCTGGGAATGGAGAGGAGACTTCAAGAGTGGATTTGGGAGAAAGCTCTTGTAAAATGATCGCAATTCAAATCAGTCTTGAAGGACCTGGAGACATGGTCCCCTATTAAAAAGGTAGAATTTCATCAAGACAGCAGCAGTGCAATGTATTAAGGAAGCATCCATGGGCTTTACAGCTGTGGCATCCATGGGCTTTACAGCCCACAACAGAAGAGGCCCTGAAATGGCATGGATTGCAGACTGGCTGTATGCCAGTTTGTCAGGAGATAGAGGCTGCTTATTTCATAAAGCCGCATCTCACTTCAGGATGTGTTAGTAAGAGTTTTGTATGTAAGAAACAGGAGGTAATTAATCTGTGCTATTTGGAGCTAATGAGGCAGAAATATTGCTCAGATTTGGACATCATGCTGATGATGTCTGGCATGGTGATGTCAAACATGCTGACAAATTTCAAAGGAGAACAAAATGGAAATCATGACCTGTGAAGAAAGATTAAGTGAAGTAGGTTTATTCAGTCAGAAGAGAGGAGAAGGCAGGACAATGTGACTCTTCAGTTGCTTGTTACTTCATGCCTAGGTCAGGCAGGAAAAAGTAGCACACAGACTGCTGGTATTGCTGCTAATGAAACCAAATACCAAATCATGAGAGTGCTCAAAGTTAGCTGCTTGATTAGACAACTGGTGCCAGAATGCTGATGTCTAATGTGAGGGAGGAATTCTACCCAGTTTTATGTCACTCTGCATCCATTACAGTGTTAACCCAACACTGTAAGGAACAAAGGTTACCTTGTGAGGAGCCAGCATGGAACTCCTAGGTCCCTGCTGTAAAATATGAGCAGTGACAATTTATCTCTCAATGACAGTAGTACAAGCCAAGAGTATTGCCAGTACTACAGAGCTACAATCAGTACTGTACAAACTAGGGCAGGTCGTAGTCTATTACTCCATTGCCTGTATCCATATTCTTGTCCTGTATGGGTGTAAAGTAATCTGAGGTAGTTTATCCTCAATGGATTAAAAATGTGTTTTGAAAAACTTAATGACTGTCCTGAAAAATTATATTGATTAAAAGATATTTTTTTTTTTTTTTAAAAAAAAGCTATGGAACTGTGAGTAGTATTTATGGAGTTAAGGTTATTATGGATTCAGGCAATTACATGACACTATTTTTAGGAAAGAGTAAGAGCAGGAAAGCATTATAGCAGGCTAACTACAGAGGTTATAGAATTTCCTTTGCGGCTTGTTAGGGATAGGTTTGATAAATATCTGTCATGGATTATATCAATATTCTTCAGTCCTTAATGGAAAGTTTGTATTACATAGTCCTTTGCCATCTGTTCCAGATCTCTCTTTTGCTGATGCTTTGAAAAATACACAAAATGCTGCCTTCTTTTCCTTCAAACTAAGGTTTTTTTCATATTCTTCCAGTTTCAGTTCACTTGATTTTTTTTTTTGTCATCTTGTACGATTTGTTCTCTGATCACATCTCTTTGTCTCAGTAAAGTAAATGCAACAAATAGTTAAAAGAGAAAAGTACTAAGAGGTAGAGAGAGGTAAGAAGGGGATTGGAGACAGGAAGGAGAAATAATTGTCTAATTACAATATTGTGTGTGCAGAATCCAAAGGGAATGCTCTTGCATTGATAGAGTGAAATGCTGCAGGAAGAAGTAGGTGTAATAAAGAGGAAAGCAGTGAATAAAACAGGATAACAGAGCAGGTAAGGGGAAACTCAGAAAGCTTGTGGGAGTTGAAAGAAGAATGAAAACAACCAAGGGAACTGAGAGAGAACAGCTGACAAATGGAGACAGAAGCTGAAAGGGGACTGGTGTGGAGCAGATGGTGGGTGGGGTGGGCAAAGCAAGAAAGTGGAATAGCTGAAAAACTAGTTCAGAGTAGGTAGTAGAAATGGAAAACAGCAATATCCAGGGAGAGCTCAGTAAAAGGACTGAGTTGGGGGGAATGGCTCAAAAGTGTTGAAGGAATCAAGTGATCAGAGATGACAAAGAATTAATGTTTGAGAAGAGCAGACAACATACTGTCAAAAGCAGAAGCCTACAGAAGGCTTTTCAGACCCTTCAGCCAACTCCTGCTTTAGAGCTGCTCTTGTCACCAGCCCTATAGCTTGCCTTTCCTGGTGCTGGTTATTTATTTCAGTTAGCTTCTGCAGCTTTATCTTAAAATCCTGGTTTGGACTCCTGTTTGAGATGTCACTTTTCACAAATTTAATAAACATTGTTATCCATTTTAAACACATAGGAGAAAGTTTGTTTACCCTCCATTTCCTGGGACAAGAGATTCTGAAATGTTAACTATTCTGTGCAATTTTGCCTGTTTTACTGTATTCACTTGGGACTTGCATCATGGAGATTTCACATTCAGCTGGTCCACATTTCTCTAAATTGGTTAATAACATTTTAATGCCATTTACAGTTTCAACTTGAGTAGATTTTTTTCATTGCTTTCCTGCTGCTTAAGCAATTGTGGTCAGTGTGTGAAGAACCTTCCATATCTTTGCGGTAAGAACCATAGTGAACATATTAGTGAATAACAAAGTATGCCTTGATGTGTCAGTGGCTTTGGGAATCACATCACAGGAAGTGCAGTACAGTTGGTTGTGATTCACATAGCTTTATTTCATATGGTAACTGAAGAGGGAAATGCTGATTTTTTTTTTTTTAATTGCTCTTGGAAATTAAGTGGCTTGAATTTAGTCTGCACTCTGTTATGGCTGCAGTTAGTCAAGGTTTTGGGGCTTTACTTTCGTTCTGAGCTTGTCTATTGTTGCAGTAGTACAGTTATTGCTGAAGAGAGGGGGAGAAACTCTTTCATATGACTAATGTTCTGCCCGTTAAAAAAGCTGAAGTAAATGAGTAGTTTATTAGGGATTGGCTAATTCATTTATCCTTTGTTTAAAATCTACTGTGCTCATCTTCTCACCATATCCTTGGCAGAGAGTATGAAAAAAGGAGTAGAAAAGGTGAAAAATTCCTCTAAATGTAGCTGAAAACAAGATCGTGGAATAGGGAAATGAAAACCGTTATATGCAGAGATGTAAGTGGACGAAAGAGCACTGAGTCAAAATTATGTGCGGCCTTCCAGTTGGTATAAACTGGTGGATGCTCAGGAACATCATCTGGGATTCTGTGCTGTAGGATGTTTGTGGGGTCTGCATGCCCCAAACTAAATACAGCATACTTGTGCATGCCAGTCAAGTTTGTAATGGTGTGGATGATATTTTGCTGTTGCTATCTATATTGTGGATTCCCCAATCCTTTGCTTTTTAGATGAATATTTTTAGTTTTGTGTGGTAATATTGAATCATGTGGTGGGGAACTTTCATGAAGGAAGGGCAAATTGTGAGGGGAAAAAGTGCCAGCAACTGTTAGCAGTTGTTCAAAGACATGAATGTCCCTTTATGTCTTCATCCTTAAGTAATGTGATTTTCTGCAGTAATACACAAATTTAGCCCCGTGAAATTCCCTTTCCTATGGAAAGGAACGCTGTCTAATAGGAGTGAAAACCTGTAAGGAAAAGGTTGATGGAGAGGAGAAAGGGCACTCCTCCAGCCTCTGCTGCAAATCGCATCAGCTGTCACATGCTTCACTTAGTGGAAGATTAACGCAGTAAAGCCATGCGTTCATCCTGGACTCTTTTGATGTAACTGCATGATACAGAAATGAAAATATTCTTATACGTTCTTGTAGCCTCCTTTTCTTTGCATCCTGTGAGAGTCTTAAATGAAGCTTCTATTTCAAGTGGTGCTCAAAAGCCCCACTAACCTCTGCAGGATTTACATTTTGATTAGGGGAAGAATGGCATAGTCTTTCCCTTTTTTTCCATATCTTCTTCATATTATTTTTGTTCGTGTTTTCTTGCATGGGGGCATAATTAATAATTTCAATATTTAAACTATTACTGTCTAAATCTTGTATGCTCGTATGAATACAGGAGGTCATGTTTCTCAGAATTATTATTCAAGGCCCAACAAATACAGGCAGCTGTCATGGTTCTCAGATCACTTAGTTCACATTTCAAGGATATCTCAGTAACTGCAGGAGGCAAACACTTGTACTGAAACCTGCTAAGACAGATGGGGTCCCAGGATCAGCTGAAACGACTGTTACTGTCCATGCCATACACCAGAATGAAAACCTTGAAAATAAAAAGGAAACAGGAAAGGCTGCCAGACAACCAGGCCACACATGAAGTGCTCTCATCCCAACTTTCTTTTGAAGATCTGTCCAATATAGTTTATAAAACTTATATAAACAAGCAAGTTTATTCTCATATGTGTGATAGATTTGAAAAGACTTATATTTTGAAATAAGTATTTTAGCCCTGGTTTAGCAAGGGTCTTTCTCTGTACCTGCTTTTTTTCCTTTTCCTTTTCACTCGATACCTTTGAACCTTTTGTCCAATTTTAGCTGTTTTGTAAGGGACTAGAGATCTCAGCAAAGAAATATATTTCTTTTCCTTTTTAAAATTTATTTTATTTTTTGAGGTGGGAGATGGGCCATGTGAGTGCCTCCACTGAAAGCAATAATGGAAGGTTGCTTTATTTGACATGAGAGAATCTATATGAAATGAGGCACTGGAAATCAGCCTGTATTATATCACTGCTCACAGGCTTATTTCTAATACTTTCCATCTGCTGTTGTAGGAGGAGCTGTTGAACTTCTGGAGCAGTAGAAGTTCATGACTTTTCATATAATATTTGCATTCATTTAATTAACTTACTTTGCAGTCAACCCTGTGACTCTGAATTTCAGTGGTCAAACAGTTAATAGCATGTGTGCTTAGGCACTCAATTTCTTATTTGGCTATGCAGTGAAAAGAGCTAGGGGATGCATGCTCAGATTCTTTAATATTAAATTGAACGGCTCTGATAGACAATTTCTATTAGAAACTAGATTAGGAAACAAGTTTTGGATGTTCGTATTTTTAAAGTGAGAAGTAGAAATTGATATGAAATCTCTCAATCTCTGAAATAACTCCTAATAAGGCAAAACAAACCCTGAGAGAGACCTATTTGGAATCTCTCTCCAGGCATGGAAGCTGTATGAAAACATATCAGAGTGTTTTTCTTTTATCAGACACTTTAGCAGCAGAGTTAAAACAGCTCGGTCTGCCATAGCTTCTGTTCTGCTAGCAGCCCTGTGTGCCAACTGGCCGATGTAACCATCTGTGGGGTTTCTGTGAGGCTTTTTAAGCATTTATCATTTTGATTTGGGGTATAAATGATCCAAATCCTTGTAAATGTTTAATATGTATGTAAGATGCCACGTGCATTATTCAGGCGAGATATTTTATAAAATGCTTATAAAATATTTCATGTAGAAAATACTTCATTTAAGATTTTGCCAAAGAAAGAAATTCCTGGTTGCAAATAGTAAAACAGTTACATGGCTTTTTTTCAGTTATTTATTTAGCTTTCAGGGTATTATCTATCTAAAGAGAATGGGAAATTAAGCTTTTGTTTAATTTATTGGAGCCATCTTGAAAATCAGAAGCCAAAGATGCCGGCAAACACTTGAGAGGCTTGAGTATAGAGTAGTGTGTAATTGCTGAAGATGTGATGCACACCTGGGCATCTTTTGGACAGTGTTTGCAGCTCCCCAGAGTACTAAAGTCATAATGAGGCTGAGAAATAGAACTTGTCACTGCTGGGCATTCATCTGGAATCATCCCTTCATTTGAAATGTTCTAAAAGGTATTTGTTCCAAATAAGTTTCTCTAAAGAGTAATTATTCTAAAGAGAGATTTCCACATTTTTTGACATTAGGAGGCAAAAATTCATAAACCTGGGATAAATTGAAGCAGAGAGTCCAGGTACTTACCGAGATGGTGGCATATTTATCCTACATCACCGAGCTGAAGTGTGAGGCAGAGGTTATTTACAGCTACGGAATTCATGTTGCAAGTATGATGCTTTACACAGAATGCAAGTAAGTGAACATTTTAGGGTTGGTGACCAAGTGGAAAAATAATATGTACCTGTTTGGATCAAACAAATTTAAATTTGCTGTTTCTCTCATTAAAATGTTTTTCATTCAACACCAACCACTGTTTTGACCCAAAAAATCTGGTTCTTGGAAAGGAAACATGAAAATACAGTTATAAGCTTCTTTTAAACAAAGCATTTTTCCTTAGAACTTTTGTGTAAGATATGCGAGAGGCGGGTTCTCAGGGTTTTCTTGAGGGACCTGAACTTTCAGCCCTTCACACAGCCCAGGGAGGAGCACTGTCAAGCCAGCAGGTGAAGGCTGACAGGTAGACAACCTGTGTGCTAGATTCTGCTTATATGCAGATTTCCTGGAGTTCTGGGCACACCATTTAATAAGTCTGTCTTGTTTCTTCTGTTAAAAACCAAAAAACAACGAACTTTAAAATGAAGTAAATAAAGGTAGTAAACATGTTGAGATACTCTTCTGGCTATATTTTTATTTGTGCAATATAATGCATTCTAGAGAACGTATTACTTTAGAGGGAAGTTAAGATTGCAAATTGAAGGTTCTAAAATTAAGGGCTGCCATATTGAAACATCATTGCCCTGAAAGCTGGACCAGGCACAGCAGGGCTGGGGAGCATGGCTTGCTGTGTGAATGCTTTGCAGTGAATGGGGATACATTAGCTGGTGCTGGTGAGTGAGGTTACATTCTTGTTTCCTTTTTGATAAACCCATGACTGGGCATTTACTGTGTATTACTTCAATCCAACAGCATGACTTTAATTAGAATATATTTTGTCCTCCCTTCAGGAAGGGAGGAATGACTTAGGAATATCTATCTATCTCTATATCGGCACCACCGGCACTTCAGACAGATACTTGTCCCTGTGAAGTGCAGGTGTAACTCTGTACTGATGTATGAATAGTGTGAAGTGATGTTCTTGCCAGCTAGTTTGTGGATGGATGATTTGTTGTGAACATTTCAGGGTTTATAATAGTAATTTGTGTTTCTGTTAGGGTAATAAAAATATTGTTAAACTATCCCAAGTGATTTAATTAAAATGAAGAAATGAAACCCACTTAATCCAGATCCTTTGTTCACCTCTGCAAGTTTGCACTGATTTGAATATACTGATAGCAGCAGAATCCTGATTTCCATCACTGGATGAAGGCTTGGCCTGCGAGTGCAGAACAGATTTCTCAGCTCTGATTTGACTTATGGATAACCTTGAAGGGTCATTCAGGATTTTATTTCTATCAGGCAAATAAATTGTTCTAAACATGTGCTGTTGTATAATAATTTCAGTCACTTAGTCAAAACAGGTTAATGAACTAGAAGAAAAAACATACATTTCTAAAAACACTTGCATAGAATGAATGACTGGAAGAACAAGTATTTTTGAATCTAGGGAACTTTATAAAATGACAGATATGAAAAAGTATCACTTCTTTGCATCAAAGTTATTCAACTTAGGAAAAATAAAAGTTCTAGTCATAAGACTATTTTTGATGGTATTCAATGGTAGGTAAACCAGTCTTTTGGGTAGGAATCTGCTCAGATCTGCCTTGTATTTCTTAATGCTTGCTCTTTGTGTAGAGCTCTGCTTTCTATAATCGTGTTTGCTTATACGATCACCATTCCACAGTTAGCTTTTCTAAACAGTCCTGCAGGCAAAGTGAGCTGTATGCAATTGCTTCAACTTCTGTACCTGCACAGCATATATATATGCAGTGATGACATGAAGGGCTAATACACCTTCGAGCCCCCAGTGCTCTTACCCAAGCGAATGAAAGCTTCCTGCTGTTGGTTTATGGGTGGAAGAAAATTTAGGTTTTATGGTTAGGTGAGTAGCCTTCTCATTGTCCATTCTCAGCTCATGAGTTTTTCATTGCTGTCTGTGCCTTTGGGATCCTCTTAGTGTATTTACAAGCTTTCTGCACAGTTATGAGAGTGAAAATGCTAATGTCAAACAAAAGGCAGATAAGTTGGCAAAAATACTGTATTTTTGAGGCAAAAAACCAGACTATTATTAGGTGATAGCTTTCTTTCCTCTCTTGTTAAATGCTAGACACGTTCTATAGGTTGCTGCCTGAAGTATAGAAGCGCAGCACATAAAACCTCTGCAGGGGACAGAAGCTGAAAATTAGGAATATTTAGGATTTGTTTTACTGGACAGAGATATGTGCAGTGTGTTTGTAATCAGTGACCTATAGTTTTAGTCTTGTTTGGGCATTCTTGTGGTTGTGTGTGTGTGCAGCCACCAGAAGCAGCCGGCTGAGCATGGCTGGAGAGGAGGGGCTCCAGCTGGGTGCCGTTCCTGCGCTGAGGGTGTTACAGACCAGATCCTGTCCTCTTGGCACAGTGCGACAGGGGTGCAAATGCAGCCATGTAAATAATAATGAAATCCTTAAATCCTCCATTTAGGGTTAGTACTGCTGGTCTGTACATAAATTAAAGACTGAGATACGAAAAAATAGAATTTAACATGAAAATCCATGGCTGGAATCTAGAGTGGAAGTCATTTATTGCATTAATAGTTTTTAATTTGTCTAAGCAGTATTATTGAAACACTTTCCATTTGGCAAAAAACCCTCAAAAACTGGCACAATGGTGTAATTATTGATGCATACAAACTAATTATCTGTGCAGAGTTTTGATCCAAGGATGTTACTGAAGTGGTTGTTGCCAAAATGTTTGTTAAAATCAGTATTGATGCAATTCTGCTAGAGTGTTTTCATTTTCAGGGCTGTATTTCCCTGCACACATACATTCACAAAACATGACGCAGTGTGTACATCTAACAAACCCACAAAAACTTCTGCTCCTGTGCACCCTGATTAAGTGTTTAGCTGAGATTTTTCAAAGGAATGAATTTGGCACTCAGGATTTGTGTCTAAGGGGTGGCACAATGCCTGATTTCTTTGACAGCTTTTTATGTGAGAAAAGTTTTTGGGTTTCTTTAATCCAAATCTTCCTTAGGATTTATTCTGTAACTATTCTGTGCCTGGAACTTGGTCTGCAGTGCTGAGAGCAGCACTACAATGTGAGAAAGACAGAGGGATAGAACGAAAGAAACAAAAAGCAGATGTATTGGGCAATAATATATACTGAATTAATATTCTTCTGATCTAAATTAAGGCAATCTAATATTCTAAGTGCAAACCAGATTTTGAGGCAGGTAATGTTAAGTTGGAAAAAGAAGTTCTTATTTCAGAATAAAAGCATCTATGTGGTAAAGGGAGAAATCTGAAACAGCAAGTTTGTTGAATTTCCAGGTGTTGCACTTTAAAAGAATGATCTTCTCAAAGAAGTGTAGGCGACAAGTTCAAGGCAAAACATTTTACTTTCCGATTCTGTTTGCTAGAACTTAGATTTTCATCTTTGATTTCTGTCTCAAAACTAGACAATAAATTTTAAAAAAATATATATTTACAGCACCATCATTGTGCCACTTTCAGGCATGGGTGGCATTGCTGTCTCCAAGCCATGGTGCAGTTGAAGCTGCTTTTCTTGCCTGTCCTTTTTCTTTCAGTCTTAGCACAGCAAGACCACAGTCTTTAATGAAACTTGAGAGACTTATGCTATCTTTCCTAAGGGGAGAGATGTTTGAATTTAAACAAGGCTTAGCTGTGAAACCAATATATATTTGTACTACTGTTTTAACAATGCTGCTTCTCTGAGTAGCAGACAAGTAAACTAGAAAGGGAGTTGTATCACACAGCAAATGCTTCAAGTAAGATGACGGGCAGTATGGTCTGCACAAGCCTGTCAAGTCTTGACTAGGCACCTTGCCCGTATTCTCTTGTTTCCATGATGCTTGCCTTAGTGTTATAGCTAGAGGATACATTTCCATGGCTTCCAGCCCACTTAACGGGAGTTGCACTTTTTCTTGCTGGCGAGGTTGAACAGTCTTAAACAAGGGTTACCCAAGTTCACAGTCAAGCGCTGTGTGACTTTGGAGAAGATGAAGCGCACCTTGGCCAGGCCTGGCAGCAAGGCTCGCCTGAGCTGCGCCAGCCGCTGTAATGTAAACCACTGGCAGTAGTGATGACCTGGCTCAGGCAGTCGTTGCTTGTGCATTAGTGTTACACTGGAAGTACAAAAAGGTGCCTTTCTCTTTTCCACTAATCCTTCTACCACCCATAAACCATTTATTTAGCAGTAGTGTAGTAGCTCTTCCTTTTTAGGGTGATATATTGTTAAGTATATGAAAGTATGTTGTTTAATCTGAGAGCTGGGGAGTAGTGTTTAACTTAATGTGCAATTACTATGTGGTGGTTAATGAAATTTACATATTAAACATCAAAAAGTGATTTTGCCAGTAGCAAATGGAATTAATCTTAATAATTGTTGGAATGCACTTTCAGTGCAGTGACCTAGCTTTATTGCTGCGATAATGCCATTAACAACAAAGTCTGAGTTCTGGAAGTTGGTAAAATCTATAAAACTTTATCACTTTCACCTTGGAACTTTATTAGTAGTAGGAAATATGTTAGAAAAATCTTTTCTTATTCTGTAAATGTTTTCTGTGTGGTCCTGTCAATGGTGCTTGGAGCATCTGTTACAGGGTGCTGTGTACTCTGTTGTTCCCAAGTGCTGTAGTACCAGTGAAACTACTGTTTGTGGTACACTGCAAATGTCGTCTTGTATTAAAGTCATGCTGCATCATGCTTCCCAAAATGCTCACATATAGCAAGGGATGAAATGACTGTGATAAGTTTGTGAGTGCAGAAAAGGGCTCACAGGCATGACTGGCTCTACCATTGCTGTCTTTTTCTGAAGCCAATACTGATGGTTTAGAAAGCAATCAGGAGTGTTCAGTTGCCAGGGATATTCCACGCTTTCCACCTGTCTATGTTTATCAGTGGACACAGATCCTGATCTCAGTGGCGATTTACTTTGTGGATTTGTATTTTGGTCAGAAGCAATCCTGCTTGCCTAATCTGAATGCCACTTAATTCCCCCTCAAGGACCATCAAGTGTTATGAGCCGATAGTGCTCATTCTAACACTGATAATTAACTGCCTGAAACTTGACATACCCTTGAATATTAAAACAGATTTTATAACATTTGTAAACAACTGTTACCAGGAAAAAAGGTAAAATTGTATGTGTCATTCTGTTTTCTACCATACACAATTTGAAGTTCAAAGTGAATATATTTAAATGAACTCCCCTGCAGCTACTGTTTACAGTAGCCTTCAAAGAATGATGAAAGCTTTTAAATAATGTAGAATATTACATGACTTATTTTTCAAAACACATGCACTGAATGTTTTAATGTGAAATGTCTGTGTTTCAGATTAGATGGATTGCAGACAGCTGCTGCGTTTACTGAATGTTACAGATGGAAGGGAAAATAAATGTAGGGAAAAGACTAAGAAAATAAAGGATTCTTAAGAGTGCCTTATGTCTGAACAGCAGTAACTTAAAGGCGGATCAGATTATCTCAGACATCATCTTGATAGCTAAGAAAATCTCACTCTCTTTTCCTCTTAAAAAAAACCCCCGGCAAAACCAAATACAGGGTCTCTGCTTGCTTATATGTGTATTTGCTGTAAGTTTTCTGGGAGAGCGATGTGCTGCCTCTTGTATTCCCTTCCCAACTTCTACTTGAGCTGGGTATTATGTATTTACCAGCTTTTCTTGTCTACACTGTTTTATCAAGGAAGCCTTTAGGTATTAATGTAACGAAGTTATTACAGAGTTTAAGAAGCAGACAGACATTTGTCCATTACATTTTTAACTCTCTAGCCAGGAATTTTTTCTTTTGATATGTTTGTAACACACTAACTGCTACTTCTTTTCATGCATCTTGACTTAATGCAAGTGAGAACCGAACTTCACGCTGATATCTGACCAGCCACATATCTACTCACCTTTTTTTTGGATGGGTTTTGCATTTTTAACTGAGCTTTAGGCTGTCAAAATTACATTGCTTATGCTATGAAAGATTGATTGAATTTGGCTTAAAGTGTGTCTACTCAGACCACAAGCATTACTGCCTTGTAAAAGCATGGTAAAAGATGCAAACAAAAATGTAATTACAGGTATTTCTGGGATAATGAGTTGAAATTTTTATTTAACCTCACCTCAGCTAGTACATTAGTTATGCCCTGAGCATAAAGCTCTATACTTCACAACTTGTCGAGTTGAAATTCCTTTATTGGTTTTGTAAACTCGCTGTTTTTACACTTTTTTTTTTTGGCTGGCTTGTTACAAATGATCTCTTCTGCTGACTAAAACAGATTGAGAGCTATCAGTTCCAGAAACAGTGCTTCATCTCTAAAAACTAGAGCACAGGATTTATTCCCCAAGAGGAATAGGTCTAAGGGAGCCCTGTTTCTGTCTTTCCATCTACAAAACGGTTACAAGTCTTCTAGGAAATGCTAGAAAGATTTGAATGACCAACAAAATTGTGGTGTATCCCAGAGCCACCTCATGGACAGCTGTAAGTATAGGAGTCCGCTCCGGGCTTGCTGCTTTTATGTTCTCTGGATGCCTGTTATACTGGGGCTTGGAGGACAGTGTATTTATGTAGTTTATGGTGTGTGTGTTAGAAGAAGCAGGGGTCTTAGAGGCCATGTTCTCTTAATGATACTGGAGCTGGGACGAGGATCTCAGTGGATGATCTTTTTTGGGTCTGGAGGCTCCTGAGGTTTAATACTTAGGGGACTTTCTTCCTTAGAAATGAGCACTTTCTGGCTTTGTTACAACTGCTGTAGCACATCTTAGTTGAGTCTTTCTCCTCCCTCTTTTTTTTTTTTTTTTTAAAAAAAGTACCTGTGTATGAACTTCTTATGTTTATTACCGTAAAATTGGCAGATGGGTTAAATAGGACACTGTGTCTTTTTTGGTACTTGCCAGATTAAATTGATAAAACCCTGAAATTTTAACCTGTAACTAAACAATGTTGTACCACAAACAAGGTGATTTATTTCCATATGGTATCATAGTTAAGGAATATTAGAGACAAAATAATGTTTAATATTATAATTATAATCTGTGATAACCTGCTACAACAGCAATAACATTGCTTCAGGTGCAGGAAGAGGAAATCTTCCTTCCCTGGAAGTGGAAGCTTTGATGTCTCCAAGAGAAATTATGTTATCTGGGTTAGAAATAACTGATAACAGAAAAACATTCTATAAACATAAATTTGGGTGGGATTTTTGTTTGTTTGGTTTGCTGGTTTTTTTTTTTTTGTGTTTGCACCATCTGCGTGAACTTGCTGTTTTTTCTGGCTTTGTACCCTCTGATGGCTTCTGACTTTCAATGTTTCTCTGCTGTTTTCTCCTTTAAAGTGTGATCTTGGTCGCTCTTTGTTTTCCATGATGTGGTTGATCTTTGAGTTCAGAGCCTTGTTCAAAGTCTTGTTTTAAATGGAATTTGAAGATGTCTCTAGCTATATATGTATCTAATTACTTTCACAATCTCTGATATAAAGCAAGCTTTTGTTATAAGAGCCCATCTGACAGGTCAGCCTCCTTCTTTACAGGAACTTAGTTCCTACCTGGCAAAAATCACACAGATGACAGACGCTAGGTAATGCCCTGGCTTGCAGTTGCACAATCCAGGCTGAAATCAAATAGGTTCAAAGAGTGAATTATTCTGTTACCCTTTTAAATGGCTTTACTAGCTTAAGGCAAGTCTTGTTTGACAAGGAGGTGTGAGAAAGCTTGCATCACAGCTGTCTGTACATTGACTGCACTTGTTGAGCTGTAGACAGAGCATTTAGGTCTTCAGGACTTACCAATCTATGCACATATTTTCCAGCATAAATAATTCTTTTTAATAAAAAACTGTTATTCAAAACCAGTGATCAGCTTGTATTCTCTGGATTCAGAATTGAAGTTGGGCAGATAATACTTTTGTCTCTCAAAAGTGAAATTACAGTAAATATAAGTTATTCCTTCACTATATATTATTTATGATGCCCTTATAAATGTAGTGTTTTACGGAAGCAGAGTAAAAGAAATGAATCTTTAATATTTGTATCATAGTGAGAGTTAATGAGAGGAAAAGAAATGTAGTTTCTTGCAATAGGAAGCAACATTACTAAAATTTCATTCCCCTAATTGGGGGAAAGAAGTCTTCTGATGCATATGCAGAAAATATCTATTTATCATAACATATGCATTACAGTAGCTGGAAACAACCTTCCTCTAATATTCTTGTAAAAATTGGGTTAGGGATTGGAAGTGTTCTTCCCAGCAGGGTAAAATAGCCTATATGCAACTCTATTCTGCCATGGTTTGGTTGTTTCCTTATTCCTTAATGTCAGTAGTTGTGAAGAAAAAAAATAGTAAAAATGAAATGGAAGCCTTGGGTTTTCATACAGCTGATAGGTGAAATGAACGTGAAGGAATGTGTTGGTTCTTTTTTCCAATTATGAATTATTTTGGATCTGTTTCTTGAAGACTGATATTTAAAACCAAAGCCCCCTCGTTGTTTATTATGTGAAGCTGGTTTTTCCTGAGCGTATTTATGTATCTTCTGCAACCATATTAGTTAGTGTGAGTTAGCTGTGTAGCTGTGGTTTAACAGCCTGGCTCTCTGTCAGCGTGTCTGCACCTCTCAGGTTTGCATCTGAATATCCCTTCAGCCCCGCGGGATGCCCCACGGCCTGGCTGCCCCCGGGCTGCAGTGATCCTCACCATCATTACGCTGCCTAGCTCTTCTGGGTGGAGTGTCCAGACTATGGTTAAAGCTTTGAACTGCTGTTTGGACATATCCCAAGTCTAAACTTGGCCATTTGACAAAAAAGAAATGTTCATGTACTTAGAATACTAGAATTTAATGTTGGCATATATTCCATGGCCTTGGATAAAACTTCTTTTCCCTCTTAGCTTCAGTTATGGCTTTCAAGACTGAGGATAGCAATATTGTATTGCTTTGAGAAATGATCTGCACAAACACATGCTAAAGATATAAAAAAAGAAAAAAAACCAATAATAATGACATCCTTCACATACTCCCTCTTGGGCTATAGGTTTTCTGTTACTATAAAACAAGGAGATAAGCCATCATCCCTTGTCCAAGAAATATTGAAAAAGATTTGACAAAACTTGCACAGGGAGAAGGCATTCATTTGTTGGCTCCTCTACTACACTTACCTTTAAAAATAAATCTGATTTTGTAAAGAAAAATTCCAAAAGTAATGTTATTTTTATGGTATTTATATTATTATATACACTCCTTATATTCAGCTCTTGATGCAAACCATCAAAGTCAAGATTATCCATGTTTATGCATTTAGGTTTTTATGTACTTTCTATTAATTAAGCAAATGATATGAAGTGAGTGTGCGCTATTCTGAAGCTGCATGTCTCTGCCCAATTTTTTCTTTTTGGAAAAAAGCAAATATCAAAAGACATCTTTTCTGTTACACAGTATGTAGTAACCACAATTCAAGATTTGTAAGCCATCATTTTCAACTGTTCTACTGGCATACATCAGTAGTGGGGAAAACAGATCTTTGGGAGTGAAAAATTGAGTCATACAAAGTAGATTTGTGTTTAATCTCAATGAAATGTCTTTCTTCCAAAGCAGAAGTTTCAGCCAACAGAACTTGAATACTAGAAGTCTATTTAATTTTGTAATAACTGTTGATTCATTAAGTATGATAAAGCTTTAAGATGAACGATTACACTATATTTCATGTTGTTCCAAGTCTGAGTTATTTTATAGATAACTATGCCAACAGTACAAAAGACTTTTATTAGTGTAGTTATTCCAGTCCCCTACTTTAACTGCTTTTCACATATGTGTGTCTTAGATACATGATGTTTTATGGTTATAAAGTGTATTTCTTTGGCAATGCTATGGAGTGTACAGTAGGGCAGATGAAACGTTTATGTCCTGTAAGATGTTTTTTTGGAACTGTGTGATAAGAGCAGTACAAGGAAATATGTTCTGGATTCAAAGGTGTGAAAATCAGCAGGGCAAAATTCATGCTAACAGAATAATCAGAGAATTAATCACAAATGGCACATGTTTGTAGAAGCACTTCCTTTATTTGCTTCTGAATATTTTTGCCTGTTTTTCATTAGACAGTAAAAAACTGTAATAGCTATTGCTGCATAGCTGTGTCCTTCCTCCTGTTGAAAGAAGCTTTTGGTGGTGGTTCTCAAAATAACCAGCTAGCTGTATAGATTTTCATAGTGGAATGGGAAAAATTTTTTCTGTGTTCTTCAGTATCAGGTCCATGACAATTTCAAGTCCTTTTTTTCCAAAAATATGAGAAAGTCTGGGATAGTTCTTATGAGGGCAGCTTCTTGACTGACTCAGGCTATCCTTTCATATTTTAGTGAGGAGCTCTTGTATGCTGCCTATTTGAAAACAGTTATTTTCAGGAGAAAAACCATTATGATTTAAATAGGAATTGTATATGTGTTTATACAAGGCTTTATTTTGTAAAAAGATGAAGAACCTTATGAAAAATACATGACCAAAAAAAAAGAAAACCCAAACCTGTCCTAAATACTTATTCAGTGTGTCTGCGTTGTGTTCTCTGATTTCAATTACACTACCCAAGGGATGTCTGTGAGACTTTTTTAACTAGTCAGAAAGTCTTCCTTTATGCAGTTCTCTCTGTCAATAGACATGAACTCTTTTGAACACAAATGGGTATTATGAATAAACATACCCGTACTTAGTTGAAATAAATGTTTGATGTATCTATAAATATATCAGGAAAACATAGACTGTATCATGAAAGTGTGATACCTGAGACTGAAAAGCACAGTATGGTTTTATGGGAACGGAATTGCCATCAAAGCATATTATTAATCTGAGGTCATTGAGCCTACAGATCTGTCTTCATAGTGGAGTTGATCTGGGATTTGAACCTTCTTGAGAGGAGGGTGGTATACCATGTATACACACCCACACCCCCTCTTTTTACTTTACTGAGAGATTCCTGAATTAAACCCAGGCCAAGTAGACCCTGGAGGCGATACTCTTAATCTGTTTAAGAGCTCATTCTTATCTTTTCCCACTGTCTTTATGTCCAGAATAAGATCTTTTTATATAGTGATTCTTAAACTGCAGAACAGAATTCCCTGTGGGTCTGTTGATGGAGACTTGCAGAGTGGGAGATCAGTAGCTCTGGGAGAAGTGTCAGCAAGTGCAGAAAGCAGGAGAACCTGCGGGAAGCCACTGTGCTGCTTCTTACTGGGACTTCTGGGCTGGAGCATAATATAAGAAAAAGATGGGATATAGCTTCTGGTGATCATGGGCTATCTCTGCTCCTCTCTATACAGTCGATCAGTCTGAAGCCTTGTCTTTGGCACTTAATCCTCTTCTGACACTAATGCCTCCTCACAATGCCTGCAGAAGCGGGAAAAAAATGACAATATTCCTCTGTACTCATCAGCATGCCTGTGAAAGACAGGTTCTTCTGGGCTTGATGCAGTTGTCCAGAAAACAACTG
The DNA here is from genome assembly GCF_047716275.1 of Strix uralensis. Classification (NCBI taxonomy): domain Eukaryota; kingdom Metazoa; phylum Chordata; class Aves; order Strigiformes; family Strigidae; genus Strix; species Strix uralensis. The sequence goes on along the minus strand of NC_133987.1, from coordinate 15,046,503 downwards.
AACCCCTGAAACTTGCCTACAATGACTTGCAGAAGCAGTGGGAAGGCATCACGATGTGTGTTGGAGTAATCACCCCATTGTTAGGCTAAGCTAGATCCAAGAATGGTCAGTAAAGAATAGTTTGATACTCTGCTAATGTTTCCTATGCTGAGTGAAGCATGCTGTCAAAAAGTGTTTCATGCCTCATCTACCACTAAGTATACTACCAAGTGCTTTTAAAGGGTTGTCTCTCATTCATCCAACAGAATGACCTTGACAATTGATTTCATTATCTAGGCAAGTTATTACTGTGTCTTGCTCGCTATTAACTGCAACTCTGGAACTGATAATGTGTTCTTAATTTGAAATAACGTTTTAACTTTGTGGTTGCTGAGGCCAATCAAATGAGAAACAGGAAACCAGCAGAAATCACCAGTGGGAAATGTAGGAATTCTTTTGTTCATTAACATTTTAAAACTACATTGAAATGCTTAGTGATGACTGTAAAGATATATTAGTTTGATTTCATGTAAGTATCCAGTTCTTAGCAAGTGTAAGCCAGTGTATTGCATGAAAGACAAAGTCAGTGGACTGTGCTCTGAAAACAGTATTTTAAAGGATTTTATCAAATCAGAAGGAAAAAGAGAATACAAAAAGTCTATATACTTCTATATATTTTTCTATCGACAGCATCTGCAAGAAATTTGTATTGAAACATCTTTTGAACTTCTCTGTAACTCTTTAACACATCAGAAGATCTTTGAAAATTCAAAGTTGATATTGATCTTCATCCATGTAGTGAAACTTGAGTTTTCAGTTATTCTTTGTTCATTGGAACCAGGTTGTCTTTGTAAGTGTTCAGTTCCATTCATACCAAAGTTGTGTTATCTTCTTTCTTCTGGGGTTTCTGTTGCCCCATCACACGACATCAAAATAACAAGATAAGCAGACAGTGCTGTACTTCTGCATGCAATTTGGTATGAAATGTCTTAATGTGAATTACTGAACAGCTGGACATAGAGACTTTCTTGAAATCTGATCTTGTTATAATCTTGGATTACATCACTAGTTAATTGCTCTATTAGTTGTATGTTGTGGGGATTTTGAGAAGCTGCAGTCCTATATCAGATCCCCAAAAGAATTCTAGATGCTAACCAGGATCTGGCATAGGCTTTTATTAAAGTATTACCTAAGAGGTTTGAGGCCAAGACAACCTGTTCAGGGCTAAACTCTTTAGATCCAGGAAAATTTAGATTGAGATATGTTGTATATTAAGGTTTCATAAAAACAAATCGATAAAAGACCAAATTAGAAATTCTCTAACACAAAGAAACTCCTAGGCAGAGTCTTACATGAACTAGTGTCTTATTTTTTTATAATGTTGACCATCATCTAATGGGGTGGAAGGGAAGCTAACTATGAAAATAAGGTCATCCTGTTAGGAAAGGACTGGTTGTTGCTGATCTATGCTACACTACCATAAACCTACCACAGATCAATTAAGAAGGGTGTTGACTGTTTTTTAAAATCACTAATATCTCAGTTACTGCAACTGAAGGAGGAATAACTAAAGTGAATGTTAAGGGAGGGAGGGTGGTAATTGCTTGCCATGACCTTTCAGCATGCTTTGCTCTTTCCTAATTTTTGAAGTTTCAGTTAAACACTTCTATTTTTTTTCCTACAGTTCCTTGCCATTATATCCCTATGTTACAGAATTTCTTTTTAATGAAAAGCATAAAGGATTTGAAAGGAAGGAATTATCTTGATCCTTATGTTAGAGGTTTCCCACACAGATTTTATTTTTGCCATCAATATGCTTGTGGAAAACAGCTCTTTGGTCCTTCCAGTGCAAAGATAAATTCATATTTGTATTTCTTTTGCAAAAGCCCTTCACTGGACGTCTGTCCTGTAGAGAATACTGATTGTAATGAAAGAAAGATCTTTGTATCTTGTCTATGTCCCATGATGTTAGTTCTATGTATAAGAAGATACAAGCCAAAATGTATTCATTGTATGCCTCAAGCATGTGTTAAAACTATTATTTGAGCAGAGTTCTGCATTCTGAGCAAATCTATGCTGATATGGGGTGTGACTGACAAACATTTGATGATGTCCAAAATTCATATGTTTGAGACACCAGATGGTTCTTTAGAAAATAAAATTTGATTATATATCAGAGGGTGAGAGAAATATTTCATTACGAAAGTGCTTCCAGGCTTCAGGCTGAATGGACAAGTATCATCCTTTAAACATTTTTATAGATCACATTTTTATAGCCACATATAGTCGTATATAAACATTTTTATAGCCACACAAGTCTAACGTATTGGCACATTTTTCTATCTAGTATGGTTCTGTGTTCTTGCTACAAACTTCTGTCATGGACCTCTGGTTTATGGTCCAGTTTGGAAATTATTTTATTGTAATCTTATAAATTGATTTTTTAAATTTTGAAGTATAAAGATTATTGATGAAAGTCCTAGCCATACACGTATTTTTCTTTTATAATCTTGGTGTGGTTTCCTATTTTTGACCTTCATTGATCTCTAAGGGGAGTGCTTCGATTCAAAGCTTTGTTGGGATGTATAAAAATGGCACTGGGATTCTTGCATTTACCTAATGAATTTCTGTGAAACACTGGAAAAGCAAACACTGTGCAGCACATTGTCTGTAAACTTTCACTTTCAGTGCCTGCTAAACCTTTTTGAGTTTCATGATAAATGTTTCTTGCTTTTTACAGCAATTAATAATCTGACATATCAAGGAGAGAAAGTGGGAGGGAAGATGTCCACTATTTTTTTGAGTCCAGCAAAGGGAGAGCATTTTTAGTTCTTATGTGATATATTTTTTATATATGTGTATATATATTGTGATATATTTTTAATAGTGCTAATTAAATTATGATCAGTTTGAAATAGGAGTACGGTTCCTCAGAGTTACCAGGGCCATCCCAGTGTGCACCAGGAAGATAAGTGCATTTCAATAATGTGTGAACAAAGCCCTTTATTATGATGAAAAGGAAACATTGGCTTTTGTTTCAGAGAATTAGGACAATGTGAAATACATATGATGATTAGATACGTAAATGGAAATGTTTTTTCATTATTTGAATTTTCCTAGTCTGTCTCCTGTTAACAATATCTTCTGTAAAGTTTTGTTATTAATGTAAACCCAGATTTTTAAAATCTGAGTGCCATGCAAATGTTGTCTAACATCAAAACAAGTATGTTTTGAAAAGCATTATTCCATATTTTTAAATTTTATTAGAATCTAAATTTTAAAAAAAGCTTATGACTTGCTCAAGTTTCAGATGTTGCTTATTTAGCAAATTGCCCCACTTTAGAACCAAAGAGAAATTTTTTTTTAGAAAAATTCTCCTATATGTAAGCGATGACTCTTTCTAAAGTATAATCCTGAAAAGCAGCAAAGCAACTTTTAAGTCTATTGGTAGTTACAACAAAAACTTTTCTGAATGGGAATAAGGATTTCTTTTTCTTCATGAAGAGTTTAAAAATGGAAGTTAGTTCCATGGTGTCACATTTTGAGACAATACAATTTTACATGAATAGATCATACCACTTTTAAAAGTTTACTTTCTCACATTATCTGAGCTGAAATTGCTAAGAATTTATTTAGGAAGACATATATATTTGGTCCTGTTCATTGGAGTCAGTTATATGCAACTTTTTGGGGTGTTTACTAAACATATTTGGACAGTGGGCTACATAGAATTAGAGAATGTCTGGAGCCACAGCTCACTTGTGACTTTGCCTGCACCACAGCCTGCCCACAGGTGCATTGTAGCTTTTCCCATTTCTTGACTGGAAAGGTACTATCAGAAAATTAGTTTTGGGGGCTTATTGACACGTGATTCTGACTTGCATTTCATTTGATGCAAAATAAATAAATAATGGAGAAGTACTATAAAAGAATAATAAAAAACCCCAACCAACCCAGAGCACCTTGTATAGCTTTTACCTAGTTAAGTAAGCATGAGAGAAATGTGAGGAGTTCAGCACTGAACCCAGGCTGCCCAGCTGGATGATGGAAGTGCTGCAGGTGTTCAGAATTTGAATGGACAAGGCCATGGGCAACCAGATCAACCTTTGCAGTCAGCTTTGCTTTTTTGGGTTAGGCTAGATAATTTCAAGATAGCTTTCAACCAAAAGGGTACGATGATGCCATGAAAACAAATGCTAATATTGCTGAAAATCTTCCATGCAGTTTGATTTTTGAGTTCAGTAGTTCCATATAAAGAGACTACAGTCACACAAAGCTACTAGTAGTCAATCATCAGTATGCAGAACTATTGTGTGAAATGAGCACTCACTACCCTGAGCTGTGTGTACAATAACTGGGTTATAAACACGTGTATCAGTACTCCAAAGGTTGGCTGCAAAAAAGTGTCAGTCAATGCAATTACCTGGTTGTGACCCACTTGAGCACCCTGCAAGAAGAAATACATTAAATACTCCTCATTAACTAGAATGCATATGATGATCCAATTCACTTTTTTCTTAGAGAGTTAGGATTGGAAATGGCTTGTTTTAGGAATGGCAGCAGCCGTTTAATACAGGTAGAGGTTCATTAGTACTTTGCTAATTGGCATCAGTAAGTTTAAGGATCAAGAAAAGAGACTAGGAAGTAAAGTATCTGAACTAGTTTCCTGACCTCATTTCTGTTGCTAGATAACATTAGACTCTGAAAATGTTGGCACCAAACTGAATAGTATATAACCACTAGCTGTTAATTGCCAGTGGAGGAATGAGAGAGGTAGTGAACTCTGAATGTCTTCAATCTTACCCTTAAAAAAGTCATATTCTCTTGCCAGGAAAGGCAATCTGATGAGTCTCTATACTGCCATTAAGTAAAAGGAATTGATCAAAGGTTTTAAACAAGGTTTCTTAGGGATTTTTTGGACCATCGGCAACCACAGCTAATACCTCTTCCTATCCAGACTTGAAAGCTGCCTGTATTCATGAAGACATTTCTTTTCCAAAGAAAAGCTGTTGAATAATTAAGCTAGTTAGTTTCTCTAGTGACACTTGCGTTTACAATTTTTTAAATTTCTCAGCCTGCCAGTAAATTGGAAAGAAAAATAACACTGAAAATCAATATCCTTTAAATGTGTTACCTTTGGAGGTCGCTGAAAGCCTTCAGAGCTGGGCTGACAGACCTGTTTGCTGGGGAGGACATGCAGTTCCTACCAGTGGCACAGCACAGTCCTTGCCATACTAATGTGGCTCCTGTCTGCCTCCCTGTAAGGGATGGTCCTCCTCTGTCCTGCTGAATGTAGGCTGCCGGGCAGTCATTCCTCTGTCTCTGCAGCACACTGTTAGCTCTTGTCTTTTTTTTCAGTGAATTCTTGGCCCCTCCTCTACTATCCGAAGAGGTATTTATTGTGACCTTAAATAGTGAGCATGCTTTCTTAACAAATAAAGCAATATAAAGGGAACTAAGCATGTTAAATAAATGTAGTTATTATTTATAATTTTTTATTTTCAGGAGCTTCTACAGTTGCATAATCATATCCTCTCGTGCAAATATGCAAATAAGATGATAATACTTGATTAGAGTTCTCAAGTTTCCATTCTAACATGTGTGGGTTTTTTTGATTTGGTTTTTTTTTGTTTGCTTTTTTGGGGTGGTTTTGGTGGGTTGGGTTTTTTTTGTTGTTTGTTTGTTTGGGTTTTTTTTTAGAATATCTAGAGCTTTCTTCTCAAAAGGTTTCTTTTGGTGGTGTCTTGATAACAGTGAGTAAAGAAAGAATATTTTTTCATAATTTAAACAGATGACAACTTTCTGATTTTGATGGGTTTCTTGGTTCTACATTTCTACTACTGCCAAACTGGTTGCAGGGATATTTAATAATCTGAATATCTAAAGCTTCTGGGTAACCACCTGTATCTGCTCTCAGAATTGCAAAGAGAATTTGCAGTTTTAAGAGAAGGTACATGTTATCTTTGGTTCTTGGAACCAATTAAAACAATGTCAAAGATAAGAGCATACTTATTTAAGTAGAGGTGTATCATCTAAGATGTTAAAAAGTATGTATGCAAACATTACACCATCCTCAGTAGCACATATGAATATGGTTTTGTCAGCTGAGAACCCTGCCAGATTTTGAAGCTGAGAAATGTGCTTTCTGAGTACTCGGGGAAAATGCCTTCTGTAACAAGTCTCACAGTAGGACTAACTGAAACAAAGTTGGAGCCAAATAATACAGTAAAATTTTGTAACACCTTGCATTTGTAAGGGCCTTCAGAAACATCATCTGTTTCACGATGTAAGGTAACTGTGTAAAATGTATAAATTACTGATTTTATAGACAGAGAAACAGAAACAAGGCGGGTTTAAATAACACAATTTATGTACTTGGTGGTTTTGCTCCCAGGCCCTTGAACATGAAGATCTATGTCTGCCTGCTTTAGCAGAGTTTCTCTGGAAATTAAAGTGCCATATAAGGTTATACCATAATATAAATATCTTGGTTGGTTTAAATTAGAAAATATTTTTTTTCTAACATCAGTGTGAAGAGAAGCAGCACTGTCACATGTAAAAGGAGGTGAGGAAGAACTAGCGATTTGGGGGAGGGGGAGCTACATTCGTTCTGCCTTCTGTGGCTGGGATGGCTCTGCTGTAGAGCAGGCAAAGCAGTGGAAAGACATGGACGTGGCCTGTTGTAAGTGGAGGGATTAGTGAAGCAAATATTTGTGGAGAGATGCAATAGAAAAATTGAAGTGAGCAAATCTGTGCATGTGTAAATCCTTCTCAGCTAACATAGCTACTGTACAGTTCAGAAGCACTGGTCTAGCAGTGCTCTACTTCTTCTACAAAAGGACGGTTCAAATAGCTTTTCTGGCCATGCAGATGTCCGTGCAGTGAGAGTTTGGGGAGGTCAGTGACAGCCATGTGAAGTGGAGCTGAATCACCAGCACAGATTTCAGGAAAGCTCTGTCTTGGAAAGTTGCACTGAAATATGTACCATGAAGCTAACCAATAATGTTGTTGGTCTTCACTGACCGCTTCAAGCTACTGACACTCAGAAAGGTTGGACTGTGAATTTCTGCCTCCGTTGCATTCCTTTCCAGATGAGGCAGCTCATCTTAAAATAATTTGCATCTCTAAGATGCAAAGTAAGCTGTGTTTTGCAGACTCTTCTGGGTTGATCCTGGTCACGTTACCCAGCAAGCTGTCTGGAAATAGCAACAGAAAACAAGCTCTTCTGTTCTAAGGCAATTTATAAAAATCATCATAGTCCCATTAACATCTGAAAAGGTATGATAGTCTACCTTATCTGATGCTCTGACTCCCTGTAATTTACCCCACATGTTACTTTGCAGTGGGCAGAATGTGATAAGCACTGGAAGGCATCAGCAGTTAGGAACTAGCAAACTGTTAGCCTATCCTTTTTGGAAAATTAATAACTTGAAAATACTTTCAGCAAAAGTTTGTCTTGCAGCCTCAAACCTTACTTAGCTTGATGAGCTCAGCATGTTAAGAGTATATAGGGAATTTCAGTAAAAAAGTTTATGTGTATCTAGTGATAGTAATTGTTTTAAAGAATTCAGATCCATGAACTAGATGTGAGTTCACTGGGAATGGGGTATTGGTTTTAGGGAGATATTGGAGCTTTTATCTTCTTCCTGCCCTTAACTTGCTGAAAACTGTAGTGCTGCCTGGCAGATGTGCACATTTCAGCCATTAACCTTATGCTGTCCAGTGCCTTTCTCAACAGTGTAACAATGTCCTTGTCACTGTTATCCCAGAACTACAGCCAACAGTTACTCAGATAATACTCTTCAGCAGATTTAAGAGCCCATCTGACAGTGACCGATGTTGAACACTGGTCCTGTAAGCCCAGAATTTCTCATTTGGCTCATGGCTCCCATTAACTTCCAGGTGTAGTTATCTTGTCCCTGGCATGCCAGGGCACATGCAAACCTCCTGAACTGTCTTTATTCTGGTTCTGTGGGTTGAATAGAGCATAAATGGCTCTTAGTCAGGGCCATGGGGAGAAGGTTTATCAAACAGCACTGAGCACCATCTGTGCTTATATGTAAAAATGTATTAGGGTTTAAAATGTCAACAATAAATTAAGCCAGGTGTTCCAACATAAAAGCTTTACTGCTGTTCTCTTGTGAGAAATCTAATTAGGATGTATTAGTTGGTAAAACAGTAGGTGCTCATGTACAGTGTGCTTTCAGCCGTCTTCATAATAAGATCTCTTTCTTTTCCCACAGTTTATCACAGAAAGCTAATTTTCCTCTATTTGCCTTACAAGTACAACAGTTACCCATCTTGATATTTGCACTGTCTCATCCCTGTAGTATAGATTTTAATGACTTTCCTGTCAGGTTTGCTGCAGTATCTTTTGGATGGGTAAATCGGGTTCACATGCGCTGTTCCCAGGCAGCCCCGCTCCTCTGAGGCTGGGTTTTCCTGTATCTGTGGGGAGTGGGTGTTCCAAGACACACAGGTATCATAGTTTGCCTCTGTCTAGGCTGTGCTGATGAGATAGAAACTTGGCCATCATGTGAAGATGATCTCTTTTGTAGCAATGCATGATGTTGCAGAAGAAAAATGGACCATCTAAAGGCAAATGGAACATTTTAAATACTCATTTTAAAGGGATATGAGTGGATGTATGGGAGAGATTTTAGAAACTCTGACAGTAGAAAGAAAAGACACAAGAAAGAGCTAGCTGAACAAGTAGAATGGAAATGACGAAGTATGTAAAATACGTGACTGACTAAATACCAAATTGGAAAAGATATAATAAGGGCAGAAAAAGGCAGCTCATTTTGAATTAATACTGTGTCTGTCTTGGCATCGTCTCAGTGGTATTCTTGATGAAGAGCAAGAAACTGAAGTTGAGAAGCTTGAGGGCATCTTTCAGTGGCCTTGGTGATTTCACAAAATACCAAATAATGTTGGAAGAATGAGGCTGACAAGTTTGTTGTGCCCATTTTGAAATCTTTTTTTTTGAAAGAGAACCTGAAATGTCTGTGACTTACGAACATAAGGCAGTGCCTGAGTACTTGCACCTGAAGGCAGTATTAGTCTCATGGTGTGGTTAAAATATGCACTATTTGGAAACTGTATGTTGCAGGATGGAGTTAAAAATGAGTTGTCTGTCTGAACGCTAAGCTTCCTAGTTGTCAGCTTAGGCAAGCTGTGTATCTCATTCAGTGTTCTGAAGACTTCTTTGGAACAGGATTCTGTAACAGAAAATTATTATGAGAGCTGTCAAGTCTTGCTGATTCAGTCTATGATGGGCAGTTTGCAAATGGAAAGCAAAATGATAAATCCTTATAATTCTACTACTTCCTCCAATTGAGCTACATAACTGATTTCTGAGCTGCTCCAAATCATACTTTGTCCTTTAAAATCAGACATGGAAGAGAGAGAGCACTGGGGAAAATCAGAGGGTCAAATAAAAAAGGCCGTGGAAATTGAGCTGGGAAGAAGCCAGAAGGTTTTCAGGCTTCAACCCAAAATTTTTCTAGTGAGAACAGCAAAAGTAAAAAGGGGCTTCCAGATGGGTGGTTGACATTAAAATGTATTTTATTGCTTTATGTGTGCAATACAGAACCAACAAAATATTTCTGTTTTAAAAGCATTTGCAAAAAAAAAAAAGTTGTGTCATCAGACTTGTTAGAGCCATACTGAAAAAATAAGTAAACGGGGATAAGGTGAATATTACTGTATTTATCTGTAGAATTAAAATTGAAGTAGTCTTTATACTAGGATTTTCCTGATCTCCTTGTACCCATTTCTCAAATGCAATTTGTGTGAGAGTAGCTGTGCTTAGAAGATTTCTGGAGTCAAATACTGGGTGTAAGTGGTAGAAAAGCCTAGGACCTTAAACTGCTACTTTCTAAGAGTCTTGAGGTATTTTACAAGTAGAATTAAACTCCACAGCATTCTTGATATGTGACTAATGTCTTTTTGCCAATGAAAAACAGATCTAAATGAGAATGTTTTCATAGTATGAATATCCATAAATGGGATGTATATCTGAATGTATTCAGATTCAACATGATGTTTGGAGGCGTGGAGGTAGAACTGAATAAACCTCAGCCTTTGACTGCAGACCTAGATGGAAACATGAAACAATCACTATCTAACAGGGAACATTTTCCAATTAGAAACATACAACCAGTGCTTCTTAAATATATAATTATTACCTTCCATTCACAAAAGAATATGAAAGTAGAACGATTTAGTGATACTGAGTATTTTTTTCTGGTCAAATACCCCCTGAGTGACCATCTAAATATCATCCATCCAGATTTTCTGACTGACATGGCTTATGAGCAGAGCTCTTCATAAATACTTGATAAAATATACTAGATAAGATTTTTTTTTATTTAGAGCCTATGGTGAACATAATTGTGACAAAGTAACATTATTGACTGCAGAACAAATGCAAAGTAACATTATTGACTGCAGAACAAATGTAAATCTGTCTTGTCGATGTTGGTCTAATAGTCTTAAATTTCACTTAGTCATGAAAATTTTCTTAGCCCTGTCTTTGCAATGAAAAAAACCAAAATCAACCAATCATGTTGTCTTCATTATATAATAAGCAAACATACTATTTTTTTGTTGATGATTACAAGATGAATTTATTATTCATTGGAAGACTGAAATGAAAACAGCCTAAAATATATTAATTTTGCTTTTTAATTAAAAAATATTAAAAAATTGAAGTTGTAGAATTCAGTAGACAATTAGTGTTTTGAATTGTCTGATGGTGTGGTCTAGAAGTAACACAGATCCTGATAAAACTTTTTTAAAAAAAAACCCCAAACAAAAAAAAAACCCAAAACAACAAAAAAACCCACAACAACAAAAAAACCCCAAACCAACTCCTCCCCCCCCAAAAACCCCAACCCACCTTGTAAAATTCTTTCAAAACCGTACTAAACTCAATGCAAAATCTCTATGAATGTGACTGGGTCCCTAGGCTGTCGCTTCTCATATGGCATACAGAACAGATTACCACCTCTGACCAGCAGTAAGAAAGAACGTAACCTCTACAGATGGTAAGCAATGGATTTCTTTGCCAGGATTTTGAAGCATCCACTAAACATCTGATCATCTCTAACTGAGTATGGAATTGTACAGCACACCCCAAACCTATAGTATATAAACAGTACCTGAAACTCCTTATGGCATTTTTCAGAAAGCTGGCTCATTTATCCATTCTGGTAGATGTCATACCAACCTGCATTTGGTGTGAGTTGCTTGTTCATTTTGAAATTGTTAATATTTTATATTGACATGAGCATAACAAAGTAACTCACTTTAATTTTTCTGCAAATCATTAATTATGCTTAGTTACAATGTACTCTCTGAGGAACCTTGTGACTTCTTGTGAGTGTATGAAAGGTGCTGGGTGGCTGATGGAAAGTAGTACTCAGAATTTGTGAGGAGTTGGACTGGAACAGAAAATACTTCACTCTGACATGGTTTTAAATTGGGTTTTCCACTGATTTACCAGTGTAGTATACTATATGGAAATACAGTCACTTCCTTAAGGAGAAGAAAAGAGATATCATAAAAGATGCAACAATATTATTATGGTAAATTTTTTTCTTCATTTAAAATAACCCAAACCCATACCAAGGCATTGCCATTTCAAATAGAATATGATTATATTCCTGCCCTGTTTTCCTGTTCATAGTTTTGTCTGAAACACGCAGATGAAAAAACAACATAGGTTTATAAGTAGAAATCTGTCCCTGCATCACCCCAAACAATTCTTATCACTTAGCTCATCAGAAATGTCATTCATGTGCCTGATGTATCTCTGCTTGAAGTGTGTAGTCTAAAAATGATGACATCATGAGGGGTGATTCAAACCAAGCAGATCTTTGTGTGTGTCTGATATGATGTATCCCTCCCTAGGCATTCGTTTCTGTTCTGTGCTAGGAGTACTGCAAATCAAGAAAGGTGATTAATGTTTTTCACTCAGCAGCTCCTTCATACTATGCTTTTAAAGCACATGAGAAGATAATGGCCCAGCCCCTCTGTGGGGTTAATTGTTAGGACTATTCTAGGGAGTGTCATGACAAGGTTAAAATATTCAAACTATTATCAAAAGTTTAAGCTTTTAGTTTAGAAACTAGTAATTGTGAAATAGAGATAGAAAAATGTTTCAAAAGCAGATGTCACATTTTATATGGGCAGTGTTGTCTCACATTAGACATCTACATCCACCTACATTCTTCTGCCAAATACATAGAGATGAAAAAAGATTGATTACATGTTTTTCTGAGTACAAGTCAAGCAGCATACTTCTGTGCTAACTCTGTAAGTGCTGCTGCAAGACAGTTTCAGAAAAAATGTGAAATGTTGGAATGTATTACTAAATCACAGGAGGTATGTTTACTGTGTAAACTCCAGTTAATTTGACATTATGCCCTTCTTGATAGTTGACTAACAATAAAACTCACCTCTTATTATTACTTCTGACAGTAGTGTTAGCTGACTGATACAGTGACCTTTTAAAACATTTGATCGAAAAAGTCCCATTAAGACTATTAAAGACAACCTTTGCAACCCAAAAACAAAACCACAGAAATGTAAGATTTGTTATTTAAATGCCTAATCCTTGTCTCACTTTGGTTTTACAGTTTTAATCTCCTGTGATGTACAGAAACACTGTGTTCTGATGAAAGAACGTTCTTTCACCAGAAATCTAATGTGGAAAGATGGGGTTGCTAAATTGCAATCTAAACATGGAAGAAACACTAACTGAAAGTGGTCAACTACCAAGTTCTACTTTAATTTGCCAGAGTTTTAAAACTTCCTTAAATCTTCTCAAGCTTACCTGGTTTCATTTTCACATTTGTTCAGAACTATTAATATTAAATACTCTTGGCATCAATGGGAATTTAGATACGGAGCAGAAAATACATCCCTCTGGACTCTGTATCCAAATTTTTAACCAGTATCTAATAGATTTTATTTCTATTTATTTTTTATGAAACCTTTTATTATTAATAGTGTTCTCAAAATAAGCTAATGAACTGTAATAGATTTGCATGGTTATGAAGATCGATAATTTATTCATGGAGATGGCACACAGAATAAAGAATTGGCATCAATTCTGCTAGAAGTTAGCTGAGAATACACACTGCTCCTCACTGTTTTGGGGCTTTTCACAGCAGTTTTCAATGAAACGAAAATAGAGGAAAATTCCACTTAAGAGAAGTGTCCTGTTTGAAATATTTTTCAGAGTAGTTTTGAAATAATTCTGGCTCTGAAATTATCTAGATGTGATTTAAAAATTTCTGAAATACAAGAAATAGTATATCCTGCCAGCATATGTGTTCTGGGTTGCAGTAGGGCAGAAATATTTTTTCTTCAGTATTTGCATTAATCAAACACTTTTTCATCCAGTTCAGAACAAATCTGTATGTCTATAGCTCTGTGAGTACAGGCAAATGAATCATGCTTCATATAGTCAGCAATAAATTACCTGAAACTCTACTAGCTTTTGCGTTCTTGCAACAGTTAATGAGACTGAATCTTACATTGGGTATCAGAACACACTGGCAGTTCATGGGCCCTAAGTAGGGATGTTGATTTAGTGGGACTGAACTGAAAATAATATTCTTTTTTTCCACCTTCCTTCTAAATATTGCATAAAATTAAATCCTCGCATCATCCCCTGGGAGGAATGGTATGTATTACCAGAGTAAGGCAAACAGCTTACAGCAGTCAGTGCTCTCAGCCAATGTGGCCCTCACCACCAAGTACAAATGGTTCATTGCCCACTCTTCAGACAACTTTGATCACGACTTGAAATTCTAAACTGTTATTTTTCTAAAGAGATATTAAGCCATGGGTTCTCTGAAACTGCGTGCTCTAACAAATGTATGAAATATTTACTATCCAGGGGGTTGATATCTGAAATATATAATCTGTGGTGAGAGCTCATGTTTTGGGAGGACATACTTTCCCCATCAGGGAATTTCACTTTGAGTTGTTGTTCAGTGAGTCATGTTTAGTGGTTGGAATGAATCTGAGTTATGGCATGAAATTCGCTTTCTGTGAACGTTTATGTCTGACCTTTTTGCTCATACATCTTTTAGAGCAGCACTGAGTAAATGGGAAGGTTTGGTAAAAGACCTATTGTATTTCAGATTTACAGAGTGTGCAGTGTTGGAATTTGCTCAGTAATAAATGACTGGGCAAACTGAAACAGAGATGCTGGATGTGCTGCAAAAACATCACAATAAAAAGTGTGTTGTATAGGGGACTTTCAATGACACAGGAGAATGCAATATAATTTTGTAATTTCCATTCTTTATTAGAGAAAAATAAGCTGCAAATTTAAGCACTGAAACTGAACCAGATTACTTCAGAGATGTTCAAAGCAGGGATTATTTTTCAGGTTGCACAAGAAAAAACAGGGTGGCAGTGACAACAGTATTAACTTTAGTTTTGTGGTGATTCTTGGTACTGACAAGTCCTAAAATATTACTGACAGAGTTTCTTGTTTGGTTGGGGTTTTTTTGTTTTGTTTTGTTTTTTTAATGAAGTAGGTAGAACCAGATAGCAATTAATATTCTGTAATCTTTGGAAGAGAAATCTGGATTTAATTTCCAACATGACATGTTATAATGACAACTGGAGATTGTGTTAATTATCATTCTAATCTGTCCCCACATACTTAGGCAACAGTTATATTCGTTCCCAAATTCATGTCTTGCAAACACGAGTGGTATAAGCTATAGCTTTGCCTGAAAGTCAGATGAAATGGTACATTCTTCTTAATTTTTTTTTAATAGCATCAAGGTCTACCTGAAAAGAATTCTTTCAGTTACAAAAGAAAAAAATGTTCTGACCTATTTCTCCTTCCCCTTTGATTGTCAGCATTTGTGGATATCCAGATAGGCACTGCATAGGCTTTCATAACTTAAATATCTCCAGAAGCAGAAATAGCCTGCAGAGACTAGAGCAGAGCTGTGAATATTTGTGGGTTTTCTTCTTCATTTCACAGATGCTGTTAATCCTTCCTCTCAGAGATATGCTGGTTATAGTCTGAGGCTGTTCAAGGGCCTTGAACTTGCCAGGTTTAAATTGTGTTGTTTAATGATACTGTGCCATACCGGTTCATTTCCCTTGCTATGTAAAAAGATTAAGATGATCCAAATTATGTTAACTCGTAAGGCCTTGTGAGCTGTCACACTGAATTGGCTGTACTCACACTGCTCTAACACAGGACATACATGTCTTTCTGAATACTGGAATTGGAGATAAACATGTTCCTCACAACTGGCACTTTACACTTTGGCTACCAGAGACACTAATCTTGCTTTAACAATATACTGCAAGCACCCATGTGTTTCTGTTATTTTTATTGTACCAGGGCAGGGAGACTCTTAAAGAGAAATATTTCTTATTGCATTAATAATTATGTCTTAATTCATAGTATGGATGCTGTCATTTGATATAGACACAGATAATTCCCTTACAGTCAATGTCTTTAGTCAGACATATTTCACATAAGGGATATCACAAGTCAGAGAACGGTGGGGTGTAGAAGTGGCATGTGTGTGTGTTTCTCCTTGATAGTTTACACAATTTGTATTAAGAAAGAAAAAAATACTTGCAACGGAAGTGTTTGGGTGTTTTTTCTGAAATCATCCAAAGTCAATTATCCAATAGCTAAGAGCACCCAACCTCCAGTAAAAAAAAAAAAGTCTCAACCTTTTGCAAATATTCTGTATAGAAGAGCATCTGAGTTTCTTGCGAGTTGCCAGGTGATCCTGGTTGCACGGTTAATAGTGATATGGCTTTTCATTGAGAAGAATCCAAACATATCCATCCTGGGATCCTGACATTTGGTTATCCAATTAAAGAAAACATTCCACAACACCAGAAGATAACTAGAACCATGCTGTCAGAAGTCAGTAGCTAATATCAGGTGAGATTTCAAAAAGCAACTATTGATTTGTGCATCTGTCTCCATATGTTACTTCTTAAATTGATTACTTTTCTAAAATTCCTGTTAACCAGCTGCTGTCACTGGTTCATTTGAATCTATGATTTTTTAGTTCTTTTTTTATCTATACAGGAAGCACTGAAAAAAGGAAAGTAGCTGGATACATTGAGTTTTGAAAGCTATAGTGAGTTCCTACAGGAACTGACATATTAGTCAGAAGCTCTACACTGAAATGAGAAGACAGTTTAAATTTGGAAAGGTTTAGATCATTTTCCTTATTATAAAGAACACTTTATTATCAACATTAATGGAGACGATTATCTTTGAGTTCGGGTCACATGGTAAAACATTACTGGTTCCAAACATGTCAAGAAGAGTCCATGGAGTATCACCTCACTCTTTACACAGTGGAACAGTCCAATATACTTGAAAAGTGGGATGTGAGAGGAAGCTGGCCCAGGCCTGAAATGTGAAGACATATCAGTCTGAGCCTGAAAGAGTAAATTGCAGGATATTTACCTTTCTACCTTTTTAAAGAAATCTGCCTATCTTCCTTTGAACCGATTTTCATATCTTTTCTCTGTGGCCAACTAGTGAATTTAGTCATCCCTTCCATTCCGGTTGCTCTTCTCTCCCTGAAGTGTTCCTGAAGAACAAATAAACAAAAGGACTCAAAACAAGTCTCCAAGTTAGATTCTACCTACACTTGTAGGCAAGCAGCAGTCATGTGTAGTCCATCATGATGCTGATTTTTGTTTGTAGATTAACTCTCAAACCAACTCTGAAACCCACCATCTGCTTAGTCTAAGCTTTCTTCCTGTTCCATCCAGGATGAAGTAATTTAGCAGCAGAAGAACCTTACACAAAGAAAATTAGAAAGGTTTTCAGAAGAGCTGAAGCTGCTATGCTTTTAATTAAATCTCCCTGGTGTTTTTGTAGTTTTGGGGAAGTTTGAGGTTTAGGGAAAGAAGCATTTGAAATAAACTCCAGAAAGTTAAAAAAACCATCCCGGATATGGTCACATATTCTCATGAATGTCCAATAAATGATAAAAGCTGATTATTTTTTCTGTTATAAACTTGAGGAATAAAAGAATGAACTATCAAAAAATTCCCTTTTGGTTTGTGTGATGGTTGAATCTGACTGCTAAGCATGACAATATGTACAAATGCTGTCACTACCCTGGGAATTATTAGTACTTGCTTAATCACATTAATTAGTGCCCTTTAATGCCCTTTAGTGACATCTTTTCACTTGCAGAAACTTTCTGTTATGGATTTTGTTGAATTAGAAAATATTTTTATGATATTTTCTCTTTCAATACCATTTTAACCTTCTAAAGCTTTTTAGAGTACATATCCTATGATAACTCAATTTCCTGTCTTAATTGTACATTGTTACTTACCAAGATGGAGTGAGCGTGCTGAAAATACCAATTCTCCACTTCAGTGGCCCGTCTGGAGAGGAACATGGCTTTGAGAGGCAGGGACACTGGAAGAGCTCTAAGTGAACAAGAAAGGTGCATGGGGGAGGCATAGCAAAATGTAGCCCTAGTTTTTCACCTTACCCTTTCAAAAAAGAGTTGCTTAAGACTATCTTTTAAAATATTTTTGAATTCTAGAAAGGTGCTAGTTTGACAATCCAGAAAAGAAAGAGCTCTTTTGGGTGCAGTACTTGATTTATGCTTGCCCTCTGGCAATCATTTTTAATACTACAAGGAAGCATCCAATAGACTATAATTTTGCTGACACACAGGTGAAGATCACTACTGAAGTACTATCAAGTTCAAGTTAATTTTACAGAAGTCCTCAAGTATCAGTAACACACATATCATGGATACAGTCAAGCTGCACTGAGGTTTTAGTGATGAAATGGCTCAATATGGCATGCTGAGTTGTTTGTTCTCTCTCCCCACTTAATGCTGATTTTTTCTTCTTACTGAAAATGGTTGTAATAGGTCAAGACAACCATCGAATTTTGACAGTTATTTGAAATTTTTTGTCACATCCTACTGAAAGTCCCAAAATTATTCACTAACATTCCTTTTATTTCCTGCTTCTACTTCCATCTAAATGAAGATGGTATTCCCAGTTCTGTTTTCTTTGTGCAATTTTTCAGCACTAGATTTCTGTGTTGCCCATTCTGACTGTTGTATCTAGCTCTTGCCTTTAGTGCCCTATATTTGCAGTGCAGGCTTCACTGTGGCAGGAATAACTTTTTTTTTTCCTCTTTTTTTTCTGTATGCACACAATAATTGAACTGTGGTTCATGTTGCTGGCTTTTGTGCACACTGCTTCAGTAGCAAAATTACTGAAAGGCAGAAAATGGAGGTGGTTCTTGGGGGAAAAACATGGTATTTGGAAGTGCTCGAAGAAGCCAAACTCCTCCTGGGCATCTCATTCACTAGAGAAAATATAGTCTACAGGATTGTTTATGTATGCTACACTAAACTGTGTGGTCCTGTATTGTATGCTGAATGAAGATCCAATGTCTGTTAAAAGGCTCTTGGAAATCCCATTGTAAAGAGAAAACATGTATTCCCTGAGCAAATAGGAGTAATCATGTCATCCTTGAGCTTATGTTTCTTCTCATTTTTGCCATTCTAAAATTATTCGTAAAGACTATATGGACAAGGGGGTGAATAGATAATCTACGTAGATCAAGTCTTAACTGTGATCAGGTGCATATTGCAATGTTTGGATAATATCCTCTGCTGAAGGAAATCAATTTTTATTGCTATTTACACATGATTTCAGCATAGAAGCTTTTGCCGTCACTTCAGGTGCCTGCTGTGAACTGGTGGTACACTAAAACAAAAAATATTTTGAAGAAAATGTATGTGATAAAATCCCAGAGTAAACATTTAATAAAATTAAGTTATTTTCTATTTGAGCTTGGAGCTTTAGAAGCTGAATGTATGAGTTTGTCTGTAGGGGTTGCAGTAGCCATCAGGTGCCCAACCAAGAGTCTCAGAATTTCAGTATGAATGTACATTGGGCAAGTCTGGGCTCTAACAACCTTGGAGGATGAGCCTTTTGCTATGGATTTCACTTATTCTTTGAGGACAAATGAGATTTAGGTGAGACTTTTCTATCTTAAGGTGTAGGTATCTACATGTAAGCTCTAGGCATCTTGATTCCTTTCATAATTAATGGACAGGCTTTCTTTCATCTCATCCTAAGGCTGACATCTAAAACAACTTAGGTGAATACTAGGTTTCTGTTCATTGACTTCAAAAGGAATCAAGCTGACTAGCTTACTTGAAGGTATCCAAGTGTATGGGAGAAGCTCATGCCAAGTGTCTAAAATAAAAAGGGGTTCAAGAAGTTGAAATAAATTAATTCTTAAAGTTAGTGGCATAGTATCTGGGAATGCAGGTTTATTACTAAGCAGAATTAATCATGGCCCTAAATGCAACCATGCTGTGGTTAGAGAGATGAAGGGAAGGGTACACAAGTCTGTGCTAACAGAAAACAGGAGTGCCTTCACTTCCCTTGGCTATATTTGTTTCTCTGTTCTGTGTTCTCAAGGTAGAAGGTTAAGTAAACTGAATATGAAGTTCTGGCTTCCACTGCCAAATCTTCTGCTTACCTCTAAGGAGATATCTTGAGTTTGAAATGTCTTGGAAGGGAGCAAAATACACAGTACATCTGCCATTGGTTCCAGTTCTTAAAACACCTTCCAAGTAAAGTCTTATTTTAGATGATAAAGTTGTAGCTTAGGGCAGTGTTTGCTTTGAAATCATCTGTGCAATAACTTATTCCAGCAGTTATCAGAAAGAAGCAAAACGTCCCCATAATTTTGGCATAAGCTAGCAGAATAGGATATTTTCATTATAGTTTGGGATATTTAAAATTATGCCTCCCCTGAATGAAACACACAGTGCTATTAAATAACTTTACATTAAGGCAATGGGCAAAACTCCCAGTGAATCAAGGTTCACTGTGTTCCTATCATTCCAGACAAGCAGGGAGGACAGACTTGCTGTGCATTCTGATCTGGAATTGCTTCACCTTATGGCTTGGATAATGAGATATTGATTTTTACAGAGCAGTTCATGTTAGAGGAAAAATGAGAGACTCAGTTGCAATTATGAAAGTCATTTACAATTGAAAGTGGGGAAAGGTTTTCTTTCTGGGTAGCAGATAATAGTCTTTAGCTAAGCCTTTCCCATAGTTGCCAGGACTTTATACAGAGATAAAAAAATGAAAATAAAAAGACTCTCTCAAATATATATACTTCTATATATTTGTGATAGTTACTTACAAAAAAAATTTGAAAAGAAGAAGAAATATTTGTGATAGTTACTTAAAAGATGTCCTCAAACAATTTTTCAGGAAAGATAAATTGAGTTTGTTAAATAACTAATGTCTCAAAGCCCTAGTCCCAGGGACTTTGCACAAAAATCTAGCAAGGCTATCTGGTTTCAGCTGCTCTTAGCAATCTTTTCAGCTGACCTACAACTGCTGAAACAGCAGAAAACATAACCTTCAAGTTGCTCTTTTCTTTTTACAAGCACAACATTACTCATTCCTAAACTCAGTTGTCTGCTTTCACTAAAATCAAACTCTTCCTCCCTAGGCATGGGTCTCTGGCAGCCTTTCTTGGGATTGGATGGAAGAGGGCGTGGAGCGCGCAGGAGGCTGCGTGGCTGGGCAGGCCGGAACAGTGCCAGGTCCCGCTGCACTGGGGCTGGCAGCAATGGAATTACCTTGCTTCACAGTAGCTGGTGTGGTGCTGTGCTTTGCATTTGTGATGCAAACAGTGTCAGTAACACACCAGTTGTTTAGCTATTGCTGAACAGTGCTTGCACAGTGTTGGGCCTTTCTGTTTCTCATTCTGTCCACTCCCACAGTGAGTATATTAGGGGGTGGCAAAAGGTTGGGAGGGGAACCACATGGGTCATCTGACCCAATTGGCCAAAAGTATGTTCAGTGCCATATAACGTCATGCTCAGCAATATGCATGGCAGGGTTTAGTCTTTCCAAGGTAGCCTTTTCTCAGAGACTGACTGGGCACTGGTCTGCTAGTGGTGAGGAACTGCCTTTGCATGAATTGGTTTTTTTCTTTTTCCTTCTCTTATTAAATTGTCTTTATCTCCATCCACAAGTGTTCTTTCTTTTGATGTTCTGATTCTCTCC
Organism: Strix uralensis; assembly: GCF_047716275.1. Lineage (NCBI taxonomy): Eukaryota > Metazoa > Chordata > Aves > Strigiformes > Strigidae > Strix > Strix uralensis. The sequence goes on along the minus strand of NC_133987.1, from coordinate 15,025,419 downwards.
CCTATGCTGCTGCAGGGGGAGTGAGCAAGCAGCTGGCTGGGTGCTTAGTTGCTGGCCAGGCTCAACGCATCATAGCTAACAACATTTTCAGAGGGCCCGATAGAAGCATCACCTTTCTGCTTGGAAGGGTGGTGGCTTCCCCTTCGGCCCCGTTGAAAACACAGCAGTAAGACACTAGTCTCCTGTTTTCTCTTTCCCTCCTTCTTCCTCTCTCTTGCCTCTCCCCCTGAATTTTCCCTCCCAGTAGCTGCTACTCCTTGCTCCACCACTGCACTATTTGCTGGAGTTGCCTTGCCCAGTTTGCTGCAGGTATTGTGGCAGAGGGCACATGGTAGGCTGCACCCAGGCAGTCATTGCCACAAGTGCTTCTTTGAAGTTTGATCATATTCTGCTTGTTGAGAACTTACATCAATTTCTACATGTGATTTCAGGTTAATACCTTAATACATTTAATTTATAAAATTTAGTTTTTCCACTAAAAGGCTGATTAGCAGTCTAATTGGTAGTCTTCTTGTGGGATATTATGCTCTCCAGCCCTATTTAGAGTAACTTTATTATGAAATTTTTAATACCTAGTTAAATTATTTGCTCAGGAGGAGTATTTGTGTGAATAACACAGATGATGTCTTCAGTGCTTTCTGGCTAGGAAAAAATTAGACAAATAGGTCCTTCAGTATTTGCTTTTCAGTTTTTCCTGGAAGACACTGTGCTGCTTTTAACTGTTCCCTCAGGAATACTTGTTAGAGGGCAAGAATGCTAAATAGGATTGTTAACGTGTTCTTTACAGTTGAATGACTACATAAAGTAGGGGAATATTAGAGAATATTTTTTGTTTTACATATGGACCACTTCTTATCTCTGGAGAGGTAAAAAGTTATGTTTCTGTTTCTATTAGTAATTGCCCTGCTATGACCTCTCCTCTGTTTTTATTCTCTGTTACTTTTCTGTTTGAATGCTTATAAGTTGCCCTGCAACTTTGAGTATCTCCAGACCAATAAAATAAATTAAAAATGTGACTATGAAAACATTGTATTGAAGGAAAGTAATGAAATGAAGGTGGAAAATGCCATAATAAATTATATATTTTAATAAATGACTGTACATTGTAGAATTTCAATTACAGGAAAACATACTTTACACAAGTAATTACTAAAGAAATTACTGGAGAAGCACATCCAGTCGTTGAATTACAGGACACAAATTCTTACTCTGATTGCATCTTCCGTTGTGAGGAGGGTAATCACAGGGAAACACCACGCTCTAATAACACCATCTCTTTAGGATTAGAACTTAATGCTGGATGGGGAATGTGGAAAGATTAATAAAAGGTTGTTGCTTCATGTGCACAAAGAGAATGAATGAAACTAGTTAAACGCAAAGCAAGAGCTTTGATTGTTGGCAGGTAACCTAAGCATTTCTTGTCTTGTACGTGCCTTTCAGTAGGTATTTGGGTTCAGTGTGTCTTTAGGATATCTGTGAATGTGTTATGTATGCATACCCATGGCTTGCTTGTGCGCATTCTATGTACACAGTGTAATTATAACCTTAAGAAGAGAGTGGAACATACCTGTAATATGGTAGGAAATACTGTGTTTCCCTGTTATGGAGTGTCTTTTACACGAGATTGAGATTTTGGTGGCTTTATAGTCCCTTTTGGATGAGAGCTAATAGCTGAAATGTTTGTCATAATTCAAATGGGTATCACATGCTTTGTTACCATAAGGATCTGTAGCATCACCTCTCAACCTCCCAACCATCCCTGGAGCTATCAGCAGGGTCAGTACAATCCAATCAGATCTTACCCATCTGGATTGGGAACTTTAAGGCAGAGACTGGTGCCGCTCCAGGATAGGAAAAGCTGAGCTGGACTATTCACAGTGGTGAATATAACATGTCCCAAGGTATCTTCATGTTTCAGGGTTCAGCGTCCAGCTGACCTGTGGGGAAGAGGTCTCATCTGGCAGTGGCTTTCAAAAGGGGAAAGAAAATGGTAAGTGTCTTGAATGGAGGTGTGACAGAAGTAGTTTGCAGCAGGGACCTGCTTTTTTGATTGCTGTATGTTGGAAATAAGAAAAGCTGGGGAAAAAAAAAGTTTAAAAAAATCTAATGTAAACATTGAAAATTAACAGATTACATGGGAAAAACATACAGTATATGCAATGTGATGTTATATGCACAAAATTAGCAAAACAAAAAATAGAAGTGTAATCTCATTCATTTAGTGTAACTATTTCCTCAGGTGATGTGTGGACCCACATCGTTTTTCTGTTGCTTCATACCTGAGACCAGTCTATTGATTCTAAAGTGTTTGTTTACATCTTAGATGATAAAGGTTATATTTGGTAACCTTTTTTTTTTTTAAAAAAAAAAAAAGACTCTGTGCAAGTCTGTATTTTGCGGGGCATTTTCTTTTAACCCCAATAATTGACCTTTTATTGTGTAACTAGACATCTTTCTCTGCCCTGATGTTAGTAAGGACTGAGTTTAGAAATATTGATATATTTTTAACTGCTGTCAAAGCAAAGAAACTTGTCCGTTTTTGTCCTCTAGATTTTCTATTAATGCCATACTTTTTTCTTTTCTCCACTGGTAATATTGTTTTTTTATGCTTCCTTAGTCTATTCTTCTTGTGCTGTGAGTTCAAGAATGTTCTTGTAGAACCTGGTTATATTTTCATCCTAATGTCACCAGTGAGTCAGTTCAGCACATATTCTTATTACAGTGTTACTCTAGACTTTTTTTATTTAGTAAAAAACATCTGAGTTCTTTTTGAATTTTCTGTGCAAAAATAATCCGTAAAGGTCTCCAGTAGACACTGTACAAAGAAAAATGCATCTATGGGAATACAGTTTATTCCTGCTGCCTGGTATTGCTACAGGTTTTTGATCAACCCCTTACAGAAGAAATGAGAAGTTCTTTTGCTTAATTTCCCTTTTATTTTCTCTTGATAATGATTTAAACATTTATTAGCTTCTCTTCCTGAAATAATATGTATGGTAGGAGAACAAATATTTTCCACAAGATATTCAGTCTATTACTTAAGAACAACACATAGAGGAACAAAGCTTGTCCTATTGCAGTCTGATTCTTCTGAAGTAATTTCAGAATTCACAAAGTGAACATGAACATTGCACAAATATTCATGCTTCCTAAATCACAGTTACATGGGTATTTGCTTGATGTTGTTATTTTCCATAAAAATGTCATGAGGTACTAATGTAAAAATCCATTAATAGTAGATAACACAAGATGTTTAAACATCTTAAAGAGCAAGAAAAACTGTACAAGGATTTGTTCATACAGCTTGCCTATAATTCTGGCTTAGATCACAATTCTGAGGAAGGGCACTGATCTGTCATTATAACCTCTGTTTGTGTTTTATGCGCTGTACAAATTGTCTCCAAGACACACTCAGATATGGAACACAGACCATGAAGTTGGCAAACACTTCAACAGCTTGGCATCGTTTCCATAAATTTGCAAAACAGTTGTTAATACTGTGAGTATTTTGACACAGAGAAGTTAATGCAGTGTAAGCCGTGTTATAAATTTACATCACCAAGGCTGTTTTGCGCTGACTCTCTGTATGGACACACATGGATTTGCATGGAGAGCTAATGCAAAGTAAATTGGGTATGAATTTGCAGCACACTATTTTAAATCAACTCTCATAGCAATAAAGTTAGCAGTTGTCAGATTGCCTTTCCTGGACTCAGCCATTTCAGAGGGGCAACCAAATCCAGCTGCTTCAAACTGCAAAATCTACAGCATTATATTAGACAGTTTAAATTGCTGTGTGACCCCACTTGGGTGTGTGGACTGACAGGAGCTGCTCCAGCTGCAGGTCAGCAGGGATGGGAGTGGCTGATAGCTGCGATCAGGGGCATTTTCTATCAGCACAGCAAGACCTGACCCTTCATGGTCTTAAGTACTTATGAGAGTGAGCTTTATTTCTAAAACAATAAATTCAAACCCAGAATATTAGACACAAAATTACACACAAATCTGAATCCTCAGTCTGTTACTATGAGCAGATTACAATTTTTAAAGCAAAATAGTTTTCAGTGCAGATATAGTTTTTATCAAATTCTACACAGTCTGTGTACTTCAAAAAGTTGTGTTTGTTTATATTTATTCTGTGGATTAGGTATGTATCTTCTTCTGACTGTTTCATGCCTCTGCTTATGTCCTACAAGATGCTGAACATCTCTAGGCTCCTGATGATCTTACATCTTTACTGATTTGAAAATGAATTGAGAACTAAAGATCTCATTCCTCCATCTTTTACCAAGTGCTACTTGAGCTGTGTGATTTTTTTTTTTATTTTTGCCAACCCAACTGATCATTAAACACAGTTCCTCTCTCATTCTGAAACTCAGATGATTGTGTATGATTTACTAATTTAGATTTTTAAAAAGTGCTTCAGTCTTTGTTTACAGACCTTGTAAAGAGCAGTGAAACACACAATATCTTTCTCAGTTTTTTTTCTAACGAATCAACAGTAGCAGAAGAAACAAACAAACAAAACCGTGTAACTGGAAGTCTGCAATTGTTCTTTGTTAGTAAAAGAAATAAAGAACTTATTACCTTAAAGTATGACATGGGATCAAAACACATAATATTAATGGATACATTTTAAAAAGCTTTTAAAAATATTTTTTTTCTGTTAATTCTCAAGGAAAAAAGCATTCTTTGACTGTTTTGGTTTTTTTCCTCAAATGTTAACACTCCCATCCTGAAATAGATATATGGTATCATACATACCCATAGGCTTATGTTTAGTAATATTAAACTGAAAACAAAGCCAGCTAGTCATAGTATACTTTCTCTATTTTTAGGTTTGCTTTTCTTATTCAGGTATATTTTTTTTCCCCTTTTTAGAAAGTCACTTCTGTAGAGAATTGCTTGAAACTTCCATTGGCAGATGTGAGGGGTATCCAGAGAAATAAGGGTTAAAATAACCCCAAAGCTCCCTGATAATAAAGTTTTTGAATGCCAGGCACAACAAGAGCATTTTTTGTATGAGTTCAGATGCCTTTGTGGGAACAGCAAGTGGGCTGTAAATGAAGGCCATGATTTGACAATTCATAAAGAATCTTATTGGTGACTTTTTTCTTTATCTCTAAAATGGAAGTGAGATGATAATGATGGCTGATTTCTAGTCTCCTGCTGCTGATGGAGGTTATCAATCAAATTGGGCCTAGTTACAAAATGAGCCCCTAGAAGAAAATTATAATCAAACTCCTAAGTGTTTATAATCGCTGAGAAACAGAGTAAAAAGCTGTTCAAATAACATCCAGTTGTAGGCACTGTGAACCCTTTAACAAAATCTAAGAACGGTTATTCCTGATTTTCTCACATTTCCTCCTTATGCCTAGCGCAGAATGAATATGCGCTAGCCATCTTGTTATGTTTAACTAGTTAAGACATTTCTGAAGTCAAACATCTTGGTTTTAAAATACACGTAAATATACATATAATGTGAAAGCACTCAGTGGTAGAAAGTCGAGTGGAGGAAGTATAATATCCGTTATCAAAGACAACAGACGCCTGGCAAAACCTTAGCCAGCTATATGGCTTTGGTGTCGTTGCAGAGTCCTGTGTTGCTTCGAGGTGGGAATGACAGTGAGCACTGGGCTGTACCAAGGCGCTGCAAGCTGGGATGAGACCTGTGTCCAGGGCTGCAAGATTGTGTGACAAAAACATCCATCAAATGGAGATGTTTCCTACCTTTCTGCTTGAGTTAAATACCCAAAGAAGGAGAGAGCTATTGTGATCACATGAGGAAACTTGCTGGTACATCAAATTTGTGAAAACCTAAAGCCCTTTGTAGAAATTAGAAGGGTTAAACACATTGTTTGCTATTTTACATGGCAGTTTACTGTGGAAAAGTAAAAGAACTACAGACTGAATTCTCAGCCAGCTGCAAGGAGGTTCTCTGTGATAATACTCAACTTGTATTGCTGACAACACAAAGGGCTGTGAGGAAGTGTCAAATGGTACCAGGGTATGATAGACTGTCAAACTGTATGGGTGGAGCTTCAGATGCTCCAGCAGTGACCTGTAGACACTGAGTGGCATTGTTGCTGTTTTGCTTAGGTAATTTGTTACTGTAGGTAACATTTGTTGATCCAAGTGAATGATCATCTGCAGGAGGATGATTCTTTCTAATGCGGAATGCCTATTTCTCATGAACTTAAAATTTCAGTTATAGTGCATCAAAAATTTATTGAATGAGATTATGATAAGAAGATGCAAGGTAGAGCCCACAGAACAGAGATAAAAAGAAGAGAGGACAGTATTTGACAGGAAAGTGAATGGTCTTAAGAGGAGTATGCAGTATAATGGGAAAGCCAAAATGAAAAAGCTTAACATAAAAATGAGAAATAATCTGTATTTATACTAAGAACTAAATTTATTCTCCTTTAAGTTGTATCGGATGGTTTGCCAAATAAATTATTTAGTAACAACACCCATTATGAAAGAACCATAACTCTTTTCAGAAGTAATAGCTTTTATCATTATCATTGATTCAGGAAATTGGAATAAATATCTTTGCTTATTAGCATATTATGTAAATGACTTCGGAAAAGGCTGAAAGCTGTTTACTATTTCATGCCCAAAATGAAGTAGTTCTGTCTTCTCAGAAAAATAATTTAATTAATTTGTGAGGGCTGAGAAACAGGCAGTAAGTAGTGTGTTATTTTCAGAGTGCAGAAGCCAGTCAGCTAAAGTTTTGAGTCTGAATTAATAAAGATGTTCTGCCTATGTGTGTAATCAGTAGCACATGGCTGTAGAAGGTATACTGATGTACATAAAGTCAGAAGGCTCAGGACAGCAACAGTTGGCAAGTATTTGGTGGTAAAGAAACACAAGAACAGCTAATATCATTGCAGTGGTAGCCATCTTTGCTAAGCTATGGAAGCATTAGGAATGAATGATGTTTATCCATCTAGTGCCTTGGGCCTGATTTTTATATTTTTCTTTAAATAAGTCCTTTCAAATAGGCTCGCCCAGGTGTCAGCTGTGTAAAGAAGGAAACCATTTGTACTTTCTTTTGTGAAATCTGGTTTATTGCTTGTCTTATACAGGCTTTTCATATACTTGTAATTCTTTTTTTTTTTTTTTATTACGGAAGTGACTTAGTCATGGATGGTGATTTGAGCATGGTGTATTTTCAACTCATACCAACTCAGGTGTAAATCAAGTCTCTAAATACCTTCTGCATCTCTCTAAAATTGTAAAAAACCCCCGAACAACCCCAAACCACCACCTCTGTCTCTTTTTTTGGGCAGCAGACTGTTTTTAACTGATATGAAACCACACTTTTCTTGGTTTTTCTAGACTGGGGTGTTTTTTTTTTTCCTCATTAACTCAGGCTCATATATCTATTTGCTTGTTTAAAGAAGTAGCTTGGTATTCTGTATTCTATCATAAAAAATGTTTCATCACTGTTGCAGTATAATTTTTTTGCATGGTATGACATGGGGTTCTTCTGAGGGATTTCAAAGACTAAAACTCAAACTAAAATACTACTGAGATTCCTTTCTAGGTATTCATTAATTTGAATTGAAAAGTGAGATGAAAGACCAAGTGCAGAGATGAGATAATTTTAATATGAAGAGGGTGAGACCATGATTTTGTAATTGTGGTAGATAAAGTAGCACTTTCCATTATCTAACAGTATGGTACATGGAGTATATGACTGAAAATAAGCAATGGCCAGGAATACACTCATTCAGTGGAACCACTGTGTGGTTCTGCTGTTCAGTTTTATAAAACTTAGCAGTGCTATTGAAGGTGTGTACTGGTGTGGTTTCTAATCACACAGTGCTGCTGAAGAGACATGAGAGTCTCAAAACTTCATGAAGAGGAAGAGACTGTTCCTAAAAGGGCCTGCAAGTCCTGGGTGGTTCATTATTTAAGATTCATCAATATTAACAGCAGAGTCTGGAAAGTTCGTAATTCATATTACTTTCAAAGTCAGACCTGTGTGTCAGTATGAGCAAATTAACGTTTGCTCCCTGTTCCGTGTGATTAATGGGGTCTAATTCCTGTGATCCCCTTGGTACCAGTTAGCCTAGGCTGTGCTGGCCTTTGAGACAGCTCGCTGTACCTTTGGACAAGAGAGACGTATATGTTTTTTGTTGTACCCATTTATATTGTTTGAAACAGTAGAATAAATATACTGACAAATTAATTCTACTAAATATCTATAGAAGAGGTCCTCTGCTTATATAACTATACAGTGACAGCACCTCTAAGATATGTTAGTCCTTTGTTTCCCACATTTGGAGACACTGGCATTAACAGGAGAAGGAGCTGCTACAGGCATCCCTCAGTTAATGCCATTTGTCACTTTAAAGTACTCTGCTGTCTTATGCTGGCTTGTTGCCTTCTCTTTGCCACCATCCAGCACTATCCACCTCATGGTGTGAAACAAGCGGTGGCAGAAGGTTGAGGCTGGTTCCTGTCGGTATGAAGAAATGAAGAATCTTTGCAGCTCTTCAATCAATTGCTCTGCAAAGCAAACACGGGATTTATTTCAAGACCTGATTTTTGCCGCCCTTGTGCTGAGCAGCAAATTTCCCTGAACCTGGGTAACCTGACAGGTTTACATGGAGCAGACCTAGTTGATAAGAGTGAGAGTAAAACACTTCCTTGGAGAGTGTTCTCATAACCTGTCCTGAATACATGAAATAACCTACAGGCATTCCTGCCTCTTATGCTGCACTAATGATAAGGGTCATTTGAGTTCCAGGACAGGTAAGAAAACAAAGCAGCAAGCAAGCTTACCAGGCAGCAACTCTATCAAAAGATGGTCCTGTTTCAGTGGCTTTTTGTTATTGAGGAATCTGTGATATAATATAATAAAGTAGAGCAGCCAAAACCAAGGACAGCTTTACTGCTTCTATAGCTTCTAACTGTGCCTGGGTTTACAAAGGATGAGGTAGAATGGAAGGAAAATCAAACCCATGGTTTCAAAAGTAGGATTGTGTTTCAAATACATGTAGTATTTCAAAAATAATTTGATACAATATCTTTGATTTTTATATTCTCCAGTGCTGGAGTATACACATAGGTATAGTGTAAGTTCTGCAGCTCTTTTAGTATACAGATACTATTAGCAAGAAGCTTTTTTTTTCCTTCAGACTTTTCCATAAAAATGGGCTGCAGATGATACCATGCTTGCAACAATTAATATTTCTATATATGTATTAATGTATATATGTATTAATGAAGAGGTATATAAATTCAATTAACACTATAGCACCTATTTTTTTCTGGTAATGTGCCTGTTATCTCTTGTGTTGATTAATGCTGCAGTAGGTACTGATCTATCATGTTTGTAGAAGTTTTCTTTATTTTCTTGAAACTGTGTATTACATTAAAAAGGTTTTAAATAAAAGCAACTATTCATATTTCTATGAGAGTATTTTAAGAGGATATTATTTATGCTGACTATTACCTTTTGCCGGTTCATCTCCAAATTATTGTTTGCAGAGGAAAAACAAATGTAAAGCAGCTGTGAGAACTTCAAACTACAGGTTTGCTACCCTGAAAGAGCATAATCGTTCTCAGCTGCATTTTTCTCTGTTAGCTTTGTGTGCATAGTTATTTTTGATAGAACTATGGAAAACAGATATGTTGGTGTTTTCCTTATCTTTATAACATAAATGGTAAGTAGGAAACTTGCTTGTAGGAGCTTTTCCTTGATCTTTTCTCTATTGTCTCAAGAATAAAATTTTAATTTTCTAAAAGGAGAAAAGCATTCACTTACAGCACTGGAAGTGGCTATTATCTCTTAATCTACAGTGAAATAAGTGTGTGCGTGTCTGAATTATGTACTTGGCAGATTGTGGCAAGACTGAGAGACGGAATCTCTGTGGCATAATTTTATTGAATTTTTTTCGGCAAAGAATCTGGTTCTCTGTTTACTGTCTTGGCAGAAATTTATCTGTACGTTATCAGTAATAGAAATCAAAAAAGGCTCTGCAGTTGGTACCATCTTGTTAGAATAGTAAAGAAAAATTAGTCGTGTTCTCAGGAATTGTTACTAAAATTGCTGTACTTCTGCCAAAACCAGGTACTAAAAGTTCTGCACATCTTCAGTAGCAGTGACCGGACTGGTGTGTGTTGCTAAGAACATTGGTGCTTACGTTTGAACTGACATTCTGGATAAAAAACAATTCATGCTGTATTTGGTTCTAGTCATCTACATTATATACATGGGATCTGAGGAGTTGAAGATACATCTATTTGAAATGTAAACAAATAAGTAACTTGGTATTGTTTATTTATACAATCCAGCTAAAGCTCAAGATCTAAAGATAAACTTGATCTCCTGTCTTCTCTTTATTGCTCTTGATTTTTAGAAGAGTCCCACGCAGGAGAGAAGGTTCCCTGCTGTGACTTCCGACTGAGACTTTACATTATTCCTCAAATACCTATTTACCATTTTCCCTATCAACTTACCCAAAATATTTTTGGCATGGGTATTCTCTTTATAGTTAAGGTACAATTTTTTGGCCATTAGAGATAATTGCTAATGACACTGTATCAGTCAGGAAACATGCAGGGAGTTTTGCCTGAATAAAGAATTCAGAACTGGATCCCATATATTCTTTTTTGAGCAATATAATACAGCAATGCTCAGATGAGGTAATAGAAGAGCTAATTTGACAAAATCATAAGAAGTATACCCAGCCTTGACTCTGCTCTGTAGAACTGGGGCTTTTCTGAGATTTCATGAGATAATAGCATCACTTCTACAGATAGGATTTGTACTTTTGGCAAGTTTTTGCGGTATTTCTCTGTATTCTATTGATAAGGCCATGTCCTTGAAAATAGATTTTCCTGGTGTTAGGGCTTGCTGACTCTTCCTGCTCTCCATCTAATGCACAATTTTCTGTTTTGAAGTTCAGAGTGCTACATATGTTTCTCTCCAAATGATTATCTATTGTACTGAGAGCTTAAGACTTTCAATCTCCTACCTTTTCAAGAATTGATGAGTCCCTCAGTTTCAGGTTTCCTATCTCTTTTTCTGTTGTGCCGGTATGTACTTCAGCTTCATAAAACTTATTTTTATGTCAAACTATTGCAGTCATGTGGAGTTAAAATATGCAATTAATGAGGCTGTATAATATATTTCATTCAAACGAAGTATTGTCTGGCAGAGTAATCACAGGCTCCCTAATGCCTGCTCTGTGCTGGAAGTGTGACAGTTTCCTTTAGGTGCCAGATGGCAGGTCAGTTGTAATCCACAGTTACCAAACATATACTGTGCAGTAATTTCCTTAGGCTGAATAGCTTATTCTACAGGATGTGTCAGAGCCTGATCTATGCGCATTCATAGTGTTTCACTTCAAATTTCATTGAAGCTCTACCATACTGGTTACTTCTGCATTACCAATATAGCTATTAAAAGACAAGCAATTCAAAGGGCAGAACCTTGAAGCAGAACCTTGTTTCACCCCTTGTATCTACACCTGCCAATAGCATTTTACTACAGCGCAGTGAAAGCTGGACAGCAAGTAGACTATGAATTTATCAGCTGCTGCAGGCACTCTGCTACAGGCAGCTGCATGTCATTATTAGGGCAGTTATGTAGCTATAAGAATATTTCAGGATGTCTTGCCTTAGTTAGTCATCTGCCCGTGGCATGACTGACAGCGATATGCATGAGGCTGATGAGCAATTTCGATGGGGACATTCTGACATTGCCTACAGCAAATGTAATGAGAACTATTGTTTTCTAGTAGCAAATAAAATTTGCAAAACCAGGAAGTAATAAAGAGAAGCTCAAAGACAACATTGTGAATTTCTTATAATAAAAAACTGTGACGCTTGCTTCAAAATGGTTGAACCTCTAGCACCAGCCACTGGTTAGCTAAGGCTTTCTTTCTGTTCTTGCCATTCCCATAAAGAAGAAAACAGATTCATCATCTAGGGAAGATAATAACTATGCTATCTCAGGAAAGATTATATGTTTCTTGTCAGGGTTAATTTATTAAGCAGCAGAATATGTAACAGGCACAAAATCATACCAAATGCTAAGGAACAGGCACCCTTCCAACTCTGCAGTTGAGCAGAGGGAGGACGTTATTAATCCACGCCTTCGTATTCTTCTTTCCTTTTTTCCAATCTCCTCATACTTCTGAAAGCACAGGTTTTCTGCACTGTCAGTAGACACCACTTACAGTCTGCAAATAAATGATCACTGCAACCAAATGTAATGTGTTCCCATTCTTTAGTTTCTCCTTGGTATTTTTTTAAAAGTCTCATGTTTTGAAACAAAGTACTGGTGAATTCGTGCCACCTTCTTGTGCAGCTACAAGTTGCTTAAGTATCCTGAAGCCTGCTGAGGTCAATGAGAAGATTCCTGTTGACTTCTTAGTTTTTGAACTAGACTTTGACTGCACATAATATTTGTATTGATACTTAAAGTTGGGAAGAAGCATCACACACTAGATCAGCTAAGTTAAATTACACAAACATTGATTTCATTTGCTGATAGTTTTAGACAGATTTCCATTAATTATTGTTTATTATTTAATACTTTAGGCAAGAACATGAATTAAATTAAATACTCTCCTCCCACTGCAGCACCCAGAAGTAAAGAGATCTCAGCACTGTCTCTTCCATTGATCTCCTGGGCACCCAGCATAGGTCCTTTTGCTTCTCTGTGCTTCTTTCTGCTTATGTAGGGTGATTCCATAAAGTTTTAGGTAGTAGCTGCCTGGGGCAAAAATTGATTTTTGTAGGCTTAGAGCCTGGTACAAAGGAGTCACATACAACTACTGCTAACATGTTTTGCAGTACTGAAAAAGCTTATTATATTATTAAGCTGATTGACATTTAAAACATATGACCTATATTTGATTCCATTCCTATTGCATCCTACAGGAATTTTTAATCAGAAATTTCGTCAAGCCCAAAAGCTTTTGATGTGCTGTGGATGAGCTGTCACAAGATCCAGTAACACTGCAGGTGATATGAATTCAAAGCGTGAATCATGCAATGAGCTCTGTACTCCATGGAATCTTCAGACAGGTACGTAGGTGTGGGTCCTGTTGCAGTCCTGGCAGTATGCTTATTAGCAAGAGCAGCAATGCTTCAGGCTCAAATATAAATCAGTTTGGGGGGTAGGATTTGCAGCTAAACAGGGACAGTCCATTCCACACCCAATGCATTCACATACAAACGCAGGTCTGTGAGAGTGGGGCCATGGTGGAACAAATGTGAAGGATATCAGCCTAGTGGAACCAAAAGGTAATGAGTGTTTGTAGGTCATCCTGTTTCATGTCATGTCCCTGCCAATGATACAGTAGTTCAATATTTGGAAAAAGACTGAATCTCTGGGAGTTCTTCATAAGCACCGTTTTCTGCTTTTATTTGAAAAAGCATGGGTTTTCTTCTCTGCTTGAGTTAAGTCAATAGAAAATCTGCCTGTAGTTTAATCAGTAAAGTAAGAAAAGGTGAAAGGGAAAATTTCATAGGATCTGGAAAAACCCTATGCATTGGAAATGAAATAATTTCAACATTTTTTGTAAGGTGGTGTTACCATCCCACCACTCAGACCTATGATACCTGTATTAGGTTATAAGGGACACTAGTGTGCTTCGCTAGTAGAAACACAGTGGAAAAGATCATTATATTTTTCTACTTTATCACTCAAAAGTGTGCATAGGTATCACATGGAATGATGATATCAACTTACTTCTGTTTCCTCAAGATTATTATCTCCAAAACTTTGTTCCTCTTCTGACTTCTAAACACAAAACCTAGAGTTCCTTTCCAGTCATTAACTGACTTTCACACAGTTATGCCCTAAGCTTCAGCTAATGTAATTCCAGGTAAACAGTTGGAACCACAAACAAAATATTATCACTTTAACATCTAAGTGAATTATGCCACTATTCAATCACCTAATTTAAAATTAAGTTTATGATTCATAGAAGTAATAATGCACAACAGATGGATGGTTACTGCTGCTAAATGGTTGGATATGTAACATTCCTTCAGCTTGATATAAGGTTTACGATTAGTCATTAGATGTTTGTTGAAGAATTGACAACATATGCATTACAGTTCCAGTAATAATGACATGGTACAGTTATTCTGTGTTGCAAGAAAAGTGGAGGGGTGGTAACCCCTTCTGAGAAGGCAAAAATGTAAACTCATAGGTTAAATCTGCAGATGATATGTGAATTTGTATGTAATTTAAGATCACTTTTTGCAGGTTTGTCCCCTTCAAATTTAACTTTATATATATTTTGGAGAAAATGCCATTGCTAGTGCACTGGAAACAGATGAAAGAGAGAACACACATTTTTTATCTCTGGGAAAAAAATACAGAAAAAGGAGATGAAAAAATGAGTTAAATTTAAAAAAACCCAAAAAACCCTGCAGCTTTTCAAATGGGATTGATTCAGGAGAATCTTCAAGGTAAAGGATTCAAGAGAATGTATGAATTATTAAGTATTTGCTCAGTTGGAGAACTCAGGAATGTTCTCCAAGTTCTGTTGTACCTGCAAACTCACTATAAAAGCTGTCAGAGTTGGTTAATGTTTTTTACAGATACTTTGTATATCTGGGCCAAGTATCGTTTGAGGAGCTTTCACAGAAAAAGCAGACTATAGATCTAAAAGCAAAAATGTCTGTAACATTTGTAATGAACAATATAGAAACCACCAAGGATCCTTACACTGAATCTATTTTGTGGACCAGAAATGAGCTTTCCAGAGCAAAACAATATTTATCATAAGATGATAAAAACTTAAATGAAACCCTGGGGATTGTGACATGAAAGGGTCTCTCCATACATACCACTGTGTAAATACACCATCTACTGCATTACAACTCTAATATTTTAATAGTTAAGAGTATCATATTGTATATTTGATGAGAAGGCTGTTAGAAAAAGATATGTTGACACTTAAATGCTATTCCAGATCTGGTTATATGTTTTCAGAGGTCTTCTACTTTGCAAGCTTTTCTGGTTTGTTTGTTTATTGTTTGTTTGTTTGTACCCTGCAAGTATTGTTAGGAATTTAAAAGAAATATTTTTGATATTTAAATCAATATCAAGATATAGGAATATTACAATATACATTTTTGAAAGGAACTTTTCTCTTTTCCATTTTTCTCTTTGTTTCATCCCATTTTTGATGCGAGTGAAATATAATGGAATTTACTATGTTCCTTTTCTCAGTTCTCTGACAGTTTTTCTATAGTGGGGATTTATGAAGAAGGAACACAGACTGTTGGGCTTTTGGATTTTGTTTGGGTTTTCGGTGGGGGGTTTTTTGTTGTGATTTTTTTTTTTCCATTTTAGAGTTCCAAAAATTATACAGATTTGAAGATTACTTTAAAAAAGTTTTTTAAAAAAAAGATTAAAATGAGGAATAATATCCCTTTCTCCTAAAAAAAAAAAAAAAAAAAAAAAAAAAGAGGCAGGAAAAGTAGGGAGTTGAAACTTGGAAATTTTATATTTTGATGAAGAGTTGGATTTGAAAATAGCCAATTTTGTTAAAACTATTTTGAACAACAAATCTTGACTAACTAAATCTTGTAGCTGCTTCTACAGGAACTTGATGTTCACACTTCCTCTTAGGAAAATCAAGTTTATGTCCCTGAAATGCGATGGTGCAAAGACCTGCCCCTCTCTCCATGGGAGCTTGTCTTCTCCACCAGTTTTCCCCTTCAATTTTTATGTCCTCATTTTGTAGTTAGATTGCAGACCCAGTCAAATGTGAAAAGCAGATCTGCCAGAAAAAAGCATAGTTATACAAACAGAAATAGTACAGGGCTGTAGACTTCTAAGTCTTGCTGTTGGCAGTGTGAATCTTCCTTTTTTCCTGCATGTGAATTATACTTCAATGGACTTTAAGCTGCTGCTGCTCCTTTTTGTATTTACACAATTTATTTTTTTTTGCTCAAGAGTTCTTGAGAAACTGTGGATTAAGATCTATTTTAGACTAAGAATTGATCATTGTTACTGCACTCAATATCCAATGCTTTCATTTGCTAATGGAAAAAATTAATCTTGGACCTAGACCTTAGCAGAATCATCTCTGCACTAGATAAATCCACTTTCTATTTTGATGATCTCCATATAGTCATAGGCAGTAGGGAGAAATTCCACCCTATTAGTGTTGTGTGATTAATTTCCCAAATCATATTGTATATTTTCTGATGCATAAATCTTGGTAAGCCTGAGAGATCTTAAGACAGGCTCTCAAATACTTCAAGTGCAAATACTGTGTTTTCTACTGCCCCCATGCACCCTTCGTGTTTTGTCCTTGTCACTTATGAAAGTTT
Source organism: Strix uralensis (assembly GCF_047716275.1). NCBI lineage: Eukaryota > Metazoa > Chordata > Aves > Strigiformes > Strigidae > Strix > Strix uralensis. The sequence goes on along the minus strand of NC_133987.1, from coordinate 15,009,096 downwards.
TTGTTTCAAGTGAGTAAACTGGATTGCAAAACCCTAGAGATTTTAAATTTAGTTAAAATGAAGGCTTGCAAACATTTATTTATAACTTCTGTTATTATTTAAAAATATATTATTATTTTAGATTACGCTGAAATAAAAAATATTGTTGCTTGAGTGAAGTTCATCCAGAATAAATAGCTATTCAACAGATTACTGTATCTTTTAAAAATGGTAGCTTTTGAGTCTAAATTGAATAAATGGTTTCTCTGTAAGACAGTGTACTTGATAATGAAATTAAATAAATGGTACAAACACTACAATCACTTGCCAGTAGTTGGTAACAGTAACACAGCAGGAGCTGGTCTAGTGGAGTTCTCTGTTTTGAGATCTAAATGCCACACAAAGAACAAGGGTTTTTCAGAAATACTCTCAGTGCTGATATCAGTTAAGTGATGGTCCATCCATACTGAATGTTCCTCCTGGAGTGGAAGACACAATATATATATCCTTACAGCAAGGTGGCCAGAGTTAAGAATTGCGTTGGTAAGAGTCTCTGCAGACTCCGCTTTACATGCGGCAGCCTCTGAGGTTCTGTCTTGTCCATAATACTGCAAAGAAGCAAATTTAGGCTAGAGCCTGAGACCACCTTGCCTAGTGGGAGTTTATCCTTAGCTGGATACAGAAAAGAGAACTCAGCCTAAGCAGCTGGTCACACACCCATGGAGAGAGGTCCTGCCAGGTGCTGTTATTTCTGGCCGTGTCTGTGTTCTAGGGTGAAGGGTGCAGTCTTAGTTCCAGGGGGCATGTTCTGGCTGCACTGTGAAATACACCTCACTCCTTGTCCCTGATGATCTTAGCAGGGCGTAACATGGGAGTACATAGTGACTCCATCCCCACCTGCGTACTCTGCTTCCATCCAAGGGAAACTGGGGGAATTGAAGAGAGATTGTGTTGACTAAACCCCAGTCCACAGCAGCAGTAATTTTATGTTTCAGTTTGGAAGGTCTCAAGGCTTTGGAGGAGAGTGTGATTTTGGCAGGAAAGGATCTTCTCTCCTGAAGAGTCCATCTTCACTATAAAGAAACATGGATATTTCACTGCTCTATGCCCCTCCTTCCCCTCTTCAGTTCCCCTTCCCCAATATATGGTTGAAGTACTGTACATATTCTATGGTTGTTAATTAGACTTTCTGATGAGTTAAAAAAATTTGCATCTTGCTGATTAATTTCTACATTCCTGGTCCAATGACATGCTTTCATTTATGCAGAAAAAATGTAATACACTTCCTTGCTTCAAGTGCACCATGTAAGAAATTTGATCACTACAATATAAATAAAACTACTCCTATTCTCATCATAGAGATCTCTTTTTTTCTTCCCAGACATTTGACATTAATTGTATTTTTCATTGTAGAAGTCGATTTTAATGACAACTCAGAGTATAGTGTAGCAAATCCTGAAGGTGATCTGTTGTAGAGTATAAATGGGTTCCTGGTGCTTGATGCAAAAGGACATATGTAAGAAGTTCTCTGATGCCAAAAGTTCAGCTTTTGAAAGCTTTGCAGTATATTTTGGCAGTGTTACTGCAGGAGACATGTTTTAAACCCAATATTTTTAAGGGTATCTGAAACTACAAATGCCTTTTTTCCCTTACAGTTCAGAAGACAGACTATATTTAGTAGTAATTAGTTATTGTAAAAAAGATATATATACCTGCCCTACAGCAGTTAAACATTCTAATCTTTCCGTCAATGTACCTTTCTGTTGCTTTTATTTTTGTGTTTTTGCAGTATAGCAACTGAAAGAGCGCATGTTGGATTGTGCTGCTGAAAGCAGGGCAAATATAAGGCCTGTGAATGATTCTTAAGGAGTTTAAATGCTGGAGGTTGATAGAAGTTGTGACATCCACGTGCCGTTTGTCTATCCTTTTACAAGTTTTGGTTTTATTATAAAGATTTGGTCCAATTCCTAGTACAACCTGGTGGGAACATTAGAGACTGTTGCTGCCCTATTTTTTTGCTTTACCTCTTTTCCAGTCTCTCAAGTGCTACTTGATAGCAGGTCAGTAATTTGCAGGAACAACTTCTATTCTATTCATGTCTCTTAAATCTTCCTTATTGTCGTATCTTAGCATCTTCTAGTAGCACATTGAACAGAGTGATTACCATTTGTCATATATACGTACATCTCTTAATCTCTCTGCAGACTTGTGTTTGGGATTTAAAAATAGAGTCAGCTCTCCTTAATTCCCCTGGGACAAGATGGATTTGCTTTCTCATCGAACGTTACAGGTCATGTACTTTGTACTTGGATCAAAACTTCAAGTTATGAAAGGGCAGAGGAAGAGGTTTATCTTGCTTTAAAGAAAAACACTCCACTTTTGTGCATGCAGTTGCTTTACAGTATAGGAAACTCAGGTCCAAAACCAGAAGGCCTTCGTGCTCATGCTCTAATGTAAATTCTTTTAATTGCTTTGATTACATTGTCTGTTTTCTGTAACTTCTCGTTCTATTCAGGACCTCACTTTCCCTATGCCTTTTCTAACATAGAACAGAGTACAAAGGACATAGGAGAGTGAGACAAGTGGTGCTGTAAGTCCTTCTGCTGAAGTTTTCAATGATGATTGCATTATTGCTCACAATCTCTTTAGTAGAAAACCCCATGACACTTTCTTGTGTGTGGGCAGAAGTTCTCCCTGTGTCTTGAGATTCACTAAGAGGAAGAAAAAAACTTACAAAAATCCAAACACATAAATCTGAAGCAGGTCGGTGTGTTAATTTAAGAACAATGTACAGTGAATTGGTAAACCTTAACTTTAGTCATAATTCTCTATACTTAAATTCAAGTATTTAGGACTTTTTTTTTGAAAAGATGTGTTTAGTGCTTTCAAAAATAACAGGAATTATGGATGGATGGATTCACAGGCTTTCTGCAGCCAGCGGCTGTGTACTTCCAGCAAAGCTTGAGGAAGGGCCATTGCTGAGATCTCAGGGTAAGCCTATTCTAAAATAATGCCCTAATTCTTGTCCATTTTTTCCCCTATAAATATTTCCTGTTCAATCTTTTTTTCCCATAATTCTTTTTCCCTGTAAATCTTTCTGTAGTTTCTTTTGTAGAATTTGAAGGAAAGAGTCTGGCCAGCTCTGTTAAAGCCTTTTAGAACTTAGAATTTGTTTAGCCAAATGCCTACCAGTAAGCTTGGAGAAGAGTGGATTTTAAAGACTTCTGATACATTTTTAGCAATCACACAAATTATCAGTCTCTACAATTCTTGCAAATTTTGACAGGTCTCTTGGGACAACAGTATTTACATCTGAAATAGTAAGATTTTAATATCAGTATTCCCATAAGCTGGTGAGACCAACTGGGGAAGTTCAGTTTATAACTGAATGGTCTCAAAAGATAATGTTTCAGGACAGTTCAACAAAGGTAAGTACCTAAATAGGAATGAAACCATCTCAGAAAGTAGTTGCCATCTCATTCTAGTTGCAAAGTAATGTTGAGTAATTTGCAGTTTCTAAAAAGTAAAAAAATCTTTTGAAGAAAAATCTCTGCAAAGAGATTACCCTTTTTCATTATATTCCCCCCTGATATGGGGAATAGGTGTGTTTTAAAGGTCTCAATTAGAAGCCCTATTTGTCTTTTCATTTTGGATCATAGAGGAGTAGTTAGACTCGTACTTAGTGAGAGTTAGCTGCTTAAAAATTCAGGTTTCTGAAACGGAGTTTCTGTGCTTGAAAAAAGACTTAGTTTTCTGACATCAGGAAAACCATAGTTCAAAGATAAGAATAAATATTAATTCAGTTATTAATCACTACAGTTTTGCTGTTAATTTAAAAAAATAAACACAGTCAGCATGTAATGAGTTTTTTGTTCTTATTCACACATTTTAGGAAGTTTGTTTGCAAACTGCTTCTTTTGCTGCTGCATTTGAGCACCTGTATGTTAGTGTTACATCTCAGGACTGGTCTCCGTGCTGTTCGCTTTTGAAATTTTGTGTTATTTTTACTGTAAGTCCCAAAATTTGGAGATGTCAGAATTAGCTTCTTCATTGATTATTAGATTCTCCAACTATTCCTGGAAACATAAAGTAACTTAGCGAGTTTTCAATAGTTGCAAGGAAGAGCAAAAAATGGCCAGAGAGTACTAATAAATTACATAGGTTGAGTTAGTCAAATTTTTTCTAGTCATCTTAGTCCTCGGGCCTGTATCATGTGGAAAAAAATAGTTGAACAGATGATATTAGAATAACACATAACTTGTACAGTTCCTCTGTTATTTAAAATGAATTTGTAAAATCCCTGGGTAACAGGGCTGTGTTAGCAGCATTCTGAGAGGAGTTATAAAATATCTGTAGTAACTTCAGTCTTGGAACAATTTTATTTCCTCAACAGAAATAAAGAGAGGCAAACTGTTCTAAATAGCGAAGAACCTACCTGATAAAATACAGTTGAATGCTATGAATGATGTGGCATGAAATAACATGAATTATGTAGCTGTTTTGTAGGACCCCCCCATTCCCAACCCATGATGTTCAAACTAATTACCTATTTCTGGCATTATTTGTACATTCTTCTTCATATATCTAAAAACATTTAAATTCTTAAAGAAAAAGAAGTGGATTTTAGGGGCAGGTTTATTTGAAAATAGCATTCATTCCTTATTGTCATATACATTTACCAGATTTATTCCCTGCAATCACATAAGCAACAAGCCCCTATTTAGTGATGACAATAGTTCAGCTAAATTCTCTAGGCCTTACATCAGCTTTGTGCAGCTGGATTATACTCTTTTCTGTACTACCATCACAACTGTCCTGTGCCAATCAAGGAATTGAAGGGAAATCATGCATGAAAGGAGGGAGAAGTAAGTTCAGTGTGTTGGGAAATGATACCCAGTACTTTAATATATTGGTTGCCTGGAACAGTTTATAATTTGCATGTCTAGAATTAAAATTGTGTATTTCTCCAGTCTCTCCTATCCTTGGATAGGATGTGTGGTAAAACACATATACACACTCTGAAGTCTAGGAATAAAAACTAAAACACCTGTGTTCATAACCAGAATCTGTGCTCATGATAGCAGGGTTTATAGAGCTAATATCAAACTCTCACCCTATTACACAGCCTAACAGCTAATAAAACAGACTATTGTATTTTGTTCACTCGTAGTGAGACTAGGCCATGACTAAAGAAAATCATTGTTCCTAGAAAAGTATGCTGGGACATTTCCATCTGTATTTCAGATAATTTTCTTTTCAGAGACATGGTGTTTTAATGGCATTAATCCTTTTGTATTTTTAGTATGTTATAACATGATGGGGCGACAGATAGAAAATTGACTTACAGTACTGTGATTTGTGTCCTTTATGGAAAACTCCAATTTCCTAAATGTAGATTGAAGAACAAAATTTGCTATCAATAGTAGTGTCTAGATATTCTGGAGTGGGATAAGTGACACATTTCTTCACAAAGCAATCACTGAATCTGTGAGAAACTTTCTATTTTAGCTGTGCTCTTGGTTATTAATGAGAATATTATAGAATTGCTTATTGTATAAGATACAATAGACCAGGAAATTGCTAGTAAAAATCTGCTTATATTAAACTGAAATATAAAAAGGGTGAAATTTGTGTTATGAGGCTAAAGAGAAAGTCAGGAGTGGAGGAAAGTGAGCCAGGCATTGTGAGCTTTTGACTCTACTCTCAATAAAGTGTAAGTCTTTAGAATGTTTTTTAACAATAAGAGTAAATAATGTTAATGGGAAGTGGAATATGACATACTGTTCCTTTGCTAGTGATAAATCAGATGATCTTAAGGTGTTATTTTTGAGAAGATAACCGAAAAATAATTTAATCAATCTGGATTTCAGAAACATAATGCCAAATAGAAAATTATTAATTAGGGTGCAGTACTAATGATCTGTGTACATCTTTATGCAAAAATTCAAAGGCCAGTGGCAGCTAGTAAACAATATATAAAGGTGGTTTGCAGTGAAGGATAAGGTGACACTGATGCATTTAGAATTCCCAGGAAACTTTTCTTGTGATCTTGGCATAACAAGTACAAATGTGCTAATTAATTTGCTTATAACTCAGACTTGAAGATGACATCAATTTGGAGAAGTAGTAGAATATTAAACAGGAAAGAACAGATGATATTGAGGGTTGTAATGTTAGAAATAGGATGAAAGTGTAAGAATACAGCATGTGAGATCAGGAAAATCTGCTGAAGTTGGAGACTCAGCAATTATAATCAAGAGTCAAAAATGCACCACTGTGCAAAGGTTTCTTGCTGATCAGAAGGAAAGTATTAGCTGCTGTGTGATATAAAAGTGAAAAAATGCACATGCGATTTGAGGAATTGTTACGTGGGGCAGTTTACAGAAGAAATTAATGCCTTTGTAAAAGACACTGGTGGACTGAATTTAGGATACTCCAAAGAATCCTGGTCGGCAGTAAAAAACTGCTAGGTTAATTGTGAATGAAAAGCCAGTCTTACAAGAAACTATAAAAGTACGGCTTGTACTCTAAATATATCAACAAAGTAAATACTGGTGCATGAAAAGGTGGATTTGAGCTAAAAAATAACACAAAGTCAGATTGTAATAAACTGATTATAATAAATCTTAAGTAGAAATTATGAGATGGTTTCTTGCTATGATGGGTGTCTTGTTCTGGAATAGGCAGACAGGAAAAGTGGAGATAAAAATCTAATGAATTTTAAGGTTGCTCACAGTGAGTTTATGAAGGAGAGTACGCGGTGTTGTTGCTTGCAATAAAAAGGGTACTGGGCTTAATAAACAAGGAGGTCTTTTTCAATGTTGTCTCCAGGGAAAGGCAAATATATTACGGGCAGTGTAAGCAGACCAATATCTATTTTGTTCTTGAGAACTGACTCATGCACTCATTTTAACTTAAGTTCTCTAGAGTTCAGACTTAGGTTTTCTTGTTATTTGTTTTATATTAGGGGGGAAAAGTGTGGTGTGTGAGAGACAGAAGCAGGAAGAAGGTACTTGTCTAAGTGGTGGGTGTGCCTTAGTTCAGTGTGGGTTCTGCAGCTTTCCCTCTCATTGACATTACAAGTCTGGGAAATGGAGCAGGAAGGAAATGAACACATTTGCACTTGGTAAATGAGTATTGTGAAAAAAAAATGTTACATTATACTTGTCAGTTATCGCTAAAATATAGCTTTTTCTTCTTTTAGTTTTTTTCTTAATGATGTTGCTGTGTATCTGCTTATTGTTGCTATGGGCACATTGAAGGACACCTTGCTATCTAAGAAAAAATCACTGGAAAAAAGCATTTGCTATCAATTGCAACATAATTGCATGGTGAGGAATTCTTTTTTATTTTAGGATATTAGGTTTTGTTACCATATATAGAATTTATTGAGCTATCTGATTTAGCATGGCATCAGTGAGTACATGGAGAACAACAAATATGTCTCAGAAATTTCAGTCAAATCGGTCTTTCTTCTTGTTTCAAGTATGTGCATTTGAATTTTTACAAATTTCAGTTCTCTTTAAGGATCTGAATATTATGTGGATGATAGCAATGCACACCTCCTAACATGGCAAGGATTTTATTCATGATAGTCCTTAAAGCTTGAAATGTTCTGTCTTATACCTTGAAGTTTTCTCAAATGATCTCAAAGGTACTCCTATATGCATGATGCATGCCACTGACAACATTCATTCAGGTTTTGAGTTTAGACTGTAACCTGTCATGGATTACAGACAAATCCCAGTGACAGAGACTGTGTATAATATGCTTTGCTGAACCCAGTGTTGTTCATTAAATAGATATACCTCTTCATATGCACATGCACTTTCCTTTATATTTGTAGTATGTGGATATTATACATGTATGCAATAACTTTATAGGTGACCTGAAGGATTTAGTACTACTTCATGCTTATGTTTAACTTGTAACTGGAGAAAAAGCGGTTTGGGCGCATAAATATTTCTGTATTCTAGACACAACCTGAGTTTGCATCATCTCAATTGATGCAGAGTGCCTGACTTGTCCATCTTGCAGCTTTTCTGCAATTGGAAGTAAGAGGAGTGGCTGGGCTCTGGGGAGCTCTGTATGAGATGTCTTGTTGCCGTTGTGTCAGAGTAGGCTTTGAAAAGCAGCCTGTGGCACTGCAGCGCAACTGGAAGGAGATGATTAGTGTGGCTGACAGAACGGAAGAAAAGGACTTTTGCATCAGCTTCTTGCATTGCTGGGCACTGCCAGAAACTACAGCTGTGCTACAGCCTGTCAAGTGTGTTTAACTACAGCTAAACAACAAGTGCCCAGGACTTGAAATCTCTAGCATTATAAGCCATACTGAACATTGTGAATTTTAATTGAATCACTGGTTCTCAAAGTCCACAAGATCTGTGAACACAGACTAACGGACAGCGCAGTCCTCAGTGAGGAGTTACATGCAGAAAATTGCAAGAAAGAAGGTCTGAGTGTGTGGAAAAGCTGAGTCTGGAAAGCTGAAATATGAAGTCAAATATGCTGTGATAGAGCCAGTAGACAGTACTTCCATGGTTCTTTAGGAATGCCTGCCATGAGCTACAACAATTAGTCTTAACATATTTTTCTTATATTATTTGCTATGAACTTGCATATGCACCTAGATGGCCTACATGACCTAGGACACACCTGGAGCACTGTGTCCAGTTCTGGGCTCCCCAGTACAAGAGGGACATGGAACTAATGTAGAGAGTCCAGTGAAGGGATGTGAAGGTGAGGAAGGGACTGGAGCATCTCTCCTGTAAGGAAAGGCTGAGAGAGCTGTGACTGTTTGGCTTGGACAAGAGAAGGCTCAGGAGGATTTTATCAATATGTCTAATTATCTGAAGAGAGGGTGCATAGACAATGGAGCCAGGCTCTTCTTAGTGGTGCTCAGTGGCAGGACCACAGACAATGGGCACAAACTGAAACACAGCAGGTTCTGTCTGAACATCATAGAATAATAGAATGGTTTGGGTTGGAAGAGATCTTTAAAGGTCAACATCAGGAAACACTTGTTTACTGTGAGGGTGACTAAGAACTGGCACAAGTTGCCCAGGGAGGTTGTGCAGTCTTCCTTCTTGGAGATACTCAAAAGCTGTCTGGACACAGTCCTGGGCAACCGGCTCTAGGTGGCCCTGTATGAGCAGATGGACCAGATTAGCTTCCAAAGGTCCCTGCCAACCTCAGCCAATCTGTGATTCTGTCATTCTGTAGTTAACCTCAGAAAACACATTTGTGTCTAGTTTAGACAAGGTAAACTACTTGGTGCTAAAGGCATGACGATGTAAATTAGAGCAAGCTTTATTAAATCCAGTGACAATAATAGCTGGGTGTGTTGGTGACTGATTTACTTATAACGCAGTGAATTTTCCTGAATTGTTGCATCCTGCTGTGTAGCCTCCCTACTCAGTAATATCTACTGTGTGTCAGTGAAATTAAGCCTTCGTTTCTGACGGAAAAAGCTAAGCAGTCCTTCCTGCGCGTTAATACGCCAGGTTAAGAAAATACAGGAATCCCAGTGCTAGAAGGAGAGAGGGGGAAAAAAAAAAGATACTTCATGGCTCTGACATCGAAGTGAAGAAATAGGAAGTGTGAGGAAAAACACATAGCAGATTTTATAGCATGTGAATAACTGAAGTCTGCTAGACACAGTGATGAAAGTGGATCAAAATTACTAACAGATCTTAACCATCTGTTGAGAGATGGGAGTTGGGTCTCTGCTAGTCCTTCTTCCTGTCTCATACTCCAGCCTATTTGCAACTGCCTGAGATAATTGCTGCTTGTGAGCTGTCCGACTGTTAAATAGCAAGTCTTATGTATATGTTTCAACTGTATTTTTTCTTTACATACCTTCTGTATCTGTGTCTATTGTGCTAGTACCCGTTACAGTAGCATTATATATGTCCAACAAGTGCTGGAGCCTAAAATTCCAGATGGAAAAACTCTTTACCAAACAATTGCAAGTGACCTTTGTATATTTTAACAATTATTTAAATTATGATGAATGTAATTTTGTTTTTGCTGTGATTGTTCGGGGGCCTGAAATTTGTCAATGGGACTGTCACAACTGTTCTGAGAATTACAAGATTTCTTGGAAGGGTCTGCCTTTGTCAGTAACTAGTGTTTGTGTCCCATCAGCCCCAATATCATTAGATGACTGAAGGATTCAGACTGTTACGAGGAACTTGACTATAAAGGGAACATAATATTCAGAAATACTGGAGCTCTGTCTTCTGCCAGTAGGGACTAAGTAAAGGAAAAAGCTCCAAATCTGGGATCTCTAAGGAGCAGGCGTGCTGTCTGAAGCTCTCCTGGGGAATTCCTCTAGGCTTTATGTGTTTACATGAATCTTTTTGGCTTTAGGTAGAGCTCAAGTTCTAATTTTGAAGATAGTATTACTATATTGTTGTAGTTAGGACAGTGTTTTCCTTGATATTCAGTGAGAACTGATTGATGTAAACAAGGGAATGTCAGAAATGTGAACCAAGATGTTCTGATGGACTCACAACTGGTTAAGCATGCAGATGGGAAAAAGGAATGTTCATCAAACTTCCAGTTTTTAAGCTTTTTGCTAAATTTATAACCAATCACATGTATTTTCTTGGTTTTTCATTATCACAAAAGATGCCGCTAAAGGTCCACCACAAAAAAATCCAAGGCAGTTTTGGAGTAAGGTTGAATTAATTTGCTTCTTTCTCTGCCATGAAATTCCTCAGCCTTTCCTAAATCATTTCACATGTAATGCCTGGCTTTTATAACTTGGGAAAATGAGCAAGCACACTGTAATGCAGAGCATGTGGATGCTGAAGATGCCTAAAACCTTACACAGCTAGAAGGCTTCCTTAGGTACTAAATTTTCCCACTAAGCTTAATAGAATTACTCATATGTAAAATGTAGCTGCAGTGTGAGTACTGACTGATACAGGTGATTGCTGGTACTATTTATCATGCTCACAATAGAGCTATGGTCCCTACCCTCACCACTGCAATGAGAAAATAATAAGAAATGTGGAATGGTCATAAGATACCCAATGCATTGTGGTTCTCCTGTTTTATATACTGTGCAGTGGTTTAATAAATTGTGGTATAAATGAAACAAGGTGTTAATAAGACAAGATCATAATATATTCTTATAAAGCCAAACAAACATTTATCAAATTATTCTTAAATTTACAGCAAGTTGATTAAAAAATTCCCTTTCATCTTCCCCCCCTCCCCTCCCATGTGAAATTAGAAAGCATTAGTGAGGGAATTTAGTAAAAGAAGTTAACTAAGAGCAGGATCTCATATAAAGCATTAATTTATCTCTGATCAAAGTATCTGAGCCACTCTAATTAGCCCAAGTATTTTAGCTTTTGAAAATGGAATTGCTTTTCTGGCATAGAATGCGGTATTTCCTATAATACTCCAGTGCCTCATCAGCATAGCAAAGAGAAGGTGAACCATTCCCTGAAGAATTAAAATTCACATGAACAGCATAATTCCTCTATTACCGCCATGCTCTCTAATCTTAGCAGATCCTGTTTTCCATCCAGATCTTTCTGTGGACTAGCTAAAGCATCAGCATGCATGTGTCATAAAAAGTTGTCTTCATTTAAAATAAGCATTGAGAAAAGTAATTATATGTTTAGAATATAGTGCTGATTGTCTCCCTCCTACACCTAAACTTGTTGTGGGACAAGCTGGGGCCAGGAAAGCAGTGCTAGGCTTGTGGATTGGGAAGGCCAGAAAGGGTGCCTTCCTTGCAGTTAATAGGACTAGTTGTGTGACTTGGTATCTGGCCTCTTGGATTTTGTTGGGAATTGTAGAAGGGTTTATTCCTCTGGAAGCCAAGGGCTGCATGTGGCTCATGCTTGACTGACAGCAGTGAATTTGTTGGACATCTAGCTCTGGTTGAAGCTAAAGGCATACTCATTTCAGCCGTAGGAAAGGAGCTAGTGCTTGACTTCAGAAAGCTAATACTTTGAAGGTTAGTACATTAGCCTAGAGAAATTTCTTCTTCTGATTTAAGCTCTTCTGAGGGTCTAAAATAAAGCAGCTCCGTTTAACATGAAAAATGGTACAGTGTTGTGAGCCTTTCCAAACTAAACCAGCCCCTGGCAACACATGACAACAGGAGCCTCTCCTCCTTCCCGCACATGTCTCCCTTTCATTCAGCATAATTCTCAGAAAGTCAAGCAGATTCTTTCCAGCACAGATTAACTAAATAAACTGTATGCAAGGAGTTAAGCAGGTGTTTGAAAGCATGCAAACCTTCCAGCTTAAGGACAAGACATCTGTGTTGGAATACTTTCCCAAGCCATGTCCTGAGCAACAGGATGCCTTGTCTCCCCAAGGCAAAGGGGAGCCCCTTTTAGAAATTTCATGCCATTTGATTTCACTTATTTCTTAATTATCTTCCTTACTCTGATCAGGTTGCCATAGAACTGCTTTTGTGACGTGCAGCACTTTAGGATCTCTCCTGAAATGAAACTCCTGGGGATCAAAATGTGCCGTCTTCCTCGGGAGCAGGGAGCTAGCTGTGCACGTGAAAGGACAGCCTCTTTTCTGGTCAAGACTATCACAAAGTACAAATAAATAAGGCAATTATTTATTTATCCATAGAGTTAAGGTTTAGAGACAGGTCAGTAGCATCCTGAGTAACAGCAGATACAGTGAGGGCTGAAGGTGAATCTATTATTAAAGAAACAGCTGTGCCTGTTGAGCCCCTGGACATTAGACTGTAAAATATGTTGTATTTTAAAGTTTCTTTATGATTCTGCCAAATTGTAGATCAAGCTGTTTGTTCATTCACTCAACAAGTTGTAAAGGTTTTAGGAAACTTGGTTTAAGGAGAACATTTCCATAATTTAATGAACTTCTCAAATGTGCTGGCAGTTTTTATTAGAGTGACGTGTTCATATTTATGGTGCTGGTACCTTCCCCCTTCTCAGAGCAGCTGGGTTTTAGTTTGAGGAAGTGTCTTGTATTCCATCTGCTCTGTGGCAGTCAATGGCACATCACTGCAGTCATTGGATTTTTTTTCACCTGAAAGGCTGCGCAACTGTTGTGCACATCTTGATGAAATACTTTTGTTTGAGTTTTTGACCAAATGTCTTTGCAGTTTGTTTCCAGGACAGGATGGTGGCCTGGTCTATACAGGAACAGGACGAGGCATCAACAAACATTTGTGTGAGACTATTTTACATGTTAGGGCAGGATGTGTTATGCCAGCTATTTGTACTAGAGGTGAGAGAACTTGCTGCTCAATAGTAAACCCGCTCCTGGAGTCCCATTTATCTTTTTCTTTTGCTGTTCATTCCAGTGGAATGAAACCTCATTTTCATTATCTAAAAGTTCATGCCCAAAGACAAATTTTATAAGCATTTGAAAAGGCTTTTAAAGATGGGAAAAAAAGTCAAGACTGTCTTTGACTGATAAGCCTGTGTTTAAAAGGGCTGTGGGAACTAAGAATATAAGGACCTTGTAAAAGTAGCGAGTATATTTGAAGACCACACAAATCTAGCTTTTCCTCCATGACCTGGACTCCTAATGGAGTGTAACAAGTTGGGGTTTCTTGGCCTTGACTGCATGGTCAACTATATGGCAACACAATTGCAATTTCAGTCCAATTTGTGGTTAATGAGCCTCCTGTTTGCTGGCACTACCAACAGAGAACAAAGGATTGAATTAGCAGAGAGTTTTAAGTGAAAATCCCATAATTATTCTCTGCAGATGAGAGATGAAGAGTGGTTGATGGGATTTAGGCAATGTTTCATCATCAGTGCCCATACTGAGAACAAACAGAAGGTTTCCAGTAACGCAGCCTTCACTCAATTAAAATTCATTATAATGTTTTCTCAAGAAATATTTATAACGTAATCATTCAAATATATCTTACATTGTCATTATGACTTATGTAACTGTCCTTCTCTTTCTGAGATAGTAGAAAATAGTAAAAGGATTAAGTTGGATTCTCAGCTGCTGCAGTTGCTGAAGCTTTCCTGATTTATAATTGAGGACAACCAAACACATGACTCAGATTGTCAATGGAAAATTCTGAATGTATCCATTAACTTATCTGGAGCTTTGAAAATATTCTTTCAGTGACTTGACAGAACACAACTGGAACATCATCACAGTTACTGGATCCTCCTGTTTTGGAGTTGTTAGGTTTCTTTTCCAGATACTTATAGTCTGTGCCTTTGATTGCTTTCATTTAGGATAGGATTAGGTTAGATCTGAGGCCAGATGTGGAATAACAGTATAAACCAGTTAGTGAAATTAGGGAAGTTTTCTTGTAAAAATGTAATGCAGGGGCTCTTGTGATGTATACCTACAGAAAAGACTGACTTCTTGGGTCACACATTTTTTCTAGGCTATAAGAGTCCAGCTGCATGCTCTGACTACTATGGTGGCAAAAGCTTGGTTTTTAATTTGTCTCTTCTCATTTCCTGGATTTTTATCTTTAAGCCTCTGCTACAACTTTTCTGGAATTTCTGGGCATCTCAAGGACTCATCTTTGATTTGAGACGACTGAGTGTTGTTATACTACAGTACTGAAGTACAGATTTCTAGCACAGCTCTTTTGTCATTAATGCATCAGACTTCAACACCTTACAACACTGTACCCTCAGCAAAGAACTGGGCTTAATGCAGTGTGCTCTGCTGATACTCTTCAGTCCTTTTTTAAGAAAGCAAGAGACAAGCAAACAGGACTCTGAAATACTCCTACTTACTTGCTACTGTATATTAGCTTCTTGAAGTCTCAATCATTATATTTCACCTGTGCATCCAGGAACAGCTCCTTCCTTTGGGTAATCAGAAGTTTAGATTAATTATGCTAATCAGCTACTCCAGGTTGACACAATTAGCCAAAACAGGTAGTATCTCTGGAAATCTGTACAGAATCTTTCCTACTTGATGACTTTAATTTTATAATCCAGTGCAACAATTACAGGAAAAGAGATAGCTCTCCATTTGTCTTTTCATCTCTGTCATTCCCCATTGCCACTAACTGTCCTAAAATGTCCCACAGATTCTGGGGGCAGAAAGTCCCTTTGTCAGGCTGCCTTTGCACTTGCTGCTCTGCAGAGATTTTTGTTTTCTGTTATCTCACAACTTGAAAGGTATGTTTATACACAATTACCAAACATACAACTGAAGTACATTTGTGTTAGACTCATCACAGAAAGGTGCCAAGAAGCTCTCCTGTGGATCTGGCTAGTGGAATGATGGATCTACACGTGGCAGTGTAGATGTAGCTTGTAGAGCTTAAACAGGGAATTAAATTATAGAGAACGCAAAGATCAACGTGAAAACATAGCGAAAACTCACCTACCCTACTGCACTATGAGTGTGAAGAAATATTTCTGTAGGTGTATTTTAAACAGCTATAGTAGAATTTGTATTTAATTTAATGGTGGCTCTTAGCATCGCCAAGATAAAAAGGGAAAAGGTCTTCAAATTATATTCTTCTCTTGACCACAAGTATTAATACCATCATGGACATTCCTTGTAGATGATGTGCAGACCTGTAACATCTGCATTGTAAATAAGAAATCCGAAAGATTAAAATAGATCAGAATAGAATCTTCTGCTCAGCATTTGAATTAGAGGAGCTAGTATTTTGTATATCAATGTTATCAAATACTGATTTTGCATATTTCCATTTCAGTTAAGAAATGTAATTTAGGAGAATTTAGTTTTTGTTCTTATCTATATATTTTAAATGTAACTATTTCTGCCTGATCTGGATAAACTTGAAAAGAATGAGAGTTGCGTGCCTTTGTTCTTTTCCAGACAAATCCCAGCAGTCTGCTTGCCAGCTCCAAGCCAGAGGCCATATTTGTTGGTGTAAGCCCAAACTAAAGAGTCCTGCTGAGACGCTCAGCCCCTTGGAAATGTAGCCATCATCCTTTTGACCAGAGCTGGCTTATGCTCATTCCCCATCATGCAATATAGGCAGAGGTTGTTCACCTCTACCTTCAAAATGCCATGGAGACATCATCAGTAACACTCATTTTTATAGGCATGAGTTTTTCTAGCTGCAAGAAGCATAAATATTTCCAAGTTATTTCTAAGAACCATGGGAAGGAGCAGTTTTTAAAAGTTTAAAGGAGTATCATGACTGCAGGTGTTCATGAAGAGATTTTTCTAAGTGTGAAGACAACTTCAGAGAAACAAAAGTAATTTGTTTGAAAATATAATCGGTGAGATTTGGAGGTGAGAATCATCATTGCTTGATCTGTCAGTACAGAATGATACTGATAAGAGGCTGTGAATGACCTTAAAAAATGACAGAATGGAGAAAAGGAAACTAATAGCAAAAGATGGAGAAAGTTTTGCAGTCTATAATTTTAATTTCTTGTCTTTCCACTGTATTACAGGTCAGCACTAATGCTTCGAGTGCTTACTCCATCTCTTCAGCATTTTTCTCTTTTCCTTGAGAGTATTTTGTTCTTTCTCTTTCTCTCCTTTCTCTTAAAAGTCATAGTTGCAGAAACAAAAAGTAACTTCTTGGAAAGCTATCAATTTTAAGTTATGCCTTTCTTAATATGCACTCACCCCTCTGACCAGTAGTTACTCTTGTCTTATCTGCTTGGGAAAATCACACCTTCTGCAGACATAAAAATCTGTGTACATCAGCTGTCAACCACTCAGTGACAGCATCTGCCATCTTCTTCATTGTCAGGAAGCTCTGAAATTGGTGTTCATCCTGTTGTATATATGCCTGTAGTCGCAGAATGCCTCCTTGTGTTCCTAAGGATGATATGATAAAGCATTAGTTCACCTTTGTCAAGCAGCTAGACCACAAATGGCAGATATGGGAAGGCATCCTCAAACTACTTTTCTAAGAGGGAGGATATATTCACGTTAAGAAGAAATGCTATTTTTTTTCTGTTCCTATCCATTATGGGCACTTGTGGTCTAGTTACAGGTAAATGACCTGTTTTTGCAACATTAATCTGAGTGGATTAGGTCAGAGAAGAAGATACTGCAATATTTGAGACATGAGATAATGAGATTCTTGACAAAAATTTGGCATATGGATATTGAAAGCGATTAATGTTTAATGTGGTGATATTACAACTCAAAAAAGGAAAGAGGTAGTAAAGAAAACCAATCAAATTACTCTGTATAGTGCCACTGATCTAGCTTTGAAATTCCTTAAAAGGATTACACTCTAGTTAATTAAATCCTTTGCTCTCCCTAACATTGCTTAACAATTTTTAGTATCTCCCTAGGTTTCTAACATTACAGAGAAGAGAGTTATGAGTCAGATTACTTTGTGTGTTGAGTTTTAAACATGAGCCATGAATCCCTAAAATCCTTTGTTGTTTAAGCAGAATACATTTTACTCTCTCCATTTAGGGTTTAGTCATCCTTTTCATAAGTCTTTTGATGAATAAGGTCATTAAAATTAACAATATTAAAATAACTGGTCTCAGTAATTATAATGTTTAACCATGGTTTCTCCTGAGATTAAAAATTCTGTTCATTTTATCTTCCAATCCAAGAACTTTAACAAACCTTATTTATAGCATCCCAAAGACTTGTAGCTGGGTATAGTTTAAGGCAACCACAATATTCTTGTGTATCAATGACATCGTATGTTTCTATGGTGAAGTAACTTTTAATACTCTCCTTTTCACTCGTCATCTCACATTTAAATATGTTGCTTGTTTTTTTTAGTAATCATTTTAAAAATATTTCAGTCCTTCCTAATGCTAATAGGTATTTTGTTTGATACTCTCATTAAGTTTTCCATTAACAAATTTTACCTGTCACATATTCCCACCTACCCATTAACTGAGTCACTGTATGTTGACATGTATTGTGTGATGGGTTTTATGTAAGAAGAACCAAAAGTTTTGTGCATAATAAAATAGGGATTGAGATTAAATTTATGGAAAAAGTTTTCTCTAAAAACGTATTACAAGGCTTCCACTCTAGTTTAATATGATGATGTCCAGAACATGCTGGAACAAGAGAACCATAGCTAAACTTTCATGCCTCTCAACGGTGAGGAATATATTTAACTTCCTGTATTTAAATGGACCACTTCTGTAAGCTGTTCTTGTAGACGTTTGCTGAATAATGACTACAGGTAGCTCTAAGGAAAAAACAAATTGGATATGAGTTGGGTGAAGATGGTAGTTACTTAACTATTGTAATTCAATAATTCATAAATTATTCTGACTTTCTGCAGCAGATCACTAACTATTTGGAAGGCACATCCATACAAAATGCTTGGCAAAGCCTCTTGTGCACTCACCTGTGTTCATGTATCGGTCATTGTCTTGCTGCATGACAGGGTGAACTTAGTTAATGGAAAACATTGCTTTGATGCATACACCTGTATTAACCATTCCCAGTGAATGAGCACCATAAAAGCTTTTGGGTACTCTGAGTTTTCATGGTATGCACAACACGGTGAGAATCCCAGTTCTAAGGGTAACCAAACCCTCAGCTTCACTTGCGAGATTTATCAAAAATCTTTTGGTTTAAATAATAGAACACACATAGAGAAACAAAATGGAAAATATATTATTAACAGCATATTTAACATAACAAATGTCATTATTGGGTTGAGGATGCTTAGCTGATTCTTATGGTAGCTGCTCAGCTTCTTTAACTTCTCCAGTAGTCTCCTACCTTGAAGAATTTATAGGGAATTTTCATTGCTCCTATTATGGTAAGTGGTGTTTGGACCTATCTAAAGGAGCTGGTCTTTGCAACTGGCCCTTTCTTTAGCCTCCAATGAAAAGTCCTCCTTCTTCCTCTCAACTTCTGTTTACTTCCCCCTTATCTTCTGCAACTGGGAACCAGGATATCATGTAGTTCTGTGGAAAATCATAATTTCTTCTACTTGTCTTTATTATGGCTTTATGATTAGAATATTTGTCGAATGCCCTAGTTAGCATATTTCTGACTCCAGGCTGTTTTTTTTCTTGAGACTGCTTTCAGAAGAAACTTTTATAAATCATACTGTAAGATCTCCTTAAAAGTGCAGTTTTATTATTGGATGCATCACTGTTCTTTCTCTACGAACATCATAAAAAGATTAAACATAATACTGCAGAGAATGAAAATTATGAGAGATGCCACACTATTTTTAAGGAAACCCTTCTGGAAGCACTTTATACTGTCTCTAAGTATTTTCTAGCATAGTTCAGACCATATGAATCTTCTTCATATTCTATTTATAAAGTATATTTTGAAAAACGCTGAATCAAATTTTGCAGGAACTTTTTTAGCGGAACTCTGCTAACTTTCTGCTTCTTTGTCTGTAATGTCTTCTATAATCCTTCTCTCAGCTGAGACAAGTAAACTCTTCTCCTGGGCAGTGCAAGCTGCAGTACGCTGTGAGCTAATTACCTTACATTAGCCATTTCAGAAATTACTGGCAGCTAATCTTCATAAAGCTAATCAGTCAGAAAAGAAGGCACCCAGCAAATAAATACTGCACATCTTTGTGCTTGAAACAATTAGGACTGACCTTAATCTGATTTAAAGAATTGGAGTGCTTCCAAAAAGGGAACAGTGTGTGGCTGCCTTCACTAATTCCGTAAAGCTCTTGTGTTTTTTAATTGACCCATCTTCTTGATGCACTTTGTTGTTTTTTCTTTCTGATCCCTCTGAGCTTGTATTTTCAAAAGCTATTATAAATCCAAAAAGGTAATGTCAGCTTACCCTTTTCATCAGTTAGTGCTAGCTTTTAAGTCTGCTCTTCCAAATACATTATAAATTTCAAAAAGTTAATTTAAATATTTGTCTTTTTTTTTCATTTCGTTCATGCTTGAGTTTTGGAGAGGGTGAGAATATTTTCGCTTTCATATAGGATCTCTCCTCCTACTACTCCCTTAAAAATGTCCTGATTCTGCTATGCTGCTGAAGAGGTTTTAAAAATGATACCACTTCAAACAACAGTTTCCAGGTTTTGCTGGATACAGTTTATGTTGTTTATCACTGAAGAAAGTAAATATCCTGAATTTGAAATACTTAGAAATAATTTAGCACCTTGGTACCTTACCACGTTAGTTAACATCTTACAGGACACAACCGAGCATGTTGTTCAAAGGGAAATTCTGCAGGAGTAGGTATATTTTTAATACAGATGGCCTAATCTGGCCTAATCAACCTAATCTGAATGCCTCCAAAATTTGGAAATATTAAATCCATAGCCATGCATCATGCATTGGTGTGAATATTGCATTAACCATATACTTATGGGAAAGAAGAATGATCTTAGATGATCAGTGCCTGGTGTTCAGCAGAGCAGGCTAATGCCTGGCTAAAGATAACAAGGATTTAGCCTTCTCTCCTGTGCAGTCATGTCTGCTCCTATGTGTAGGTAGAGAACAGGCTATGCAGTTTCCCTTATAGGAACAATACATTTTTTTGGTGAGGTTCTTTGAGATCTTACAATGGAAAATGCTGTAACTGAGTGCTGGTTTTTCCATGGTTGATTTCCAAATGGGAAGGTTGGTCTGAGATTAAAGTGGAATTTTTTTCAGCTGTAGAATTATGTAGAACTTTGTAAATGCTAGATCCAGAAGTCCAGGTGCTCTTTGGAGCCCTGAAAGCACTTGACAGTTTGTGACAATTAAAAAGCAAGAAAAATATAAAAGAACAAAGTATTACTTACCCCCGAACGAAAAACCAGAGGAATGCTCTTAAGATTACCCAATAACAATCAAACCCAGAAAAGTACATTAATATTTCAGATAGAAATGCTGCTATGAATAGCGTGGTGTGAAAAGATCGATGTAAGATATCAAATGATTGCCAGACTCCTAGCTTCCATTAAAACAAAAGAATAAAAGAGCTTCCAGCTCATCTCCTTGATGGTATAGGAATGTCACATGTAAAATGATCACTAAGGAAGCTTGTCAGTGAAAAAGACGTATGTATGTTCATTAATTGGATTAATCATTTGTACATTGGCATATTAAAATAAGCAGTGGATATCAAAGCTGGAAGAAATTTCTGTTGCCCTTCTTTTTTCTTTTCCTTTTTTTTTTTTTTTTTTCTTCCTAGATCCTGTCATGACCCACTGTTACATATCTCTCTTCCTGGGCAAATGGCTGTGTATTACAAATCTGGTTGTAGTCCTGGGTAATAGTGTTGCATGTGATGAATTAAATTTAGAGAATCCTCTGTTTTTAACATATGATGTCTGTGACCTGATCCACTGGGTGTTGGTCACTGTGGCAGCTTGTTCCATGAACTTAAGCCCAATGAGTTTGAACAGCTGTGGAGTTAATAGTATTAAATAATTTATGAACGCAGCCCCCTTCCCAGCTGCATTTGGTTTGGGGTCTCCAGTACAAGGAAGATGTGGATAAAGGTGAGCAAGCCCAGTGGAGCCCGAGATGGTAAGGGAGCTGGAGTTCCCTGTGAGGCTTGGTTTGGTTAGCTTTGGGGAAGAAAAGGCTTAGAGGGACCTAATAACAGCCTTTCAATGCCTGAATGATTTTATGATTCCATGTGAAGTAATTGTACTTAGTAGAAAAAAGGCATAAAACAGTACACCAGCAGGATCTGGTTGTAATCTGGGGAACAATTGTAGCATTCTTGCACTCAGCTAGTCTTGCATTGGGCTGTAGGCATCCTTTGCCTCACTGGTACCCTGATGGCTTTGAAAGGTCCCAGTGTCTTCCAGGTAGATGAGGATTTGCAGCAGAACTTCAGAATAAACAAACCTGAATGAATCTCCTTAGATCCATGCTTCAAGTTTTGGAGCAAATATCAAGAAACCCACAAAGACAAAATCTGTTCCAGGATCAATGTTTTTGCTAAAGGCTGAAAGAAGAAAATTATAGGTGCCTTCTTTCTATCCTAGTCAGACAGGCAATGGCTATGTGGATTCCTTCTTCTCTTTTTTTCCCTTTTTATATCCCTATCTGTTTCATCTTCTGGATTCTTAAAATGATACCTAACATTAGATGGGAAAAAAAGAAATCTAGTAAAGATTCACTAAAGCTAGCTGGAACTAGTCTTCAGTTTGTGCTTAAAGAAGGAATACAGTGACAGGCTCTGGCTACTTTCTGGTTTGTTTCTTGTTTTTTCCTCAGTCTTTATTCTTAAGCCTCAAACGTTTCAAATGCTCCCAAGTGATGTGGAACCTGCACACTATTTTTCCAAAGAACTGCAGTTTCCCTGTGGTGTTGAAAATGTTATGTGAAATGTCTGGTCATTTCCAAAGAAACCCGGGAGAACCACTCATGATACACACTTCAGGTTGTAACTTAACTATGCAGGCCTTGGAGAATCCTTCCCAAAGATAACTTTTTTTCCTCTCTTGGTTCCTTAATTTGGCTCACAATACCTGGCTATAATGCTAATGAATGCCTTTCCTCAAGAGAATGAATGCTACTGCAAAAGTTCCTTCTAAAATAGTGGGTTTTCTGTTATAATAGCCACTATCCATGTTTTTTCTTGGATCCCTGTAATTCTACACTAGAAGCAGAAGCATGTCATACCTCCAAATGAAAGGGTTTTAAGACAGCTGCATAGTTGTCTTTTACAGTAAGTTTTCTGCTTATGTCAAAACAGCCATCACCCTCTTTCCTAAGGCTTTTGCTAAGCAGGCAGGTCAATGGTTTGAAATTTTAGTTAAGCTGGCTCTTAGATTATTGGGTTATTGCTATAAATTTGCTCTTGTCTAATTTGAGTACACTGTAATTGCTACTTTGCACTGCAAGTAGATTTCCAGTGTCAGAATAATAAAATTAACAGGGATGACCCTTCAGCCATTCATTGATGCCTCTGTTGTGTTTTCAAAGGTCTCATTTTAAAATTTATCCTATATATGTCAAGTTCTTATTGTTGCTGTTTGTCATGCTAACGCATCTAGGTGTGTATTGAGTACGTTCTAAAAAAAATGCGTCCAAAACATCTCAAAGTGTCATTTAGACTATAGGAAAAGAAGGAAAAAAAAAAAAAAACAAAAACAGGAAAGAGAAGGAAGTGCTGTAGTAGAAGAGTGCAAAGTGTTCTATAAAGACTCATATACATTGAGGGGGAACTATTTTTTAATTTGTATAAACAATTATTTTCTCATTTTAAATTATGATCTATAATTATACATTATTTTTGTATGTGGGTAGTAGCATACAGAAGGACATCCAGCAGGGGAGCAAGGCTTATACAAGTCTTTGTTGTCCAAATTGGGAGCAAATGCCAGTGCCTGGAAATGCAGCAGGGGTGTCCAGCATGATTTAGTGACCTGCTTGCCAAGTATACAGATACTACTTCTCCTCCTCCTTCTCCTTAAACAGGCAACAGTAAAGCCTGTTCTCAAATACTTTGTGAATAGAAGTGATATGGAGCCCTGTATAAGTCTCAGCTGGTGTGACTGGGCAGAATTAGTGCAAAATCATTCCCAGTTTATTAGCTGGCATGATAGCTTGTGGTGGTTCCTGGCAGTAAGAGTGAGCAGAGTCAAAGATATGGAAAAGGCTTGTGTGGGGAAAATAAATAATTTTGTTTGAAAAAATCAGTTTATGTTGAACAAGAAAGATGCAGAATGGCTGTGGTAACTGTGTTTGCCTTCTTACCTCTGTTAGTGTAGCTAGGTACTTGATTCCTTTATAAATGAATCAGTGTAGTCAAGCAACACTGAAACTACTTAATTTGCAGTAATTTAAAAGTTATTTGATATATAGCTGTATCTATAGGTCTTCATGCTACTGTTGTATTTCCTCATAAAACAGTTTTCACTCTGAAACTGTTACTTTCTCTTCCTTTACAGAAACCTCCCACTTATGTGGACTGGATGCTATGTTCTCTCAGTGTTCTTTCCAGTTAGAACAGTAAGCAATTGGGCTGCATTTGGGCTTGGTGTAACTTTTGAAAGTAAAGGGCTAAAATGGCTGATGCACATCATGTCCTCAACAGAATTTTAATGAGAAAAATAAGAATCTGAGTGCTTCTATTAAACATCAATTTGAAATGAATTCTGAATGGTTATATTCTGTGGGGTATCCTTTTTCCATTAAATATATTTTGGAAAGTAACTATTAGTAACAAAAATGTAGAGGTTAGCAAGAAATAGAATTTTTTTTTTTTCAAAAACTTGAAAAGAAACCATGTGACATGGAAATAAGTGTTAGACTATTTTAGAGAGCTTTTTGATTTTGTGGATTGTATTTATTTTTGATGGGTAGTATTTGTCACAGCTGTATTTGCTGCTTTGATGTTTGATTAAAGAAAACTAAATTTGTGACAAAATAATAATAATAAAAAAGGATGGTATACTTAACAGGTAGGTTTTTTATTAAAACTTAAACATGCTGTTCCATTTTAATCGGTGATCTGAATTCAGTGTACATAGAAGTTCCTCAGTTTGCTATCAGGGGAACTGGTGGTCTGACAAATAATAATTCCGAATATAATCCATAAATTGTACTGACAGATTGTCCAAATTATAATAGTAACTAGCTCTTGTGCTTTAATTTAAATATGATCATGTTCTTTCAGTTCCTATAGAGATTTATGGAATCTTGCTCTACCCATAGGAAAACACTTTCAGTATGCATAAGGGTTGCATATATTTTGTGGGGGTGGGAAAAAAACTTAATTTCATCTTTGCCTTAGAATATACTCTGGTCCCAGAGGCTGTTCTGGAAATGGTTACATTTTTCTGACAGCTGTTCAGTCATTGTGAGGGTATGTCTTCAAGGGAAAGGCACTCATTTCCAATCGGCAAATTTCTGATATTGGGTTTTAGACTATAAAAAACCTCACCCCAAACCCTTTTTTACTTCACTGCTTCTTGTTGATAAAGTCCAATCAGCCCAGAGGGAATTTATAATTCTAGCAATTGCACCAGATGATTACTACCTACAGGAGCAATCACTTATAGTACATCACCTGCAGACTGATGAACCATTTATTATCAAGGGTTTAATTGCTTGTAATACATCCTTGTGGCAAGATACACACACATACATATACCTAATTTATACATACATATAAATATATGCCACTTATGTTAGGGATGGAAAATGTTCGGTTCAGATTAGAATTTGCGAAACTAAAAATACCCAAATTATTTTAGAAACACTTGAATCTAGAATGCAGGTTCACTGTCTGTGTCCACCCATTTCTGGATCTAGTTTAAGACAAGAATTAAAGAAGACAGAGAAGGAAAGTGTGTGTGCGCGTGCGTGCAGGGTATTATTTATTTATTTGAATCCTGAAGAGCTGTCACATAATAGCTGGAGTTTGAGGTGAATATTTTAGGATTCTTACTCAACCTCATCTATTTATTACAATTTTTGAAATTACTCTTTAGTATGTGTGGGTTTTAATATTATTGTTATTGTTTGAAAGTGAGCTGATGTTGTGGGTTTAAGATGCTTGTGATGGGACCACCAGCAGGAGACACTTCCTTGCATGCACTGCACATACAGGCAGGAAAAGATCCCTGGGGCACAATTAAATGCTGATCAGCACTGGGATTTGTTTTATCTGAATAAGTTTGCTATTCTCTATATTATTGCTTCAGAACAGTGCCAGATGTATTAGCAAAGCATACTCTGGATCACAGTTGCTAATATTTAAGCTGGGAGCCAGTTGCAAGGTATATACCAAAACGGCACTAGATAAAAGTCTGAGACAATAGAGAAAAGTAAAAAGTAACATGAAATACTTCTCTCCTGAAGCCATGTGAAAAATTAAACAAATACTGACACTGTGAATAAAATATGAAGGCTTATTTAAATTATTTTACCTGGAGCAGTCCCTACTGCGTCAGATGTAAAAGCCAAAGTGTGTTTCCTTCCCTCTGTGTACTGCTTCACACAACAGAAAGTATGGCGGAAAAGGGAGTTGGTTTTAAGTTGAAGTGTTAGGAGGACAATGTTGAATGAAGCCCCAGGTTGGACGGGGATTTGAGCAACCAGGTCTGGTGGAAGGTGTCCCTGCCCATGGCAGGGGGGTTGGAACTGGATGATCTTTAAGGTCCCTTCCAACCCAAACCAGTCTATCATTAAGACAATCAAGGTTTATAGGTATGAATGTGAACTACATCCCTTGTTTTGGTTAATATCCTAATCCAGTCCTGTGTCAGAAATGCTATTAACAGCACTTTGGAGAACTTAAAGCCTGGAAAGTCTGTACGACTTGCCCATGTCAGCAGCATCTAGGGAGTTGGTCTGGCCAGGTCAGCGCCTTGATCACGGGACTGTCCTTCCTTTCTATCAGCTTCCCCCAGGGTATTGTCTCCACAGCTGGGACCACAGAATTTGGGCCTTTGCAGACTGTTTGCAGTGGAGGAACAGTTGTGCTTTCGGATACTTGGGAGCCTGGGTACTATCTGCAATTACAATGTGAGTTCTGTGGTTAAAGGGATTAATGAGACAGTGGTTTTTGCAACTGTTCTGGATTCCATTAGAAACGTCTAACATTGTTCCTTTGATATAGAGTAAATCTTATCTATAATGAGAATATTGTAAAATATGCTACAGGCAGGACTATCTAAATATTTTTTATGAGACATAATATAAGTAGGATCAAATCCTGGTTGCCTCATTCATGCAGCTAGTCCCATTGAGTCTAAACGGGAATGCCACAGTGAATAAAGAAAGCAGGATTGGTCCTATATGTGCTATTTTTATATTTTCCTCTTGATTTCGGTTTCATTTGTAACTAACACAGTGTACTGATTAAATCATTAACTGTATATTTCATCTTTCATCAGTGGTTTGTAGATTGAGATCCTAATGTACTGTAACCCATTGCTAGGATAGCTATAAAAGTTTTGATTTATGAAGGCAAATATTTTCTGTTCTGGTATCATTTGTGATCAAGAAATTATACAAACAAATTTGTCTAAGATAATCACTTCCTTATGTCTGCCAGTGCTAGAAGACTCATCATAAGGGTATCTGGGATAAAGGGAAGGATGAATTTTTAGTTCTTTTGAATCATATTAAACTCTGAGAGCTTCTCTGAGGTGCCAAGTGTAGAAACTAGAGATTTACTTAAACAAAATGGAAAGTGCCCTTGCTTTCACATAGCTGCTGTCAAGATGGTGGCAGTGTAGAGTCAGTCTCACTGGAAATGACTATGTGGATTTTCTTCTTGCTCTTCTATCCCAGTTGCTGAAAGTCTGAAGTTTTAAATGTTTTGTCCTCTAGGTCCATCTAAATCAATAACTGTCTCGGCAACTTTGCATTGTAATATTCTAATGAAAAGCACCTAACTTAGTTTGTGAAGTGTTGTAAAGCCAGTAGAAAACAGTGTTGTGTTTACAAATTTTATTTTCTTAGCAATCTTATGGCAGCAGTATTTTGGGTACATTACAAAACTACTGTCATCTTCACAGGGTCGTATGTAGTGGTTATTGGGATATCTTGAAAATATAGCCACAGTCTCCCTGCTAGAGGCACATGTCCCTAGAACAGATGCTACAGTACCATCTCTCAAACATTTAGCAATTTATAGGGCTCATCAGTGGTGCAGTGTTAACAGTTCTTTATCCAATAGATGCCAATGTCATACTTAACACACAAGCCATGAATTGCAATAATGAAGGTTTAAAATATCTCCAGCAAAACACAGAATATTTTAAATGCTACCATAGGAAAAATAATCTCACAAAAATACCTCTGGATATTTAAATATAGATTTCATTTACCAATATAGCTCCTGATTCTGATCCCATCTTTATGAACCAAGACTAAATGTGAAAAGAGGACATACATTTGGCATAAGAGGTGATTTAAGACTCCTGATGTTCCAGTTAATTCTCTACAACCAAGTTCTATGACATGGCTTATTGCCAATAATGTGAAATATTAGCCACAAGATGTCCTCACAAGAAAAATGTTTATTGCCAGCTCTTCAAATATAGGCAATACTTTCTGTCTGAACCTGTGCAAAACAAGTCAGTGCTTCCCCTTTTTAGGCATCCAGTGGTTTTGGACACCTACATGAGCCAGCAATGTGCCCTTGTGGCAAAGAAGGCAAATGGTCTACTGGGCTGCATTAGAGAAAACATCAACAGCTTGAAGGAGATGATCCTTCCCCTCTGCCCCAGGTGAGGCTACACCTGGAGCACTGTGTCCAGTTCTGGACTCCCCCAGTACAAGAGACATGGACATACCGGAGAGAGTCCAGTGAAGGGCCATGAAGGTGAGAAAGGGACTGGAGCATCTCTCCTGTGAGGAAAGGCTGAGAGAGCTGTGGCTGTTCAGCCTGGAGAAGAGAAGGCTCAGGGGGATCTTACCTATGTATTACAAATACTTGGAGGCAGGGTGCAAAGATGAGAGAGCCACGCTCTTCTCAGTGGTGCCCAGTGACAGGACCAGCAGCAATGGGCACCAACCAAAACACAGGAGGTTCCCTCTGAACATTAGGAAACACGTCTTCACTGTGAGGATAACTGAGCACTGGCACAGACTACCCAGGGAGTCTTCCTCCTTGGTAATATTCAAAAGCCATCTGGACATGGTCCTGGGCAACTGGCTTTAGGTGGCCCTGCTTCAGCAGGGAGTTGGACAAGACAATCTCCAGAGGTCCCTGCCAATGTCAAACAGTCTGGTTCTGTGAACTAAAATTAGTCTTCCAGCAGTGCTTCAGATTTCCTAAAATATTTGGAAAGCCATGTGGTTGCTTTAACTGACCTGTTTGAGTAATACCCTGAAGATATGCTAATCTTAGAATTATTTGACCAAGAAAAATTAGCTGACAAATCATCTGAAAACCACCAAAGAGGATAATTTTGTTTTTGTTTGGAAAGTAGTTATTGAAACAAAGTGGACAATTTCCACTTATATAGCAAAATGAACTTGCTCAATCATGTCCAACTGTAGCTTTCCTGTTGCCCAGCAGTATTAAGACAGTGTAAGAAGATTGTATATCCCTGTAGCGCCTCAGAAGCGTTCTGCTACAGCACCTCTAAAAACCGAACATGGGAGTGCTGATTAGGAATTTCATGGAAGAGCAGTCCTGGGAGCTGTCAGCAATAACCTGCACAAGGTTCAGCTCTCACAAACTCAGTGAAAATCAAAATTATTTATAGTAGCCTAGTGATTCTGAGAGTGCCTAGGGGTGGAACCTGTTGATATGACCCTACTTCTGGCCAAAATCTGCAATGGGAATAACAGACTACAAATCATGCTTACTTCTGATAGCATATGGACTCAGACAAATGGGTTGAAAGTCCCTTTCCCTCTTCTGTGTGGTTTCAGCTAATTTCTTTGGGAACAAAACTCACATTTTCCATGTTCTGATTAATTTTTGCAAAACTGGTGTCATAGCAATTCTAAGGCCTTTCTTCCTGGGGAGCAGGTACTTGCACCTCAGCTGGTCAGGTCATAAATAGCTGTCATCTGGCAATAGCTCCACAATTAGTGATTAAGAGTTATTTTCAGCAGTTCTGCAGAAATTAGACTCGTGACAGAGTTTAGCTTGTAAGAGTTAACGCACATGTTTTGTTGAGTAAATTGTGACAGAAATATGAGAATATCCTTTCTTGCAACCAGGAAAGCAGATTGATAATAGTGTTAGGAAGATGAACATCACAGCAAAGTGGACAAGGAAGAGTTAATGATAAGCTATCCAGAAAAAAATCATAGAATGGCTGGGGTTGGAAGGGACCTTAAAGGTCACTGAGTTACAACCCCCCTCCCTAACACCTTCCACTAGCCCAGGTTGCTCAAAGCCCCAACCAACCTGGCCTTGAACACTGCCAGGGAGGGGGCAGCCACAGCTTCTCTGGGCAAGCTGTGCCGGTGCCTCACCACCCTCACAGTAAAGAATTTCTTCCTTATATCTAATCTGAATGTACCCTCTTTCAGTTTAAAACCGTTACCCCCTGTCCTATCCCTACACTCCCTGATCAAGAGTCCCTCCCCACCTTCCCTTTAGGTACTGGAAGGCTGCTATAAGGTCTTCCCAGAGCCTTCTCTTCTCCAGGCTGAACACCCCCAGCGCTCTCAGCCTGTCCTCACAGGGGAGGTGCTCCAGCCCCCTGATCATCTTTGTGGCCTCCTCTAGACCCACTTGAGCAGGATGGTGTCCTTCTTATACTGGTGGCCCCAGAGCTGGACACAGAACTGCAGGGGGGGGGGTCTCATGAGAGCAGAGCAGAGGGGGATAATCCCCTCCCTCGCCCTGCTGGCCACACTTCTCTTGATGCAGCCCAGGACACGGTTGGCTTTCTGGGCTGCAAGCACACATTGCTGGCTCATAGTCAGTTTTCCATCCACTAATACCCCCAAGTCCTTCTCCTTGGGGCTGCTCTCAATCCACTCCTCGCCCAGCCTGTATTTGTGCCTGGGATTGCCCTGACCCATGGGCAGGACCTTGCACTTGGCCTTGTTGAACTCCATGAGGTTTGCACAGGCCACCTCTCCAGCCTGTCCAGGTCCCTCTGGATGGCACATCCCTTCCCTCCAGCGTGTCGGCCGCACCACACAGCTTGGTGTTGTTGGTGAACTTGCTGAGGTTTGATCAAGTGCCTCAATCCCACTGTCCATGGCACCGACAAAGATGTTAAACAGCACTGGTGCCAACACCGACCCCTGAGGAATGGCACTTGTCACTGCTCTCCACTTGGACATCGAGACATTGACTGCAACTCTTTGAGTGCAACCATCCAGCCAATTCCTTATCCACTGAGTGGTCCATCCATCAAATCCATGTCTCTCCAATTTAGAGACAAGGATGTTGTGCGGGACAGTGTCAAGTGCTTTGCACAAGTCCAAGTAAAATCTTTTATCCCCAGGGGATATAGACAAATTGATATACTTCATTCTTAAACATGGCTGGATTAGAGACTAGTAGAGAATCAAAAGCATGTAGGATATCCTGAAGCCGTGAGCCTATGATTTTTTCCTTCTCTCTCCTTTTTTCACATCTCACCACGCTCCTTTCCATCAGGTTTTGATCACAGGTTCTCGTTTGTCTGCAGTTCCTTTTCTGTCTTTGATCAATGTTTGTCTTTAATCTCCATGTTTCTGTCTTTTTCTTTCATCTCCAGTCCATGACTATTATAGTTCTCATTTTTTCTGTGCTATTATTTGCCTTCCAGTGGGTCTTTCTTCTCATTTCATTGTACTCTATCTCTGTCCAAAATAGTCTACCGGGTGTGAACAATAAATGAATTGATTTCAAATGAGTTGACGACAGTGCTTAGCCAATCCATATCATACAAAATAGCCCACTGAGTGAGTACAATAAGTGACTCAAACCAAAATGAATTCACAGGGATGCTTGGAAAATCCATGTGGAAGGCTGGGGGGCCACGGCTCAGAATAGGTTTGTGTAACCAGAGTTTTAAGAAAATCTTTTTTAAGTAGTAGAAAGAAATCTATGTCTGCCATTTCCTTCTAGTTTGTTATCTTTGGATAAAACAGATTAGCAAGTGTGTTAATTGATTAGTTAATGAGTAAGAGTGGGCCCTGAAGACTGGTTACCAAAGGCATGAAGAATGATTAGAGGTTGTAAAAATGTAACAATAATGCCAAAATTTTAAAAATGCATTCTTGCCTCCCATAGAAAATCTTAAAAATATGAAAATGGTAATAAGCTTGCTAGCACAGGATGCTAGACTATTCCTCAGCACAGGTTGCTAGACTGTTCTTCAGAGATGATGATATTACTGCTGTATGATTTATACATGTGAGTTGAAAGGAAATATAAATAACCAGGAAGAGAAGACTAATAATTGTAAAAACTTGACAGAAACTCCTTTGTGTCATGTTCCCGATCTAGGGTTTGCCACAGGCTCATTCCTAATAATTCCACCCATTGAACTAAAAGTGTTATCCAAACGATCATGTCTGAGTTTAAAGTAGTTACTCAGTTATTTTTTTTTTAGTGACTCCATCAAATATATATAAAACTAGGGGAAAAGCCTTGTTGTTTTTAAACACAAGTGCTCTTTCCATAGAATGCCAGAACCTGACATTTCTTTGAAGCTTTTCTAAGTTTCAAAGGGGATAATATATTTAAAACATCCAAAAGTTTTTACATCTTTCTCTAATTATTTTTGATGTGATACTTCTCAGGACACATTGAATGAAAGCATTTTCCTCCAGATCTTAATTGAGTAGACTCTTATCTCCTGTAATTACTGAAGAACAAGATTTCTACATGGATTAAATTGTACATTCTCACAAACTGGAACAGGCTTATTTTCTTGTTTTTCATAACACACTTTTCTAAAGCTCTGCAATGTCTCCATCCCCATGTAAACTATTTACAGCTGTCCACAGCTGTATTACACTGACTGGTATAATTAATTTTCTTTCTGCAGATTGTAACTACCTTAGATATTCAGAGAGGATACATAAGCATAGTTACTGCAAGTGGAGAATATTACCATGGTGATTCCACGAGACTTACCATAAAGATCCTCAGGAATGTAACAAGTCCAGAAGTATTTATCTCAACCAAGATAAAGTGCAGTGACTCAGGCAAATCCATTTATCATCACAGCAATGTCTTGGCAAAGATGGGATTTGTCTTACTTCACTCATATAAGGGCAAAGTACGTTTGTATCTGTCAGCTAGAACCTGATGGGAACTCATCCACTGAAATCAAAGAGGGGCTTTCCAGTGAAGAGCTCTGTGACATGAGAGGCCAAAACTTTGCTCAGGTCTCTTTCCCTTGAGATGCAGCACAGTACCTTTACGAGAGCCCCACCGCCCACTGGGGCAAGCTGGAGTGCTGCTCATCCCACCGCCAGCTACACATGTTGGGGGCCACCTCGCTGCATCGCTGGGTCTCTTGTCACACTGCTGACATTTTTGTATTTTTGGACTGAAGCTGGATGCTGGTAATAATCAATAATGTGCTTTGGCTTCCTCTCTATGTTACTTGAACTGGCATTCTACCAGAGAATGTATTTCTGCATTGGTTTTTGGTTTTAAACACTTCAAATTTGAAATTCTTTATTTATACTAAAAATGGGTTTTAATTTCTTCTGTTTTCCGTGGGGTTTTTTTGTCAGGCATGACCTTTGGGTAAGTGATTTTCATCATGATAATTACCAAATAGAAATTATTTTCTGCTCATGTGAATTATTTTTTTAAAAAATAAAGGTCAAGTGTGGCTGCATGTGGAATGACCACACCTCTTGGCCCTCCCCAGTAAGGTGTAACCGAGTAACTTGGTGCTTTTGTGGGTGCTGCGGAAGTTCATAAAGAATATTAAACATTCAACTTGTGTGCCTCTCGTTGACTACCAATAGACGCGCATTTTTCATAGTGCTATCGAACACTTGTTTGTCATCTTGAAAAGCAGAAGTATCCATATATCACAATATCCCTCGTGGTCTTTGTTTACTGGCAGCTGGCAGGAATTATCAGTAAATAAAATAAGAAAAGCATGAAGAAACACGTTATTCATTTTGGGTATGAAAAGAAAGCCACGAATCCTGAAACCAGTCAAGCAGACTAAAAGTCTCTCAAAGTTTAGTGTGGCTTTCGTTCCAAATAACAAAGCATCATGATGTAACTTAAGTCACAGTTCCAACTTACTGCAACAACATATATTCTTATTCTAATTAGCACCAAGTTATAGATCAAATCTAAATTGTAGCATTGGCAAATACCTTCACCATTTTGTACAGCCCTGATATTTTTTTTATTTTGCTGCATATGATGTTGAAGGATTGACTTGGATAGGCTTGAGAGTGCTGATCAGTGCAATGACACGTCGGTTACAGATAAACAAATTACAGGGTCTTCTCCAGCCAAACTTGTATTAAAGGTTGCAATCTCATGTGGATGGAGTTCACTGAGTTTTGCCACCAAGACTGTCAGATTTGTTAATACTAAACAATGTTGTATATGTTCTAGGCATAAAAAGCTGCAGGGTTGTGTTTAGAATAATAGTGTATTCACAAATATTACTCAAATTGCTCTGAAATATCACAGCTACATCTTCATTCTATTATCTCACTGCTTTATGCTTCTGAGACCTTTTCCTAGCAGACTATAAAATCATTCCAAATGTAAGATGATAAATTAATAGAACAAAACAAATTGGAGTCAGTAGGAGTGCATTTAGCACTAACAAGACCCATATGAGTTTCACATTTTCTCTTGCAATTATAAAAAATAAGGGTAGTGTCAGAACTCATCTTTTCTTTAATTGCTGTTGCATAAAGCTTTGGATATGATTTTAAGGGCTGATGGAAAGGAGCAGTCTCTCCAATTCTTGACAAATATAGTTTCTTCTAAACTAGGAGGGGGAAATGTGAAGTATAACAAGAAATATATTTCAAATCACCTATGGCAAAAGGAATGAATATTTGGTTATTTACACTGAACCACAGTGTACAGGGATGGCTTTAGGGTAAATAATGTTAAGTATTTGCATTCAGTGAAAACTCAAACAAGACACATTAAGAGGTGGAGAGTTTGATGTAGTATTTAAGGAGGCAAAGTCTCCTATACTATTCCTGAAAATATTAAAGGTTTTTGTTTTTTTTTTTTTTCCTTGGTGTGGAAGGAAAACTATTGAAACATCCACATACTTCTTGTCTTTCAGTGAACCCTGGCAACTTGGAAATTAAGGAATAGAGATTCTATTCTTCTAGAGAATAAAAGACCATTAAACTCTGCCTCTTTCACCTGATGCTTATAATGAAACTTTCAACTAGCAAGCACCGAAGATGCTTGATATGCTGATTTTTCCTTTGATTTGATTTCCTATGATTAAGCAGTTTTTACAAAGCACTTTTTCTGTCTTTTTTATCATCATAGTTCCTTTGCTTTAGTCAAGTCTAACAGCATCCCTGTGAAAAAACATTTAAGTCAACTTGATAGGAAGTGACTTGATTAAGAATACAAGAACATCTAGCATTTAGAACAAGAGGCTCTCATGTGCTTATTTGATGTTACAATATTGTCTTCCCCACATCCAAAGATGTTTTTCTGTGGTTGAAGGCTGTAGTAACATTCTTGAGAATTTCAGATTCACCGCGCTCTGTCATGGCAACCTCTCTATACATGTCTGGATTTATGTGCCTTTTCAGGCATCAGTAGACTTTTGAAAGACATGTAAGCTTTAAAAAGCTCACATAAGAGTCTTGGGGTTTGAAAACTGTGTTTATGTTCTGTTGCAAGCCTTTCAAAATCATTTGCTTCATGTACATTACAACCATTGAGTTGGTTGGAAAGAGCTTTCATCAAGTCAAAGAAAAAAGGCATGAAGGAGTGGGAACTGAAGCAAGTCAGCAAGGGGATAACCTTGTCAGTGGTACACTTTCTTTCCTTTAAATAGTTAGCCTTCGTTGCAATGCGTTCAGCATTGAAATGTTATGCAGGGAGGAGGCCAACCAGTGTAGTAGAATTAATAAAGCAAATCAACTCCACACTGACATGTTAAAGTGGTACCATTTATTAGAAAATGTTTTCAGTAACTCTTTTCTGTTTCATCTTGAAAGAGGGAGGTGATGAAGGAGCCACCCTCTGTGCAAGGGAAACTTTAAGTTCAGTAATTTGGTCAGATTATAAGAAATTTACTGCTGAATGGAGGCTATCTACTGTTTGGTTGGAATAGAAAAGATAAATGATTACAGGACTCATTATCTTTAAGAATAACAATAAATTACTTTGTCCTAAATATATAGTTACAGATATTAATGGCTGTTAATGGTTATAGATATTAATTTAGTTGTGTGTCATTGTATTTGTAAAATTTTTATTAATGGCATTTGTTTCTCTACTAGTGATCACTGAAATCAAAATACAGCTTGCTATTCATGTTCCTTTGCTGTTGCCTGTGCTTTTACATTTATCATAACATAAGAAGCACAGCTAAGCTTCTAGCAAGGTATCTAGCTTAAACTAATTCAGACATATCAAGAGTATCTTATGGACAGACAGACTTTTAATGAACAGAAAAGAATGAGACTATGGCTAGAATCAAATAAATGTCTACCGTGGAAATCTTTTGGCAGTGATGAAGAGATGATGAAGAGACAGCTCCTGGCCAAATTGTCAGATGGCCTTTTCATATGTGAACATGTGGAGAGCGTGGGAAGTGGTGACTGGCACTCTGCTTATGTACGGTCTTATAGAACAGGCATGTGGGTCTTTCTTGATTGAGCACATAATACAAAGTGTTATAAACTATATGAGGAGAACAAAAAAGATGTCTACATTTGCTAAATGATTATATTTTGTTTGTATTGAATTGTTTTGCAGTAAGTATGAGTGTCTGTTCCTTGAGAACTTGATGATCAGGGAAGGACTAATGTAGGGGTTTCTTTCACTTCACAAAGTAAATGGAATGAATTTAGACTTTCGCAGTAGCTAAGCATAATCTGTAGATTAAGTAAAACAATAGAGTACACGTGTTACTTATGTTTAGCTTCTTTCCCTGGATGTTAAGTTATTTAAAGCTACGGTTATTTTGACTGAAATGTCCCCCAAAAACTCTGGAGAGGAGGAAAGTATAATATACCAGCAGGAGTATACCGATATCTTCAGAATAACAGCAGTTATTCTTCTTGAATATTAGACTGAAAGTGTGAAAATTTTAGAAGTCAGGTTTTTTTTTTTCCACAATTCAGAATATGAATATGAACAATTGATTTTGATCTTGTAAGCCCTTGTAAATACTGAAGTTTATATCAAGTGAGTGCACTGAGCTTAGTTTCAGAGGCAACTGATAAAAGGTTTATATTCTGTGAGTGAATGCTTATTAGTTGCAGCCTGTTTTTCAAAACCAGAAATTAATATATTCAAGATACTAACCTTTCACTACATGTGCCTCTTCTGACTTTTAAAAGCTGTTTATATGGATGTTGGTTTCTGAAGTATGTGAGAAATACTGATTTGATCTTATTGATTAATTTCAGAAGTGCTCAAAACCCGGATTCTTGATTGCTGCATTATCCTTATACCATTTCTTGATCTCAGTTGGCTATGAGGGTATTTTTCTAGTGTTCATATCTGTTTTAAGCTTAATTTAAATACTGAGCTGGCAAGCTCCAAATTGAGCTTTCCTCCTACTTTGTATTAGGCATTGTCAAACAAGCGAATTTGCTTAATGCTCTTATACCTGGGTTCCTGAGTTTTGACTCTGACTCTGACAATAATTTGCTGTCATTGATCAGGTCAGCTTTTCCATGGACCCCTTTCCTGTTGGATAATGAGGTAGACAATGTTTTCCTACCCTAAAGATTTATGAGAAATATTAGTTAGTTCTTATGCAGGAGCTTAAAACAAAGAAGGAAAAAGAAATAAGAAGAAAGTGTCAGGTAGAAGATCTGTGTTTGACTTGCTAAAATACTGTATAAAAGCCATCACCATCAGGAGTACTTTATGCTGGATTTTATGCATTCATTGAGCATGTCTTAGGCTCAGAGGACTTGGGTACTATTTTGGCATTTTAAGTTACGTTGCTATGGCCTGCCGATCTTAGGGGTTGTTTCAAAGTCGGGAGGCAGATAAACCTAGTTAGAAAGAAAGACTTAATCTTAGTCTGGAGAGTGATTCCATTATGGTAAATGCTTGATCACATCTTCAGGTAACAGTAAATATTCAAATCATTATAGTTTAATGAGGGCTCAAATATGGTAGCAGCAGTCATTGTTCTCTGTACAAGAGACTGGCAGTTTTGGCTCCTAGCATCTCCTCCAGATAGCATGTATTGGTCCTACTGGAAAAGGTGAAGAAGGTCCCATTGACTTCAGATCTGATTAGGAATGGCCCTATTAAAGAAGGTATTTAGGCACTTTTAACGTGGTTTTCTTCATAGTATACTTGATTTTATGTATATGTGATAGATAAATGGTATATCTGGTTTGAGTGTTCACAGCTGTTGTGTGTAGTAGAGTGTCTGGAGGGGTCAGTGGAGGACTGCCTTGTCCTGTCCAGCTGCAGGGGAACTGGCCAGCAGAATGGAAAAGTGGACCCCCCTGCAGAGTAACTGTGCATCCTCAGCTCAGAGAGCTTTCTGCAGTACTCTGGAGCAGAAAACACGGGAGAGAGCTAGAAAGAGGTGAGGAGTGTAGAAGATGATTAGGAGCACCTCATAGAAAAGCTGAGTGCAGGTCATAGGCAAGCCTTAGAGGTGATGGCAGATAGCACTTTCAATCTATAGTAATCAAGAAGGAGCTGATAGAGCTTACTGGAAACCAAGAAGCCATGGAAATGTGTTGGACTAGAAAGGGTGATCGAAGCAAAAGTTTCAACCAGTGCAGATGTAACTGGAGGGGAGTAAATCTGTTAACATATCCTTTTATTTTAAGCTGTTTTGCCCACCAACTCAATGTTTCCCTACTTAGGAATTCTAGCCTATTCTAGCCTACTTTCAAATAAAATTCAGTTCTGTATTTTATAATGTAGCATGTTTGCATTAGAAGTAGGCAGATTCATCCCATAGCCTTGGCTGACTTAGGATCCAATGAAAAGTATTTTCTGAACTGGGGCCTGTTAGTGGAAGGATTTCAGTAATGGTTTTCTATGGTACGAATCAAAGTAACTCTGAAGTCTGAACAACCCAAACAGATACAAAAAGCCCTAGGGTG
The DNA here is from genome assembly GCF_047716275.1 of Strix uralensis. Lineage (NCBI taxonomy): Eukaryota > Metazoa > Chordata > Aves > Strigiformes > Strigidae > Strix > Strix uralensis. The sequence continues at coordinate 14,970,622 of NC_133987.1, read as the reverse complement.
ATGACTGAAGATCAGCTTTGTGATTTTGTTAATTTCTGTGCCAATAAATCCAAAACTGAAAACAGACGTGCCAGAGCAAAAGTAGAGACTTTCTTTTTCAAAGGCAGTTTTAAAAAGTTCATGATTAAAGACTAACTTCCAGGCTCTTGTCAATAGTTCCAAAATTAAGTTTGTCATAACACTTTATATAATGCTAATGATAAGCTATTTATTGTGTGGAAAATGTCAGTTTATTTCTTACTCGCTTCTTTTGATCTAATGTTTCCTGACGTGCCAAAGTCTCAGTATTTAGGTCTGTGCAGTGACTATCCATGGGAAACCTCTGTAACTGTGTGGTGAAGGGAGATGTGCAAAGATGGGGTAAGGTGCAGCACCTGCTTAACTGGTTGAGGGGTACAGTGGGCCCCAAAATTAAGCAGTTCTTTCTAACTTTGATCTGATATCACAGTGCAATGTTCATTGCTAATTTATATATTAGTTATTTGCACGGTTCTAGCTTGATGAGGTCAAGAGCAGATAAGATTAAATGAGGAGGTGAGGAGAGAGAAGAGGCTCCGAACAAAGGAATGGCTTTAGGGCAGGAGGAGGCTTTCCCTTGGAGAAGCTGTGGTTGGTTGTGCCATTTCGTGGAAGTGAAACCAGCATCTGCACAAGTAGGGTAGGACTGAATAACAGCAGTTGTGAATGGGTCATTGCCTTTGTGCAGCACTGTGAGAGGAGCTGCCATTGGAAAAGCTGTGTTCTGCCCTGGTTTACTGGGTGTTTAGAAAGGAAGAACAAAATGCAATCTGGACTCCTGGGTACGTGGCACTTGGGTTTCATTTTTGTTTCAGTGAATGTTTCACCATTAATTCAAAGGAGAGCAATGTTGATGAGAAAGGCAGAGAATTCCTTCTCAGCATAACTGGTGTGTTCATGGTACGAGGAACCCCCCATATAAAAGTAGGTTAAGGGCCCACAGGCAGAAGAAAATGATCTGAGCTCATCTGCAGAGCTGTTGGGTAGAAGATTGCTCCTCTCATGAGTTTGAATCTCTCCAACATACTTTTCAAGCTAAAACTCTGCAGCTTACTATAGATTAAAAAATAATTTGAGGACAAATACAAATTTTCAGCCAACTTACTGTTAACCATCAAGCTCTGCACAGGATTTTGTCTATTGGGAGAAAGCATGGCTAGGTAAGATGCTAATACTCACACTCTGTTAAGAACTCCACTAAGATCCATTTTAAACTTCTCAAATAACGTATCAGTTCCAGGAGGTAACGCATCTTGCTGGAAAAAATTCAGTGTTAGTAGTAGTCCCAAATGGAACAAAAAATGTTGGACAAACTTTTTTTTTTTAAATTTCATTAAGACATTTCTAAAAGCCTAAGTCATAAAATGATCATCATGCTTGAAACACACAAAAGTCACCTTCAGGCATAACCCAACTTTTAGCAGATCTTTATGAATACTTGTGTTAATAATACTCTCTAATTTACTGACAGGAAAGTAATGCATCATCATCTTATTTATTTTCCAGTTGTCAGAGTATGGATAGTGGTAAAATATTTAAATAAATTCTGAAACAAATCCTTGTAGATAAAAGTCTCTCACTGCATTCATGATAGATGCACATATATATCCCTGTTGCATTTCTACAGATACCGTTTAGTATCGGAAACAAACTTAAATCCTGTGTTTGATTTACAATTAAATTATTATTCTATAAGGAATTTTAAGCTTTTTTTTTTTTTTTTTTTTCTGTTTGAAGAGTATGCATAAGTTAGGACTGAAGCGGCATGTATCTCTTACGCAAAGCTGGATTTAATTTAATGGAATTATTTCTTTAGGCTCAATGGCTGCCCCCAAAACACAGGTTATCGATTCATTGGAAAGAGTAACCCCATCATTAACCTTGGTCTGCTGCAATCTCCCATGCAGGCCTGATCCACCCTCTGCTGTAAATCCTTGTTAAACCAGATGAAAAGACATCACGGAAGGACAATGACCTCATAAATATTTTACTTGCCAAGCATCTCGGTATTTCTCCAGCTACTGCCCCAGTGAATGGAGAGCTGGAGCCCAAGAAGAAACCAGCTTCTTTCTTCAGCTGGCAGCCACCTGCGGGGGGAGTGGTGTGGGCCAAGTGCCTGACTGCTTGACCCTCAGCCAGAGGCAGCTACCCCATGCAGGGCTCACCCTGGCTGGGCCCCCGCACAGCAGCCTGGACACACTCCCCCATGGCCCATGTGAAGGGGGCACCTGTGCCTGCGCGGTCTCTGCAAGGGCCCTGGGCAACAGCAGCCAAGCCCTGGGCAGGGGGATATGCTTGGGGTCCTGGCACAACCAACCAGAGTCCCAAATGTCACTGTAGGGGCTTTGCTTTCATAATGACTTGCTCAAAATCTGATGAAGGCAGTGGCTGTCTTTCTGTTGATCTGAATGAGTGTTGGTTTAGGCTAAGAAGGTAACCCTGATCCTTAGATTTGGTAATATAAGTGGTAGGAAGGAAATAATATTAATCATAATGTCAATTTCTGGATTATTTTAGCTATGAAACATATAGATCTGATTAGTATTTTGTTCTTCCCTGCAAAGTAGCTCAAAAGCTGAGTCTTGTTGGAATGTGATCAGAGTGAAATACATGTCTGCCTACTTCTGACTTACATACAGTAGTTATGAAACTGGCTATGTGATTTCATTTTAAATTATTTTATTCATGAATAAGCAAACAACTCCTTTCAGAAAAAAATATTTCAGGTTCTGCTAGGAGCACTCTTGATTTCTAAAAATCCAAGGTTCAGACAAATTGTGTTGTATTTTCAAAGCATACTCAAGCTATGCATAATATTCTCCTTGTTGACTCCTTGGTAGTCATACAAGGTCATACAAACCTGGACTGCTCAGTTCAAATAGACTTCCAGACATTCGGGACATAGTCTGTGCTGGTTTTGCTTAGCAAAGAATGTGCTTACATATCAACCTCCTCCTACTCCTTTCCTTGCTCAATTATTTCATGTGCTTATTTGCTTTCTTAGAGCGAGTAGTGATGTTCACACAAGCAGTTGTTCCAGTCCTGAGGACGTGATGGCACGCTGGGTGATACTGCTTTCTCAGCAGAATTTTCACTACAAGAATACATGAATGTTTTGGGCTCACACATTCAGTTACACTGGCACACCTCTGTGTTTCCAAGCTGTGAGTATATCTTAAGAGTTAAATTTCATTCAGTATGTTTTCTCCAAGAAAAGTAGCTCTGTCCATTGTAATGACTCAGACTTAAGGTTGCTGATGTGTTGTGTCCTATTCTCTACAGTGTGTAATATGACAGCAAAACAGATAAAAAGTAAAAACATATCTAGTGAAATGGGGCTTTGGAACCCCACATCCAGTTTCCATTGACTTCTCAGAGAGCTGGATTATTCACAGCTGGCCGTTCACAGGCTCCAAGGAGCTCCTCGCCTCCCTCTTTATTGGAGGAGAAATCATGGTTTCCCACCTCTTCTTGCCATAATCTTCAGACACACTGGTTCTCAGAGTAGCTGACTACAGAAAGGACATCAAGGAGCAGTCAAGTTGAGTAAACCAGAGCTTGACTGTTCTCTTGCAGCTTGGTTGAAATTGTTATTTGCATACTTATTAACCTCTTAGGTAACTCCTTTAAACAGTTCTTTCGGCATCACTGCAAAATGGTGATTTTAGAATGTAGCTTTTTGTACCTTTGTTGTACCTAGTATGAAGGAACTGTTCTAGAAATACTACCACACAGTACAGAGATAGATATATTTTATCATTGTACAGGAAAGTCACAAATGAAAATTGGACAATGATGAGCGTATATTCTTGTTACCATGTTCCTTTTATTTTATAAGTAGTTGAGGCAATATACTCTGATATATGGTGTGTTGTTGAAACACCATGTTTATAGCCAAAGTAAAAATGTAGAATAATTTAAATTGACAGGGACCTCTGAAGGTTATCTGCTTAAAGCAGGGCTAGCTTTGAAGCTTGATCAGGTTGCTTTGGGTCTAGTTCTGACAAGTTTTATACCTCTAAGGTCCGTGCCAATGTTTGACTGCCCTTACTATGAAAATTCTTTTTTGGCGTATTGGTTGTACTTGTCTTTGCTGTGTCTTGTCACTGTTGACCTTTTGCTAGTCTCTGAGAAGACCCTGGCTTTCACCATCTCCAGGGTTATGTGCTCCAGCCTCCTAGCTAACTGGCTCCAGTATGTCAATGTCTTTTTTGTACTGGGAGACACAAAACTGGAGGCAGTACTCCAGCTGAGCTCTTAGAAATGCTACATAAAAGGGAACACTCAGTTCCCTTGACCTGCTGCCTATGCTCCTGCTAACTGTGTAGTTAGCATCCATTGCCCCAAGGGTGCACTGCTGATTCATGTTCATCTTTTGTTCACTCCCTCTTCCCCGATCAGCAGCTTCTCTCCCTTCTTTGTACGGAACAATAACCTAGGAGTGACCAGACTTATTATGCCTCTTATAATGGACCTGTCCATTGTCAGGATGGCTGTGATTTCTACAAAACTCATTTCCAGAGTGAGAAATCTGAGTATACTGTTGGACTTGTTCAGATTATGTGCATAGCAGAAGAAAGAGGTAGAAATAAAATAGCACCTTTCATCCAATACACACAATGCTGTTTGAACACTCAAACAGTGTTTGAACAACAGAAGTGGCCACTTACTGCAGTTAGGGAAGTATTTAAAAGATTGAATGCTGCTTGTGTGAGCTATCCATGACCCTTATTTTCACTCACTTTAAAAAATAGAATGCTGTAAACCTATGTTATGACCTCTGGTAATTTTTTAAAAAACACTTTTCCCATAATACAGGTAGTTTTACAACAGGTCATTAACAACTAACTAGGATACAGTTAATCTGGCTAAAGCTGATTTTCTTTTCTAGAGATTTTCATCAAATGGAGGTGATTAGGCTACCAAGAAGATGTTTGTTTTCAGTGCCCCATTTTTTTCCCTATTCTCTGGGTGATTAGAATAGAAAGCTATCTTACCAGATGTGATATTTTAAGTTAGAGGAACATTTAACTAGCAATACTTCTGTAGTTAAACAAAAGTGAAGTTATAGCCAAGCATATTCTTGACTCCCACAGATTCTATATTTTTCATTAGGTTTATTCATAATTTTACCATTGACAGAGAAATAACTTTAAACATTCCTCCTTATAGGAAACAAATGGTCTAATTCTGGCTTCCTGAGCAGACAGGCTTTGTTTATTGAGTTTTAACCATGTTACATAACTCTTCTTATCACACATTTAGAAATTCAAAGGCAGGTTTCTAGCCTGAAGGTTTCTGATAACATCCTATTTTCTCTTGTGTTTTTCCTACCTACCTTTTCCAACTTTGTGGCACTATTAATACTCTGCCAATAATTTTAGCCAGTCTCTTCAGATAAAAACAGAACCTAACTTTTGTGATATTTTCAATATATAAAATCTCTGTATTGTATAACCAATTCATTATTAAAATCTTATTTCCCTAGGACTGATATACTAAAACCTTATTCAGTGACAGCACGTAGCAATTAATATTTAGGGTTTTCCTTGCAAAATTTTAAATAAATGTATCAAAACCCAGTATTATGTGTTTTGTATCCTTTCAGAGAAGATTTGAAGGTTTGTATAAACTGTTATAACAAAATGCACTTTTATGATTTTGAATCAGCTGTATTTTGAATTTGAGAAGAGTTGTGAATTCTTTGTACTTTGATCAAATAGTGGTACACGTCTTTGCTGAGAGAGCTTTGTAGTTTCATTTTCTTAGTCTACCTGACAGCAATGCTTTTTTGCTTGTGGTTACAGCCCATCTCTACAGGGGCAACTTCTGCTGTAACCCCTAGGGAGCTGACCTGTCCCTTAAGCTTCCACGTCTTCCCATTGCTTTGAAGCAGACACTTTTGGTCTGCCATCTGCCGGCTCAGGCTTCTTAGACTCCTGTAATACCTGCTAAGTATCCTTATGCAGCTAAAATCAGGTTTGTAACTTTAAGTCAATCAAATCTGTTAGAAGAAAAAGCAAGAGTGGTGCTTCTCCACTTTATCACTGATGTAATACAAAGAAAGACTAAAACTGGGTTTCCAAAGCTACAAAGCTGCTTCATTCTTTATGCAGATTGCAAGAGACTTGTCAAAGAGCTTTTGACTAATGCCCTTGCCCCCAGGTCGAAATACTGAAGCCTGGCTCTCTGCCAGTCCTGTTCTGGAGCTCCTGGAGTACAAGGATTTATGGAAAAGACTGAATTTTCTCTTGATTCAGTGAAGTCTTGGGAGGGGAAACACATGTAGTTTGCTACATAAATTGTAGGGTTTGGTGGGGAGCTTTGACAACAAAGCTTTTTGTGTATCCCTGATCACCACTGTGTTTCCAGGAGGGTGCAAAAGTTTACAGGAAGTATCAGCAAGGGATGTTTACTGTCACACTTCATAAAGCTACATGTACATAGAAAAAACATACAGTTACAGGCATTACTAGTTGTAGCAATTACTCACTGGAAATGTTCCCCTTTTATGCTTTTATCCTCGGTTTTGTGCTATTTCTATTATGTGTAAGTTTTTCATCATGTAATTTGGATTCATGAATTTCAGCATATGGACTTTCTGATTTATTTATGTTGATGATGGTGTGTGATTGCTTAACTTCTTTCTCTTTTTTTATTCTTTCACTTCATGCTTGGAATTCTGACAAAATTTTAAATAGTGAATAATGAATTAAGCAAGATGTTTGGCTGTACCAAATGTTGCAGTATCTTTTGGGACTCAGAAATATTGCACACATACTGAACTCGGGCTTTGGTTAGAAACTTGTGTGGGTGGCACAAAGTGCAAAGGCCGAGGACTTAAATAGTGGTGAAACTCATGCTTTCCAAAACTAGAGGGAGCTGTAGCTGTCTATACCACTATCTGTCTTCTGCAAGAGATATTGCCTCATAAAAGCTAATGGAACCTCTTGACCCAGTAATCATATATGATTCATAATGTACTAGGTTGCCTCTTGCAAACATCACAACTGCACACAGTACCTTCAGCATAACAAAAGGAGTTAAAATAATTTAGAATAGAAGTAATAGATATGAAAACTAAGAAAACATATGATAAAACCACAAGCTAGGAATCAGTTTTGCTGAAGTCCGCTTAAACTGTCAGGAGTTTTTCAACTAACTTCAGTGGAAAGAGGTTTGGATCCTGGATAAACTGTTCTCTGTTCTCTATTCTGACACCACATCAGGATCCCTTCCAGCTTTGGAGAGGGCAAGGCCTGTGACTTGGGAATTCAGCAGCAGCCACTGTATTTTTCCTCTAAACTCCATCAGATATGCTATCAATTCATTTCCAGGTAGGTTATATATTACATGCTGATTTTAAAATGCAACCCCAATTTCAGTGTGACATATCTGTACCAAAAAAGTGTAGGGGTGTTCTGCTATGCTCCACCTCTGTCTAGGACTTATCTGGGGTATAGTTATGTGTTGTTTTCATTTGTCTCCTCTCCTGATTCTGCGTATCTGTGGTTGTGAGCATATGTGATGGACTTCAGCTATGTGTCTCCACTTACGATTATTTGCTGCTTTGATTTGTGGTATTTAGTTGTGGCATTAAGACATTACCATTATTCCTAACAGATGAAATAAATGTTATTTCTATGTTCATTTACTTCAGGTGATTGCAAATTCTTCCTGGTACAGAAACTTCACAAAATGTTCTGTGCAATGACATGATTTAGGAAGTGGCAGAACTGTGTAAAAACCTTACTGCAGGATGTTTTGAGAGGAAGCCTCTCCAGTTCATCTCAGCACTGGAGCACTCCTACATGCTATCCTCTCCCTACAGCAGAAAAGGAAACCAGGTAGGGATGGACCAGGGGCCAGCAATGTGGACTGAGCCTGGGAGGCAGGAGCTGAATCTCCAATTTAATGACAGACTTTTTGTCACTGCAATTTACTGGAAATAAGGAATAATGTCGTGCTAAATGGGGTGTAAGGAGAAAGAAATCCATGACTGTGAAGCAGCCTGATGCTGTGGCAATGATGGCCAGGTGCTTAGTGACATAGGGTGCTAACATACAGCTGAACAGACAGCAGGACATGTGATCTAACAGTAGGTCATTTATTTATTAAAACAGGAGAACTGGTAGGCTGTGATATTATTTCTGCATTTTATCCAGAGCTACCAGCACTGCTAGGTTAGATAGTCTATGTGTGCAGAAGGGAACATCCCTGAGGAAGATCCCTAGCTTCCTTTATGTTCTATCTAGCACTGAGCACACTCTGACACATCATTAATGGCCTTTCTTCGCTACAGGATCCTAGTGATTAAAACGTCTTTAATTACACAAGGCCTCTTGAGAAATATTATTTAAAAATTTAGCACTGAACATCAGAAAATGTGTTACCTAGACAGCTGAAAGATTTTGGGGTTTTGTTTTTAATCAATCTAAGCAAGCAGTTAGAGACCAGTAACAAAGTGGAAATCACCTTTTATCATATGTGATGCTTTTAAAATTTCAGATTACTGACTAATTACCACTAATTAAGATGTGAACAGAGCATCTGGGTGCTTGTTTCTGTGCCTGGACACTCCAAAAGATGTGGCTGATGTGTATTTTTGTCTGCATTATTTTTCATTTCTGTTGTATTTCTGTAATCTGACAATCAGCAAATCTAAAAAATACTGGTCCCAGAAGTGGGGGAAACCACAGAATCATACTTCTTGCTGTTTGTTAGTGAATATAAAAATTCTTGCAGTGTTGTGTTTTTCATCTTTTATTGGAGTTCTGTTTTCAAACCAATATTAATTAATTTCAGGTGTGGGTAAAACATTATTGAGTATATGTGTTTGGTTAGTTTTGGGTTTTTTGAAGTGCAAGAATTATCTTCTTACTAGTAGGCCTTCATGGTTACCCAAACGATATTTAGAAATGCTATTCATGCTCATGTATGACAAAGATGGCATGTGGAGGAGTAGAGGGGATGATCTGAATGATTTGAAGGGGCTAGTATGTAGCTGTCTTGAGATTTATAATTTTATCTAATAATTTGCTAGGAGTGTGTTGTAGGGAAGCAAGTGTGCTAAACAGCCAGTCCAGGAGGCTTATAAACCACTTTACTTCTTCCACAAGATAATGAATGAAAAACCACTTATATCACCTCTAAGGTAAATGCTATTATTCAGTGTCCTTAACTGTAGTAAGAACATAATAAAAACCTATATTTGTTATAACTTCATTACATTTTATTACAAAACACGCCTTGAGACAGATTTGTGGAATGCTCCTGCCAGTACCTGGGATTACTCAGCAGCAAACCTTCTGTCTGGTTCATTGGTTAGACTGGTAGACTTGAAAGGCATTTCAGCCATAAACATGATGGGGCTGAAGAGCTTTGAATGTTAGATTAAGAAATTCCTTGCTTATTCTTGCAATACATCTTTTCTACATTCATACTTTGTAATCTGCAACTCACGCAGCAGGCTCTTCTGTGCAATATTCATGGCCAGCAGTTTAACACACCCAGTCAGTCCCTCAGCACCCACTCCCTTATACGTGTAATTTGAGAGATTATAAAAAAGTGAATTACCAGCTATGGCAGGTGAGATTGATCAGAGTGCAGACTGGCAAACAACAAGCATAAAGAACACTTAAAAAGGCACTGCCAAAGTGACACTGCCTTGGCAGCATTACCACACAACCTAACAGCTTGCTTTCATTGTGGGAGGTTTTTATCCTGTCTTTCTGGCCTTGTGATAAACTTAGAACATCGTAAGGAACAAAACAGTGATGGAGCTATAAAAGCATCTGTATCTTCTCTGACATAAAAGTCCACCAGCTTTCTGGAGATGTTGATATAAATGTGGTGACCAAATCACTTGACAGGTTCATGAAATAAGTCAGCCTCAATAATACATTTCCTCAGTACCATCCTTAGACATGTTTTGAAATCTCATTATTAATATTGCGGGTCTGACGAAAATAGGTTATGTTCCTGTATTTGATCAACTGTCCCGAAAGGAAAAAAAGATGCAACAGACAAGTGGTTTGAAGGTGCTCAAAGGTAGTTATTAGAGCAGGTTGTTGTTTGTGTGAAGTGAATGAATACATAGGAAAAAAATGTGTATGAACAGCATACTACTAGTACCTTGCAATGAAGATGTTAAAAATAAAGCGGCAATTTGAAAGGGCATGTCTGCTTGCTGCTGAAGCTACAACCAAAGGTTTGTCAGAAAGCCATTAAGGAGTGAGTCTTAACCCAGCACAGTAATTCTGCACTATAGAATGTAGCTGTCTGCTAGTGTATTTGTCTGGGAGACTACATATATACTTGTCACTGGCTGAGACAGTATTACTGAGAGAGTATCTTTCTCGTTCTCCTGCAGATATGTGTTGTTAATGTCCTCTTACATGTTTACCAGATATTCTGTTGTAATGGTCCCCTTCCCTATGAGGACCAGAGCCTGCTGAAGATCAGAGCAGATCTGTGTAAGTGGGACACTCCAGTAAAGGGTCTGGGCCCTGGCTCTCATACAGTGCCAGAGTTACCAGAGCAGTGGGACTGACACTCTGCAGTTCCCCACAGCAAGCTTCTGTCACTTGTGCCATCTTGTTTACTGGTAATGACCAATCTGAGAACATAAAAAAGATTTCCTAACACTAATATGAAGGGAATTGATTTGATAGACAAAGACTTGCAACCTTGTATGTTTTATTTCTAGAATTTGCTATTCTTCCTGCTTTGTATTTTAGTTGCACTCTAGAAGTATTACGTACAGTACACAGTTCTTACTACTTTTTTTTATGCTTCAACTCTTCAGCTACTTTTTTCCTTGCAGATTTTAATTTAAGAGAGACCCCAATTAATACTATGGGGTTTGAGTTTGTTTTTTCTTCGCTGCTTTTTTTAGGGGCCTAAGCCATTCCTACATGTGCAGTAAAACTTCATCTCTTTCCAAGGAGCAGATCTCCATATTAAAAATAGTAATAGTTCAAACTTGCTTAGCTGCTTTAATATTAACTTTGCAGTACTTTACAGGTACCAGTTAATTAAGTTCTGTAGAATTGCTGTTACAGCATAGGCAGAGATGGGTAAATTGATAAATAGAGTGGAAGCATGGTTTCCCTAAATTCCTAATGGGATGAAGTCAGCTCTGTGTTGTTTTGTTTAGCCCCTTTAGAGAGGTTTATGCAGTGTAAAATTCTCCTGTTCAGTGCTCCACTTTTCTGGCACATATAAGAGAGCATTGCTGTGCACATTATAAAGGTGATCATTGCCTTCGTGAGAGACTCAGTTATAACCACAATATTTCCCTCACCTCTCCTTAATTGGTCCCTTTGACTTTCTAAATTTAGCTTTATGTTTCTTCCATGCTTCCAGTACTATAAATATCCCTACTGCCAAACTGCTCTTTTTTCTCAAATCACATCTAGATTCGTTTTCTTGGCATTATCAATGTTATCTATATCTGCTAACCTCCTTGCCAAATTTCTGTGCTACATTTGCTTACAAGGATTTATTAAAGCTACAACTCATTATGACTTGTCTGTTTACAGTGCAAGAAAGTCAATGTAAAAATATGTGGAGTGTGTTGTGTGCATGTATACAGACACATGCATAGATTTACACATATTAAGTGTGTAAGCAGCTGTAAAAATAGTATCTGCTGAATTCTGAGTCCTTAGAGTAATTCATAATTTCTCTACATTTCTCAATATCATTAATTTAGCTGAAGGAAGATATGCTGAAAAGGTAAGGACAGACTTTCTTCTTCAGAATTTTTCTTTAACATATTATTTTTAAATATCTCAGCAATGTGAAAAGCAAAACACTTGTACCAATCAGAAAAGTGCCAGAAAAAGAGTTAATTTCTAGTTTATGAAATGTGCTTCAATAGAACAATAGTTTTAGGACTAATAACTGTTACCTTGATCTATTCTTGACCTATTAATAAAATGTAAAAACACCACAATGCTGTTTGGGGGTGTGTTTAAGATGCTATGTCATTTTCACTGAAAATTAAAAGCAACAAAAGCATATAAATGTTTAGATCAGTGAATTAAGGTCAATTTGTTCTTTGATTTGGATGTATATCTGTAATTCCTAAGGTGTCAGAAGAGAAGGGGTCATGCTCACTGCATGATCCATATAAAGCACAATTAACATCTCCATTCTCATTACAAGGTTTACAATTCATGCTTGATTTGTTAGCTTGCTTAAAAGCAAGATAAAAAAATCTTCCAAGTTGTCACTTAGAAAAACTGCCTTCCTGATGTTCTCCATTAGACATCATGTGCATCATTTTAAACTTCAAATTGGGAATAGATTTGAAGATAAATTTTGTCAGCCGTCAGTAGCCATAGATTTGCAATAGGACAAGAACATACCCTGGTATTTCCAAGATAATTTGATTTTGGATTCAGCTTCTGTTTCAGAAACTAGTATTAATCAATTCTACCATATTAAAAATCAGGTTAAAAAAAAAAAAAACAACAGAAAACAAAAATGGTGATTTGTAGCAATCCTGGAACAAGCTCACCTACCAAGTTCACCCTGAACTTTGAGATTGATTTATTCCAAATAATGTTTTTAATACTTTATCGTGGAGATAGTTTCAAAGTTTGCTCTCTGAGAAATCTCAGGACATGGAAGTATTTTCATTCCGCTACTCGGTTCTACTCCATAATAAGCAGGACTAGTGCTGCACATACTTAGGTGATCTTTTCGATTCTAGTAAAACTGAATAGGATGGGCAGAGTTTGGCTGCAAGTGTTACGCATTTTACTTTTATTTTCAAATGACAGGCAAGCTTTCTGAAGCCAAATACTGCTGAGACAAATAATATTACTGAAGCTAATGAATGAAAAGAATAAGTGAACTGTGCAGGCAGCGAATTTAACTGCTACTGAAAGGCTTGGCAAATACACAATAGAAGTTTTTTTATATGATAAGTAAAACATCAATATAATACAATCTTAAACAACAATGAAATAATTGACCTTTTGTTAAAAATTTGTATCAGGTCTGTTCAGATCCATAAATAAAATTTAGATCCAGTGGAACTGGATGTACAATTGCTGAAGATTATATTTGAATAAATATCTCTATACTTAAATAATTTGATCAATCTAACCACATCTGTCATAAATATGAGTTGTAAGATCCAGTCTGCTGGTCGTCAAATATCTGGTAATTTCAGGGTCAGGCTCAGATATAAACCAGAATGCAAAAGGAATCCTGGGATATTTCAAGTTGCAGTCCTTGGTTCATACTGGATCTAAAACTGGATGGATTTTTAATTAAATGAAGAGAATTTCAGTCCTTCTCTATGACTGAATTTTAAGCTCCTTTTGGAAGAGAACAACCTTCCTTTCTGTCTTCATGACAGTGTTTACTTCAATGGGACTTTGCTTCAGCCTAAAAGGCATAATTGTGATACAAATTTCTGTGGTGTTTTTGGTGAAGATTATTCACAATGCATGTGTTCCAGAACTGCTAAGCATTTAAATAACTAAATTAATAGTAACACTCTTTTACCCTCCACAGGACATACTAAAAAATCACAAGTACTGTTTTGCATGAATCTTTCCTGGTTAAACAAGGGCAGATAGTCCCTGTGATTAATTCATATTAAAAAAAAAAATCAGCTAACTGAATATCTAAAAGAAGAGATATACAAATACAGCTACTTTCTAAATACAGCTTCCTCATACTTGCTAAGCTACATGTTCTTTTTTTTCTTTCCTTTTTTTTTTTTTTTCATTTTTCTTTTAACTTTTAGGAGCACTCTAGCCACATCAGTGACAAAACAGATATCAGGCAACTAGCAGCTATCCATTAGAGTCACATCTGGCAGGTTTGACTGACACTCAGTAGAACTGATTAACCACAGAATAACATGCCAGAAATGTAACAGGAGAAGTCACTTCTGCCTGATACCAATCAATCACTCACTCTCTGCAAGTACAAATGCACATTCACAGTGGAATGAGTTTGACCTACACTCTTATCAGAATAATAGTGAGAAACTATTGCCAGACTTTTAGATGGGAAAAATAAAGTACAAGCCAAATGCCAGAAAGCAAATTCACAGATGGGAATACATGTTGTTAAATGGCACCATGGCATATGACCGCAAGAGTCAGACAGTTCTCCATATTGTAAAAAATGTATTCAATATGATGATTGCCAGTACTTGAAATACAGGGCTGAAAATGTAAAATAATATAGCAAAATCCTCATGCACTGTTTTGACAGCTCAGTGCTTTAAAGATCACTCTTTTCATCAATGCAAGAGGTAAAATAATCTACTGCTTAGAGCAAAAAGCAAGGGTCTTAGAAAGTGAGACAGCATTTTGGCCTAGATTAAGGCAGTTAAGCATGTGCTAGAGTCTTCTACTGACTTTTTTGTTGACTCAGAATATGTTTAAGTTCCATTATGTGGAACATGCTTATGTGCTCTGAATCTGTGTCTTTTGCTTTGTGATTTCAGTATTTCAGCTCTCAAACTATCTGAATATAACACAGGTCAGAATCCACCTTGCAAGCCATGCATCGTCAAGGGAATAGAAAAATAGCTATTCTACTCCTGCAACTTGAAGCACTGCTGAATTTGGTTGCAGTTTCTTTGCATTTAGGGTATTGATGGGTCCTATACACCATGGTGTGATGTTGGGATAAGCTGAGTATGTCATATGGAGTTGGGAGTACAAAGACAATTTTACAAGCCTCTTACAAGATGCAACAGTAAATACAAAATCATCCTCTGTTTCATGTAGTCTCTTCCATACACCCTCCAGTGCAGGCTCTGGCAGGACCAAAATCTAACAAATGTTTGAACAGCATTTGCCAGAGAGAATGTACAAAGAAAAACACTCCCTTGACCACCTTCTGGATTCCACAAAATTGACTTTTATACTTAAATCCTTTGAATCTCTACTGCCCTTGACTGTCATTTTTTTAGATTTTTGTGTACCAGAAAGGAAGCTTGTAGTTTTTGAGACAGCCATATACCCCAGCTATATTTTAACAGATACATTGTATAGTAACTCTTACAAACTTTTCTATTACAGCCTGTTAAAGCTACTGCAGCAAAAAAAATGCTAAACTGCAGCCACCAGGTCTGCCTATATATTTGCTAGACGTGTAAATCAGGACCAACTCAAAGCAGGGGTGGTTTGAATGGGAATAACAACTGAGAACAGAACAGGCTTCTACATTGGAAAGAATCAGTCTATCTACAAAAGAAAATACCCATTACATATAATTATTTCCTGAAACAAAAAATTGATTTGGTATCTAAGTGTAGAGCTTGCACAGTATTTCACAAGAAATGACTGTGCAATAATCTTTTTTAAAGAAGATAGCTTTCTGAAAGCAAGCCATATGCATAATGCCCCCTAATAAGAGATGAATCTGATTGAAAATAACTGTGCAGATAATCTCATTCCATTTTTAAAAGTACTAAGCTCTGTGTGATTGGCACAATTGCATTAATAATTTATAGCCATTGGGAATTGTTGGTTTCTGCCTTTTTTGGGAGTGTGAATCACGAATGATTGCTCATTTTAACAATATTGAAAAAGATTGGAGAAGTAAAGCTGAAGGGAGGAAATGTGCTGACAGAATGTGCAATAATTGTGTTGGCCAGCCTGGCTGCTGGAGCTGGCTATCAAGTATGTTTTTTCTACTCAGCTAGTGAGAATCCTTATATGAGGAAAACATCGTCTCTGGAAACAGTCCCCAGTGGTTGCTATTGTTTGAGAATGCTGAAAACTCCCTATTTTGTTTATATTTTAGATGTGGTATAAAATAAATTCCAAAATGTGCAACTAGGCTTTGTTTGGTTTGTTGCAGTGTCAAAAAGCTTTAATGCTTAAGCTGTCGCTGCTGTTCCTGACAGAGCAAAGTAGGACAATCAGAAATGATGCATGAAAGGAGCTCTCTGTGCTTGACTTCACTGTTTTTAGCATGCGATGGTATGTATTTGTTTATTGAACTTGTTTCTTTGGGGATTGAATGCAGCATGTTTTGCAGAAGGATCAGACCTTTAATATGAGATCAGTTACTTTTCTTACCATTTGAGACATATGCTCAATGCACTTCTGCAATTTTGAAAGTGTATATATTTCCTGTACTGTGTTATATACAATTTCGCTGTTTTCTTTAATGCTAAAATGCAAATCATGTTTTGGAAAATGCATTTTTCCGTCCATACAGACACAGAACAAAGATACACAGACTTTGAGATGAAGAGTTGGTGGCTTCTGAGCTGTAAAAACAAATTCAATCGATGTTCATAAACCTTTACAAATGTATAGAATTGTCAGCACAAGAATCAATTTTGATTAGTCAGAGGTTTCACACATCTCCATTTAACAAAACTATATTAGTTGCATTTACTGTGCCTCTTCCAAACTACAGTTTTTGAAAGCCTGACTCTGTGTCCATTCACTAATGATGATATTGTGTCTAAGCAAGAAATTCTGTTTAATATATTTGGTTCAAGTTTCTGAGGAAAAGACCAGAACATTTTCTTCTGAATTCTGGTGCAGTAGGAATCCTCTCGGGAAAGCAATCAGCTTATCACTAGGAATAAGGCTTAGAAAAGTCCCTCGCAAACCATGGTTTATGATTTTCATCTTGCTTGTTTTCCCTCACAGCTGTCTGGGCTGCCTTCTCCATTTCTGTTTCCCATCCTTCAATGGATGTAAACCAACTGATCCTTGGGACAGTTTTTCCCCAGCAGTAAAAAAAACAACTGTGAAAGTCCCAACCTCAGCTCTATTTTCTATTAACACAGCATTAACATTGAAAGGTACAGATTAAGGCTGTCTTATCTCCAGCTTCCTCAGCCCTGTTGCAGTTCCTCCCAGTCCCGTCAGCTTTCAGCAGCTGCCAATCACACAGTTCCCAGAGGCTCCGAGTGCCCTTCCCAGCAGGGATGGCCAGGCTGGGATGGGTCGAGGCAAGTCCGTCCTTGATGGTATCTGGCTTCAGGTCACAGAAGTACATGGTTAAGCCTCATAGTGAATCTTCTCAGCTCAGCAGAAGCCAGCACACTGCCCTTTATGATTTTCGTCATTTCTTTGTTTCCCTGCACAGGGATTCCCGGCAGAGGAGACCACCGAAGCAGTCCCCTTCTCCTCAGTCCTCCCTTGGCTCTTCATCTCAAGGATGGCCAATTCCCATGCATCTCACAGATAACCTGCCTCCCCTGGGGAACCTTGCTCTCTTATGTTTCCCTCCTCTTTTTTAAGCTCAGAATGTCCTTTCCTCACCCCCAGCCTTTTAGGGCATGCTGGGATTGTGACTTTTGCAGCAACAATGTTGCCTACATTACTTAAAAGCTCCAGCAAATCAAGAAGGTGGTACAATTTACATGACTTCAGGGTTGTGAAATCCTGATGGGATCCTTTCAGCCAGCCTCTCTCCAGCTGGCGGTAAGCACTTCTGAAGATAAATACTACAATTTTCAAAGGAGCTTAAGGGAGTAGGTGCCTGATCTCCTTGGAGTCCTTAGCAAATCCCATTTTTTAAGCCTTTGTAGCATTAAAATATAATGTGTTCTTCCTTTCTTTTTTTTTCAGAAAAAGGGAAGACTTTGTTTACTGAAAATAAACTTTAAAAGCACATAGTGTTTTAAGTTTTTTTTCTTGTTCTTAATAGCTACACATTTTATAGTTCTTTATTAAGTATAACTATTGATTTGAAGAAGCAGGCATGGAGGCGCTCAGTGAATAGATCGAGCAGATAATCCTATTACAATCAATCTGATTGCAGGAGTTTATTTTTTGTAAGGGAAGGTGTAAGACTTTTATATGGATGCGTGTATATCTGAGTAAAGCAACATGCAGTAATTAGATAAAGTCAGCAATAATAAGAAACAGGAGCTTCCTATTAATCATTTCTTGAGCTATTTTTGGTGTGATTATTTGTGAGGAAATTAGAAAGATCTGAACCATTAAAGCTTAGCAAAATACAGACCTGTGCCCTATAAAAAATAAATAACAAAAAAAGATAAATACAAAATATATACTTCTAAGCAAATTACTAAGCAGAACTGTCATTCTTGCCATGGGGTAACTGATTATGATGTGATAAAGCTTAATTCCCACTGGATCTTTTAGACTTACACTATACTCCCTGGGGTCAGGGAATTCTTCCTAGCAGCAAGCACTATTTTTGGCTTTTACTGTTTTTTCCAAGAATGTCTCATCTATCACCTGCTGTCTGGACTCACTTCACTGTCGTATGTTTATTAGTACATTTTACTAGCAATTTTTAAAACAAAAGCCAAAAATCACTTCAACAAACCCCAGAAGTATCTGCAGAAAATTAGCAAGCAGGCTCATAATTATTGATGTTGAATGCTACCTCATTTTCAGATTAGTTCTGTTGAATAAATCTCAATGTGAAGGGATAAGAGACTACTTAGTGTTCTGAAGTCAGAATCTGATATGTAATGATGAGTTATAGACTATTAACCACTTGTAGAAATATTTTTTTTTCCTGAGTAACTTCAGGAAAAACCCCACAGTGTAAAAAATAAGAAGTACCATATACTTACGAAAATTCTGACACAATTTTAGAATTCTTTAACTATTCTCCTTTTTTTCCTCCCAGTATCCAGTGATTTAATTCAGATCCAGAAGAGCACAATGGCTTTTGCTACCATGTTGGATGCAATGTAAATTATTTAAAGACAAATGTCAAAGTTTCCTGTAGAGCACGCTATTGAACAGCCTAGGTAAATGACAAGAATTTGTCCACAATGTAATCTGAATACAACATTTATGAACCGTAGTATATTTTGTATTGTGTTTTAATTTGTTTCGGTGTAATTTTCATTTCTTTGCCCAGGGTACGTATTTCAGAAATCACAAATTACTTAGCGTAGTTACTGATGTGCATTTTATTATCCAGAAGTG
Source organism: Strix uralensis (assembly GCF_047716275.1). NCBI lineage: Eukaryota > Metazoa > Chordata > Aves > Strigiformes > Strigidae > Strix > Strix uralensis. The sequence goes on along the minus strand of NC_133987.1, from coordinate 14,951,687 downwards.
AAAACCTGAAAGACAAGAACAATTAAGGAACAGCAAAACATATTTGTTTTAAGTGATAGACAAGGAGAACGATGATTCATAATAGGAACTGTAAGTGTTGATTTTCCAAATGAGATGGGAACAATTGATAATGTTACTGTGCTTTTGAAACAAAAAGATGTAACACGCGTAAGCAAGTGTGTAATTCTTCTTGATGCCGGCTCAGAATAATTTCTCTGCTTTAAACTGAAAAAGAGATCATATATCCCACACTAAGTTAACAAGCCTTTATTGTAGGTGTTTTCATTATTACTACTACATTATAGGCAGGCAATTATATTGAGTATAAAACCTTTTTTGCATTTCACTGATTACATTTTTAGTAACAACTCATGAACAAATTAATCACCTCTTCAGAGAGCGTTCATTAAAAATTGTCTTTTTTAGTCTTTCTCTAAGGCTTTCCAAGTTTGTGTAAACAATGATTACAGCTCACAACCTGATACTCTGCTCACATTGAGTAACACCTTCCCACAGTGATGCAGTGGGATTGTTTATGTTGTACAGTGGGAGTTAGCATACACACTATGGGCTCTATACCAGCCTGAACTGCTTCAGTGGTGTGAAAGATCAGTAGAAAGTACTTAGAGTCTTTAAAGCAATTATTCCATCAACCCATCCCCTTTCAGAAAATGAAAGCTTTAGATCACTCTTGACTGTAAGGTTGTATCCAGACCATGCTAAAGGTCTGCTAGCTGTATTCCCTGTGCTCATCTTTTTTGTTCATCTTTTTTGAACCTAGTTATTCCTTTTGCTTCCACAGTTTCTTGCAGTCATGAGATCCACAATTTAATCATGTGCTGTTTGAAGAATTAATTCATTTTTTTTTTGTTGAATATTCTGCTTCATAATTTCAATTGATGTATCCTAGTTCTCATAGTGCATGAAATGGAGAATTCTTGCTTTTCACAGTGTTAAAGGCAATATTAGATCTGACATTTGAGGAGCTGCTTCAAGGGCTGTAATAGCTCTCTATGCAAATGGACTTCCTGGGTTCAAGGAAAACCCCAGTGTCTGGAGCTCCAAGCATCTGCAGTGGCCTACCCCATCTTTGCAAGCTATTAGCTGAGGCTCATGAAAACTTTTTTTAAAAAAAGTGTATTACAAAATGGTATCCAGATGAGATTATTTAGCATTACAAGTCCTTATGCAGCTTTTAGGAGAATCACTTACTTGCTAAATAGAGTGCAACAGCTCCTTGGGAGCCATTCCAGTCTGTCAGGTAAATCTGTAATTAGTATCCAGTTGATCTGAAGCATGGTGCTGTCATTATATTGATATAGACATACACATTAGAAAACATTACTGCCTGGGCACAGCAAGCAATTCACAGACTCTAAAAACTCAGTCATTTTTTTTTTTTTTAAGCTTAGTAATTTTTGTTTCAGAGTTAAAATATAAAATTGTAATTGCAAAAACATTTTTAATTTTCAGTTAAGCATAAACCAGATGAGACATTTTCTGTGATTTTTATGTTTTGAAAATAAGCTGTTAGATTTCTTTGAAAGAACTGAGAGGCTTTTTGTTCTTTGTTTTTTAAGCAAATAGATTGTGTGGTGACATTAAACTGGTAGCAACAGAAAAAAAAAAAAGAGGAAAGATTATCAGTTGGCTTTGCGAAAAAAAAGAAAAAAAAAGTTTGGATTTAGTGCAGCCGAGTGGAGTCCCACTTCATTTTGTTTGAATTTCAAAATTCAATTCTGGAAATGGCAGAGGTTCATGCCTTTTTGCAGTAAATGGTGGTCCCATATTTTGGCATAAAGGTTTAAAATATGTAGCCATGACTAAAATAGAAGGAAATAAAATGATGTGTCAACTTCTATCTACTATACTTCCATCATATTTAATAAAATTTAGGATAATCGCACTGAAGTGGATTTGGCACTATAAATGAAATTCAGACATAAGAATGCTGTGAAGTTCCTGTGGCTAGGAGCAGATGCACAAATAAGTTACTTCGGATAACCTGCCCACCTGATTACCAATTTTATTGCATTTGTAAGTCATTCAATCTTCTTTCGAATAGTCACTTAAGCCTTCATTATTAACTAAGCATTACTTTTTCTTTTTCATACGTTGACTAGAGGTTTGGGATTTGAAAAGCAAAGCTCAGAGGTCTGATGGTGTGTTGTCTGATGCTTAGAAGATGGATACTGTCTGCAGACTCAAATATAGGAAAATGGGTCTCTTTTGTCATTTTTTCTATGGCCTCAATATACCACAGCCAGTGTAAGCATAAAACAGATTTCTTAATGGGCCAACATCAATAATAAACTATTCTCATTCGCGTGACATGTTTGAAAGGAACAACGTGAACAAAGAGTGAATACTACATAGAGTATTTCAGTCTGATACATTTTCAAACAGAACTAGAAAATCTGTGAACCGTTACATACATACAGGGCCGATTGATTTTGCTTTAAAATCACATTTAATGGGAAAATTTGTCTTAAAAATAAATCAAATCAGGCATGGTAGTATACCTGGCATAAGTAAAATCAGAAATACGAGTGCTTATTGAACAAGACATCAAGACCAGTCTTGTGACTAATGCAATAGGATGGAGCTGAGGAAAAACTGATACATAATTATTTTTTCAGTTTATTTGTAGGGTGGAGAATAATATGGGCAAGAGAATAACTCTTAATTCCAATTATGAAATATTTTGAAACAAGTGGAAACAAGTTTGACTCAGCCAAGCACTGACTGACCTACACATGGTCTTTTCAGTAAAAAAGTGGAATTCAAACAGAAGTATTCACCCAGCTCTGAAATTGAGGTTATCTTCTCTACATTCAGTCTCTGGGGTTTTCACCAGTCCCTTACATGGTTGGGGGAAACATGTGTAACCTCTTCTTGTCCTTGTCCCACATCTGTAATAGGTATTAAAAAAAAAAAATAATAAAAGCCTTGTATAAGAGTACAGAGGCTCTTTCTTATGCAGTATATGTACATCAGCTAGCATAGGTGGGCTTTGCCCTTCTTGGGACTATGGGCTCTGCCTTTATAAAACTGCGATGTGATTGGGTTTCTTTTGAAGCTATTGGTCTTGGCACTGAACGGAATCAGTGAAGATAAATTCTTTGAGAAACAGAAATCTCATTCCAACATCACGAAATGCCTTACTTGCAAATCCTTTGGATTAATTCATCACCCACAGTCTTTCCAGGTGGAAAGTTTATTCAAAAATTTTAATTTTCATCATAGATTTAACTTTGTCCTAAAAGAAACACTAACAAGAAATAAACTTTGTTGAACTGTACTGAGCACAAATATAGTGTACTTACAGTGAGCAAATAATGGAAGAGACCAGAAACTGAAGATCAGAATATTCAAAACATTCACAGAGAATAAGAATTACATTTGATTTTGTAAACATGTTGCCTGGTAACACTGTGATTAACAACTCATCCAATAGTTTAGGAGCATGATTAAATGGGAACTTCACATTATTTGAATCTCTCAGCCTCTATTGACAGGCTGTCTGTAGAACACCTCCTGTTTTCATTTTAGAATACTGCAAACGATAAAAATAATTTTCTGAATCCAGTAAGGACTTAAAACTTTAATCAGTGATATTAACAATTTAGTAAGCAATCTTGGTCTGCAGTACTGTCCTTTAAGAACCACAGTCAAACTGATGGTCTAATTCACAAAACTGTTTTGTCACTATAAAAAATAAAGTATGACAATTAAAAAGTGCAGTAAAAGGTGAAAACAGTTAGTTTACTGAGAGGCTGATCTGTAATCACTGCTCCAACTCCACTGAGATTTCCAAACATTCTGTTGTTTCTATTAAACTCTCTCCTTCTGCCTGCCTCCAAATCATGCCCCTCAGACTCCTACATCAGAAGGCAAACTGGAGATTAATTTGCATGTTCATGTGCTGATACTTTATCAGGAATTTAAGATAATTTTATTGATATAATAATTTTATATTTTGTGGGTACTGAAGTTTTGTGACAACTTCTAATAAACATCCAAGATTTTCTTCACAGGCACAATAACAGAGGCAAATATTATCATATTATTAAACTGTTATTTACAAGAGTATATTTTGTAGCCTACATTAGGCCATCAAGGTTTCCAGCAAAGTAAGGGCCAAGAAAGCAAAAAAGCTACAGAACACCCAGGGAAATTAAGTATCACACCAACTCAAGAAAGTTGAATCATAACTCAAGAAAGCTCCAGCTGTCAGAAAAAACTTTTAAGTATCACTCTTCATATGTATTTTCTTATCTCAAAGATCACTCTAATGTTCCGTTCGGAAAATCTTGTGCTTTTGCCATCGCTCTTTTGCACATGACTTTGTTGTTCACTGTGTGAAAAATAAGTTTTGTGCTTTTATTTCTTCCCTTGAAGTAGGGATTTATCAGACAATTGTAACTTTAGTTCATTAGCAATAAATAAAGCTTCAAGTCAGGATAAAAATAAAATATTGCCACGCCATTTTCAACTATCGAATATATTAAAAGATTTTATATATTCTTGAGTTTCACTTTTCCACTTGCATATTTATGAGGACCAGACAAAAGATCCAGGTGTAATATAAGGAATCTGTTAATCAGAAAGCAAATATGCTCATCTTAAAATCTTTCCAAGGTAGAAAGCAATTTTGAAAAAATGTGATTTTCTTTTAGCTAAATTTTCACATCACTGTTTTTGCTTTTCTTTTCCCTCTGTCTAGCTATCGGGAATTTCAGGGGGTTGGTCAATTTTCTATTGAAGGAGAAATATATGATGTGAAGTCAGTGCATTTTCTTAAACTCTTTCACAGTTTTAGTGTGTACAAGCAGAAGTACTTATAAATAGCCTGCAGTCAATCTTGCTTTAAATATACCAGCCTAGACATCAGCAGTACTTTTCTGAAAGGCACTGTGCCGTAAGAGCTTGCTATAGTTACACAGAGTCATACTTGCCCATTGCATGGGCATCACAAAATTATCAATACATCTTTCTTCAAAGTTAAGCTATTACTTTATCAATACCTTTTCTCAGTGCTATAGATTCACCCAGGTCAAGAATCATGATCCAGATCAGGTGTACAAGTCAGAGTATACAGTATGAACTTTACACTTGCTTTATTTCACCCTTAGGACAAATGATACTCTCCTGTTAGTGTTCCGCAAGATAACACGTTCTTTGGGTTGAAGGGTTCTGTTTTGATTATATAAATGGTTGATGCTGTGATTGCACCTACAAAAGCCCCAGCAACTGGGTAAAATATGCCCTGGAGTAAGTGGGTCACCTTGCCCTTATACTTGTGTCTTGTGGAACAGGATACATACGTTTTGTCAGGAGGACTTTGTCAGCCTACAATTCTGTCACCAGGAACTACTTTTCTTCCCTCCATCAGACTTACTATTTTCTGAAATGAAGATTATGGTGATTTGGACTCAGTCTCTTGGGGAAGGAGAGAGGAGAGGCTGGATTAGATCAAGAGGATGGCAATCTTCAGCAAAGACTGGCCATGTAGGAGTAATAGAGGTGATTCACAGAACTAGATGGCAGAGCAGGAATGGATATCATTGGGGTAATTAGCAAGGGCTTTCAGGCTCATGGGAATTGTTTGTGAATCTCTTCTGGAGAACAGAAGATTGAACAATTAGTGCTTGAAGCTGAAGGTATTACAAAACACCAGATTAACTGATCCAGGCTATGCTCATGTAATCGTTTTGCACGTTAGCTTCCAAAAGTACAGATGATTCTATGTTACAAAGGCTCCTGAGAATTTGCAAGTGTGAAAAACTACTTAGTAAGCTAATGAGAGAGGTTAGATTTTCATTTCCCAAAGCTAGATAAGGGACTATACTTCTGAACAGGGACTTAGTTTTATTTCAGAGAAGATCTTTTGAGGCAGTTTGAACCTTGTTGTTACCACTTGCAGTTGATGTTTATTGAATAACTATTCTTTCATAAAATCTCTACTGAATTATTATTGAAATATCTGTTCAAGTTTGTATTTTGTGGATCTAATTCAAGATTATAGGTTCCAGTAGAATTAGAAAAGGGATATATTTGTCCCCCTGTGACCAACTTTTCTGTCTCTGTTTCTAGTTCTTATGCCTTTCTGTATAGGAACCCTGAATCTATGATTAAATGTTATTTATTAGGCCCTTTCCTTTGAGAGCTGTTTCAGAGAACAAATATGTGAACAGACTGGTAAAAGAATTTTCAACCTTTACTTTCAATTGATCAGACTTGAAATCATTACTACTTTTCATTTGGTCTTTTTCTCATTTCTTTAAAATCAATCTGTAGTCAAAGAACAGTTTATAAACTGAATACAAACTAGGGATGTCCTCTCAGCTGTGAACCAGGGTGATATTTGGTGAGCCTCACAAGCACCTTCATATGTATAACACAGAAGTTTAATAGAATGCCTGCTGTGGAAATAGATTAGCTACCTTGTTGATAAATCCCTTTAACATATGGTAGAAACAGAGAGAAAGGGAGAGAATAGATTGCTAACGCACCCCACCTTTAAGAGAGAGTTATTTTCCTTCATTAATTTCCTATGTTTTTCTTAAATAGTATATGCTGCTTTAAATATATTACTTTTGTTAGATTTGGACTAGGATTATTTTTACATGTATTCCAGATGCATGTGATATGTATGCATCCCAAAGGGGAAAAGATGATTATGTGATTTTTGAGATAGTTGTGGAAAACTACTGCTGCTGTTATTCCACATATGAAACTCATCTTGTTTGAGGTCTTTCCCTAAAATACTATCTAGCAGCAGAACTGGCAATAATTCCTTGTGGCTTACAGATGCTGAGAGAAAACTGGAAGCTAAATACCTGGCTTACTTTAAATATAGCTGAATAATAAGAAACTGGGGCAAACTTAACTTTCACTCACAGCTGGAGTACTGTACTGTGTCCTTTTTGGCCCCCAGTACAGGAAAGGCAGTGACATATTGGAGCCAGTCTGGCTGAGAACCATGAAGATTATTAAGGTGCTCGAGGACGACATAACAGGAGACAGAGACCTACATGTGTTCAGTCTTGGAAAGAGAAGGCCAAGGTGAGGGGGATCTAGTTGCTGACTTCAATTAACTAATGGGAGATTATAGAGAAGGCAGAGCCAGAGTCTTCTAGAGATGTACAGCAAAAGGACTAAGGCCAACAGACACAAGATGCAGCAAGGACAATTCCAACTAGATATAATGAAAAAGATGGTGAGGGCAGTCCAACACTGGCACAGGTTGCCCAGAAATATTGTGGAATCTCCATCTGGGGAGATAATCAAACAAGGCCCTGAACAATTTGATCTGACTTTGAAGTTGACCTTGCTGTGAGTGGGGCTGGATGGGACAACTTCCAGAGGTCCCTTCCAATCCGAATTATTTTATTGATTTCAACTGTAGGCTTCTTAGTATGTACATAGGGGATGTAAAGTCAGAGCTTTGGAGGATACCCAAGTGAGAAGGACAAAGCATACTGAGAGAAAAAAGAATCACAAAACAAAAGAAAGAAATCTGTTTACCCTTTGGAAAAAATCATGCATAGTAATTCTGTCTTGAGTTGTCAATTATTGTTTGCAGATAATAAAGGTTCTTCAAAAGCTTCATACAAAGCAAGACAGCTGAAAGTATATTATTTTTGCCTTGATATAAGACACCAACTGTTATAAAAGTTTTAATGTTCTTTAAATATTGTAGCATGCAGGGAAAAAAATCAGAACAAGCTAACAAAAAAGCCTTTAAATTGTATTCCTCAAAAAAATTAACATTTACAAATGCCTTAGTTTAGTGATTCCTATAGAGGCATGGATGATCAGAAGATTTTGGCCCTAATTTTGTCTCTAGCTGTTTCAGTGACTGCCTAAGCTGTTCAGTGATGAGATCATGGAGATCTGTAAAAATATTTAGAAACAAGGAGGGTATTATACAGCTACACATGCTGCTAGGGCTATGTTTGAGGAGGAAGAAGGAGCTCCCCACAGACACAGGCAATCTAAGGCTCCATGGAGAGAGGGGAGTGCAGAGAATAAGCACCAGGTATCAGAGAACAGCACGTAGGCTGGAGGAAAAAGTACTTCTAGGTATTGGAGTTTTTATGGAGTTGGGTCCTGGTTTCTTCACACACCAGTGTATAGGTCACTGAAATAATGTAGTTACAGTGGTTTTTACATTATCATTTTTGAGTTTGCTATTTGCAAACAGACGTAAATGTTTAAAGATTTATAACCATCTGGCATGTAGCTAGATGTAATGCACTAACACATGATGGTGAATCTTCTTTGCCCACCTGATTCCTGCTCTCTCAGGTTCTATATCTGGAAGTTAATAAGTGATGCAAATAACAGAAGTTTGATCACTAACTGCGTCCCAAATTCTTTAACACAGTCTGTATTATTAACATGGTAAGTGCATAACCTGAACAGTTATGTTTTAGTGATTCTGCCAGTAAAATCATTGCTGCTTTTTTTTAGCTTATTCCATGAGAGAGATTCTATTGCAGGGTGCTGGATATTGCAGTAGAAGGCTCCAAAAATTTTCCAGGAAAAAAGGTATTTTCATCTGCCATTTATTCACCTGCTGGAGGCTGATGTAAATACTGGGAAGGAAGTTACAGATACTCCAGAATTTTTATTGAAGTTCTGTAACATGAAATTGTAAGGTTACACAGCTTCGTATGGTAAATGCTATTTAAACACAAGGAAAATGTTAAGTTGCTTATGTTGTTTTATATCTGGTGAATATATATTCTAAATACAGATTTGGAAAGGAGGGCTTCCAACTAGACTTGTATTAAAAGTAGTAAATAAAAAAGCCATCCAGGCCAATGGAATGATTTAGTAATTCTAAGAGAGTCGGAAAATAAGATAGTAGGTAGTAATGACTTCTGTTGGAAATTGGGATGAACTATTGAAGTTTTTTTATACTGAGTAATAAAAGCCAAGATATAATAGCCAATCCCCCAAATTTGCTGGTTTTGTTCCTCAGTGCACAGAAGCAAGGTGAAATAGTTTTTTCTTACAGTGCAAATGCACCATAAGAGGAAAAAAATCAGATAAAAAAATATCAATTTTTTTTCTCTAGGGTAAAACTCTTTGAAGTGTCCTTCAAATACTTGTCCAATTTCATTGCTGCCCTGGTTGCTGCCTATGGCTCTTTCAATATATTCATACTTATATGCAGATCATGTTTCACTCCTAATCTATGAAAGCTGGGGGACAGAGGTGATAGGAATAATGGTGTAAGTTGCGCATCACGTACTGTAGCTCTTTCATCTTGCATCTTCTTTCATCTTTCCTCAGTTTCAAGCCTCTTGTCACATAGGTTACATCATCCTGCACTAATAGGCTACACTTACCCAAGCTATAGAAATGTGTAAATTATGTTAAATTATACCTACCTGTCAAACTACTTTCCTAGGAGAAGGTTCCTTAAGTAGAGAACGTACTGTGCCCCTCCTTTCCCTCCATCTGCTAGGAAAGCTCAGTTCTTATATCCTGTGAGAAAAGGCAGAATGTACAGAACAAGCCTATTACCTGCTTCTTGGTACCCTGATCATTTTCTGAGGTGTCAAGATTTTTTCATACGTTATTTAGATCTGAGGAGTTTACCTGCTTTTGAACTCAAACCCACTTTTTAAAGCCACACATATGTACTAGCTCAGGGTCTGTCTCCCATTTGCTGTGCTTCTGATCTTGGCCCGTTGTGTAACAACTGTAGTAGCAAGAGATAGAAGAAAGTTTAAACTAGAGCTTTTTTGAATGACTTCATGCCTTGAAGTCTATGTTTATTTTTGATTTGTCCTCAGCCTGTAGGGACTAGAAGACATTTTGGGGGAATTTTTCTGTTCTCTCTGTTATGTTCTCCAGAGGGTGGAAATGGAAGAAGAAATGACAACAATGTCACACACTTAAATACATGTGAGTAATGGTACAAGCACTTGTTAAGTCAGATTTTTCTTTGAAACATCAAAAATTATTAAATTTTCATGGGAAGCTCGAAACACTGTGTATTGAAGCACAGTCATTGTGCTTCACATTTTTAATAGCAGCCCTTGACTGAGCCCTTCCCTTCCTGAGACCATCATGACAACATCACATACCAATGAAGAATAATGTTTTGTTAAAATGATTATACAAAAATGGAGTTGTGGTTTAACCCACTGACGTTAAACATTACATGGGTGTCAAAACAGTGGATAATTTCATATGGACTCTTCTAAAGGCATAACTATTTGTATGGCAGCATTAATTTTTCACTACCTTTGATGAAACTAAGGGTTTGGAAGTGCATTTTGAATAAATGGTTAAAACAGCATGCCTTCTGAACTATGGCTTTGGCTCCAGTAATCTGCAAAACTACACTGAACTTTCACTGATCTTATAGAAATCCACACTTGGGCTGTATTCATAAACAAAGGGGCAAGGTCAGCAACTCTTAGTGGCATAATCCATATACATCAGTGACATGAATGCCAGGTCAAACATCACTTTTTTCCTAGGTCAGACTGTGTTACTGTGTAGTAACATCTTGTAGCATAATAGTGCCGACTCAGGCTAAAACTTGTTCCACAGTCTGGAGCTGCTGCTGCACAAGAGTATGCATTATGATAACTTTCTGTTACAGAGCACACATCAGTTCCAAGAATTAGCCAGAAAACAGCAGCAATCAAATGTTCTAAGCTTCCTAGATGTAAATGTGTAGCACCTCATAGCATTATGATCAAAGTGTATATGCTGGGCAATATAGCAGATCAAACAGTAGAATTTATTTTGATAACCTTGGTTATACTTCATACCACCATAGTTAGATTTTTTGTATGCATTTTAGAAATATAGTTTTCAAAGCCTTTATTTAAATTTAAAATCTTACTAAATATCTAAGTATCATTATTTCTAAAATTTTCATAATATTGATTTGCTGATACAGTTGCATTTCTATTTATGTATAATGACAGGAAACAAAACCAAAGAAAACTGAAGGAGTCAACTTCTGGCACCCTTGGATCCAATATTTCTTAGTTCCTTGGTACAATATTAAGCAGCACAAGTAGGATTTTCAAAATCTGTCCTACTGTAATGTCATTGTCACTTTGGTCACCTGTTATAAGTAACATACACAGTATCACGAGGTTGACATGAAAGCAAAGATCACCATATTCCCAAAATTTTTTTCATCGGTACAAGAGCAGGAAGGTGTTCTGATCTCATGACTAAGACTTGGCAGTACCTTACTCTAGAAGTCACCCTTCTGTTCAATGGACAGCATGTAGACTGTTTTACTGGAAGCTAGTTGTCAGAGAAGTTGCCCTGCACAGCCATGTCTTGAAGCTAGAAAATGTTGTTAATTGTTGTAATAATATATTTGCACACACCCCACACCCCCCCACACCCCCCAGTTAAAGCTCTCATAGTTCTTACAAGCTTAATCAGTACTTACTGAGACTAACATTTATAATTTTTTTAGAAGCTGGGCTGAATACTTATTTGGAGTATAAAATTCTAGGTTACTGATTAGGAGAAATAGGTTCCCTGTATGAAGTTTCCTCCTCCTCTCTAGCTGTGCTATGCTACAGAAGATCTAGACATATGTCACTGAGAAGAGAGGGAGTGCATTTCCAGTGGCAGCTTCTCTCATTTTAGTGCAGGTTCTTGTACTCTGGATAATAAACGTAAGACAAGTTGGCTCCTTAAACACCTGTGTGAGATTGTAGCAAAGGCATCATTCATCTGTAAGAGATTAATGAGAGGCCTTCATTTGCCAGCCCTCCTACAAGCACCTTATGCTTGCTGACATCTGATATTTCCTATGGTGGCTGGAGTTAACACATTTCCAAGGTAGTGCCACATTGGAACCTTTATCACCTCATCAGCAGCTCTGCTTGTGTTGGCTCTACACAAGGGACAGGCCTTAGGCCACTCCTTCTTGATCAGTGCCAGCCCAGTCCCCACAGAGTGCAAATGAGGCTGCTGAGCTGCCAGCTTGCCCTGATTTTTTATTTTTTCTTTGCTGTACAGTCAGAATGCCTGAAGGTAATTCCTGTTGTTGGGCCAGTCTGTTAGACAGGTGCATTATTTTCCATTTTGTGACTTTACAGGTCTGCAAAGGACATTGGACATATATGATTTCACATAGGAATCGTTTTACTTAGTATAAACATAAAACTTGAGAATATTGCCTGGAGAAGAAGTGTCCTACTAAGGAAAAGAGAAAACCTTTAATCTTGTAAAACTTATCAAAATCTTATTTACAGTGAGCAGAGAAACGAATACTTCTTCTATGCAGGCAAGGATCTTCCCTTTTCTTTATATTATTTAATACTGAAGTTAAAAAAGTCATCAGAATAACCTATTAGCAAAATCACTGTAATACAGGTTAGAGATGATACTTAGTACAGATGATATACGTTACAAGGCATGGTGTAAGAAATAAATACCTTTTAAGATATCCACAGTAGATTGGAGCGGTAGGTTGAATGTAGAGCACCCTTTCCAATTTAAGTTTTATGAAAGAAAATCTATTTGTTGTCCATGTTACATATTCTAACCACTTTGGTATTTGTTAGTCCATGCTAAGGCAAAGAAACATGCCATGAATTCACAAGTGGCTTTAATAAAGTCTTTTCAGGTAAAGTATATTGATTTTTATCTGGGCTCATATTCTAACATTCTGTTCAGGATTTGATGATTTGATTTTGTAGCTGCTTGCAAACATTTTTTGCCTTAGATGTAGATACATATAATAGCATTTACTCTGTAGTACACATGCTGAGTAGGGTATATGTCTGTTAATTGCTTTAGTTTGTGTCAGTACATCAAAATTCATGATTTGTCTGTGATTAAAATTTTGTACACTTATAACACACACAAACACCCCCCACCATGCACACTGTGCCATTTGTTCTAAAGTAGCCTTTTGCTAAACCATCTTGTGGACGGGCAGATCATTACCTTACATCCTGTTCTCCTAAGTATATCTGCATATATTTAGAAAGTTAGCATTGTATCAAAAGGACTGAAATTCACATTACTTGTTCCCTACATAGGGAAGATTTATATTTAAAACACCAGACTTTCTAGTTAGTGTATTTAAGCCTTTGCATTACTAGCAGTTCTGGTAGAACAGAACCTCAGATGTGTTTTCTCCCGAGTGGTGGTCATTGCATACCCATGTACTTTTGGACTCACTCCTAAAGGAAATTTACAATATAGAAACTTTCTTCTTTTGTTTCATGCTTGGTATTATCATGGGATACAAATAAGTGGCCTGAAGCTAATTTTAAGGAAGCATAAGCATATGCTGTTGTTCATTTTCAAATATATCTTCTTTTCTTTGGAATTGTAATGATTCACATTGTGCTTCATATTTTCAGCAGATAAACAACTTGATTGTGCCAATCCCTTAACTCCATCAATACCAATGCTTTTATCAGCAGACAGGCTAAATTCTCATTTTGTTTGTTCTTCTAAGGGATTTCCTCCTTTCTTCCCCTGAGTTTCATGTTAAGACAAGGCAGCATCAGAGAATTAGGACAGGTATTATCTTTAGTAGAAACTCCACGTGAAATTTCTTACTTAGCCCTAATGGTCCTCCAGCTGAATGCAAAAGAAGCCACACTGAGAAAACTAAGCCTGGTGAAGGCAGCAAAGAACTAACCCGATTTCTGATGTAACACGTTGACGTCTCTGGGAAATATGTAAATGGAACATTAGCATCCCACAAGTTGGTTCGCAATATGTATGAGTTGGCAAAAAAATATTAGATATTTTACTAAAATGCTCGTACATTTTGGAGGTAATTGCTTTAAAGCATGATCCACTGTACAGTGTTTTAAAAATCCAACCTAGTAGAGCAAAAAACCAGAATGGGCGATACAGAAGTTTATGCTGTGTATGAAACAGTTTCTGCCTGCCCCTCCCCTCTCACCTCAGAGCATGTTCTGCCTTGTTAGGGCAGAGTTCTACTCCCTTTCTCGAGTCACATAAATCTGCTGTTACTTTCTATAGGGCAGTATGGCTTTGATGGAAGGGGTAAAGGAAGGCCTAGATGAATTGTGAAAATAGTTTGTTCTCCAGAAAGGTGAAAAAAGTGAGGTTTTACTGTTACTTCTTCAGATAAGCAAAAGACTTGACTTTGACTCTGTTATTCCAGATTAGTGCTCTCCTGAAAACAACAGGGCAGAGACAGCAACCACAGATCTTTTAAAGCAAAAACAAACCTTTAAATTCTTTCAAGTTCAGCCTTACAAACTTCAAGTGGAAACAGATGCTGCCTTTCAGTAGCACATAAACTATTGACTGTCATGAAAGGTAAGTTTTTCAGGAGCTTATCCTGAATGTTTCTGTTCATGCTGCCTTTAGGCAGCTCTTTGATCATTGTACTAATAGTTAAGGATCTTGTTGTGAGGCCTGTGACTCCCCTGTGCCTTTCTGTGCCTCTCAGTAAGGTTTCCAGACTCAATTCAGAGCTATGTATTTAAAAGCTCAGAAAGCTCAGTGCAACAACTCCTAAATTCATGCCTTTTTTTTTTTTTTTTTTTAAGTTGAGCTTTTTGTACAAGTAAGGAGGCCTCAATTTAATTTGAGTCTTCTAAAGAAAATTCTAGAAGCCACAGCTGAGGGAGATGATGAGCAGACGCTGCAGGTGGGGAAGCAGGGAGCTATTTCCTGTGAGGGGGCTCTGGGCTGGCAGTGGCACCTGTGGGCAGGTGAGGTGCAGTGGCTGAGCAGGAGGCTGTGTCTAAGGGCATGGAAACGGTCAGCCTGAAGAAGTTGGAGCCTGTCTCAGGAGGTATGGAAAAGTTTTAAAAGAAGGTGTCTGTGACCTGCTGTCTATAGCACTGTGGACTTTGGAGGGGTTTGTCTGCTGCTGGGTTGCAGCGGCTGTACTGTGTGCAGCACTGAGCGGGACTGTAACTGCTTTATCTGTGAGTGATTTTTGAAGCACATGAAAGGGTTGGGGTGTTACTAGAGATCCACAGCTGAGACAAGGATAAATAGAAAGCTGTAATGGAAGGACTGCTTGATAATTTTTTAGGGCATGACAGGAGGGAAAAGCCCTTCCTCAGGATATCAGCTGGAGTGTAAATATGGTAGGGGCTTGTGAACTAAGATGGCTGCCAAGATAGTGTGAGGAGAGTGACTGGAGTAAATACAGGTTAATTTTGTGTTTAAAAGCAAATAGCTTAGAATATAGGCCCAGAATTTTACTACCTTGTCTTACCTTTGTTTTGCTGAGGAGAACTACTGCTCTTGTCCATGGGATGGATGTTAGATTGAGTTTAAAGCTGAATTTTAGGTGATCCTTTGAAAGGCTGACTAACTTCCTGCATTTTCCCTAGGAAAATAAGAAAGTCTAGGCTCTTTGGTTTAGCTGAAGCACCAAATCATTTTTGTGCTGTAATTGTACTTCTTGAGAGCAAAGAGGAAAATTTCATAATAAGATGAGAATAACTTAAAGCTGATAGGGACTGAAGTGTTATAACATTGTTTTGCGGGTTCTGGTCTGTGTGGGGGATGCACATGCTTCATTTGGGAGTGTGATTGCAACAGTCAAAAGGCTTTTATGCATGCTTAGACTTAACAGATTTCATGCCATAGGTGAAGTATAAGCTACTAAGTTGTTTGTTACAACATGATTGGAAATAAGGCTCCAGTGATGAGGGCAGAGCTACCTCTGTACATTTTTGAGTGATAAGCTAGCTCCTTGGTGCAATAAGAATCATATCTAGGATAAAGAATTACTTAACTAATGCTCAAATTAAGAATTATGTTACTCAATAGACAATCATTATGCTAGATCATTGCCACCTGTATTAAGTCATGTAAGTAAAGGAATTGATTTCTTGTGGTTATCTCTTCACATTTTTTTCCCCTTGGGGTGTGAGGGTAGGTAATGGGAGAAGCTGGAATATAGATCCTTGCTCACCAGCTGCTGAAAACACTAGATGTCAAAGATGCTTGTTAGTGATCTTCAGGAAGTAGATACTCAGGTGTGTCTAGGGCAGGTACAGGGACTAATTCTGTGCACTACAGTGATAGGTACTTGGTTCAGTTATGGACAGAATATGAGACTCTACCAAGACAGGAGGAGAAAAGCATGAAAATGTTTTTTCATGCTTTTCTCCTGTCTTGGTAGATGAGGAGAAAAGTGTTGACTTGTGTGTTAACCAGAACTCATACTGGGTTTGTATAAATGAAGTACAGCTGAAGATGCTCTGGAGAGGAGTGAAAAGCACAGCTGTGGGTCAGAACTCAGCTTAATAGTATTTAACTCTTCCCCACCCCTAGTACATTTGGGAGAGAGGGGTCACATTCAATATACTTGCCCTGCCTAACTTTTAGTGTACTCAACAGAGAAGAGAAAAAAATAGGCTTTATCAGAGATCATGAGCATAGTATGAGTGCTCTCAACGGTCATCTGGAAAATCCTCTTTCTTCCTGTTGATTAGGGATGCAGTTTTTTTCACATAGCTACCTTTATGTGCTGAAGTTAATTTCTACTGTAGTGACAAAAAGGCTAAAGCAATCCATGTATAAATGCTATAAAATGCTAAGCAGGCATGAAGAGATTGTGCAGCCTTTGCATTTGGCACTAATATAATTACTATTGGAGTATCATGTAGTGTTTGCAGTTCTAGAAGGAGGCCAAAAGCTGCAGAGTTTGGAGGAGCGCTTTTTTTTTTTTCTGACTTAAAATATAGAAAATATCTCCCAAGGTCAAGAAGCCCATTCTATTCGTGTATCAAAGCAAAGGCTGAAGAACAATGTGATTGGTCTATGAATGCATGCAACCAATTCAGTAATTTGATAGAGAATTAATCAGTCAATTCAGCAGACAAAATACAACAAAAAAAAAGTATCTTATAGTGGAAGAGAAACCAACTTGCACAATGTTAGGAATATATACTTAGTTTGTGTGAAGTAACTGTTCTTGGAAGAACTTACCTTGGGTGGTACATATGTTATTGAAACATCTTTTAATCCACTTGGGATGCTTTTCAGGAGCATATGCTGTAGTTCAAGTAGAGATATTGTACATGAAGCAGTAATATAAGGCAGTCTCATGGCCTCTGATATGTGGGCCATTGGGCTAAAAGATTATAGATGTTCCTCTGATCTGAAAAAAAGAAGGAATCATTGTAGCACATTTTCTTTAATTAAGCTACAAATGTGACTGCATACTACATGAAGTAGGAGAAAATTGCCTTCTTAAAGGTAAAGCAAATCTTTGTGATCCAATTGTCTGCTTAATTGATTAGCCAGCACCAAAGCACTGCCTGAATAAGGGAGGAGAGGAAGTATATTTTTGAACTGATAGATCCCTACTTTTAAATCCCTTATTTCAAAAATTTATCTATAATTAGCAGAAAGACATCCATATGGTGACTTTTCTAGTCCCAGATGGGTAGCTGTCATTTTGCACATGATCTTTGCTTCTCTTTTGAAGTAGAAATGAGTAATCTTGGAAATATTAATCTGACTTCAACTATATTTATCCTTCTATCAACAGTGATGACACACTTTGATTTCTTTCTTGGCGTACACAGTATGTGCTGTGGTGCAGAGGATTCCAGTTGCCATAATTTTCAGTGGAAAGAATAATTATCACAGGGAACTGTAAGTTGTTATGGAATATTTGTATATTTAATTAGCAAAGCCAAAATTTTCAAGAGTAGTGATGCAAAGATATGGCAAACTTGAAACTCTGCTAAGGGGGCGATAGAAGGTGTTCTGCAAGTGCTTAGAATTGAATCCCCTTTTCAGCGATATGTTACCTGGCACAGTAACAGCTGTACACCTGCTCCTGCCTAGCAGGCTACTGCTGGGAATAGTTATGTCAGAGCAAACAAAAAAGAAAAAATAATTTACTGTGCCAGAAAAATGTTTAGGTATCTGACTTATCTTTTCCTCTTAACTACTGGACTACTAATCCTTAGCATGGATCTTTCTGCCCTTGTCAATATAGTTTATGTGGTGACATAACTACAGGCATCTTGTCTGTTTAGACTTCCATTTTTTGGGGGGCAGGGAGGGAGAAGTAATTGTGTGTATAAGGGGAAGGTATTTTTTATTAAGTGTTATGTCTGTGTATCAGTTTCCTCGTCTTGTTTTACAAAAAATAATTTTGGTTGCTTGTGCTTAAATAACCGTATAGAGAGGCTAGCAATCTCTGTAAGTGGTGCAAAAACTTGACATTCCTCTTAGTAAGCATTCTCCTTAAAATGCAATCTTATTTTGGAGGGGAAAAAATGTTACAGTACAGGGGTTTTTTTTACCACAGGCAGTGTCAGAGGCAAGAGGCCAGATTCAATCAAATGAAGTAAATGGAATTACCCTGAATTTACTCCTGTATAAGTGAGAGCTTGTTTCAAGCCCCAAGCTACATGAAAATGATTGCTGTTCTCTTTGCTAGCATTGCCCATATGAAAGCTGACATAAATACGACCTCAAGTGAACTTATTTAACAGGTGATAGGGTACATTTTTTCACTGTGATTGAAAGGCCTTAAGAATGTGAGTCTCAGATACACAAAGGAATAGAGGTGCCTGAGTTCCATTAAAATCAATAGGAATTAAATGCTTAAGTGACTCAGGCCTATGCCTCTGAAAACATTCAAGCATTTTTTAGAAACTCAATGATCATACTTCCTTCTTCTCCACACTATCCTTATGATAAAATTTGTTGGTTTTTTTTTTAACAAATGCCTATTAAGCACAGGTGATGAGAATGACTATCAAGTTTATTTTTAGGTTAATAATTTTTATAATCAATTAACATTTTAATGTTGCTGGCCTAATACTAGGGGAAAGTTTAGTATAGTTGTAAATTTTGCAAGTAACTGAAGGGGTAAAAGAGATGAAAATTAACTTTGTTGTCACAAGGGTGGGGGTGACCTGCACTCCACAGTGAGGAGAAACCCCACACAGACAGTCATGTGAAATCAGAGAAGAATAGAGTCTTGTATGCAACTGTGTTATGACTTCAAAAGGACTTTAATACTTCATATCTTGGTTTTGGATTTTCCCCCCAGCTATACCAGATGGCAGAGAAAAAGAGATTCTGTCCCTCTATCAACATTATTCTTAAAATTTTCTCAAGCCACTACTTCAAGTCCCTTTACTGTTTTGCTTTAGATACTCTCTAAACGTTGCTGTACAAAAAGATGCCAACTCAGTTAAGAGACTGTCTTTAGAAATAAGCCCATGTGGATTAGATCAGTAGGAAAACAACATTGCTATGGTCTACCTGCATGTTCTAAAACAGGATGGAAAAAAGTGTGCATCCAATGAAGTAGCTTGCTAACCAAACAAGTGATAATGTGGCTTATTTTGCTCCGTGTCTCTTTAAAGCCATGAAGGTGAGATATCAAGATGAAACTGTATGTTTTGCAGATACAAGACTAAATCATCTAGCACTTAATATTTGGTAATTTTCTCAGTTTTGGTGATATTACTCATATTGAATGGTGGGTACCCAATGAAAATATTTGTGAATTGGACAGTTTCCAAAAAAATGTGCAAGTGGGCCAGGTTTCTGCCCATGCACAGGGGAACATTTGTACTTAAAACATGCAGGGTGAAGCTCAGCAGGTTAAGATTCGATACCTGCCAAATTTTCAGTTTTGGCTTTGGAATTTCAGAGTTATTTTGAGTTCTCTCAACTGACTTTTCAGTCAGAGCCTAACAGGTACCACTGTGGAAAAACTTCCTAGGTTACAGCTCTTTTCCCATTTGCAATTTCTGCAGGAGACTCACTTCTACAGTAAATTGGCAGGAATCTTGCAGAAAAATACACAAGGTAACAAAGAACACTTAGTCACATACAACACACTATGAAACAATATTTTCTTCCTTGTAGAACAACAGTAGACACCATGTCCAAATCTTTCTGTCAGTCAAAATGATTCAAGATGAGGAAATTCTGCTGCTGTGTTTCAGGACTTCTAATAAGTGATTGATGCTTAATAAGGCTTAAAATTTGCATACGTACCCCTGTGGGTTGTTCGGGTTTTTTTCACAGTTTCACTAGGTACAGTCAAGAACCAAAATTCATATGAAATGACAGGTTAATAAGTCCCTGAAATTTACTTAGTGTCACCTAATTGTGTTTTGCTTCACTTCTCTTAGAATTATTTGCAGCTAAGGAAGCAAAAGGCTGAATTCATAAGGGTGAGAATGATTTTGCAATTGGAAAGAGTTTTGGGGTGACCAAAATATCACATAGCTCTAGCTGGTAAAACTTAATCTTCTGCCATATTTAATGTTTGATGCACTTTTGTCAGATGTACACGAAAAAATATTACTGTCATATAAACCTTAAAAAAAAAAAAAAGAAAAAAGCCGAATAAGTCAAGGGAAACAGTTATGTATCCCTTTTATGAAAGGGAAAGTTGGTGCGTAAAGAACTTGTAGGCTTTCAGTGGGTGAAGCTTTATTCAGGTGTGGGTTTTATTAGTCTAGGAAAGAGTTATAAACAGTTTGCAGTATAATCACCAAAGTAAAGGGAATAGTCCTATCAACACGTGTGGAGATCTAAACCTCCAGAGAGGCTTAGAAATCTGATTGCTGTTCTGTTCTTGTTCTGATCTTGTTTGTTTAATTGCATGCTGTTTGTCAGAATCTGGGACAATTTTAGAGCTGAATGCTCATAGAGGAAACTCATACTTTATTTTTTGTTGTTGTTAATGGGAGTATTCAGGGATATTTTTACGTATAGCAAAAACTAGTATGCCTTCTTAAAGTTATGAATCCTGATTCTTTCCTGATGCTAGCTTTCATCTGTTGTATACAGTATGTAGATGACAAAAGCCTTTAGCAAATGTAAAGGCTTTACTTCTAATACAGGTGTATAGAAAAGAGGGATGAGTCTGTGCAAAGAGGAGTCACTTAGAATGTAACAGCAGGGAGCTATGGGAAGCATCGCCCTGTGTTATTGCACATGCTGCTTCCTCACAAGGCTTCAGGCAAATTAGAAACTATGTGATTGAGAGTAACGTCACAGAAATCTGAGAGGAAAGGTACAATTAATGTCAGTTAGTAGCAAATTAATTACACAAAGACTAATGCTCAATTATTTTATTGTGTCTAATTTGTTTCCAACACATTTGTCATCCATTTGCATTCTGAGGATCCACTGTTGTTGAATTTATTATTTGCCCAAGGTCCATCCAGATATTTCTTTATACTTCAGGATCACTTAAACACAATGAAGACAAATGCTTAGAGACAGTTTTAATAGTATGGAAGTGACATTTCATTCTGGGCTTTGGCCATATTATTATTAGCTAGATCTATGTGCCCTTTAGGTAGGTTCTGAGGGGTTTATTTGACAAAGTGTATGGGTGGGAGCCTAGTTATAGGTAAAACCTGTTTGAGACTTGCCTGGTTTTTAGGGAGGAAGCAAGTTAAGATGCTCAAATACCTTCAGGCAATCCTCTGCTGAAGTTTATGTGCACCCATAGATGGCTGTGGGAGACTTTTATAAAGCCTGTACGTCCTTTCTTTTTTTGTTACGTCCCCTCTTCCTGTATAGATGAGGTGAAATGATCAGAAATTACCAGTGCAGAGTCACACAGTAGAAGCAATGCTGCTTCTGAGCACCAAGAAGAGTCTAATAATAAAGATGTCCTGCTCTGCAGGAATCTCTCCATATGGGAATTGTTCTATCCAAATTGCATTGTAATTCCATTTCCTGTGTCCGTTTCTCAGTTACTTGGAAACTCTCTGCTTTCCTAAGGGATGCATCTTATTTCAGCAGTTCAAAATTATGCATGAAATTTACTGGTCTATCAGAACAATGAGTTATTTACTCCTCACAAAAAGGGAGTCCTGGGACTGTAGGTGATTAGAATGTTGCAAGGCTGCTTTATCAGCCATGTTATAGCCTGAGTTATTGCCTTCAGCTGTTCTTTATCTGGTGTTTACAAATACTTGTTTGCATCAGTGTTTTCTGCTGCTTTTTTATCTCCTTTTTATCACTATGTCACTAAAAGCTGATTCTGTCACTCTTTTCTAGTTACCCACTTTCTGCTTCTGTTGACTGGCTAGTTATAACGTTACTATTTCTGTGTTATTGGAAAGCAACTATTTATTCTTTTTTCAGTTCTGCTTCTGAAAGCTGTGATTGCAAAACCACACCAAGCAATTCTATTGGGTTTTTATTTATCTCCCTCTGCTACTATTTGCATTTTACTGAAAGTAATTTCTGAATTTTTCTTCTTTTTTTTTTTTTTGGTAAACATAATTAGCTCCTGTGAATAGGAAAAGGGGGGGTTTTTATTGCTTTTTACTGAAGGTCGGTTGGTGGGTTCCCCCCCCCTTCTCCCTTAAGACAAAATTGTAAACAGGACTGTTTTGGAAGGTATTCTTCCTTGCCTTTGGATTTAGAAACAAAGGAGACTTAACATCTGTTATCAAATAATGTTTTATTGAAGATTTGAAACAGTTGTTAAACTGTTAGAAAGCCTTTGAAACCTGTAAATCTCTACTTAATCTACACTAATTGAAAATCTTACCTAACTATTTTTCAAAAACATTAAAAGCCATGTGCCAGATTTAATCATAGACTTATACTGACAGGAGTTTCTGAATGTCTTTCTGCTCAGTTAATTAGTTCATTCTCTAATAGGAATTATTTGGAAGGTACCTCTTGGGCATAGTGTGAAACAGTATTGAAAGGTGCAGGAGTATTCAGTGATCCAATCATACCTAGATGTTAATCTGACACTGATTGTCCATATGGTCCTTATGTTCTTTTTTATGAAAACCCCAAAGATACTCTGTCATCCAAATTACATTTCCTAATCTTGATTAATCTGTAAATCTTTAATTCACTGTTCCTTCTATTCGTTGGTAACTTAGATCTCTTGTGTCATCTTTTTTCCTTTGATGGAATGCAAACTTTTAGCATGGAATCATTCTGCATTTAGAAAGCAGAAGGGTAGTTTTTGCATTTAGATTTAATATGACATATTTCGAGTATCCTTCAGGATACTTTTCTCTTAGTTTTTTAAATTACGTTATCAGAATATAATATGAATTCATTACCTTCAATTAAAAAAATGTTCAATTTATTTACTTTCACACCTTGTACTTCCTATGACTGGAAGGTTCTTACAAAAAGAAACCCATAAGGAGGCAGTGACATTGGGAGCAAAGCAGAACAATACAAAAATAATTCCCAGGTAAAATAATTTTAATTTCCCTTGAACTGAGATGAGAGTTGGTGATTTTTATTTTCTTTTTAAAAGCATGTAACTAGAAGAATCTGCTTGTTTAACTTATTTTGCAAGGACTTTTGTTGTTGCTTAAATTTGAAAACAGCTTGTGAATTTTTATGCAGTCTTTATATACCCATCCAAAGATACCTTGTGATTATTCAGCTGTTAATAATATCTGTAAGTTGGAAACAGCATGGTTTGTTGCATTGAATATTGAATATCTCACTGCAGAAAAAGGCCAAAGCTCCTATTAAAAGAGCAATCATGTTTCAGTTAGCTGGTTGATATTCTTACTTGGAGTTGGTGTCCACTGAAAGCTGGAGTAAGATCTGTCCTCATATATTAGAAGACTAGGTATATTAAGTACATCTTAAAAATGTAATTTTATTCAAATGTGGTAAACTTACCACAAGCTTGACCCTTCTTAAATCACTCTGTTTATGAACCTGTCATGCTTATATGGCAAAGGTATGACAATGTAAGCTATCCCTAATTGAGTTCAGGCAAGATGTGTGGTCTTGTATGTGTTTAACATGTTAAACTTAATAACTCATAGTGTGAAACTTCAGTGCAGTTACAAATTTTAATCTGAGATTGTCCCAAGAAGAAACTGTTTTAGGAGTTAATTTGAAAATATAGGATGACAAAGTGTTCTAGGGTAACCTTTGGAAAAAGACACCCATTTCTGACACACTTTCAGTGACAATTTGATACTTCGCTGTCCCATTATGTCTTTGGATGCTTTAGGTTTTTATTCTATATTGTATCACTCACCAAATTTATTAGAGGGTGGTATTTTCAGATTTCCTTCATAGCTCTTGGTATCCAACATTGATGGTCAACCCCAGAGCTGGTATTCTGCTGTTACCCTTAATAAATCTGCTTTCTCAGTAGACTCCTGGTCTTTGAATAAACTCCAGACTCCCTGCTGAGCAATTCTTGCTCTCTACCTCTTTCTCTGCCTGCCCTTATGCTAGTCTGAAGCTTCCCTCCCTGAAAATGAGGTAGCCTGAAGGAAGAACACTTTTCCTCTTCTCACCAGAGGGTTCCACCTGATCCAGTCATGGTCTTAAAGAACATGATATTGTAACATAGAAAAATTGTTATCTATTGTACCTCTTCAGGGGCTGCATTGCTTACTGGTGTTAGGATCTACATGGTCTGCATATTCTGAAGTGTCTGTAGTATTTCATAGGTGTAATCTGGTGTGTTTGCCAAGACTTCCCACATTTTTGTTTGCGCATTTGATATGACTACTTTTAAACCCATAATTTTGAAGCTCAATTTTCCTGAGTTTACTATGAAGTCTGGTAATGTCATTGGGTTTTGTCTGGGGTTTTTTTAACATCATGAACAGAAAATATAACAGGAATCCTCTGTGAGATAATACCTTGCATGTTCCCTCCCTGCAATTGTAAATCCCAAGCATTATGGACCACTCTGACAAAATGCAGCTTTTAGAAGTGTTTCCTGGTTTGGCACAGGAAAAGTTAAAATCTAGTCAAATAAAAAGGAAATCAAGTTTGATTCAATTAGCATAAACCTTTTAAAAGAATTAGCTGTGATAATTTGGTATGTCTATCTCAGCCACACTTTCAGAAACCGAGTTCTGTTTCTTAAACAAAAAAACCACTTAGGCACTCTTTTAGCTGAACAATTATGCTCCTTTATGTCACCTTCAAGCCCTGTTTTCAAGGAGAGACATTTAACATATTTCCTGAGCAGAATATTTGCTTTCAATGATTTGGTGTCTTTATGTAAGTTAGAAATATTTTAGCCATTATTTTTTTAAGATAGTCTAAGCAACTGTAATTACTTTATAGTTCTTAGCATATGTTAGGGGCCAATGTGCTTGAAATGCCAGGGTTCCTTTACTTTCAGTTTCTTTTCCTTATAGGAATTAGTGGAGATGAATTCTTCTGAATATGTTTACCTCCCTTAATATTAGTGACTAGGCATAGCTGCAATGTTAAATAAATGGTTAAGAATGTTGCAAGAGCTTCTTTCAAGAAACATGTGAAAAGCAAGAAACAATACTAGGATTATATGTGAGTTTGTTCTTTAAAACTTCACTTAAATTCTACTCCTTGTCATTTCAGGTCTAAATAATGGCAGTAGCAGTATAGGTCTTGATTGTAAATGTAATTTGTATATGTAGGATTTTTCCTTGTCACTTTATTTGAAGTATTTGTTCTGAAATTCTTTGAAGTGGCTTAGAAAACATGACTGAACATAGCTATGTAGGTGTCCATAGTGTGCTATTTCATAATAGTTGAGGTGACTACGTGGAACCAAGAATATTGCAGTATTCAAGTTTTCTTGCTGTTCACAGGCAGTGATGCTTCATTGCTATGCTTCCTAAGAAGCTTGATGTTTGTCACTATAGAAATTTACATCAACTGTAAAAAAATTAGTAAATTATTCTGTATTTACTAAATTCAGATCTTGAGATACAGTTCAGTGCTGCCTAGAAAGCATCACTCTGACTCCCTGTTTTACCTCCTGCTAGTGGGGCAGAACAAATACCTGCAGAGGTGGGCTTAATTTAGCAAATACTAGGGCATCAGTATTTTTGCAGCAAAACAAGAGATTTTTCCAGCCTGTCAGTCTTGATTGTTTTTGTCACATGGAGTGATACGGTTCTCCAATTAACAGATTTCAAAACAATTTTAACTCTGTCCCTCCACAGTGTCTGCAGACTCTTTAGATTAGTGACATCTACAACTTTATAAACACATCATGATTTGAAATATCCACACTGTTAAGATTAGATTAACTGTCTTTTAAGGACAGACTTGTGTAAGAGCTTCTTTGATATGACCTCATAGTCTGACAGCAAAATATAGGTGACTGTTCTGAATGCTTTGTACTCTTGACACCTTAGCTTAAGAACGGTAGCTCCACAGGTCTCAGATCTTAAACCCTGGTACATAAAGCAAAAGGCCCATGTCTCATCGATGAGTATGTGGTATTCCTGTTTCATGTCTTACTAGTGTAAAAATCTACCTGAAGAGCTGCTCTGTAGATTTCTGTCTTTGACAGTCACTTTGGTGCAATATACAGCACTGTAGTTAGAAAGTACACGTGCAGTCTTGCTTGTATTTCGTCTCTTCAGCACAATTGTCAGATGGTGCATGACAACTGACAAACCAGTTAAAGGTAACATCTGTGAGTCAGTGAGTCTAAATAATTATGCCCAGCCTCTAGCATGTGTCTGTATGCTTTGAGGTAAACCCTTTTGAAATGGCATCTCAGAACATCAGTAGGGAAAAAGACAAACTATGCCTTTTGTTCTTTGTTGCCTTCATCTTCCACTTACCTTCAGTTTTTTGATATTTACTGGTGGTGTCTAAGAAGATGCTCACAAATTTTTATTTTTGTAACATTTTTCTGCACCTCTTCTAAAATGAACTGTTGGGAAATAACCATGGTGACGCAGCTAAAGGTAAGTCTGCTGCACAACTAGGCCATATGATTGGTGTGGAGTCAACAGATTCCCTCCTGTGTTGGTGTGCTGTCACTTGGTCTATTCTCACCTGTGTCTCTGTGGATAAATTGCAGCATTCTTTGTGCCAAATGCCCAAGGATTATTTTCTCCCGCAGGAAACCATGGGAAATGTTCCTTCTAAATACAGAAGGACATTCAAAAACTCCTGCACTCAAATGACAGCAAGCACTAGCAGAATGAATTCATGGGTTGTATGTAATCTGGGCAAAAACAGTTGTAGGGACAGAGGTGCAACCTACAGTGTAGACATAGCCATAGTGTAACAGTTCTTTATAGAATAATCTGCAATAATTCGGATTTAAAGGAGGTGTAAGAGAAGTCTATAGACTGGTTCTTTGCTTCTAATTCGGGAAGATTCTTCTAACTCAATTACTTCATTGTCTCACTTTTTTTTTTCATTGCCCTATTTTTTTTTACTGTCTTTCTTACTGCATCTTTCCCTTGAACCTTCTCTTCCTGTATGCTCCAGATGCTTCAGATGGCCTCTCCATTACTCTCTTTGCACACTAACCCCACCCCAGCAGAAGATTTGCCTGTTCATCCCGCACAGGGGGAATTTGGCATACTGATACCTCATGAAGACAGTCAATATGTCCAAGGTACCCCTCGAGCCAGAGCTATTTATGTTTCTTTCTTCACTTGGGGCAGCACTACTTCTCACAGTCAGTAAATCTCAGCTGTCTGAGTGCTGGAATCTAATTACTCTGCTTTATTCAACCATCTCTACAAAGAGCTGAAAAGTAGAAGTCCCTTTGGTGCCCGTTATGAGCAGGTTTTACTGTGTTTGTTTTGCAGAAGCATTCATGTTCCACATAAATAACAAAGGAGCTCAAACACACATACTTGCTGTTACACATTGAAAAATAACATGAAGTTTCATATAAACTATTACAAAGTCACATGAATAAGCCAGCTCTTGTTTTCCTCAGACTGAAAGGATCACTGCTGATGGGCTTTGGCCTGAAACCCTCCAAATACTGCCCTGAATAGTCAAGAAGTACCCTCTTAGTCCTGGTGTAGGTTCTTTGGTCAGTGGCAAGTTATGTGTACCTCACCCTCTCCTCTTCCCTTTAACTTCATGTTGACATGTGAATTGCTATTATCTCCATTATATGGTTGTGTGAATTTATTGACTGCTATGATTAATTTGTTGGGAGGCTGTAAGTTGGTCACATATGAAACTGTTATAAGTTTGAGTTAAGAAAGAAAATAAATTTGTAGCATGGTTGAAATCAGTGGGCTTTTCCAGTTTTTTTACACTGATGCTTAAAGCAGTTTGCTCCAATGTTTTAAGTACCCTGGTGTAGGGAAATGCTAAGATTTCTGGAAAAAAACCCCCTCCTAAGTCTGATCAATGCTTTATGATGGTATTACACAGCTGTAGAAGGAAATCTGTTCACTGTGCATCAACAGCCTTACTTAGATAAAACTGTGAGGTATAAAAATAATTTTGAAAATCAGTAATGTGTATATTCTGTTTGTATTCTTATCTCCTCTTTTTTTATTTTGACAAAAATAAACAAAACCAAAAAACCCAACTGCCAGTCACTGGCATATCTTTGTCAACTGAGTGGTGAAATCATTAGTTTTCTTCTAGCTAATAGGACTGTTTAAAAAGTGCTTTGCACAGTCCCAGGTGGGAAATGAGGAATTGGAAAGTGGATGGAAATCAGTTTTTTAATACAGTTGTGCTTACTCAGTTTTAGATATACAGGGCCCTGTGCATTTCATTTTTTTGCTTGACATAAGATGCTCTGAAACTGTACTGCACTGTGGTTGGAAATCTACCTTTGTGGACTGTGAATCAGAATTCCTAGCATCAGCTTTTTCCCCCAAATTAAATGGATCTATAATAAATCAATTTTCTTGGGAATAAAAATGTCAAATGTTGGCATTTCTAATTAACAAGGCATGTCAGTTTCTTAAAATTTAATGTGTCCCATGTCTCTACCAAATAGTCTCTTACAGCTGTAATACTGTTCACTTGACACCTCATAAATAATAATTTTCACATGAAGACTTCTGTATAGAAGACACTTTAGATTATCTGAATGAATTCATATTTAAGAATTTTATGTGTTGCAGAGAAATGGGTGAAATTAGTACTGAGTACTAAAAGTCATCAGTAAGAACTATGTAACTTTAGATGTAATGCTTAATGTTGTTATGCAATAACCCCCCTTCCATTCATATTTTATGTAATCAGGTCAGCAAAGAAAACCATCCTGCATTATAGGAACACCCTATGTGAAAGCAATTTGCTAATTCTTTTAGGGTAAAGAGTAAAAGAAAGTAATCCTCAGTAGTAATATGGTGACTTTCCTGGGAGTTTGCATGTGCATGCAAGTTTAAGAAAC
The DNA here is from genome assembly GCF_047716275.1 of Strix uralensis. NCBI lineage: Eukaryota > Metazoa > Chordata > Aves > Strigiformes > Strigidae > Strix > Strix uralensis. The sequence goes on along the minus strand of NC_133987.1, from coordinate 14,922,598 downwards.
AAACAAAACCAACCCCAAAACCCCTGCAACAGGTGAATTCAAAATTCCTGTTTCCAAGAGGTTATAAGACATGTTATTTTGCCAGAAGTTGTATGCTGTGAAGTTCAGTGCATTTCTGAAGTTCAGAAGTTCATATTGGGCCAGATGAACCAGAAGCAACTGTAAAATAAAAAACCCAACAAACCAAACCCCAAAACCAACGAACCAGAAAAACAAGAACCACTTGTCTTCTGTTTTAAAAATGTTTTATCTAAGTTCTGTAAATGGAGCTCTGATATAAGGAGGACTTCTGACTAATTGTTGTTGTTATTGGCCCCTGAGGAAGACAAGAGGTTTTGGGTCTGGACAAAAATCAGACCTGTTCAAATGACCCGAGTTTACCTACTGGTCAGAGTGGGGTAAAATATTCCACTTTTAGGGGAAGGGGAGCGCTGGCTAAGAGTGTGCTTTGAAAGACCAAAGTCTCCATCAGTTTAGTAAGGAGATACATTCTCTTGGAGGTGAACAGGGTGTGAAGGGCCCAGTGTTGGCTGGGACTTTACACAGGCTTGGAGTGAAAAAGGAGACTCCCAGAGACCTTTTAATCTCCTGTTGCTTTTCCATCTTTTATATTCCCCCCCCCCATCTCTATCTTACAAAGAAAGAAGCAAAAATGCTTAAAACCTTTGTTTATTCCTAAGAGGTATTGGAGAGCAGCGAACTATCCTGGCAACACAAACTGATAACAATCTGTCATCAGGGAAGGAACTGTTCTCAATTTTTATTAGTTATTTGTAGAGTGGGTAGCACCTGGAGGCTTTGATCAGACACAGCAGTGATGTTTGTCAGCATAACAAATAGGCAGTCCCCACTTCAGACAAATTTACTACCTCAGAGGCAACAAAAATAAACTCTTCCTTGAGACGGGAAGGTGTGCAAATGAAGAAGGAAACTGATTGTGTAGCATGTGGTCTTGTAGAGAAGTACAGGGAAAGGGAGCTTGTGCCTGCTGCCCTTCAGTGCCTGAGCATGTGACTGTTTAAATACAGCCTCTCCAAGTCCATCTCCTATGAGTATTCTTACACTCCACAAACCTCTGGTTGTGCTTCCTGCTTGTCCCCACACAGAGTAACAGGACAATCTGAGCTGGGATTTGCCATCTGTTACTGAGTAAGGCATGCTACATTCTCCAAAGTAGTGATACAGCTGCACTTTCCTGTAATTTTTCACTTGATTTCGTAGAGGACTGAACTCATGCATAACACTTTTCCTGTGGGTTGGGGAGGTGGCAGGGGGAAGGTGGGGCAGTGGTGCTTGGTGTAGCTGTGGGTTGGTTTGTTTTTTCACCCTCATGTCTTGCTACTACATTTTCTTTCTTTTGAGATGATTGAGCTTAACCAATCTCTAATTCCCAAGTCGGGGATGCTCCGAATTTTCTTAGGGATGTTTCACTTGCTTAGACTCTGCACTGTGACCTGGGTACTGATCTGAAGTAAGAAGACATAGAATAGTATCAAGTATATTGCATGTTTTCTCGTGCAGATGGTCATCTAGTTCTGTTCCAGAAAGGTTTTCTTTTGTTTAAAATTAGGTTTAGCAGTCAGTAACCTTTGTTTGTTCCAAGAAATTGGCTGCTAGCTTAAGACTGTCTATTGCAGTGCACACACCAGCTAATTTTGTGTGAAGTTTCCTTGTTCTCAGGACCCAATCTTGAGGTACCAGGCATTCTGTTTACTTGGCATATGTGATGTGGGTACATTTTTATTGCCCACATTCCACCTCTTCATTAGTCTCATTCTCTGTTTTCATCTCATTTAAAATGTCAGGATCTGCCACTTCTCTGCCAATTTCATGATGGCCTACACTGGCAAACACCCTGAATTGTGCTGTAGTCATTTCTGCAGGTGGAGAGGGCAGTGTCTCTTGATGTTTCTTTTGGATGATGTCAGTGTTGGTGTTTGGACACTGTGTATTGAAGCTGCATTTTCTAGCTGTCTTAATATCTGAATCTGATTATTTGGGATAGAAAGAGAAACCTGTGACTGAAAGAAACCTACTTTTATAATTAAGTTCACTCAGTAACATGCTGGTTTTTTAGATTCTTTTATATAATATACAATTGTTTTGTCTGTTCTTATTTCCCAGTCAGGTAAAAGGTAAGAAAGTTTGATCTGAGGTGTAGCCTTGAGTGACAAAACAAACTATCATTTGCATGGATCTGTAAACTTCCCCAAAACTTCTCTTTCCTGAGCATGACAAGTCACTAGAAGTCAGCATATCTAAATGAGAAACTTTCTCAGCATGGTGTGTGATATTTGCCATTTCTGCTTTCCAACAAGTAGGCTTTATTTTTTATGTATCGTGATTGGAATATATTTTTATTTCATTGAATAAAATACTTTAACCTTAATGTCAAACAGAGGGAGAGAATCAGACCTTTCTTTTCACTGCCTCTTATGCAGCCATACACAACAGCACAAAGGGTTGTACCTTCCTAGTGTTTGGTACCCCCTTTATACTGCAGTGAAATTATTCTAGATGTATAGTAGTGGTAATTGAAGCATATTGCAGCCATACAGGAAATCTCACACTCGTGGAATGCAGCATTTCTCCTGATGAAAACTCATTGCCCTTGAAGGGTTACAGTACAAGGAGGGCAGCAAAATCTCCTGTTATTTGCTGAACCTTGATGTTAAGGAATTGTGTGCTCTTATAAAATAAGAGGACGTTCAGGTTTGCAGTTATCCAGCTCTCAGCCAAAATAAAATTTTATCCTGGTCTCCTGTGGCAGGCTTTGCAGCAGAGATCAGCTGTGGAACCTTGCTATCAACACTGCATGCTGAGATCCTTCTTTCATGCAAATTATGACTTTTTCTGTGAGCAAGTGATAAGCTTTTTCAAACGGCATGGTAACCTCACAAATAAAAAGCTTCCATATTTGCATGAAGGAGTGGCTTCTTTTATATGTCTCTTACTGACCTTAATTTCCATGTGATTAAAATTTGATCTTTTACTGATTTCACTATGATGGTTGACAGAAATGAGGGACAAGCAGGAGAAACTGGCACATCGTTGCTTGCAAAAGAGCTCATTTGAAAAATACATAAAATAGATTTCAAAATTCAACTGAACTGACTTTCTCTTCAAATTAAATTATTTTGTATTCTCCTTGTTGTTATTTTGTCATAAAGATGGTTGGATTTCTGATTAGGAAACAGATCATCAAATGCAACTTGACTGAAGTATAACACTAACATAATTGGAGAAACTCTAGAAAACTTGAGCCACATAATGTTTCCTATGCTGCTTATTTCACATTAAGTATTTAGAGGGCACTATTAGTGAATATAGTTGGATAGTAAGGTAATGTTTATTGTAAAATACTTCTGGTGTTTCCACTGTTGGAATGCAGAAATCTCAAAGATTATCTCAGGAGGAGCAATAGGGAAAGTAAACCACTAACATCCAGGTGGTGCGGACTCTGAATGTTCTTGCTTGAATAGATGGAGAATTATTTCAATAGCTTCAAGTATTATTTGTTTTAACTAAGTTATTTCTCTGTAAGTGACATCAGGGTCTGACCCATATATGACAAAAAAGATGTATGGGGGGACTTGTTGTGGGAGAGCAGTTAATAATACAAGAACATTAACCAGGATATAAATTCTTGTAAAAATGTTATAACGATGATCTGTTAAATGCACCCTATCTTAATGCAAGTTGTTTGTATCTGACCTAATGTGTTTACAATAGTATTAAAGTCATTGACTTATTTTGCTGTAAAACAAATGAGAGTTCAAACTAGACCCATGTTTTCCAACTCAAGAAGGCTCCGTTAATGCCATGTGAGATTACAGTTCCCCACTAGCTTAAGATCTCATTTCACCAAGAGATTCTTTTCAGCAAAAACCACTGTAAACCTTACAGCTATTTTCACAAAAAAACCAAAGTGCCACACAGTAGGCTTGAAATCATGGCTTTAGATTCTCCAGCAGCAAAGGAATCCTCTACCTGAAATTGCTCTCTACCAAGACCATAGATCAGACTTTTAGTACAGAAAGAGCTGTGCTGGCATAAGGTGGTGGTTTTCCTCTGTTAGATGTTACTGCTTTACAGCAAATCTGTTTTGTACACTCTCCATCTTACTCAGGAGAAGGTTGGGCAGAGGTAGGAATGAAAGATAGTAAAAGGCTCTGGAAAACCTTGCTTAGTTAAAAGTTAAAGGTAGCCAGACTTCTTCCTTGAACATTGCTGAGTACAGTACTTTGTAAAGAACCAGTATTGACAGAGATGTCAAAACCTCGAACTTTTTCTTGTCTATTTTTCTCAGATATATTTTCCCATAAAAGAAAAGTTTTAATGAAAAGTGAAACACTGTTAAATTATCTGAAAGGTGTGAGCTTTAGACACATATGTGACAATGCCTGCAAAAGCAAAAAAGAAAACAAAACACCCCACCCCCCAAAAAAACCCCCCCACCAAACAAACCAAAAAACCAAAAGAATGATGCAGTGCACCTTCAAGAAAAGTGCCTGTATCTAAACTAAGACTAGACAGGCTTTTTTTTTTTGCATTACACTCTCAGCACAGCTCGGTATATATATCTTCATATATTTGCTGAGGACTAAATTCCCTTGCTAAAGGGGCTTGATTAAAAATTCCTTCTCTGTGAGCACCAAGTAGGGTGGCAAATTTAATAACCACTTTGTTGTAAAAACTACAAGTAAAGGAGTATAAATGCAGCATCATGGTGACTTTGATACAGAAAATACTAAGGATTTTTTATTGTGGCGATGTTCTATGCATACTGTTTCACCCTTTGATGTTAAGCATGCACAGGAGAAACCTAACATAATAATACTGGATGCTTTTTCTTTCCATTTGTAAATATTTGTATTTGTGGACTCTATATCTGACAGTTTTAACTGTGACAAGTCACAAGGCTTCCTTTGCGTAGTCAAACAAAAAGGCCTCCTGAATCACTAGATCATCCCCTATGTCACAGATGAATGTGGCAGAATCAATTAGGGAAAAAAAGGCACGTACAGTTACAGGTAGAGATTCAGTGGTGGTATTTTACCTGAAGTTTTGAACTAGCATTAATAGAATGATTGTGATCTCAGAGCCATTCCTCTTGGAGAGGTGTCACTTCTGATTTATAATTACATACTGCCATAGTCATGGCTATTTGTAGAATTGCAGAGCAGTATAGGTTGCAAAGGGCTTCTGGAGGTCATTCCAACTCCCTGTTTAAAGCAGGATCACTCAGATTCAGCCTATAAACAACTTATGTGCCTCTGCATAGCATGGGCAGAATTTGAGAAACAGCCTTGGTATTTATTTAAACCTAAAAACACCAGTCTTGATAGAAACTTGTAACTTCTGATAAAGTAAGTACTCTTGTGTCTACTCTGGTTGTCTAAAAACGTGTGGGATAAACTTCAGGCATTCACGTGTTTTATATATTGCTAGCATTGCCTTCGCATCCAAGTTTTATATGAAATACATCGTTTCAGCTTGGAGGCAAAGGCAACACTAGCAATATATAAAACACATGAATGCCTGAAGTTTATCCCACATGGACCAGAAGTACCAGCCTTTTGAGTTACCTGCATGATCTCACTGCTGTGAATCGAATTTCAAACATGAAAACACAATGAGGCAGATTATAGAATCCTCCTGCATATTAGAATATATTGTGAGATGAAACTGAAGAGGTTACTATGAATGTAGATAAGTTCCTGTACCTATTCCAACAGAAATCAAAGCTTAGCTTTTGTATTTCCCATCTGTATTTGAGTCAGTTCTTTTAGCTCTAGTCAGGAACCCTTAATCTGGCAAGCATGACGTTTTTTTATATATCTTGTTCTCTGTGAGAAGCCGTGAGCTAAAATCAAATACAACTGCAATGAAATTTGCATGTACTTTAGCAGGCACAGCAGTTCAAACTAAAATGGACTCTAACAGCCCTTTGAAGCATCTTTGGCAGTTACATGTTATAATGTCATGAGTACTTTATACGTAAAATGGTCCTCAACTGTGTGGATTTGGAAGCACTGAAGATTTGTAATGCTAACAACCACCACAGGTGATTTTGTTCAGACACTTCAATATATTTCAAGAGCATCTGGATGTTTTTTTCCAGCGCTCACATGCACTAAAAATGGCTTAAATGGTTAGAACAGCAGCTTGTGGTATGGTTGTGGTTAAACACAGATGAGCCTAATGGGATAGCATTTACTCTGCTCTCAGTCACAGAATTGTTTAGGTTGGAAAAGACCTTTAAGATCGAGTCCAACTGTTAACCTAACACTGCCAAGCCCACCACTAAAACATGTCCCAAAGCACCACATCTGCAGTCTTTTAAATACCTCCAGGGATGGTGACGCCACCACTTCCCTGGGCAGCCTGTTCCAGTGCTTGACAACCCTTTTGGAGAAGAAATTTTTCCTAATATTCACTCTAAACAGCTGTATTGTCACATGAGAAACTGCCATCAGAAGAGATACTATGATCAAATCCCAAATCTGAGAGAGCTCCTTAAAATTTCCTATGTTTTTACTATTTTAATAAAGTTGCAGATGTACTAAGAAAAGTGCTCTGCAGTAATTGAAGCAAAGAAAATGTCAGCATGCACAGAAGTGGGGAGAAATAAAACAGAACAAAAATCAGTCAATACAGAGAAGGAAATGCAATGAATGGTCAGCCTAGCTTTTTTGGCTATGTATCTGAGGTGGTGTCATATCTTGCTTTTGGCAGCAACTTTGCTTTGGAAAGTTATTTTCAGTTTGGATCATTTCAAAACACACAAATGTGACAAACTGCAGTGTGAGGGACAAGTACAGCTGGCTTGGGCAAAAGATGTCAGAGGGGCATGGCCATTCCTTACAGTGGTTTTGCCACTGAGGAGAATATAATATGTAAGCATATCCTCCAAGGATGTCTATGCAGGGACTGAATTATTTTTAGCAGCTTAATGCTTAATCTCTGTATAAGCAACCTTAGTCATAATTAAATGGGCCTTAATTTGGTTTGGTCTAAATTACACTGAAGGTGAATTAAGATACATGAAATAAACTATTTAAATTCTGAATTAAACCATCTACGTAGTTTTATGCAATTTAACTGATGTCCTTCAAATTCACAGACTTAGTTAAAGTAGTTAGCTTTTCTAAGTGCTGTGATGGCAGTTTGACTGAAAACTCTTGTGGGGTGCAATATTTGGGCAGTACAAAGGCCGACATACTTTCTAAAATCCCATCAGCTAAAATAGTTCATATACTATCTTTACAGACAAAGGTTGGATCAAACAAAGCATGAATGAACTTGCTCTGAGCTGACTGAAAGTGTTCTTATGCACCCAGAGAAAAAAAACCAGTAAAGTCTTTGTGTTCATACCAAATACAAAGCTTGCTAATGAATTTTATCATAGTTTAGAGGGTGAATGGAATTCTCTTACCAAGGCTGAATAATTTTTGGCAACGTTTCAGGGCAAAGCTAAGAGATCAAGATAATGAAGTATAAAAAAATAGAAATTTCCGATTCCTTCATTGGAACTGAACTGAATTTACACTTCAGTTTTAGATTTAAAAGAAAGATCTGTGAATTAATTATATCTTCAAGAAATGCAGAGAACTCTGTTTTCAGAGTTATGAGGATTAATATCACAAAACATTTGGGGTTTTGAGTTTATACTATAATATAGATTTCTCTTTGATATAGGGCTTTGTTTTAATCAGACAGGTTTTCTGATTTTATATAATGTAGTAAATTTTAAATTACTTCCAGTAATGTCTGCCTGACCCTTGCCTCCTTCCCTTACCTATTTTGTATGTTAGGCAGAGACTAATTGCCTCTGCATTACCATCACAGTGGTAACTCTGTCTTTCTGCCTTTCTTTCCTCCTTTCTCTTTGTCTGTCTTTCCCCCTTCCCCCCTGGATGTATTCTAGCATTTGTGGGACATTTATTTAGCAAGTTGAAGGGAAAAAAAATGGAGTTAGGTCTATGATGCAAGCTTCCACAGGGAGTCTTCAGGAATTTGTCCATATGCTAAACTGATTTCTCTGCTCATGTGTTTCTTGCTTGAGGGAACTTTGCTAAGGTCTAGCCAATGTCACTACAATGTCTGTCTTTATTAGGAAACACCAAGAGAAGATGATTTAAGTGAGAAACATGGTAAATTATTGTAAAAACAACTTGAACTCTTTGACAAGTGTTATTTTAAGGGACTCAAAACCAAATTATTACTTAGTTCTTCAGCTATGGCATCTTGTTCCATACTGGAGCATTGGAGCTAGGGCACTTGTGGGTATTAATGGGTACTACTGAAATCATTTGCAGTATACTGAATTCTCACTCAGAATTAACTATAAACTGGAAATACATGTTTTTGAGCATCAGTCCATTCTTCCAAGCTGTTTTTCACTGTGACTTGGGTTCAACCATATATATGAACAGGAAACTAGAAATACCTTGCTTGTTTGCCAGCCATTCTTGATTCTTTTGAAAGAAGAAAGAGTCTCACTTTTTCTTGTGGGGGGATTTATGGGGTCCTCAGAGCTAGTGAGAGGAGAAGGTGATGGCACATTTTCACCCTCTGAAGGATGCTGATCTGGCCCATGTTCCTCACTTCATCAAATATCCTGACCCTTGTTGAAGTGGAATTAAACCAAGCCTTTATTTTTTAAGGTTGTATAGATATAATTGTAAAGATTTAGGAAACATTTTGTAATTAATCCTTTCCGTTGGTCACTTTGCTGTTAGAAATACCTGTGGCTTGCATTCAAATGCTATTCAATGTCAGTAAGTAAAGATAGTATGAATGCTACTTGAATACTGTACCTTCCATGGAAAAACCTTGGGACATTTTACAGAACCATTGTGTTCTCGCAGTGTTCCTGTGAGTAATGAAATGTAGGTGGACACTGGTTTTGAGCAAGGATTTGCTCAAGACAGTGATTAATAACTGAGTTTTTGAAGACTCTGTTATCTCACGATGGTCCTACTTAATTTTATTTTGCAAAAATGTTTGTCCATTTCCCAAGTGAGTAAGTTCTTTTGAGATCATATTTTCCAAAACTCTTCACATAAATTGTTTTGAGAGATTATCTGAACCTTAAGCATCCCATGGAAACCTTTTACAGGTTTTTACACCTGCGGAAAGGTTATGTTTCTATTTTACAGGCATATATACTAGAGGTCAGTAGATACAGTCCTTATAAGACTAAAAACAGAACAGAGAATTCTTCAACAGTGATGTGTTTTTTCTTAAAAGGAATTCATGAATTAAACAGCAAAACCACTGTTCTACGTAATCTCTTCCTCTTGGTGGCTTGTTTCACCCTTCTCATATTGGAAATAAATTCAAAACTGTCTTGAGAGCTCCATGTTGTAGCTCACCTAAACATCATTAAAGAGTCTTAACGGTGCCCACACTGTGCAGCTGCATGTCTGTTTTATAAAAGCCACTAGATGTCTTGTAAGGACATCTCTTATTGTAAGATATTACCTGCTAACTCTTCAGACAGTTTTTTGCTTACAGTTTCCTTACCTTGGCAAACCCTTTACAGTGAAGATGTTAAGCCACTGTTTTATGTAGTTTTTCCAGCTGCATCAGCAAGTGGAAGGAAACAAAAGAGAAATTAAACTAGAAAGAAGGAAGATATTAGTTGTTTGGGTTTTTTTTCTAGACAATAGAAATCATAGAAAAGAATGATTCGTTCCTCACTTTTTCACACAGTTCTGATTCCCACTAGTTCAGTTACCATTTCCCACTGTGTATGTTATCTCAAAGTAATGATATTCATATGCTGGCTATGGTATTCCTACCAGTGATATTTTCTTTTGACATATGCAGTGTTCACAAATACACAGTGACTAAGATGTCCCAAGCACATGACAGTTGTGTTTTAGGGAAATAAACACCAAACTCAAAGAAGAAGGTTGCAATTAGTTTCTTATACACCAGACAAATCTCCTTCTAATCTGGCAGTGGGTGATTTAGAGGTAGGAGTTAAATTTCAGTCATTTCCTTGACACTTCCAGTAAATATTCTCCTTCTCTAATACTGAGTGCATTCTATCTATATCAGCAAGTTTGGGCCTGAATGTATCAAATATGAATATAGTTGGCTCAAACAATCTGAAAACATTTAAAATGTTTGTGACTTTTTGATCATTATATCAAAATACTTCAACTTGCTGATCATTTTTCTCTTGGGATCCATTTTCTTCCTACAGCCTAGGACTTGTCTCACTCATTTCTCTTTATATCATCCTAACAACTGAGAGAAAAGGAAGCTGTCACTAGGTGATAGACTTCTGCCAGACTTGACTGCCAGTTGAGTCTGTGATGTGCTTCTTCGCATATTTTTTCCTATGTTTTTACCTAACATTTCATAAGCGTTGTGTTGATGGAGTAAACTTTAGTGTCTGTGTTGAATCTGATTATAATAACAGACTACATCTGTGATCTTTGAGGCAGTACCTCTTGAACAAATGCGCTCCTAACTACAGTCCAATCTGTGTTGGATTATTTGCAAGTATCCTGAGAGCTGTTCTTCAAAGATCATTCATTCCAGTATCAACCTGACTGACCTTCGTCACTCTGTGCCCTGCAGATTTTGTGAAATAATTAACTAGAAAGGAACTTGGATGCTCACCACAGAGATTTGGTATTTTTCATCTTTTCAAACGATCAATGAAGGGAGTCTAAAAATTATTTTAACACAGAAGCTCTGACATAAGACAGTAAATTTCTGTTTCTGCCATATGACTAACCAGCTGCAGATCACTTGAGTCTATTGGATTGATGAAGACATTCACCTAAAACATGTGTTAGTCTTGTTCTGAGATCTTTAAGTGAAAATGCAACGAAGTATTGAGGAAGGCACCCTCATTAGGTATTTAGTACCTGTGAAACGATATCTGGAATATCAGAACATTTTCCTGAATCAGAGCTTAGACTGCCTTTTTAAATGGTTTTATAAGAATCATGATTGTCTCTGCTGACATCCATGGTTAGATAACTGTTTTGAAGCTGTAGTCTATCCCTCCTACATTTTTCCCATTGATATATGCTTCTTCACAGGTTTTGGAGGAGAATTAATAATTTCTAAATCTGTAACATATAACTATAAAAATGCTGTTTCTGGTCTCATTTTTATTGTATGCAATTATCTTTTAATTCATTCTGATCTAGTACTTTCAAAATACAGTTTATAGTTGATCCACAGTAGCACAATTTCATTTTAACTTTTAAATACCTAATTTTAAACAATTTCATTTAAACTTCTGAGTAACTTGCTGATAGCTTTCCTCAGTGTTAATGCAGTGTTTGCATGTAGGATGCATGAGACACGTTTTGTATTTCTTATTTGAAATGAGTTTGTGAACAAAGTTTCATCTGTATGTGATCTGTAGTGCTGAAAAATATTTTAGAAATGAATTTCCATTTTGTTGTGCAGAAGTAGAGGGAAGGTGACAGCTAGACAGCCATTCCACCTGCATCTCGGAAGACTCATCAAATTACTCTGATAGTTGGGAAATCTAGCATCGTCCCCTTAACTCTTGTACACTGATCTTAGAAGGTAGTGATCATAGTGCCAAGCAGCTCTGATTTACTTCAGCAACAAAGACATGAGCATTTTGGTGTCTCTGCCTTGGGCAGCACAGGAAGGAAAGGGGTGACTAGAGTTGTAGTTATGTTGCCTTTTCCTTCCCCTTAGGCTGGATTATTTTAATATGAAAAGCACAAATCCAGTGCTATTTGTGTTTAAATTTGTTTTTCATCCAAGGAAAGTACTGCCTACAACTTATTTTGTAACAAACTTTTTGGACTAGTTTATTTGGATACAATTTGATGTTAATTTACTATAGGCATCAGCACAAATAACAATAAGATTCCTGGAGAGATGATAAATTATTACTATCACAGCTTTTCTCTCATAGTCAATATGCTATTTGTTTTTTTTAATTCATGCTGTTTGCATTTTTGTTAGATGTTTGGAGTTTAGAAGAGTGGTGATATTTGCAGAACTGTTTGGACTGTTAAAGAGATTTGAATATTAATTACTAAGACTGGGTGAATTATGTATAGATCATAGAAGCCTACACAAAATAAATCAATAGGAGCTTTACTGTCTGTATCAGTGGGTCAGGACTTCATCTGTGACAGATAAGAGATAAACATTTTAACTAGAAAATGTATCTTATATTCTTATCCATAAATGGAATTATCATGAAGGGAAGGGGGGAATAGTTAGATTTGGAGAATTTGTGAAGGCATTCAGAACTCATACTGCTTGTCTAATAAAACCATATTTAAATTCAAACAGTTTAAAGTCAGTGATGATTCTTGAAGATTCCACGGGAAGTTTCAGTGAGCACAAACAAAAACCAGCAGAATTGACCAGACCCACCAAGTCCAGATATTTAAAATGAAAGATTTGTTCATATCTCAAAATATTCAGAAACAGCAAGTGATGAAAAGCTCTTAAAATAGGAATGTATGTGTACATAAGTGTATAAACAACTCATAGGGTACTTCATGTCAAATTAGCAGGATGGGTGGGAGGAACAGTGTTCTGTTACATACTATTGGACTGTCAGATGGCTTGAAGTAAAAAGGAAGAAAAGTTGGTGGACTTAACTACTAAAAGCAAGATACAGGGAAAGCATGAGGAAAAAAAAAGTCTAATGCCATTTTAACCACTTTTATATATTATAGTAATCAAGAACATAAAATAATGTACACAGTATGCAAAATGAAAATAACTTCTTCACTGAATTATTTTTAATACTTTCTGGTGTCACAACAGAGCTTGAAAAATTACAGTTATTTAGTTAAGCATTACTCAAGAAAGGATGTTTTCAGATTAAAGTAATTTCCATACCTGAAGGTATATGTGCAGGTTAGATGTAGAGGAAAGCATGTACTTCAGTAATGTCAGCAAATGTGAAATATTATATGTAGATAATATTCAGAGCTGGTGTGAGAAACTTTCTTAAATAGTAATTTTTAGTATCTGTGACCTCCTCATCCTCCTCCAAAGAGCCATTTGTTAGTCATATAGTGCTGTTGACAGTCATGGCTCAGTCCTGTACTTTCTTCTCCTTAATGGTGCAAGCAAAAACTATTTTACACTGATGCGAAAAGATCTCCATCTGAAAGTGGAATTCTGCCCATGGGCTATTCAGTGCAGAGTTGAGACTTTGGATCCTTTCTCAATGCGCACTGCAGTAAGCACAACATGCTGTTGCGCTGTAGAAGGACCATCAGGATCACCTTTGAAAAATGAGAATGCAAGTGTCACTGAGCTGGGTAACAACCAGGAGCAACCTTCCTTTCACTGGAATTTGTCATAGCCATTCAATACCACTGGAATGAAAAATGTTCCTTTTGTACCACCAAATGGATGTGCACCAGATCATTGCATATTGACACTATCTTCCTACACCAATAGTATGTTCAGCAGGAAGACTGAAGTTTCTGTTCTCACCCAGTTTTCAGTCCCTGTATAAAACTGCAGAAAGTGCTTCAAGAAGAGCTAGCATTCCCTATGAGATACTATAAAGAAAGTTTGTATTTTTCACAACTCTATTTTTAACACCTGTCTATCTGTCCTTATTATGCTCAGCACTTTAGTGCCCAAACAACTTTGACAGTTCCGCTGTTCCAATTCTCAGGTAAAATCCCGTGTTATAAAGTTCCTTATTTTCCTGTACAATGGAGGTGCTCATTTAAATGCAATTTTCACTGGGGTTTTTTGTTTACTAAAGTTATTTATCATGGGTTAATTACCATATGTTATTGCCAGAGATTGATCTTGGGTATTCTTTTACAGGCAGTAACAGGCATAGCAATTTTAATCCTCATAGAAAAGTGCTTCAGCAATAAGTAAATGTAATGTTATGATAGATTATTCCAGTGAGTTATGTTTTCCTGTCTATCCAAAATGAGGTAAAAATGTTAAAATATTTTAAAAAGTTTTAACAGGGTAAAACAGCTGAAATATTTAGTATGAAAACAGCTTAGACGACAAAATTCTCCACATTAGCAATCTTGTGAGACATGATTTATCTTAAAAGAATACAAACAAGTGGGATGAAAATCTTGGTGTTTTACTGGCTCTTAGGGTTTTGTGTTTCTATTATTTAGAAACTTTCTGGTTTGTGGACTGAAGGCAAATTGAAAGTACATTTTGGTTAAAATGAACTGTTGAACTTTGCAAACAAAATGGAGGAATTGTTCTAGTTTCTTTTTAAATGTTTAATCTAGATGTAATAAACTTCCAAGGCTTGTTATCCATACAGCAAATAAATGTCTGTGAACAGTTTACATAGTTACAGAAGAAACTGGGCATTAGATCAATTTGCAACTCCTTTCAAGGGCACCTTTCAGGTTATAGGCTTTACATTCTCACCACTGTAAAAATAGACTTTGGCATAGAATATTCTTGCTTAATGTCTAAGGTGGGCACCAACAAATCCACTGAAATTCATTAATCCCAAGACTGTCTATAAAGGAATAGATGATGCTTGTGAAGAATTAGGGGATATCCCTCATGTTCTTTGTGAGAGCAGATATGGACTGGCTTGGGAAATGCTGGGGGTTTCCTGTTAGGATTAGCTGGCAAGGGAAGAGAACACAAAGGAAGCAGCAGAGTCACATTACCTCCCAGGGTTAATCCTGATGTAGTGCAGTTTATTAATCACTCCTTACTTAGAATTTTGTTTAGAGATAGAAAGTAGGTCAAAACTTCTTAAAAAATACATTCTTTCCTTGTTCCCAAATCACTTCAATTAAGACTGCTTTTCTGTAGTAACCAACTAACAGCCGTTATCAGAAGGGCTTTCTCTTTGTTTATGAAGAAAATTCTACCTTTCTTTCCTTAGGCTCTCGGGTCTGATGTTATTCTGCCATGCCATAAAATCTTCCATTTTCTGCTGGGTGAATAAAACAAATTCTCCAACTTTCATCAGAACATGTGCATGAATGTTGGCATATCTAATGTTTGACACATTTGTTATAAACAAAGTAGCAGATGTTACCTTACCCACATATATTAGTTCATTAGAGAGCATATTTATTTCATTTTAATTTTTAATGTTAACTCTTACGTGCACTTTCGCTGCTAACAGAAAAGCCAATATGGAGCATAAAGCATTAGCTTTATGCTCCATATTATTTTTCATGTATTAGATTACTTTTTCATAAGGCAGCAGAGCTGCTTTTTCCTTAACTTGGAGCAAAATAGTGTCCTTGAATGTAATCTCCTTCTTAAACTGGATTTGCTTACAACATACAGTAATGAAATGTGTTTGTACATTTTATATATATATATATATATATAAAAGGTTCAGAAAGAGGAGCAGAAGGAAACTTTGAGCAGGAAGCTGGACTAGATAATCCCTTGAGGTCCCTTCCAGTCTGAATTATCCTATAGTCTATCTGAGGTGGCTTACAAATACTAGTGCCACAGGGAGACAATGAGTTAACAATTCACTTCTGCATTGAAGTTTGATTCAAGTCATCCATGAAATGGGTTCTGTCTTAGCCTGAAGGCACAGCTTTGATCCTGCATGCTTCTCTGCTGAGGTAGTCATCTGTAGAGCTTCACCAAATGCAACTAGTCACCCCTCTGCACCTACGTCAGTCCAGACATTAAAATGTGCGAGTTGTTGCACTCATTTCACTTACAGCCTCTATCTGATCTTAAGCCAGTTCTTGAGGAGTTAACTGTTAGTGTGTTTTTAGGACACCTGACCCAAAACTGTCTTATGCCTAAGAACAACTACTTGGTTTCTGGGCTTGGAAGTCCAGTGATGTCCCCAGTCTGTTGAAAGAAGTTGTGCCTATGAGATCGCTGTTTAAATAAGCTCCCTTCAGAGAGCAGTGCACATACAGTAATAGAAGTTCTAATTGTAGTTGATAAGGTCTAATTATGACATCTAAATTATGAGGTCTACCTGTATTTTATCTTTAAAACATCTTTGTGAGTCGTCCATGTACATTTCTATTGCTAGAAAAGTCTGTTAGGAACAAATTAGTAAATAATAAAAGTCAGCTTCAGCAGAAGTTATCCTTCAGTAAGTTCAAAAGAAGCCAAAAACTGTATTTGTACTTTGTACAGTAAAGCGGTAATTTTTCTCTGTAAAATAGTTTTCAAAACATAAACTGGGGGCTGCTTTCTGACCGTGGCAAGTGAATAATGATTTGGCTGCAGTGGTTGAAATCATAGCTTGTTTCCCACCCTCACTCCTGTCTGTCTGTAGATTGCATGTGCATGCACACACTTTTGATGTTTTTATATTTTCTAATGATTCTCAAAAAAGGTTCTGAAACTGAGATTCTAGACTTAGGTGTGACTATACCTTTCTCTATGGGCAGTATGCTCTTTTAGCTGGAGTTAAATGGGGTTAACTAGATAATGGTCAGAATCTGTTTTCTCTGCTCAGCAGCAAGAAAACTAACATGATACAAAGAAAGAATTTTGTTGTACTACAGAGAGGTCAATTACTGTGGGACTCACTCGACTACATGTCTATGTTTTAGTTAAAAATGAAATCCTAATTAAAAGTAATCAACAGAGAAGCAAAACTGAAGTAAGCAGAGGATTGCAAAGTGGAGAAAGGATATAAATCTTCTGACATCTCTTGCACCTGTAAATACATGAAATACAGCTGATACTCTTGCAACTCATTGTGTAGACAGTGACTTCAAAGGCAAGCTAGTACTGTGTATTGAATGCAACAGAGAAATTACGGGGTTAGAACTCTGTGAAATGCAAAACAAAGTTACCTGGGAAATGAGTTTATACATGACTTCTCAAAATAATAAGATTTAATTATTTCAGGACTGTATCTGATGATTCTTCTCCAGGAGGTGCATCTTCTCCTACATCAGGGAGAAAAAAAACTCTTATCATTGGTATTTTTTATTTCACCTTTGATTTAGACAGCTCTTGACCAAACTATTCTATAACATTAAAATATTTTAACATGCTGTAAACTGAAATTTAGCCAAAAAAAATACTCTATGAAGAAACTTGAAACTGAAAACTGTTTTCTTTAGTAGTTAGAAATGGAAGTTCTCTGAGATACTTTCACTAAAAAGGGAAAAATGCAGTTTTAATCTGTATCCAGAGAACTAAGAAAAACATAATTGCCAATCTATTCAGCAGTACTTGTAACAAAAAATTGTACTTCCTTCCATTCTCTTTGTAAAGCGCAGAAGGAATAATAAAATGATAAAAGATAGCTAACAAGTTTTAGAAATTATCAATAATTTTTGTATGATAACTATAACTGCTTATTACCAATCTCTTCCCAGGAACAGACTATTTTTTTTCCTCATTTAGTAATTTTGAAAACAGGCCTACAGTTTTACATACCATTTTGCATTAGTGTATCATTCATCCTATTAATGTTCTCTCTTCATTCTTTTAATCATAGTTTTACTTTTTTATCTATATTCTAATTTCCATGGAATTAGACATGCTAATCTATCCTTTAATAATATGTTTACATTTTGCTTCTTTCAGGATGGGAGTAACTTTAGGTGCATTTTAATTTATCTTTCAGTTCTGCGTTTTCTGAAGTTTGCATTGCAGATTGATATGTTTTTAAAAGATATGCATATATATGTACCTGTATAGATGTGTATCATAACACGCATACTGAGGATCAGTGAAACTTCAGTTTAGTATTACAGATCCTCAGGCACTATTTCTTACAGAATTAATTATTGCTGCTGTCACTGCAGGGTAATAAAAAACATTGAATGGATGTCTTAGGAACTATTGGTAGTATAGCCACTCCTGGACCTACTGATTGTATTCCCTTGCAGAAGGGAATTGAGTATGGGATAGCTCCTTGTGCCAGTGCCACAATCACCTGCTCAGTTTTTGCAAATACAGCAGGAAAGTCTTCAGCCAGCTCCTTAGCCCTGTTTTTGTATTTCGGTCCCAGGGAGAAGTGTACTAAGTTAACAAAGGGTGATATTAATAGTTGCATGTAGACAAACCTTCTGTCTTCTAGCCATCTGAAATCCCCCAGCATTAATCACTTTATTATGCTATGAATCACTTTATTATGTTATGAGTTACAAAGCCAAAAGGGAAGACATATGGACATATATTAAATGTATCCCGTAAAAAACCAGAATGCAGGCGCTCCTGTAGTAGGTCAGACCTGTTGTCTGTGTGTCTGCTGTGGCCATAGTTGCCACAAAATACAAGAAACCTATTGTGAGCCATCAGGTAGTCAGCTCTCAGGATAGTACCGGTTTCTGTCCTGAGACTAATTATTTTATATCTGGAAGTATCAGGGTGTCTGTCCTTTTATTTTCTGTTCAGTTGGCATGCCTCATTAGAAACCATGTGTCAACTACATGATTGTTTCAGTTAATGCGGTCTCCCAGGGGTGTTTGTACTGGTATGTTCTAACTTTTTTTTTCATTAATTGCTTTAGCAATACAATATGTAAAGTTTTAAAACCTAATTCAGCAAGGTACTTAAGCAAGTACCATCATGTAAAGTCATGCTAATTTTGGCCAGAGTGTTCATAAATTTACTGTCTTGCTGTACTGAAGCTAAAACACTTTAAAACCCCTTTTGTGATAAGGCTCATTTTTAGGACGCAGACATCTTCTGATGAATGTTGATGCAGCAGTTCTTGGCATTATATCACCATCTTTTGTGCCATAGGTTAACATGTTCATACGAGAGTTGACAGAGCAGGATGTGTGTGCACATCTCACCTTTCTCAACTGACAGGTTGGCATCTCCTGTTAAGCTATTGTTGTGAGTGACCTCTATGGAAAGGTTGAGGTTGGCAGTTTGGGGCAGTAGTGTCTTAAGCTGCAAAATTCCTCTGAGTGTACATCAGTACTTAGAGAACTACCAGGGAAAAGTACGAGTGAACAAATAGCTGCAGACTAGAGGACTGTTGTGCAAGGAACACTTTTTCACATTTTTTGGACCCTCCTTTTAGGGATTAAGCCCAAGAAAGTGTGCCAGGACATCAGGTTACTAGTCAATATGATAAACTCTGGAATTCAATTACTCCGTAAGTACTGAATGATTTATTTCCCTTTTTAAGTTGCACTAGTGACCAACAGTCCTTTTAATTTGAAGCTTTGCTTTCTCATATTAATTTTCTGCATTTTGCATGCTTGTGCAGTGAGGGCTTTTGCATGGGGTTTTTTTATTTTATTTTTAAGGAAAAAATCTGGTAAGAATGGATGGAGGCCACCATTCTGTTTCACAAAGAAGTAGGCAGCAAGATAGTTCTTGGCAATTAAAATTTAAGAGGTATTACAGGCTATAAGAGATTATAAAATGCTTCAGGATTTGAAGACTCCACCTTTTCCTTAAGCCTCAATAATTGTACTGCATCACACCCATGAGGCTGAAGCAGGCTGATCGTCTTCAAGGTGGTCAGACTTCCCATTGGGCACTGACACAAAGATCTGCTGATCTGTCGGTCTAGCAAGGTTCATTAATGGTGAGGTGAAATCTGAAGTACCTTTGAGAAAAATGAGTAGAAACTTAAATGGGAACTGACCTGTGTGACATGATTGGATTGG
The DNA here is from genome assembly GCF_047716275.1 of Strix uralensis. NCBI lineage: Eukaryota > Metazoa > Chordata > Aves > Strigiformes > Strigidae > Strix > Strix uralensis. The sequence continues at coordinate 14,903,030 of NC_133987.1, read as the reverse complement.
GTTTTTTTCACTACCGTGTAATTCAGCCTTCCGTTGGTGTTAACTTGGGCAAAGGCCCTTCCTGATGAAATGCTAGTTTTGGATAAACTTCAGATTTGCTAAAAATGGTCAACCAAGTATTTGTCATGGATACTTTCTGCTCAGTAGGGATGGTAGCTGGAGAAGGAACCCTTGAGTTCAAAGCAACGTTGAAACTATCTCTACATGCAAGAATCTCTGAAACAGGATGTTGGTGTAAAGATTAGGACAAGAACGGTTACTTTGTTGTTTATATGAAAATTGGCACAACCACATGCTGATCCATACTAGGGTGTTGCAATTACTTGTTGTCCCTCAGTCTTGTTAGTATTTTTCATAACCTTTCTTTAAGTCTGTCCTTTTTCTGTAACATTTCCCTATTGTAACATAGCTGTATTCTAGTGATCTTGCTATTACAGCAACTTGTATAACCCCTCTCCTGACTAAGAGAGGTTAGAAGGCAGTCTGTCATCAGAAACCATACAGAAGATTTACTGTTAGACTGAGGAAGGAAAATAAAATCCTCAAGCCATTTATTGCACTTCCTGGAGTTTTAGTTAATCGTTCTGGAAATGAAAGGCACCTATGCTGGTGTGGTATGAATCTTTTTTGGGAGGTACTGTCAGAGTTCTTTCCTATAGCGATGTTCCGTATGAGGGTATTTCAGATAGCGGAAGGATAACATGCAGAAACAATTTATAGTATTTGACTTTCCACTGTGTTGCGTTTCTAAAACCAGTACATTTAACTCACCACTGCATGTTAAAGGCAAAACACCTGTGTCTGAGGGCCAGTCACTACTGAAGTTGCTGGAATTGTATCAATATTGCCACGCTGGCTTTGTGCCAGAGCTTTAATGTCAAAGTTATTCTATTGTTAGGCCTCCATTTGCACGTAGCTCTGTATTCCATGTGTGTAAGAAACGAAAGCCTGGAGATTCTTGCAGTGACACAAGGTTTTCAGGGTATCTTCTCACAAATGGTGTCCAGCAGTGGCTGGCATCTGAGCTGGTCGGTGGAAAGGGGAGTGTCTGCGAGAGTATCCACAAGCTACTTCAGAAAAGCAATGTGATGAACTTGAAAAAAGGAATTGACCTTAGTTAGGTGGATTACTTCAGCTGAAACTTTCTCCTGTCTGTTGTGTTATGCAGTCTGTTTTTTAAGAGCCACAAAGATAAGGTAATATAAATTTCTACATTTTAATTTGTTTTTTCCTTTTAACTTTTGTGTTTATCACTGGAAATGCATGGCAGTGGGTAGGAGGGGGTTTGGGTACTGGAATGCACCTTCTACTATGCATGCAGAGTCCTGTAAATGTTAGGCTGGACCTTGGTTTTAGGTAAGTAATGTGAGTCTGATTTGTTTTTCAAAGACTGCTTGTCTTTTCTGAGAAGTGACAACTGCTCTGAGTATTTGAAATGGAATCAATTAATCCTAATTTTGAAACAGGCTGTACTGTAACTTGTGATAACCTGTAGATAATACATTACTGATAAACATACTATCCATAAACTATTCCCATTTGTATGTGCACTGTGCCTTTTTCTAGCAATTTTAGGAGTTATGAAAGGCATGAGGTTTCAACTACAATACTGTGGTCATACACGTATCACCTCACACACTGTTGCACCTGTCTTCCTGGCAGAAGCATGCTTTGTCTTCCAAGGGATTGCATTAATATCTCAGGCTGTCTCACTTTGCTTTTAAAATTATTACGTAAATCTAGTTTCCTGTTCCTTCTTTATATTGTTTTGTCTTTGATCATATCTATATCTGGGGACAAAACGGAATAGGAAAGATAGCGATTTAATTAGTGGTGATGGCCAGAGGGTATAGCTGTCATCACCAGAATGAATGGCTGCTTTCCAGTTGTAGCAGTAGAACTAGCAAAACTGTATCACCCAATTTTCTCTACCTGTTATTACACTTTGGGCATTCCCATGTGTGTTGGTCACATACTTACCAGGTGATTGATTAGTCTGCAGCAAGAGTACTGAACCTTTTCACAAACGTTTTAAGTTTTTCCATTTGCAGCTCTTCCATTTTGTCACATCTTGTTTCCTGTAACTTGGACTCTAGAGAGATCTCTACAACTTGCCTATGCAGATTACTTTTTCTATAAATGCACAAGTCCCCTGTAACTGATGTGTCCTTCTTCCATTCTGACTGAACTGCTGAATTGTTTTCAGTGAATTAAAAATGAGCTCTGCTGTTATGTTCTCTTCAATAGGGATGTACATTTCTAATTTCCTGTTAGAGAAGTTGTTTATTAAAAAATCTGTTGGTTCATTATTTGTGCTTATGAAGGTGGAGCAACTTCATATGCAGAACATAATTAGCACTTGGAATTGTTTTGATCTAGTTTTCTCTAGGTAAACATTTCCCTAATAGAAGATTTCTACCGGTGAGAAAACTTCTCTTTTAGACTCTCAGCATCAAAGCCTAACTAAGTGAATTTCATGATTCAGCTAGGTTTTCAGTGCAGTGGAAGTAATTTGAAATACCTTTCTCAAACACCACTTTTTATGCTAATTTTGCTTGGGGTTATTTGGGGGGGGAGGTAGCATGAAATGCAAAATATTTCATGAATAAATTAAGCATAGAACTTCTCCCTCAGTCTGAGGGCTTTATAGAAAAGTAACATGCTGGAAAAAAATCCTCTTCTGGCTGCACATTAAGATGTGGAGAAAAGAATGGGATATATCTGTCATTTGAACTGCTGCAAGCGTCTAAGAAAAGGTTTCTTGTGGAGAACTGTCATCTGTCTCTGGTATTTTGAGGTGGTTGCATAGTCACTCTGAGGTAGCTCTTTCCATCACTGGTCTGCCTGTTATGCCCAATTCTACCTCTTCAAAAATCTAGAAAACAGGACCCCTTTTCAGATTAAAGTTCTAGATTAGCTTCAATTTCACGAAGAATGCATATTAGGATGTGATCCACATACTAGTAATGGCAGACCCATTCTCTTGAAAACTGGATAGATGTTTTACCTATTACTGGTAATAAAACAAATCTGAAGTAATAATGGTTTGAAAACCCAATTGCATTTCCAGCTGCTGTGTTATAATGCTCTATTTACTTTTTCTCTACTGCTACATTTTGATCTTGCTTATACGCGTGTGTAAATTAAGAACAGAAGAGGCAATGAGTACAGTGCAAGGATTTTCAGGAAACTGTAATGATCAGTCAGGTTCTGAACATGGGAAATCTCAACAACCTTCTCTTTTTAGAATACAAATATTTCTCTGACTACTAGAGTACTCCATTCCCTATTCTCTTTGTTCCACCACATTTCTAAAGAGTGGAACAAGCTTCTTTGTGTGGCTCTTGCTTTGCTGAAAGTTGATATGAAGCCAGATCTTTTAAAAAGTGTTACATTCTTATAATAAAAATATGTAGAAACACAAACTTCAGCTCCAGGCTAGTATTTTTGGCTCTGTAGAACACATTTGAACATGAACAACGATGGATCTTCCATTTAACCACCATCATAATTTCATTTCACTTGACCTAAGGAGCTGACAGCATTAATCTTCCATATTGATGAAGCAGATGGAAAACACTTCTTCACATGATAGTAAGGTGACAGATTTATATCCAGAGAACAAGTACTGATGTGTTTAATTTGCTTGCAAATTGAACTGATAAGGTACAGATTATTTAGACCAAAGTTGGAAGTTAATTCACATTTACTAGTCATTCTTGCTCAGACCATTAACAAAGACTCTAGACAATTGATAGTTTGGTGGATATTTAATTGTATTTCCATATGTAAAACGAGTAGTTTCTACACAGAGTGCATATGTACTTTATATACATATATTAAAAAAATATATACACATACTTTGTGTACTGTTAAGACTTTCCTCAGATTTGTTTTCACTGATGATTTCATAAATGAGACAGCTATCAGATTTCTTCTGAATCTGTTATTCTTCTCTCAAATGTATTGCATCTTCCTCAAAGACGAACGGGCATCTCCAGTGATAAATGCGTACCTCTGCCTATGTAACTTTCAAAACCCTGGATTTAGAATTAAAAAGAGCACCACCTGATCTAGCTTCAATTAACAATTTGCAGAATGGTCTTTCTTCTCCCCATAATACATACAGAAAGTCTCCAGTAACGTGGAAATTAGCAAATGCAACTGAAACAAAAAAAGTCTTTGAAATAAAAAGGGAGTAAGAATTATAATCCTTAATTTATCCATTATCACTCTCCCCCTTCTGTTTAAGACTTTGCTGCAATAATCAGAACTGCAGTTGCTTAGTCACTGATAATCTTACATCGTATATTCATTCCATTATTTTCCTACAGGCCCTAGAAGCACCTTTTGACCATGATACAGCTTGTCCAGTGATTGACAAGTGTTCTGATAGCTCGTTTCACAGCTTTCTTGCATTTTAGGGGCTGAATTGCTGGAGGCAAAAGCTGTGCAGAGTGAAAATCAAGCCTTATCAGTGCTTCCCAAATTCTTGTTCAGGTTTTTCCTCTTGAGCTTCTGCCTGCCTTTACTGATTTAATTAATGCTTCTATGTCCCTAGGTTACATACCTGCTGACTTTAAATCTGTTGCCATTATCCATTATTAAAGTAACATTCCATGCCTGATGACTTGGCTGACAGCTATAGAACTACTGCCAAACTCCCATTCCCATCAGAGATCCTTGGAAACAAGGACATTAAAGATTTTATTATTTTAATGGAAAGGGATAAAATTTATCTTAATAGTTTAACATCTGACATTCTGAAGCTCTTTAGAAGCTAATTAACTCATATTGCATTGACTTGGATATTGTTCTTTCACCTTTCATTCATGTCAATGTTGCATTGGGACACTCCTAAGAGCCACCTGACTCTGCTTTTAATGGTGAAGTTAAGGAAAGTAACCAATGGAACTGGTAATGTCTTCAGCCTTAAACTTGTTTTTCTTGCTCTGGCCATCTTACTTTAAAGTTTAAACTTACATCTGTTCTCATATAATTCCTGGTCCAGGTGATGACCATGTGTCAGAGTCAAAGGGGACTTGTAGTAAAATCAAGAGGAAAGCATTACTGCCTCTATGAGCTTCCTGATATTGGGGAAGACCCATTGTACAGCCTGATCTGTGAAAGGGAAAGATCATGTCCCCTTCTGAATAAAAAATCCTTTAGCGTCAGGTTTATGTCCTTGGTTAAACATTTGCGATCTATAATGCTTTAATAATAGATATTATTCTAGATGTATTCATTCAAACATTACTACTCTGTGGATGGCACAGGTGTTTCTGTTGAAATTTTTATGCCTGATTTGATTTAATCTTTTTAACAATGCTTCTCCAAGATTTAAAATTTGAGTGAATAAAATTAAAATGAACCTCAGCATTTGAAAACTAAGTTTGGGAATCCCATCTGCCATAAAATTTCTTGGTTTAGGCACAACAAGTTTTGAAACCATCAAAATCCCAAAATTATGACTTTGCTCAGTAAGATTGGCGTCAGTTCCTTTTTTTCTTTTCATGATCTTAGACATTTTTACGCTCCAATTGTAGTTGTATTTATAAGTAGCTTTTATATTTTTGGAAGATGATACTATGCAAATAATCTGCTGTGATCAAAACTGTAACATGTAGAGTCTGAAGTACACTGAATAATTCCTGCAAGTATTGATATAAAAATATCTTTGACTTCCTTTTCCCCCACTATATTTGAACAAGTTGTGAAACAGGATCTGAGAAACTTCTAAATATGTGTTTATTGTCATTACAGAAGGAGGTCATGTCTAGGTTTGAATAATGCAAAATGTCATTTCAGTTGACAGCTAACAGTGTACAGTGAATGAATCCACTGTTTACCATACAAATACACAAGGAAACAAGTACAACTGGAGTTAAAGTAGAAAAATAAAATTTGAAGTTGAACCCAAGGTATATTCTACTGTAAATGAAAGGTTTTAGAATCCTTTGATTCTTTTCAAAGTTTTCTTGTATTTCAAAAAGCTTGAAAGGAGGCTAGATGTATATGAGCTGCTTAACTCTTCTATTAAATGAGTACCATGTTTTAGGTGCTAAGCACACATATGGAGACAGTTTCAGATATTATTACTGCTATGTCAGGAGCTGTAGTCAATTGTACATGTATCAAGGGAAAAAAAAGCTGTAGCCAAATGTTGCCTAAATGTTAAAACAAAATATTCACGGGGAAATGCCATTGAAGAATCATTTTTCAACTCAATTTTTTAGAAAATTTCATCAGTCTTGATTAAACAGAGAAACGAACATCCAAATTTTCCTTAGAATAACTTTTCTTTTTTAAATTTAGAAAATTTAAAGTTTAAATGCCTTCAGCAGAAATATTTCAAAATTATTAAATACATTTTCTAACATACTGAATCAAAAGTAATCACATTTCAAAAAGCAAATGTCAGAGTCTGCCTTTCTAAAATCTGAATTCAGCTCTTTCACTGGTGGAGGAGGTGGGAGAGTAGTGGAAAAACTGTGTCCAGGCTCAGCTAGTCTCTGCAGAAATTTAGCTGTAGTGTGGACTGACAATATAGCCAGTATATCCACTGTTCTGTGTCTGCCACTGCAATCTCCAATATGGTTTTCTTGGGATGGAGTAGAATTTTTCTAGCTCCCTCAGCTTAGTCTTTGCTGCCATGTTTTGTTATTAACATTGTCCTAATGTCCATACTGGAGGAAGACAGCCTTGATTTGTCTAGAGGAATCCAAACTCAGGCTGTCTGCTCCATACAGAAATGCTAATTTTGGAAGAAGACAAACAGTATCTTTTTCCTGTTTATTTTCATTGATAGTAGTTTGCTACATCTATTCTGGGATGTTCCTTTGTTTTTGCCATGTGAAGTCTCTCATCATCTCTGTACTGGCTACCAGAGAGGAGGTTAACTTCTCATTTCAAGCTGCCTCCGGCCAGGTTTTCTACTGTCAGGGTTTCATTACAGTTTCTGTGCTGGTTTCTGCATGTCTTGAGAGTGTAGTAGATCGCATTCCAGTATGATGTGGGAATGCAGGTGGATCACCTCACGTATTGGTCTTTTTGCATTTTTAGGAGCTAATTTTTGAAAAGGTTTAGGCATAATCCTGTTGGTCTAGTTTCAGAACAAGGGAATTACACATTGAACATTGCTACTCACTTGGGTTTGTTCCAAATCACGGCAACACACTGATAATGGCAGATTAAATTCCCTTCTGTTCCTTGTTACAATTTTCAGTTAATAATCAACATGCTGAAGATGTGGCAGGCCTGGTTGATGTCTTTTAGCACAAGTGACCCAGGTATTACACTTCCCTCAGCACAAAGGAATACAGATTTGTGAGGGTTCCGCAATCGTCTATCTTCCTAAAAATCACCAGTTCTTCTGATAAAGTTTCAAGCAATTTCAAGACTGTATTTAAAAGAGGTTTAGGGTTCCACTGGCAATAATGCTGGATGTCAAGGCTGAGGCACATTGGCAGAATGTAAATGGGAAACAGTTTTCTTTCCGCATTGTTCTTCACTCTGTCTAGTGTTATAAATCTATTGGTTTAATAGTCATTCCTATCCACACACACAATAAAAGGAGGTGTATCTGACTTGATCATTTTTGTTTTAAGTCTTCTGGTTGCTAACTTCAGCTGCTACTTTTATCTTTGTGTCTTCATTTATATTCAGGGGAACCTCATTCAGATCTAGCAAGCAATTACACTGTGGTGTAACCATGAATAATATTGCTGTTTACACACACTTAAGATAGCCCATTTCTTGACAGGGAATGATGTTATGTAGATTGATACTGTCTATTTTTTTTTTTTAATTCTGACTTGCTATCTATCTCTCCAGACATTTATGAAATATCTGTCTTCATTGCAACCTTCCATTAAAACTGGAGATGATGTTTTATCCAATGATGTATATTCTGCTAGTGCTTACAAAGCTGGAGGGTGCATGTAAGCTGCATAAAGTGACTTAGGGAAAGATAAAGTATGGTGAGAGAAAATCATGAAGAACTTATCTATGGATAATGTGTGGAAGTGAAAACATTTTATTAAAGGCAACCTTTCATCCTTTAAAAACACAGAACTAATACTGTAATCAAGAGGAATCTCATGTATAAAAGCTCACAGTCTAGTTAGATGGCTGTAAATAGTTCTTAGGGGACTGTTACACAGGCTGCCTACCTTTATTATTAGTTACAGAGGATGAACAAAAATAAAAAAAAATTTATCTTTTATGACCTGAGTAAACATGATTTCATGAATTTCAGTTGAGGAAGCTCCCTCCAGGATCAGAATGCAGATTTTCTTTCAGTTAAGTAGCCAGAAAAAAAGTTTAAGAAAAATATCATGTTAAAATGAAAGTTTCTTCCTTACACTTTTTTTTAGCGATACACCCCTTACCATGCATCAGTTTTACAGAGAATGAAGAGACTGATCTCTTTGAATGTATTGATGTATGGTGCACTTCCTTTTTCTGATTAATGCCATAGTAATAATTTTCCCCAGTAAAGTAGTAAAGATACATACTTCCAATCTGAAAATAGGTTTGTTTAGATTAAGCTGCCACCAAAAAGAAAAATTCATACAAATTAAGAATTATACAGAAACATGAACAATATGTCAACAAATGATGAAAATTTATGAAGCTTTATTAAGTGATCCCAGATCATCTTAGGTTTCTCAGGCCTTTCAGAACCCACCACTTGTTATCAATGACCACTGTTGTTCAGAAAACTAGGATTAGCTATTGATATAGCTTGAAAAAATGCTCTTCACTTTACTGTCCCTTTTTGCAGTCAAGACGGTTGCTCTCCCTTTTCCTTTTTTCCTTTGCAGAATGTTTATTGAATGGCATTTTATTTAAAAAATTTTTTAAAAAGAGAGAAAAAGAATATTTAGCAATATTGATAAGTCTGCAATTGCTTTACAACTTTGTAGTTTCATTTGTTAAGAAGATAGTGCCCATTGGAAAAGGGAAATGATACATGTAGAAATGGAAATAACAATATGCAAGCTAGGTTTTCCTACTATATATTACTCTAATACTTTATGCAAGTAATGGATAAAATTAATGCAACATCAGATAGTATGGTAGACCACAGAATAAAATATTCTAGGTAATTCTTTTTGTTAAGGTTAGAACAGTTACTACAACACAAGCAACTTGCTACAGAAGTCACTATTGGACAGAGCTCTACCAGGAACTGAGCTCAGCATGTAGACAGCAGTTTGTTATATTGGGTTAAGTAATCCAGCAAATTCAGATGCTATCTGTTTGATTTAAATAACTCCACATGTTTCAGAAAGGTATTTTCTCAGCTAGAGCCCAGGGCCATAAGATGCTTAAGAACTTGTTTAGCTTTAAGTCCAGAGCCTCTGCCCTTAACTATCAGATAACTGTCAGATATAAGGCATGTGCTTAAATATCTTGTGGAGTAAGAGTCATCAGGTGTGGGCTAATCCTTATGGAGGTCAGTAGGAAAGTATCTGTAAGGATTACATTTGGGCATGATGCTGCCTCTTCTTGAAATAAATATCTTTGAAGTGATCCTGCTGGTATCGGCAGTGAAGCATTTTAGTAGGTTTGTCTAGAATTTACAATGATTTTTAAAATATAATTCCAATTTATACTACTTTTAGCAATCTGTTTCTTGCCAAGAGTCAAGCTCATGCATATAAACTCCTTAAATTATGATTGCCAGCGTTATTCAGCAAATATCACCACTTTCCCTATGAAATAGCTGAATAATTGTTTTACATTTACATTTACAAATATTAAGTGACCAATTCTGTAGTGTCATGAGATCAACAAGCTATCTTTAAGTTGCACAGCAACATGTAGAGGTGTTTTTTGTATTTTATATACAATTGTATTCAACTAGATTTAGAGTGTTTATGGAGTATGGTTGCCTATAGGTGGTAATAAAAATACAAAATAAAAAGAAATATGGCATTTCTTTAGCATATATAGCAGTTTCTCCCACAGTCTGTCAAGGTATTGTGCTTTAACCCCAGCTAGCAACTAAGCCTCACACAGCCGCTTGCTCACTCCCCCCAGTGAGATGGGGGAGAGAATCAGAAGAATAGAAGTGAGAAAACTCATGGACTGAGATAAAGACAGTTTAACAGATAAAGCAAAAGCTGCACGTGCAAGCAAAGCAAAACAAGGAATTCATTCCCCACTTCCCATGGGCAGGCAGGGGCTCAGCCATCCCCAGGACAGCTGGGCTCCATCACACGTAATGGTGACTTGGGAAGACAAACGCCATCACTCTGAACATCCCCCACTTCCTCCTTCTCCCCCAGCTTTATCTGCTGAGCATGACGCCACGTGGGCTGGGATGTCCCTTGGGTCAGTCAGGGTCAGCTGTCCTGGCTGTGTCCCCTCCCAGCTTCTTGTGCACCCCCAGTCTGCTCACTGGTGGGGTGGGGTGAGAGGCAGAAAAGGCCTTGGCTCTGTGTAAGTGCTGCTCAGCAGCAACAAAACATCCCTGTGTTATCAACACTGTTCCCAGCACAAATCCAAACATGGCCCCATACTACCTACTATGAAGAAAATCAACTCTACTCCAGCTAAAACTAACTCTGAGGGGGAGATGGATTCTCATCAGTACAAATCAGAATAAAAGTCCTATTTAATAATACTCTTTTAACACACCTCATAACACTCTACTAGTTGAGGTCGTGACACCGATTTACAAAACTGAAGACAGTGATTCTCATACAAACAGCAAGGGAAAACAACATCAAAGAAAGCATTGACAGCAGATAGAAAATTAATGGCCAAAACTTATGTGAACTTCAGACTAGGTAATGATTACTTTTTTTTCAGATGCATGTTTGCAGTCACATCTGTAGTTTGTATTATTTAAGCTAACGTATTTCACGTTTAAAAGATAAAATACCTGGGAGGAAACAGTTCATCCTATAAAACAGAATTTTTTAATTTTTTAGAAAAGGCTTTAAGGGATAAAAGTAAAAATAATCACAGCTACTGCTAATTTGAGTTTCCTAAAGTGTTCCTCATTTCCTAATGGTGAACTCACTGTGAAAAGAATTAACATGCTTGGGTTTTTTTTGTTGCAGCTGTGAGGTACTTGCAATTAGATTTTTAAACAGTTTTTCTACTTCATCAATAAAAATGTATACAGGCATGCTTTATATGTATGACTTTGGGCTATGCTTTTTACATGCACATCTGTACTGTTAATATAAATTCAACTTACATTTATTTTATAGTGCTTTTCTCTGTAGTGGGTTAATAACTATAGCTTGGATCACTGGAGTTTCCCAAAACAGGAAAGAAGTCTCTTCTGTCAGTCTCACTAGGTTTTACAAATCTCTGCTGCAACCAAGGGTCTTATGTAGGCAGCAGCACAGAACTCAAAACCAGCCCAAAAAAGTAAATACTTGCAAAATTAACCCTGAGAGGGTTACCCTCAGAGCGCAGTGAGCTCTGTGCTGTTGCATGTGGACAACTAACAAACCCCAAACTAATTGTTTTAAACATGTTACTGACATGTACCAGTGTTTGACATGTAATGACATGTAACAGTGTTTACAGTGGTAATTATTAAGAATTTTCACATATGTATTATGATCATGGCTTAGGATAATAGGAGAAGAAAGACTCTAGGCCACCTTTTTTCATCCTGGCCTTTGTAGGGTGATGGCAACATTTCCTCAAATATAATTTAGAGCTGGTTTTAAGTTACAGAGCAGTGCATTGGGTTTCCTTATTTTTTTTCTGTTGCATCCCTGTAATCTTTCTCAGAAGAGTATTTGCTTCATTAAACGAGTCCATCCTCTGTGCTGTCAGAAGAATGGGAGGTTACACTTTAAGTTATTCAGTTATGCTTGGAATGTATCTTTTGTTAGATTTTTTTTGTGTAATTTCTACATACCAGAGCTGTAGAGTTTCATGTTTGTGACATTGTTACAGTCTGGCTAATTTATTCTCAAATCCTCTTCTTTCCATAATTTTCTTTTTGTCTGGGAAAGCCTACCAATTTAACTAATGAATCTAGTACTGATTTCTGAACAGCAGCTAATAATAAGAAAATTGTCTTGATGGTTATTCTCAAGTCTGGAGAATGAGCATGCAAGCAAGTTGTTACATCTTTTTTTCTTACTTTCCAGGATGTTTGACTTGTTTGGAGAGCCTTCATGTCAAATCCCTTTTATCTGTAATTACAAAGCATTGTGATTTCATGTGGGTGCCAAGGGACAGCAAATGATTGCAGGGAATACTGAAAGCACATTTATTTATCTTAAGGCCAGCTTTTGGTCACAGTGACATCATTGCTTAAATTCTTAGTGAATTTATCTGTTTGGAGCTTTAACTCTATGCGTGCTTCCCAGGACTGACTAGAGTTTGTGTATGAAATCTACTGGGAGCAATTTGGTATATATTCCTTTCCTTTCTCTCTAAATAGTATGGGCTAGACTGTTTGTCCCAGGCAACTGACAGTCAAATTACAGCTAGGTTATTTTTATCCCCACTTTTAAAGTGAACTAATACCACACAAAAGGAAGCGATTCATCCTAAATGACATAGGAAGTCCATTTCAGACCAGGAAATGAAACCTATGGTTTTTGCAAGCCCAATCTTACTTCTTGGTTCAAAACCTTTCTACCTCCCTTCTGTTCTCTTCTACCCTTTCAAATGCTTTCTTGGAATTCAGAGGCATGATTTATTGAGATTGTAGCTGTAAGCTGACTTGTAGAGGCAGGTTCTTTCCTTACCTCTGAGATCACATCATCTGTGTGGGATGTTATATTGGAGATCAGGATTTTGGCCTTTTAGAGACTGTGGCTGACTGCCAAGTAAGGACATGGAATGGAAGAGCTACTCTCAAAAATATTAATGAAGCTTATATTAGTAATACATAATAACACAGAATAGTTTGTGCCTCAGGATTCTTTATTTCCAGACAGTCTGTAGTGTGTCCAAATAGATGCACTTTTAGCCACTATACAAGTCCGTCCAGAGAACATTATGCACTGATTTGCAATTGCAGTGTAGCAACACCGAATTTTGGGGAAACCACAGATACCTAATGACAGCTTTCATCTGCTACTAACTGATAACAGACATGTGAGGAAAAACCTCATTCCTAGGGGAGTAGATTTTCTGTCCCACCTTTGCTGTGGGCCTTGAAATAAAAATAATAGAAGAGTTGTAATGGACTTTCAAAGATTATCTAGTCCATCTTTCTTCTTCAAGAAGGTTCAACAATATCTAAATCATTCTTGACAGAATCAGTTCAATGTTTCTTTAAAATAATTTAGCAATGGAAACTCCACTCTGTATATAATCCGTTTCACTGCTTGCCATTCCATGCCTTTCTAAAGGTTTTTCTTCTAATAATTGCCTAAATTGTCCTTACACCAACTAGATTTTTTTTTTCTGTCTCCAGTGGGATATATTATTTTCCTCTTCTCAGCAACTCTTTACATAGATGTAATTACATCTCTCCATAGCTGTCTTTTCTCTAGAATAAAAGGAAGAAATACTCTCCCAAATAACAAAGTTTTATTTTATCTTGGCTTTTGCTCTCTTCATAATTTCTAATCATCTGACCATTGCTGCTTCTCATTTCTGGAGTCATTTATAAATTTCCGCACGCTATTTCACAGAATCACAGAATCATTCAGGTTGGAAAAGACCCTTGGGATCATCGAGTCCAACCCTCAGCCCTACTCTACAAAGTTCTCCCCTACACCATATCCCCCAACATCTCATCCGAACGACCCTTAAACACATCCAGGGATGGTGACTCCACCACCTCCCTGGGCAGCCTATTCCACTGTCTGACCACTCTTTCTGTGAAAAGAGACCTAACTCTTTCAGTGTTCTGTTTCCACTAGATATGAACTGTTTTATCCTCTTTTCAGTGACTCTTTGTTACAAATTATATAATCTGTACATAGTATCTCTTTTCAGTTGTCTGTTCTGTAGCATAAACTGTAGTTTTTTCATTGTTTTCCTCACAGTTTGTTTTCTCTACACCTCTGCTTATTCATACTGATTGTTTAAGTAATAACTGATTACAATAACCTGGTACTCTCCAGCTGACCCTTATCTCTCTGGAAGGCTTGGTACAGTAATTTAGCTGAGACTTTTATTACCTCTGGGCAGAGGGGGAAGATTACTTAATGTGATTTTCCTGTTTGGCCTGTCTGATTTTCTTGACTCATAGTCAGTTTGTATAGTGATGTAATTCCCAGACCCATTTTGCAGATCTCTACTTATAACGTATAATGACTGCATGTATATGATACTGTACATTAGTCTTCAGTGCTCCATCCTATTTATTTCATACCACCACAATATATGGTGAACACTTCCTGATTCTTATTTTGCTTTCCTTTATTAAGCTGAGGGGATTTACCTGTAAACGTACTGCTTTTCCTTACTGACTTAGGCAGTGAAATACAAATATGTTTTGATATTTTAAAGTAAACTTTTGAAGAATGTTGTTTGATTCCTCTTTGTGGTTTATTAAAGTCTTACTGATAACGGTGTTGTTCCATTATGGTCATACTTTACAGTAGGCTAATTTCTCAAATTTCTTATGAGAACGTGACACACGCCAGAATCGGAAGTCTTGATCAAGTGAATGATATCTACTGCTACTTGCCATCTTTGTGATTGGAGTCCTTACCATTAGAAATAAGCAGCTGACTTATAAAATGTCACTGGGTAAATTCAGGACAGAAATCTACACCTCTGATCGGGATGCTCTAGGAGATACTTTCTATGCTCACCAACAGAGTGCCAAAAGTGCCTTCCCTGCTAGCACCTCAGTCAGTCTGAAGTTTTGGATGAGAAACATAATAAAACAGCTTTCTGGCAAGTCTTCCTCCTGTTGCTGAAAGAAGGAGATGAAAACAGATGAGAGCAGAGGGCTCCTTTCTCCATCTCAGCTTCAAGCCTTATATTCAGAAATATGCACAAAGGGTATTGGGATTCTGTGTGTATGTGAAGTAGTCTCCCAAGGGAAACAGGCATGTCATACAGCTTGAGAGATTGTACAGCTTGAAAATAGAAAACATGATATGGAATAGTATGTTAGGAGATAAGATGCTTTTTCCCATCTGTGCTTCAGGGGTTGCATTGGCAGCAAATTCAAAAACCTTTACTAGGCAACAGAAGAGATCAAGAAATATAGTATATGCATAGCAGGGCTTTGACAGGAGGTAGTGTATGTCCTAACTGGATAACAGAAGCAGGTCTGGGAATTAATGTAGAGCATGTACATTCCAAATTTTTTTTTTCTAAGATCTCATGCTATGTCAGTTTTTGCAGAGTCTTTATGGACAATGGTTTTTTGACCTCCAGTTAAAATGTCTTTGAATAGGGTTCTCCAAGACAAGCCCCAGCACTGTATTATTTTTCTGGCATTCCTTATTGTATAACATATGGATATGTCCCTCTGCGGAGGTTGTGTTGTCTGTCTCAGCTGCTATTCCACATTGATAAAAATACTGGTTCTCTTCTCACTTGTATATATTAACAGCTTGAGTGTAAGTGAACATATATGCCACAGGTTCTGGAGACTTATGATCTCCAAGAGGGAAAAAATACCTCTGTTTATTATGGTATCTCTCATGTGGTTCCCTCCTGCAGCTGACAAAGGGGAAATTAGCAGATGGTGTAAAACTTCTGTAGTTATTAACAGGCGGCACTATCAATTCTGTATCTTTTTTCTTACTGCAGCTTTCGTCAGTTAGTTTTGTAACCTTTCTCTTGACAGGAATATGGCCATGCTGATATTAACAAACCCAAAATCAACCAGCCAAACAGAAACACTCAAACAAACCCCAAAGCCAGTGCAGAGAAGAGAGGAAAAAAATAACATCATGTCTTTACAAAGCAATGCTCTCTGTCTGCTTAAACATTAATGCAGGCTTGCTTCTGTTAACATTGGTAATATGCTCTTTGGCTAGTGTTCTGTAATGCTGACAGCATTAACAGGAGGTGTTGCACACTGTGCTGTCTTGCCTGTGTTTGTCTGCTTCTTTTCTCATATATATGTATATGAGGTGCAGTACCTATTCCTCCCATTTTCAGATAAGACAAGAGAAAAGAGTTTTCAAGGCTACTGATTACTGTAATATTTTACAAAGACTAGCTATGCAGTTTTGTATCTTATCTTTTTCTGAAACTCTGACCCATCCTAAAAGGTCACTACTGAAGAGTGAACAAATATAATAGAACATATTGGAAAGTCATTATTGAAAAGTCAACTTCATCTTTCCCTGAAGTTGATTAAATGCATTGGCTACACTTCAACCTCTGTAGTACTTTTGTATGAGAAAGTATTATTATACAATGGTTGTGGCTGTAATATTACAGATATGGAGAATGAGATTTGAGCTGGTAAAAGACTCGATGTTATCTCTTTACTTAAGTGTAGCGTCCTCTCTCTTCCACCTGTTTACTCACACTCCACACAGACATAATCTTTTTGCAAATATATGTGTATTCTCTTCCTATTATGAAAAGAAACATGTTTAAAATGGCAGAATAGCTTTTGTAGTGTATATAGGAGCTTTTAAAAAAAGTAAACTTTTCCATTACTAACCTGTCAAGGAAGTGCAACCCCAAAGATAACTGAACTGTGATTATCAGGGAGGTGATAAAAGGGACATTTCCTGCTGAGTACTCATCTAATACTGCTGTCTTTGGAGAATGATATCTCACCTAAAAAAATAATAATAAAATAAATTGTACGCAATGAGGTAGCATCATGAGGACTACTAGTATTTAGTGTGGCACTCATTTTGTGTAGAAACAGAAAATTATCTTAATAGGTAAGCAACCAAATGTTAACTAAAAGTCAAAGAAGCTAAGGAGTGTCTAAGGTAGGAGTTTCAAAGAAGCTAGGCAGCAAATCACAAGGAAATTGGAACTGGGACTCAAAACTCAATATATTTTGATGCTGTTTGTAGGAAGTGATAATTTTTATACCTGCACTTTGATTTTATGTAGACTTCAGTATCCTATTGGCTGTAGTAGCTGTCTTTCACAAGGACTTTGAATGTGCGCATTGAAGCCAAGCAACAGCCTGAGAGGGGAGTCTTCCCTAGTCATTATGAACTGTGTCAAAGTTACGAGACAACCAGGTAGATGAGATCCTGGCAGGATAATTGCATTTTGCTACAAGGCAATGTTGCAGCCATTATTTTGTTGAACTGCAGTCTCAACAGTGGCTGAGTCCAGGAGATCTCTGCAATCCTGCCGTGTATCTGCTGCATTTCCTTTTTCATGCCATTTAGTTGGTGTTTGATTAAAAAAAAATCACTTGTAGTGAAGCTTAAAAAATTTTGCATATCAAAGAATGAATGTGTTGTTTGTGGGTTTTGGTCTTCTGCACACTGACAAACCTGCCACTAACTCAGCAGTACAGGATGAGGGCCTTTACTGTTGCACAATGTTGTATCTCTTGCTGTGTTCAACAGGACACCTTTGTTACGAGCACTCTTAGCCTTGTGCTTTTTAGATGCATCTCTTAGAACAGAAGAAAAACCAAATTCATAAATCACTGTTAGTAAAATCCAGAACAGTTTGCTCTGCATAGGCTGACTCGTGCAGAGTCTTGCACATAAGAGCATACACAAGCTGTCTCTGCCTTAATGGATCCTGTCAAGTTGCTCTCTTTCTTAGTATTATCATTCCCCAAGCAGTAATGGTAAAATACATTACAGCCTTAAAGGACACTTTTCATCCCTGAAGTTTAGACTGTCTCTTCTTTAGAATGTCACATTCTTTAGTATTTCATTTTCAAAAGCACTGAAGTAAATTAGGGATATAGATCCCACCTTCGAAAGTGAGATAAGGCCCCTAAAATGTAGCAAGGCAGTTAGGTGGATTTTCCAAATCGGTGTTACCCTTTTATGGTGTTGCAAACAAATGTTTTAGGGAGTCAGGCTCCAAAGGTCAAGTGACTGATGTGGAAAATCTTCTAAAATGTGTGTGCGCATACACGTGTGTACACAGAGAGAAGGTTTTTTTCTGAGACTACTACATCAGTGTGGAAGCTGAGAGCCCAAATGAGGTGTTGGGTGTGAGTAGATGCTCAGGAAGACTGCAGGAGTTCACTGGAGAACATCAGTTTTGAAAATATCACACAGTTCTGACCTCTTCAAATGGGTGGTGGAAAGTACCCACCAAACCATGGCACGTGGCAAAGCCAGTGCTGATGCCACAGTAGTCCAGTCTATCTTTGTGTCTTTCAACTGCGTGATTATGTGAGGGAGTCAACGGGATGTCTCGGTGCTCAGTAGTCAGTGCTGTCCCCTGCAGAATGTGTATGAAAAATCCCTACTCAAAGTATAAGACTGCCCTGAAAAGAGAGAAAAGCAGGCATCCTTGAGCTCTCTCCTTACCCCTGTAAGGACAAAGCAAAACCTACTTTCTCTTCACCTGTGTCACAGAAAAAGAGCACAATTATGATATTTCTGCAATGTTTCTGTTGCTTAAAGAAATAATAAGTAGCAGGTAAAGTGCTCTTTCCCTTCGGGACCAATTACTTTGGGGAATTATATGCACTAATATTGGCAAAAGTCTCTCAGATAATAACTACTGTGATCAAAATGTTAGTGTGAGCTCAAATACCAGAGAGTGAAAATGAGGCCAACAGCTGCATGCAGTAAAAAGAAGATGTTTCTGCTCAGGGAGTATTAGTGGCTCCACTGACACACCTGCTGCTTGGTAGTACTTGTTTCCTTGACAAAATAATCCTGCCAATGACCCCTGAAAAGGCTTGTGATTATTCCCATTTTTTAATTCTGGTTTGTAGCTGAACCACAGACTGAGCAGCGGTGCTGCCTGATGTTCTCTCTCAATTTGAAATCAGCACTGTTGATAGCCTATTGTACTCCTAGCCTTATTTATTGTGAGGGATGCACACAACACTTGGTGTGCAGGCTCAGAAGATGAACTCTGCCAGTGCAATATCAACCCCCATCAACAAGCAGTGATGCCTCTTACAATTTAAACACAGGCAAGGTTGCTAAGTGAAGGAAGCTAGCATTGACTTAGACAAGGTACAACTGTGTGTGTAACAGTGTGAGTGTATTGTTAAAGCCCTGGATAGACAAAAAAATGAATTCTACCTTTACTGAAAGAAAAAAAAAGGCATTTTGGAAAATGATTTTGTTTTGGGACGCAAAATTTCCCTCAAGTTACCTGCAGAGAAAGATAGGTATCAAAGAGCCTCTTCATGCATCTGTGAAGGACCAGATTTTCTATAACATTACTTCGTGCACTTATGTACAAGTAGCATCTCATTCTTTTCTTAAGTGAAACCAGAGCAGTGGTGATAGATTGGCGTTCTAGACCTGTCTCAGCCTCATGTAAGCTTGAATCCATAACTTCTGCTTCTCGGAAAGGGGCTCTAAACTCTGAAGGTGAAAAAATAAATGAAACTGAAGAGAACACCCTGCTCTTGAAGCAGTGCCATTATCTTGTGAGAAGAGGAATCCTGGGATGAGGAGGGCCTATCCAGGGAGCCCTAGCATGTTCAGGCATTGTTAATTTGGTAGATTCCAACATAGGAAGAACTAGTCAGGACTGATTTTCTTCCAGTGTCAAAAAGTGTAATTTGTCACTGGTGATGAATGTATCTGTTATATTTTGTTAACTTGGTAGGGCCAGTACAGCTGAGTGAGGTGTGTCAAATTCTTCGTGGTGCATCTTCTGCAGAAGTGTTTATTAGGTCCAATCAGCTGCATTTGTCTGACAGCAGCTTTTGTGCAGATACAGGATATAACCAGTATCCTAATTTGGTCCTGACTTTCATTAATGCAGCTGGATGGGGAGGAAAAGTCTGCTTTAACACTCATGTTCCAGATTGAGTTGGCAGGTATGAGGACACACCTTACTTGCAGAATGAGCAAATTCAAGTCTGGAAATCTCTAAAGCATGAATTCCAAGAATTGTTTTTTACAGCCACTTTTCAAATTAGAGCTGTATGTTGGTGTTTACATTGAAAGTTTTCCCGTGGGGTTTTAGCTGTAATAGCATTTGCTGGCTCTTCTTTTTTTTTCCCATCTGTAGGCTGAGATTAATGTGCTATTATGTCACATTTTTCAAATGAATAGATTTAGTGGTTTAGCATAAAACATTGAAGTTTATCTTCCCTCATTAGTCACACTCATCTGCCATTACCCTCCTAAACGTGGTCCTACACAATGTATACCAAGAGAGCCAGCTGGGCTGATTGTGCAGTTTGCTAGAGCAGAGCATGAGTGCTACAAGAGGTGCACTCTGAGTAATAACCCAAGCTGCCAATGACAAATTGCACAGTCTCTTTCTTCATCTCTTCTAATGTCACCCCTTGACATTAAGCCTGTTGTGAGAAAACACTGCTCGTGTTGTGGGCAAATATTAGAGATAAGCTTGAGTTTGAATCCTAAACTGTCAGGTTAGACTTCTGCGCACTTCTGTGGAACTGCAGAATATGGTGTGAAGGATCATCTTGCACATCTCTTCAGGTGGGCGGCAGCTGGACAGAATGGTCAGAACCTGCTAGGAATGTAACTTAATGTAATGCACATCTTGCAAACCAGGATGGTGTCATGTTTCCAGGTGACTTTTGGAATAATGCCATTATATGCTACATCTTCTGCCAAACTGCTAGTAAATGGATAACTTTATCTACAATCGGAAAACCTCAGATTTTTTTCTCCCAACTAGTCTCATTTCTAGAGGATTAATTACCAGCAATTCTCTGAGTAGTTTCTGATATTTAATACAGCCAACAGCATTAATAATAGTTTTATCCCTTTAGGACTTTTTTATTGAACTAATATATAGGATGTTTAATTTTTTTTTTTTTTAATTGCGATTTTAATGTAACCTGGAAGCTATTTCTTACTGATCGTGTAATGGTATTTTAGAAGCAATACAGTGAGCAAGTTGCTGTATAACTTGAACAGGACTTTTTTGGCTAAAACCAGCTTTCATACCCAAGCTAGCATGGCATCTGTGCCACTATATAGGTACTATATTAATGCTGAAATAAATGACAAAAGATATCTGAAGCCATATATAATCAATAGACACAATAATATGATTTTCCCACTCACAAAAATAACAATGCTCACTTTTTAGAAATGTGGTACTCGCCCTATTTTCACATTGTCAGTGCTGGGTGATATACGAGATGATATCTAATAATGCTTCCTGTCATAACTGTTTTTAGTAAAATAAAATTATCCATGCCAAATAGAAAGATGATATAATTACAGTAAAGACTGTATTTATCACTGGAAGTCCTTCATGTATTTAAGTATAGAGACCAGGATTAAATAAAATGTGCAGGGCTGTGTGCAAAGGGGATTGGTGGACTAGGGTTATTTATTTAGTACCCAAAATTCAATAACTGTTCTATAAGAATAAAGCAAAGCATGAATCTTTTCCCAGATCTATTAAAATCTAAAGTCCGAGTCCTGGAAACACTCTGTAGGTACAGTGTGGAATGATGTGAAACCTGATCCTGTCACCATGTTTTCAGTTTGTGTAAACTGAGGATCATGCTTAAAAGATTTAGTAATGAGAACAGATCTTTCCAGGGTAAAGGGGTCTGAAACAGATAACTTTTACATTTTTAGACTCCACAGGTCTGCATATGGAACATCTTAATTTCTTGGCAATACACTTTTTTGTTTGTAGTGTCATGCATCTGGGTTAATATCAAAGAGCCTTATGGAAGAAATGCTTATGGGAACCCAGTGCAGTTCTTGCTCATGGTGACAAAAAGTTCAGGCTAACAAGACAAAAAAACAGGCAGAGACCAAAATCAGATGCAGGTATATTTTGGAGGGGTTTTTTTTTGTGTATCTGGAAGACAAAAGTCCTATGCAGAGGCACTTCTACTAGCGAAGTGGTTGTCCTTTTTGCCATCTGTGATTCCAGTCAGGAATGTGCGAATGGAAACAACAGGTGAGATAGATGGGTTGGTGATAGAGCTGTAACAGTAAGTTGTGTCTACAATAGGTTAGGCTTGTACTTCCTGGGCTTCTCAGGTTTCCTTGTGGGTTGCAGGGCTGCCCAAAATTTTTCTGGTGCTGTGGCTGCACCCCGTATGTCTCTCCTGAGCACCCTGGCAGAATGAGATTGTTTCTGCAGTTGTGCATGAGGCAGGGAAATGGTCCTGTAACTTGAAGGGGGCTTTTACAGACTATTTCATGGCACCCGTAAAGGCATATAATGAAAATAAGACTTTTCTACTGTTTAAAATGTCTAACTCCAGCCACATCTGAATCAATGTTTTCCCTCTGATATTGTGTCGTGGCTTCCTAGGAATCATAAATTGTCTAAAGAATTTGCACCAAGTCATGCACTAAGTTGATTCTAAACTAGGTATCCTGATTCTTCATTTCTTCTGAAATTAATCTGATACCATTGCAGCAAAGCAAAGAGAAGAAGCTCCACAAACACTCTCCTTTTCTGAGGTTCTGTTCATTGTCAGGTTTATGTACTATTAGTGGTACCATAAAGGACTTTCTGTTCCAGCAGACTTGGTACACAGATGTTATGAACAGGTTTTTCTGTAATGAACATATAAAAATTTTGAAGCAATATACACCAGTGTTTCATCTGTTCTTACTGGGTAATTACAATCCTGGGATGTGGCTGAAGCTTACTGCAGAACTCCCATGCGTTCATAAGGAGCAGGATGTGGCCCTGTGCATGCTTACCTTTTTTTCTTTCCTCATAACTGTAATAATTGATCAAGTGAGGCAAGCTGTGTGTGGTGCTTGGAGGCTTACAGGGCACATGGAGCTTTGCAAGGCTTGCATGCCCTGCGTGCATTATGTTACGTTGTCTGTAACAGGCACTGCGCATATGTAACGCATACAACGTGCAGCTGCTTTCCAAGGAACCTCTAGTTCACACACTACCAATGGCAGAGTCAAATCATTTGTGCTGAGATGAACCCCACTGCAGTAAGAGGCTCCAGAAGCTCAGTTAATACTCAAAAATTGCCCAATGATATAAGTTTAGGAATGAGGCAGCAGGTTGGATTCACATAGAATCAGTTTTATTGCCAGGTAAGAAATTCATATTAATATAGTGAATACATATGTTTACAAATAAACATTCTTAAAAAACAAACAAACATTTTATTGTAGGAAGTATTATTGGTATCATAAACTCTGTAGTTAACAAGTATTAACACGGGTTTACTTACAGAACATACAGTTACTAAAATATTTCCACATAAAATATGCTCAAGTTACACGAAACCTGTGTGAATTAGAGTGCAGCTGTAATGTGTATCTAAAGCATATGGAGTAACAGCAACATTCCATAAAGGGTCAAATTAAGTCAGCCAGTTGTGAAGGCAATAAAGATTAAAGGAATAAAAAAGTAAGATAATGGAGAATCTGGGTTGTGTGCAAAGTATTTGTCCCGTGGGCTTTGTCCACTTCTGATAGTCTTAAAACATGATCATACAATTTAGCAGCACGCTTATGGAGAGATGTCGGTGCTCTCAGGATGCAAATCAATCTCAATATAGCTAAAAAAATGGTCTCTCCATTTAACCACATTTCAAATTCTTAGCCCTTGCATCCTTGACTAAGAAAAAACACTGCCAGTCAGTTGAGTACAGTAAGAAATGCCACTTCCAATTCTTCTTACAACATAACAGTTCTCACTCCTCCCTGCATACCCTTCCAAAACTAATCTCCAGAAGAATTGACAGCTGGTGAGAACACAACTGTAGTAAGATAGCTAGTTAGGATTTAGTCAAATGACTTGTTCTGGGGGAAGGGCAGGAATTTAAGTGAAAGACTGAGTGTGTTCCTGCCATCAGGCTGTTGCAGCACTACCATCCCATCCCAACCCAACTCTGTTTATCTCTTTGTGGATGTGCCAAAGCCTTTACAGGCCTAGGACTGCGAGTCTACTACCAGTGCCCAATTCCAGAGCGGTTTTACTCATATGAACAAGGCATCCAGCTTATCAGAACCACAGTCAAGACCACGAGTCCAATTGTTTATTTAGTTTAAACCCAGATCTCTTTGACGTTTGAGGCTAGTCCATTAGCCTCTTCCGCCAAATAGTCCACCAAGAGGGAACGCCACTATAGAAAGCCAAAAGATAGAGACAATATACCATATAACATTTAGTTAACTACAAAGAACTACCATGGCTAAAAGCAAATACAAAATGAGAGACTAGAGGGAAAAAGTTTAAATTGGGAAAATGGAGGGGCTAACTAAATAGTCTTGACTGTGAAACCACTGTGTGGAGATGTAGTCCAGTTTCCCTTCGGGACAAACAGAGGAGGCTGAGCAGGGCAGAACCCTTGTCATCCTTAGCAAAACATGAGGAAATAGCATAAAGGAACAGAGGGGTCACTTTGAGAAACAAGACCGTCATTGAACAATAGTAATACAGTAAAGGCACCACCCACGCTTAATTTCAGTCTGAAGCAGTTGAAGATAGGCAAAACATTTAGGTGAAGAAAAAGTCCTGACAGTCTGCAAAGTGAGAATTGTTACCATCTGCCCGAAAACAGGAGGACTGAGAGGGAATATTCTGATGCCCTTATTCCCCCAGCAGCTTTCTGTGTCATATGATATGTCTCTTCTTATGTTGGAGGTTCCCAGAAATTTCAAATCAAACGAAGTAAACTGAAATAAAATCTTCTGCTGTTTGTTATCATCCTGCAGAATTCTCTACTAGCCAGAAAGGTCCCATATGCTCTTAATCATAACAGTCTTCATAAATTCCTTGTGAAAGAGTCTTTGTCCCTTATTGTATATATATTTTTTGCGCTTTCTATAGGATGGTGTGAAGGTACAATAATAGATGTTCGGGGTTGTACCAAGATGTTTGCTCTTGGCTTTTCACAGGTCTATTGATTATTAATAGATTTTATACAAAATTCTTCTCTGAAATAATATATTACAGTATACTGTTCTTTCTTCCTCTGTCTCAAGGCAGGAACATAGTGTAAATGTTTAAGCAGACATAAAGTTTCTCTAGATTGTGCTACTTCTCATCATGGATTTTAGTTTCAAGTAAAAAAATTTAGTCACAAGGGTTTGTGTTCCATTGTGAAGTACAAATGGAGTTTATAATTCAACCTTCAGTGTGTATTGCTGAATGGTATTAACCCACTCTTCGGCCTACAGTTGGCTGGATACCAAGAGTGTCCAGGTGGAAATTCCTTCCTTCCTTCTGATTCCTTTTTTTAATTTTATTTTATTTTATATTTTTAAATTTATTTTTTGCCTTTCAGTTGAGTGTTTGTGTTGTATGTGTATTTGTGTGTGGTTTTTAAAGGATGTCATTAAAAAAAAAAAAAAGAAGGAAAAAAACTCAAACAGTTACTTCTGTCTTGCTGTTAGTTATGAAGTATGGCTGTGGGCCCAAGTAATGCTGGCTCCGGGTTGTCAATGGGTCGCTTAACGTTGGGTCTGCCATACCATGCTTCCCCTTATTTGCATATGCTTGCCGTCTAAGAGACTGGTCGTTGGGATCCCAGGTCTTGTAGTGGGAATTGTAACCTAATGGGTGTGTGTGGATCTTTGTGATTTTGGATTTCTGCCCATTCTGCTTGGCTAGGCCACTGTCGATCGTGTACGCTCTGTCATCATCTAGGCGCACTGGATGGAGTGGCAAGCTCCCCTTGGCAGCCAGTTCTGCAAGATGTCGGCGTTTGGTGTAGAAGTCATCGTTGACTTTGTCAGCTGTTTGAATTTAAAAGGGGGAGAGGACAAAAAAAATCAGTTGGACACAAGAAAAATGTTACACCGTTTACAGTAGGTCATGCACAGTTGCATCTGTGGAGCAGATAAAGTTACATCGGTAACTGTATGGAGAGATGGAGAAATCCATGCCACCTCCCACCCTTTATTTTCTCTCTGTAGTATATTGTTGGATGCCATTATGCTAGGATTTTCATATATGCGGACAAAAACCTGTTGCCCTTTAACAAAGGACTGTCCCTGCCCCAAATCACTCAGGTTGTGCTGATACTTACGTTATGGGGACAGGTCCTATGAATCTTACTGCTGCTTATCTCACATAGCATAGGAAGTTTAGGAAGTGTTCAGAAGTATACGGACTTTCTTGGAAATATTGGGGCATCTTGGGATGCCCTGTTGTATGACAGCACATCCCTTTAAATGCAAAGTGTAATGTGGGTGTTTAACCAAGCCAATTTGTAAGGTCCAGTGGTGTATGAGGTGGACCCATCTCTGTTGAATAAGGCCTTAGGGCAAAATGAAGAATGGGATCTGTTCTTCTAAATGGTTGCAAATTCACTAATGCTTTATGGGGCTGAAAATACTTTAGGTTGCTGAAGGTTAGGTATTTACCCTGTGATTCTACAGACAATGAAAATCCTAAATTCCAGGTTCTGACATCATTTTCTAGGGCCAGTGCCACTAAGAAATACTGCAATAGTCCTGCCAACAAATACTGTATTGCAGTTGTCAGATTAGGGTTTTGACCTCTGCGATTTCCTAGACAAGTGTCTTCCAGTGCATGCTTTTGCTCAAGTTTGATTGTTGTTATTGCTGGCATTTATTTGGCCTTGCTTAAAAGTATGAATCATGCTCAGGAAGCTAAAGGCATTCTGCAGCAGTCCAGCAACTCATTTCAATTTTGAGACTGAGTCTCAGAGGTTTAAGGGGAGCTTAACTGAATTTCATTTTTTAAGATCTTGCCTTTTATGTAAAGAGGGTTTATTTACCCCCTTCACAAATCTAGATTTTGATATAAGATAGTGCCAAATATGTAGATCAGCTAACATGGTGGTGTGTTAATCAGCAGTGGTGTGCTTTGAATATATGATTTTGTCAGCTGGGATTTGACTTTTGCTTTGCCCTGGCTAGATCTGTCCATTTTCCTTGAAGCTATGCCATGTAAGACTTCTTTGCAGAAGTCTTGTACATGTAGCTGTCTGTACAGCTCAGCTCCTCTTGCCTTCATGATGAGTAGGTTTTTAATTTTCTGCGCTGTTTTTATTTATTTTCCCTCTTTTTCTCCCACCAGTATTGCTAGGAGGCTTTTGTTGCGATCTGAATTTTCTCCTTCTCTCTTTCTCTCTAGTTCTTAACTGGATCTTTATGCAAGGAGGTAAAATTCCCATGAACACCACATTAATCTTCAAGATCAGGCTTCAGTTCTGCATCCCCCTTGCCCTGGCCCCTCAACAGGAAAGAATATTACCAAAAGCAGTTGCTGTTTATCATCTCATGACATTTTTTGTATAATGACTGTGCAACTGGACTTTGCTCTTAAATCCTTAATTTTGTCATTAAAGAGGTGTTTCCTCTTCGATGAACTGAAATTGCTCATCTGTGCTATAAAATTAGGCTTTGTATGTGTTACCCATCTCCATCTGTCTCTTATTTTAATTGATGAGTGAATGCTTTTCTATAGTATACGGGTGTCTTCTGTTTTAAACAAATTGCGGAATGTAGATAATGGCCTGTTCTAATTTCAGTACAGGATGTGCAGTTGCAATTGTTGATAGACCTGTAATGTGTTAAAAAGTGAACCTGCTAAGTTCTGCTTTGATTTTGGGGTGAGTTGGTTCATTTAGAGATCTGTAATCTGAATAATCAAGAAGTTGTATCTGTTTCTCATTGGAAGAGCTTTTTCCAGTTCTAAATGTGGCTTGTCCTTTTAATTGTTAATATTCAGTGAATGCCACAAAATAGTATTATATACAAGTTGAATAAAAACAGGAGGGAAACATAGTCTGTATTGCTAATTTCTCATTAATCTGTTATTAGTAATTGAGAAAAACAGTTGCAGAAAAGGCATGTTGAATATCCACATAAGTATTTATTTGTATAAATTTTTACATCAAAGGCACTGCAAGTCAGCTGGTTAGGGGAGCAAGCTTCTGTATCTTATGACTTAGACCTTGTCTGTACATGAAAAGTCACACTAGCTTAAGTAATTTAAATTCAGCATAGTTAATTATGTCCAGCTCCTAATACAGATACATTTGTCTGCCTATTTCACATTTAAATTGGTTTAATTTGTATAGAAAAATTAAAAACTAATCTCATGTGAGGATAGAGTAAAATTGTAAGTTTGTACTTTTAATTTTCTTAGTTAAGCTGCAGCAGTGTCTTACATAATCAAGATCTTTGATGATCAATTGCAAGGTAAACTACTTCTATTTAGAAAAGTAACAGTGGTGATGCAGTTATGTAAATAATGACCCAAAATTGCAGATATTTGCATTGCCTGATTTTTTTGTGCCATTTTTCTCTTTTGTGTGGCTAAGTGAAAAAGGCCACAACAAGCTCAAGCTACTTCCTTAGTTTCTTTTTATTTTTTTCTCACTTGTACCTTTTTCTGCTGCCAGCAATGGTTCTGGGTCTCTGAATTTTGTCAGACATTAGATATGTTACTCGGATCTCCAAAGGCATCAAGGCTGATGTCCTCACAGAAGAGTAAATCGTATTACTGTTGCATATAAACAACACGTCACTGTAAAAACTAAGCAAGGAAGAAATCGGCCTCACAAGGACTGTGCTTATGACAGATCTGTGAGATTGATTCTGCTCTTGTTTATGCCATGTTATATGTAAAATTTCTAGCTCTTTGTTTCTTATGGAAGATAATGCAGAAAGTAAATGATTATTTCTGTAAATATGGTTACATTAAAGTTGCTTTAACTAATTTAGTCCATAGTTCCTTTCTAGAGACTTCTCAACTGTTGTCTGGAAACTGGGGTTGAAGAGAACAAACCAGGCTTTGATCTCTAAATCCTCGTCAGCAAAGTCAAGCAGAAAACTGGCGAGCATATGATGAATGGCTGATTGCGTGTGTTTTGTGTGGCAGTGACGGTCTGGGAGAGCTGCTGTTTGTGTTTGTCCTGATCAAATAATGATTTGCAGGGTTTTGCCTGAGAATTTCTTATGTATGCTTAGGAGTTAAACGCTAACAGTGAAAGCCAGCCTTTTTATCTAATATTTTAACCTCTTTAAAGCAGTTTTCTTTCAGCATGCATGCACAGGCTTACACATAGGCACATGTACCAGAATTGGGTGCGGGAAAATACCATTATAGCACATATGTAGCAAAAAAATGATTGATAAAATGAAATTGTTCAGTTGTTCAAAAGGGCTTTATGGCAAGTCTTGAAGCAGTCCTCGTTCCTGCGTACTGACTAGATTATAGGTTTTACAATACCAGGGTGCTATGCCCCAGTGTGAGTGGCCCGATGCTATAGTGCAGAAACAGGTTTTTTTACTTCTGATTTTCAAAGCAGAAAATGTTCAGAAGAGTAATATTGAGTGTGGTTTTGTAACAAATATTTTCTCAAGAAAAGCATGTTTATAGTATGCTGATGCCAACTACTTTAAAAATCAACTGTGAATCTCAGGAAGTTTATTTTTCTTCTTAACCAGGCCCTATAAATATTTTGCGGACTTTAAACATGCAAAGAGACACTTTGGAGTTACAGGATGGATTTATTATGTGACCCTGGGTACATGACTCAACGTCCCTTTGCCTTGGTTTCACCAGTTGTAAAATGAGCTGTTAACACATTGGAGGAGGTAGTTTAAGTGTTATGAAGTTTAATTGCTATTTGTAGAGTATACTGAGTTTTCAGATGCAAGGTGCTATAGAAGTGCCTTTTGCTTTGGCTTCTGTATATAAAACAGTAAAACGGGATTTAAAGATATCACTGTCAGGTTTGCAAAAGGAGTAAAGAATTAGAATTACAAAATTGCCAAATGAACAATAGTAAAAGTAGGGCTTTAATTCTGAGTGTTATTCTTTATGTTCCCTCCCTTCAATCTTGGCATCTAATTATAAAAATGTTCTCAGTTTCAATATTTTTGTAAGGTTTTTACTCCTTTAAGGTAATGCACCCACAAATTTAGTTACTGTTGTAGCTGTTCATCTGGAAAAAATGTTGAAATATTGACTTTTTTCCAACCTTAAAGCGTGTGCCTGGGAGGGGGGGGGAACTTGGGGGTTTGTTCCTGCTGTGCATGACCTGTATAACTGAAAAAAATATAGGAATAGCGTAAGGATCAAAAGCAGGAGTTCTCCCTCCCAGCTGAGTACCTTAACTATAAAGCTAAAGAGATGCTTTCTCTTCCTTTGTCTTTCTAGACTCATAAATCTTTTGCTCCACAGCACAAGGTCATCAGGATGTGGATCTGGTTGGGGACTCTCTTGGAAGAAGCTGGGATGCACGTTGCTGTCTAGAGAATGTAGATTTAAGTCCCACTCAGCTGGAGTTGTTGAACCATAAGCTTATCATTAAAAGGTGGATCACTCCACTCCTCACTCTTATCTGAATCCAATGATGCCTTAAAGGAACTGACCACAACTGTCTGTTTTATTTTGATCTTGACTTTGCTAGTAATGGTGTCAAATGTCTCAGATTGGGACCCTTGCCTTATTCCTTGAATTTTGATTTTTAAAGGAGATGACTACCCAGCTGCCTGGGGTAGCAAGGTCATGGGAATGCCTAGGAAAACTTCAGTGAGTTTATGCTCGTTTAGTGGCCGGAAAGGAATGGACTTTTGATGGTATGTGTTGATTCAAGTTTCACTATTCTGCCTAAATGTGGCACTAACAGAGACAAGCTTTGTTCTTGTGCTGATTGATGATTGGCCATAACCAAACTTGGAAGTTTTACATATTTCTTCATAATCCACAGTTATATAACAAAAACATGTAAACCAGTGAGTTACTTATCGAGTAAATACCATGGATGAAAATGTGTTTTCTTGAAAATCAGTGGCAGAAATCCTCGTGGCTGTAGTAGGGCCAGGATTTCTCAGTGTGCTTATCCGAGTGTATGTTATCTGTGCTGAGAGGTGGCCCTAAGGCTATATAATACTGTTCTGCACCCTAAATTAAGTAGTCTTCAAGGTGGATGTGTAACCACTTTTGGCATAAAGAGTTGTTTGAACATACATTAGCATTGTGTAATGCTTTATTTTTCTTGTAAAATATTGCCGTTGCAAGCATTCTGTGCAGAAAGTACAGCTAAATAAGGAGGCCTTGGGTAAGTCTGAAGCAGTATTTCTTACTTTTTTCCTCATTGACAATCCTCTTATCTTTTTGGGTCCATAAAATGGCTCTGAGTTCTTGCATGACTTCTTGCAGCTATGGGAGAAGTGTAGAATCCTGAAAGACAATTATGTCCTACAGCTTTTGCGAAAGTAGGCACCTAGGAGTGGGAAGAAACCTCTGAAGTGAGAGAGGAGAATCCACAAAGGAGTGAGCCCTTATAAAAGCTCTAAAGACTTTTTTTTTTTAAAAAAAAAAGCTTCAGTGAGAGCTTTCCATTACAGTCAGAAGATACAAAAATATATAGGGAACCCTGTTTCTCAGTAGATGTTTCACAGAATTGTTTGTTATCTGAGCATATTTTAAGAACTACTTTGTGAAATGCAGAGCTTTATTCTAGCCACAAAGAGACTGTATTTCAAATTTAGGGCTAGAGATACAAAAAGCAAGCCAATGGAAAGTGCTGGGGGACAGGATAGCAATGAAATGACTACAATGACACACCAGATAACAGCTAAAATACAGTTAATTGCCTATTTGTAGATGTTTTCTGTGTAACAGTAAAGCTATCCCTATGTAATATTTAACAGTTTATAACAAGGCTCTGCTTGTACAGTCATGACTTTGCTGAGATGTTAGAGTAGTTACCTGAAGCTGTGGGAACCTTACATTTGTCTTTCCTTGAGTTTTCATTTTCATTACTTAGAAAATAGGGTAATGATTCCTGGCTCAAAGACAACACAAGAATTTTGCCCAGGGAAATACTAGGATGCTGCTTTTGGTGGTGCTGTTGTTGATCCTGTCTGAATGTGTGATTGCTTATTCATTTGTTTTTCTAAGCTGGCCTCTAAGACAATATGTTCAAAGGCTTCCAAGATATAAGCCAACTGTATGTGAGAGTTTTTGCAGGAGTTCATGTGAAAATCAAAGTGTCATTTCTACACTAGCACAAGTATTTCTTGGGCAAGGGAAAAAAGCTAACACGGAATGAGTTCACATTAGCTGCCCCCAGGTATGAACATCCAAAAACTTCACTGAAAATCGTGTTCCATCCAGTAAAACAAATAACTAATGACTTGTGTTTTGAATGAAGGGGTTCACCAAGCATCATGGAGCATAGAAGAATTTGCTTTGCATAGCATGAAGTCTGTTGGAAAACAGAATACAGCTAGATGTTGCAGGTAGACATGATTCTGTTCATATAATGTCAGCAGTGGGTAGGATGATATGATAGATCTGTATGTGGCCAAGAGGAAGGAATGTAGCTACTTCATGGTTAGTCACTAGCTGTTCTCATCTCATGGGCACTGAAGTGACTGTGTATAAGGTGGGACAGTTTTAAACCATACTAAATTCTGAGAAAGGGCAAAGGTTATTTACAATCATTTTTGCATCCCTCAATCTCCATTCTTGTATTGAGCTCTGAGAATGCAGAATTCAGCCTGTGGGCTGCAATGCACTGATTTTTGTCCTAAATATTTGCCTTTCTTCCCCCAAAAGTTCTAACACCAGTTAAGACATTCTGAAAAGGAAGATAATATTTCATGTCTGGATTCTTTCTCATTATTTTTATTCCCTGTTACTGATACAGGTAAAGAAAAATCCATAATACATATTACCACCCAGAAATTATTTTCATAATTTTGGTAGAATGTTCTTTTTGTGGCTCTGTTTTATTCCTCTCGTGGCCTCCTTTACCACTTCATCTATTTACTCATTTCTTATAGTGACCTGGAGAGAGACCAAGCTTGAAAAGACATACCATATCAACCTTTTCTTTTGCAGACATTGTTTCAAAGGAGCTTGTCCACCTCCAGACACAAGACTGCATTTTGTTTGCCCATGATATCAGACATATATATGTAGGCCCAAACATTTCTTCTCTTCTATTGATTACTTTCACGACAGTATCTGAAAGGCTGAAGAGGCCAGAATATTTCTGGGTTTTGAGACGCGTTAGGGAATGGTTTAGAATAGGAATGTAATAAGACTTGGTAGGTAGAGCCTCCAGTCTCGCAATGTTCTCTTTATCTACTACAGGCAGCAAAGGCTGCTGCTTGGCTGGGAACATGGAGACAGAATTTGATTAACTCCTCAGGCATCAGACGTCGTGTGTGGTACCTTATGTACAGGGTTACAGTTCCCTGGAACACAAGAGTAGCCACATGTCTGTGAGCAGAAGAACCCCTCTTTTGACGATGTGCCAAAAAAGCACAGCACTTCAAAGTCTATTTTTTCTTTTTCTTTTTAAAAACGTTTATTTACTGTGTAAGTTTAAGCAGATTTCTCCTTGTACACGTAAAACAGCTTTTCCAGTTGGGCTTTGTATACGTGACTGCATTGATTTACATAGTATTAAATTGGAATAATTATGATTCAATTTTGAAAAGTGCTGCAGTGATATCATGATTTGATTTTGGTCAAAATACTCCAGATACACACACACACATATTGTACCTAATGTAGAGACCAATGACATGCAGAATACTTGTGTCTAACCAGTATAAGAAAAACAGGGCTTTTCCAATTTACTGGACTCAATAGGTTCTGTCAACCTGGAAAAAACTGGTGGTTATGTCATGTTAAATTAACATTAAAATCATAAATGTTTTCAGGAGACCTGAAATCTGTTACATGCAGATAGACAAAGATCACACTACTTTGTTATATCCTCAAGTGATTTAACATTTTAAATTCAAGCATCAAGATGTTAAATTCCTGGTTTATTATTGTAGAATGGATGATAAACTTGAGAAGGAAATAAGATTGCCAGTTTATTCTTGAACCAATGGATGAAATTGTAAAAGAAGTCTAAGACAACTATGTATTCAAATCTCTGACTTCTCTTTGAAAATGCAGCCAGTGGCTGTCCTGTAACTGTAAATCTGTTTTTTCATTTTTTTTTTTTCTAAAGGCCACTATAAGAAAAGCTCATGTCCTTTCACGACATCTACAATGGCAAATAAATACAAAAAGTTCTACTGTGAAATATTTATTTTGTTTTATCTCATTTAGGCGTACTTATCAGTTTCAGTTTTACTGGAAACCTTACATATGGTAAGGAAACTTGGCTTTTGAAATAGAAACTGTCTAAGGAGTCATGCTGTCATGCTTAACTTCTGAATAAAGCATGACTGCAGCATAAACTGATTATAGGAAATGAGGGTTTGGCTTGCTTTCTAAAAATGCTGTCCGAAGCCAAAGAGGTTAACACTTAGGAAATTTGCTTAAAAGGCTTCTTCCACTTCTTCCTTCAGTAATCTTGCTTGCTTTTTCACTGGGTAGTTTTTAGTGCTTCTCAAGCAAATCAGTTAGGACAAATCTGATTGTGTCAAAAGTTTGCAGTAATGCTTTCATACATCCACAATAATATGAAATTGTTTGTAACCCTTTTGTTCGGTGAGGACCTTCAGTTTGTTTAAGGGGAGGGCTTGCTTCATTGTACATTTGCAGAAGTGTGCAGTCATGCGCGATAACAGGCCCTACCACGGCAGTCAGAGTAATTCAGGCAGTCTGCACGCAGCAATGTGCCTTGCTCCTGGGAGTGGACCGCAAACCAGGTGGACTGTCCTGGCAGGCTGCACACTGAGTAGTATATGGGTCATGTTGGAAAAAATTTCACAGTACTCTGCACTGTGATTCAGCATCTAAAAATGTGTTTGTTTTTCCTTAAGGTGTCAATTTATCTTATTTAATGTTGACTGAAAAAACTGTTATATTCCTAACCGCATTTGTTTGTAATAACTGTTCTTAACATGAACCTAATTTCATTTTTTTTCATATGTTGCTGTTGGCTTTGTTCTGTGTGCTGAATTTAATTTTCAGCTTTAATACATTTTATTTGATGTTTTTTTGTTTCTTTTAGTATACTGCTCGTTATAACTCTTAAACATATGTCTGAATCAGCTACAAATACTTCTAGTTGTGATGGTGCAGAAAGCTGCATGAGATCACACAAGACCCAGTTCAGGTCTTTGAATACATAATTAAGACATGTTTATAGTACTAAAATAACCCTGCATTTTTCTGTCTTTCAACTGGCGTCATACTAGATTTACACTATTATTTCTGAATATGGAGTGAGGCATAAAGGCTTTTTGAATTGTACTGGTTAAATGAAAAAAAATTTCCTAGTGATGCAATAACTATTTTTTGCAGGAGTTATTTTTATTTGATCTGTTTAACTGCTATAATTTAAAAGAATTTTTAGCAATCATTTGGGATTGAAGTTGATTTTTTTTTTTCTAAAATTAGCTGTGGCATAAGTTGTTTCTATTAGAAAGTTATCTTTTCTATTCTTTTTGCCAGAAGGAATCCTTTTTAAGAGAGAGTTATTAAGCAAGTGGAAAAAAAAAAAAGGAAATAATTCCATAGCTGCACTTGCACACATTCAGCTGTGGTTTTTTCTTTTCTTTTCATTCTCTTCCTCTCTTCTTCCTATTAGACTGTGTGACATTTGTATTACTAAAGTCTTGTGCATATTGTCAGAGGTTTCCAAACCAGAGATGTGTGTCAGACTAAAAAGAAATGGTGTTCCCTGGCAATTGCCAAATTTGCACTGTCAGAAGAAAATCAGTTTCATAAGGTTTTCATACAGACTGAGCAAACTCAAAGGCAAAGCATAACTAATGCCTGCTCTGAACAGAACCCT
The DNA here is from genome assembly GCF_047716275.1 of Strix uralensis. Classification (NCBI taxonomy): domain Eukaryota; kingdom Metazoa; phylum Chordata; class Aves; order Strigiformes; family Strigidae; genus Strix; species Strix uralensis. Next base: position 14,867,362 of record NC_133987.1, on the reverse strand, counting down.
CCAAGTAGCTTTCACATAAAGCAAAAGTATTTGTGACTGACAGTCAAGGAAGAATCAGTAATGAAGCTCACTTCAATCAATATTTAATAGTGTGCACACACACAAGACTTCTGACATATAGGAGTGTTCAGCTGCCATCTCTACCTTTTTTCCCAGGAATTGCAATCATAACCATCACTTGAGAAAATGAGAACCAAAAGCGCTGAGCTGCAGATCTTCCTCCCCTGCTGTGGCAGGTCCCTTGCAAGGGAAGGTGAACTTTTTACAGGAGCACCTTCTATAGCCTAGAAACCTTTGCAAACTTTCGCATTATAAAAATTACCTATTGCACTTAATATTATCATTAGGATGGGATAGACTGATATTTTCATGGTGATTTTTTTGATGCTGTAGTATCATAGCTACTACATATCAGATTTTTTTTTCAGTTTCTCTTCCTCATACCCTTCTTCATATAAGCTGTCAGGGGAAGGACTTTTGGAAAAATTAACTGTGTGCATTACAAATCATGTTATTGCTCTTCCTCCCTCCATGCCTCAAGCCCTTTGTTATTATAGTGTGAATGTGTAGGAGTAAAGCAATGATCTCTGTGGCTTTTATCTGTGTAATTTCTCTCTTAAACACATTTACTGTCTTTAGAACATCCTTTGCAGAACCAAAATAGCAGACAGATAACTGCTGCTATTTATATTACATTGTTAATAAGGGATTCATTCCTATCAGTTGTCTTACCAGTCTTCATTGGTATTCATGGGTAGTTCTGAAGAACATCGCACTACTGCTGTTGATATATATCCATGTACCGAGCTGAAGAGTATTAAAGCTTTTAAGCTTTTGTATTTGGCTAGAGTATTATTTTGTTTACTTAAGTAAACTGGACTTGCAACAAAGTAATCCTCATAACTCCTTAAAATTGCCAAGCCAAACCTGAATGTTCACATCACAAACATTGTAAATGCAACAGACTTGAATTGAAATAATTTAAAGCTCTGTTGTCCACATGGAGGGAGATTCTGATATGCTTGAAGAAATAATACTTTCATACAAAAATAATCCCAATGTGAATCAGTAGAACTATGGAAAATAAAGTATGAGTATAGGAATTCAAGTGTGTTTCTCACCGAGTTTGCTTCCCAAATCCAAAACTCCTAAATTTATTCTTGAATTAAGCATATTGATTGTAGTGGGATTTCAGAATTGCATTCTCTGTCTTCATTCCATTATTCTTTGGTCAGTTCTTGGGAAAATTTAAATCAAAACACTTCCTTAAAAAGCTACTTTTCATTTTCACCTTTTGAGTTTTAAAAGCAAAAAATCCTGAATCAGTCATTATAACCTGATTCATACTTGAATACTGCCAGCATGAAAGACTACTCAATAAATAAAAGTGGACCCTGAAAGCCTTTAGTTAGGGAAACTTTTAATTTAATTCAAGAAAATTCTCTTCAAGAGTTTTGCCCCAGAATTCACTCAAAGTTGACACTTTGAAATCATTTAGGCCTTCACTTCCATGTGCTGAGTTTAGAACACTTTCTAAGCACTGCAGGTATTTAAAAATGATGATGAAAATCTGTTAATTTTTTGACAAACATCTATGGGGGGATTTGGGTTACCAGTAAAGTTATAAGTTTTGATCATTTGGCACCTCTGAGAACCACTTCCAGGATATCACGTTGAGAATCTGTATGAAACCCTTATTGGAAAAATATTACAGTAAATGACCCGCACAGCTCACAGTCCAGAAGGAAGAAATAAGTGGAGTATGTTCAGAACAACCAGTGCAATTGATGTGTAGTCTCCTTGGCTGGAACTATAAAAGTCACACTTCAGATTAAATCTAGACTTTAGCTGGGATCTCAGTGTTGCTATTTGTCTGCAAGTATTCACAATTGTTTTCATATCTTTATGATCAATGTCTACTCTTAAATAATGAATTAAAAAAATTTGTATTGCAGAATGAGAAGTATGTTTATATGTAGATGTATGTCTATAGTGCAAAATAAAACAGTTATGGAGAAGGATGTTTAAGAAGGGTAGCAAGTGAAAATGCTTAACATTGTTAGACTTTCTCTTCTCATGAGCTGAGCTTTTTTATTGATTCACTTTTATCTAGTGGTATTGCATAAGCGTGAAGTTTCACTCACTCATGTCTTCACATCACTTAATGTGTAAAAAGTCTCATGCATAATTCATTAACGTTTCGTAGAAATAGGTTTGAATAACCCATACTTGATTTAGATTTACTAGTTTCCTTCCTGTGGCCACCACTGATCTCAATAGATGGAAATAAAGTTGGTTACTGTAAGCTTGTTACCTCTGAAGACTGCAGTCTTCAGTAAAATACAGTAAAAAACCCTGAAAGACTAGCATTCTCTAGCAGTCAACTGGACTCAGGTTACTGTTATTTTAGATCTGCCTGTTGCGTATTATAAAAAGGAGAAAATTACTTTTTGTTTCATTGGTTCATTATCACTTAATAAGGATTTTAAAAATCAACTAGTTTCCAGAGAACCAACCTAATTTTTAGTGGAAGGGTTTGAGTTCTCTATGATGTATAAGTGATGGATTGTGGATTGGCGTTTATAATCTGAACTTTTATGACTGTATTGGTGAAGGCTTCATTTTCACTGTTTTAAAATACATGCTGGTAATGAGAAAAAGTGGCTGTTTCCCCTTTGTAGGGAATCCACTGTAGAGAAAATGGGTGTAAAGAATACCAATTTCAAGAACAAGAATTAAAGATGCACAGATTTAAACTTGCTATTTTGGCATGAAAAATAGGCTAAGAATTTAATAGATCCTTATAAATATTCTTCACCATAAAACTAGTGGACAAAATTCAGACAAAACAAATATACGAGTTGTGAATCCAACCCAGAAAACATAATTCTGAGATAAACCTAAATTAAATGGACCTGAAGGTCAGATTTCCTTTCTTTCACAAGTTCAGTGTGTTGCTGCTAAAGACTTAAAAATGAGATGACGTAGATGGAAATGTTTAAGAGCATCTTATTTTGGTGTTAAAACTGTTTCTTGTAAAAGAAGGACTATTTGCAATTTCCTCCCAGCAGCCTAGATATCCCTTCTGCTAAGACCAACATATCCCCGAAGAGTTACCTTTCCACAGCTCTGTTTATTTGCTAAAGGATGGCATGGGCAATGGCTACTTGGATGCCTGATTACTTACAGCAGGATTCCCCAGCCTCAGAAAGAATATCACCCTGGAGATTTTACAGTAAAATGTTGTTTCTTTAAAAGGCTGTAAAAGAATGTCAGTGGTGCAGCTGATCTTGCTCAAGATCAAGGCTTTGCACAAACAACATATTGATCAAGACTCCCCAGGCATTTTTTATTTACCTATGACAGAGTGCCTGCGGGTATCAGAAGCCAATTTGGTAAATAACAGAGAAACCAATTAAATGATTTAGTGAAAGCAAGAAAGGTCTTGAAAGTCTGCATGCACTGGGCAGGATGTGAAGTTTGGGGGTCTCAGCAGAAGACATAGGTGAAGCAAGTGACACTGGCACTTCATCTAGTTGGGAAATGGGAAAGCTGAGGGAACAGTGCTAGCAAGGGGGTTGGTAAAGGGAGGCTTGCTGCTGAGTGCTTCTTGGCTTTTCTCCTGTGCCTGAAGGAGAAGCAAGGATTAAAGTATGAAAGACTTCCTTAACAAATGAGCACTCAGAAGCTTCAGATTCTCCAGCCAGTGGGATAAGTAAATAATAATAAAAAGATACCAAGATTTTATGTCATACTTCCTTGAGACAGGTCCATAGTTCCAGTGTTGTATTGGGCAGATTGCCTAGTCTAGCATTTTCCATGACACTGAACATACCTCTAGATATATGAAATCATTAACTGAATCACCCTCTGGATATGACAAATGATGCATTAATCTGTACTTCCCTGTCTGTTTTGGTGGTGTTAAATCCAGGGAGCTATTCCCATGTCCCAGATTTTTTTTAATCCATTTTTGTGCAACTGCTTATGGAAGTAGTAGTAGCTCAAAATTTGTTTACTCTTTGAAATGAAAGCACAATTCCCTTTTAAACTGTCCAAAGAAACACATATATTTCCCTGTCAGTGTAACAGTGTGGTTGGTATAGGAAAGTAAAGTAACACAAACACATTGTGTCCAATAATTCTATAGTTCTTTTTCTAGAAGTTGACTGTATCAATCCCTGTCAATGCATGGGCAGGCCTTTTTCCCAATTGTGTGTTTCCTTTTTAGCAATTACAGTGTTTCTTTCTGTTCCAGAGCACAATGAACTATAGGGAACAGTACAGGATCTCATCTTCTGGTGAGATAGGTATCAGATTCTTAGGGGCAGTTGTGAAGCCACTTTATTTTCTCATAAGACAGGTCTTGTATCACCATAAAGTTACAATCATTTCTATAGAAGTTGAAGATCTGAAGCTTAAGAGAAGGCACCACCAGATTTGGCATTAGACAGGAGGATGGTTCAAAGAGAACACCTTAGAGTTAACCTTATGGTGATCTTCCTCTGTGTGTAGATGTAAAGGACAAACAAACCAGACAGTTTTCTCATATGCCTCACTTTTTTGAGGGAGATGTTGCCTTGTGCATTGGCGCGCTTGTGGCCACAATATTTTCTACATAGTAACAGTGACTTAAACAGGAGATATTTATTCTTTGAGTGTCATATTTGCAGAATCTCACTTTGGATTTTTGCAGCTGCAAGCAGAGCTCGAGCATGGTCTAACATTTCCTTTGGGATCAAAGAACTTGAAGCTTCAAGAAATGCTGGGAGCTGTAGACTCGGAGATGTGATGGTGAGTCTGCTGCCAATTATATTCTTCTTCTAGCTTCACTATATCCAACCAATTAGATCTGATTTCATCCCACAAGAGACTACAACTTCCAGCATCGCTGAAGGCTTTCTGGGTCTGAGTTTCAGGGAGGAATTCTGTCCGTGGTGGTTTTTTTGAGGGAGGCAGAAATTTAAACTGGCTGAGTTACCTCTTCTTAAGTCATGCCCAGTCAGTTCTTCAAAGGTTTGTGTGTGGATGTGTGTGTGAGAGAAGTGAAGAAGAAAGTTATGGAAGAAATATAAAATCATGTTAAACTGTAGAAATACTTGTATTCTAAGTTTTTACATGTATGTCTGTGCACCTTTCTAGTAGCTCAGTGATCTTCTCCTAGTCCTGCAGGGCTTTAGAAGGTTGGGTTTGGGGTAGTTTTCAATTTTTGCAAGAAACTCTAAAGCAATTTAGTCACTTTGCACTCCCTGAAACTCAAGAAAGAAATTTAACTGTTATTGAGCCAGGCTTGCAGAACAATGTGAATAAATGTAACCAATACCTCAGGATACCGAGGCCAATCTGAGCTCTAGGAAGCTCTTATTAAGCAACAGGATGGACTCCAACTCTTACAGCTTAGAAGAGTGGAATTTGAAGTTGGATTGTTCATGCTTTCTAATGAGTGTCCAAATGATGTGTATAAAAATTTGTGATGAGCTGCCTTTGTATGACCTGAGACTTGAATTTCATGAAGGTGTTCAGATACAAGATCTTCATCCACTTGTAGCTTTAGGCATGTCAGGATTGCTTAAATGAGCAATAACCATTTAAGCATGGAGTAAAAACATGGTTGATGAACTGGAAATAAGAATAATTTATGCAGAAAAACCTCTTTCTGCACTTTTCACATAAGTAATCAAATACTGCAAAAGCACCAAAGGAAACCAGGATCATGTCATCTCAGGTGACCAAAAATTTGAAACATCTAAACACTGGGTGTTTAATTGCCACACAACATTGTGACCACTTTTGGTGGGACTGGTCTTAGAGTTTGTTAATCCTTTTCCCTCAGATACAGTCTCTGACATTCTTTGGTGGAACAAATTTGGCACTGTTGAAAAAAGATTTTTCTGGCTCAAAAATGGACAAATAATGGATGGACAGAGTCAGTCACTCAGGCTATAGATGCTAGGAGATGGATGGATTGCTTATCTATTCTTTCAGGAAGTGAGTGTTGCTCTCTCATTTCCAAAGGGTCTTCTATCTTCTGTTGATTATTCCCTGTTGGTGTATGTGTTAAGGTAGAAGGAGAGTAAAACTCTGGTGCAGTAAGGAAAACAGTAAGTAAATCTCAAGTCACTATTACCTTGCTGTCCTCCAAGCACTCATCTGAGAATATAAATAGGCACAGAATGTCCTCACATTATTCAGAGATGTAAATGCCAGCAGACAGTAAGAGGAAAAGCTGAATTTGGTCAGTAGCCGCTGGTCAGTACTTAAGGAATTCTGGAGGCTTCAACAAATAAATAAATTCCTAACAAGAAATGAGAAAAAACCCTCTTCCATTGATTATGTAGGGGTTTGGCTGTGCAGTTTGAACTAGTTCACATAAAAATATTTTGCATTTTAAATAAAATACATCCACATTGGTCTTTTCAATTCTCTTCTCCCCTGTTGTGCTGAATCAGACACTCTGCAATGCACACATTGCACACACGTGTGAACAGTCCAACTTCAAACTGCACTCTGCTAAGCTATATGATTTGGAGTCTAAGGTGTAGCTTTAAAATAGCTTCCTAGGGATCAGCTTGGCCTCACTACCAAGGTATTGGTCATTCTCACTCAGTAACACAATGCAAACTACTAGCAATGACGCTGTTGTCTCTTGTTTCCACAAGCACTTGAGTCTTAGGCACTGAATTTAATTCAGGTCCCGAACACGATCCAGAACAGAGATTACTGTCACTTGCTACTTTTCTGTGAACTGAATTTTCACAGCAGCCAGTCACTGAGAGATAAGTAGCTCACTTCTAAAATTAGACAGCCAAATTTTTAGGACATCTGTAGTTCAGAAGAAAGCAGCTGTGTGGAAATTAATTTAATACTGCCTGGTAAAGCATCACTTTTTCAGTTATCTAAACTTCTTACCACTTATGACCACATTATGATGAGTGATATTAATGCGCTATAGCTACAATTGCTATAAAGCAATAGGAATGCTTCTTCCTCCACCCCCACCCCCCATTAAAGAATTAAGTACAGTGGACTACACCTGAACAATAGGATCATGCAGAGTAAGAGGCACTTAAATGAATATGGTTTGCCTCAAATGCATGGAGAAATGTAGAACAAATCACTTATTAAATTTCTGCTGTGGCAAATGAATCCACCCTCAAGCCATTATCAATGAATGCAAAGGGAAATGGACTACATGCACTCATTAACCTGCTATGGGGATCAGTAAATGTGACTCTGAATGTTAGCATATGAAAAATGCCATCGCTCTGTGACATGAATACCAGGTCAGGGTGAACTCAGTCTATTTCTATTTGTTAAAAAGATGTTGTCAGGTTAAATTTGTATTGGTGGGCCTGATGTAGGCCGGTTGCTATTTCCTCTCCGAGCTCTCATAAAGCCAATATGAACTCTGAAACGTGCGGTCTGGCTAGCTTGATGTCAGCATGGTCACAGACCCAGGTCTGGCTGGCATCATGGAAAAACCTCTTGAGATGTACTTGGGAAGTACCTCTTGGGAGGAATCATGGCCTTGAGAGTCTGAAAGTAGTTAAAAACTGAGCACATTTAACTCTTGCTCCATACGTCCATGCAGAAGGTATGCACATATAACAGTTTCAAAATCTCTATTGTTTTCTGCTGAAAAGTTTGGATAACAATGCAGCACTTTACTTTTCTTGTGAAAATTCACCTGAATCTAAAACTTGGCTAATGTGGTCTGAGACATGAGTAGGTCTACAAGGAAAGAAAGAGAGAGGGAATAGGAAGGATGGGGGAAAAACATGGGAAGATGGTGAAATCCTCCTGGAAGAAAATGTTGCTGAAAGTTATGTTTAATTTAGTTTAAGATTCTGAGAGGCATTATACAACTTCTGGAGCAGCAGTGCACAATCTTTCAAGGTTGATTTAACTGTATGGTTATAATCTAGCTGCTTTAAAAACTTGTACTCAGATATCCAAGAAATATCTAAGTCCTAACTTAATAATTAATAAAAAAAAACAAGTACATTTAGTGGTTCTTGGGCAGATGAGAGAAGTTTCATTTGAGTGTTTCTCTCTTGATTTATTATGCTTAAGTACCATTCAGCTTTGATTATTGGCTTGACCTAAATTGACATCTGAAAAAGCCTGATATCGGTGCATAAATCTGTGATAATCACCACATCATTACACAGCATCACCTTTTGAAGAAGAAATTATAAAGCCACTCTTGTCTGTGTTCAAAATTCAGCAGAAAGCTATTAACCCTCATCTTTTATAAACACATTTAAAAATGCCACTTACAAGAAACAAAAACAGCAAGCTAAAGCAAAGCTGAACTATTTGAGATGGAACTTCTATGTACATTTTGTTAGAGATCTGCTGTCTTGAAGTTAGGATATAGGAATGTCAGTTTGTGATGAAAGTTTTTCTGGTGTGCTAAATATTAGATTCTTAAATCAGAATGTTCTCAGCTGTTCTGCTGTTTTTCTGAGCTAAATAGCTCTGTCTGGAAATAAGCATGTGATACTGCTCTAAATTCATGGGGAAATGATGTTAACATCCATATGCGTAAGCTGAGCAAGGGTTAGTGAGAACCTGTTTATGAATAGACCCCGCAGTTCTTAATTTATTATTGTCTAGAAGGGGCCTGAAATGTAAGGTGATAAAGGCTTTCTGTCTTCACATGATGTGCATCAGGTATTTACAGCCCCTGAAAAGTATTATCAACTTATGCTTCCCATATGAAAATTATGTTGGAATCTTTACTTACTACTGTCCTTTTCCCTCCCCACAAATGTTCCCCCATTTGCTTAAGATAATAGTGTATGATATTAATCAGTCACAGAAAAGAGCCACCACCAGGATCTTTATTAGGAGCTTTATGATGCACTAATTGTTTGAAGTCATAAGACCTCAGAATTTTCCTCCAGTGACCTCCTAATACACATTCTGCAGAAAATATGAAAGCTCTTACTTCAGAAGCATTACAAGTACCTTTTCTTTTTGGGAATATTTAGCAGGTGTCTAAATTATATGCTTTAAATTTGCAACATACCTGATACTTTTCTCTCTTATTTGTGCAGACAGGTATGGAAAATATATACCAAAATGCATAGGTAGGCATATTCAGGGCATAAAGAACTAGGGCTGAACACTGTGCATACAACATAGGTGAAACTTCCTGAAAAATGATGTACAGTAGGTATGGTGTGGTTTTGTATGCATATATAAACACACATACATATGATCACCAATTCTTACATGTAATTTTCTTATCACTAATTGTAGTCCCCCTGTTAATTTTTAATACATTTCCAACTAAGATGATATTCTATATGAAATTCTACCATGAAGTAGTCCGGATGAGCAAAACTGTGGTTTTAGCTTTGAAGCAGAATGTCAGCTGACAACAGTAAATGCAACATACTGATCTAAAGAAGTCATGCATCGTGTTGCTTACTTACCGACTGCCTTTAGAGAGGCATACTTGTTAAGCTCTTTGCCTGGGGGCTGCTGCTCATACGGGTTTGTGATCTGTCCCAGGCTGGGATATGAATGTTGATGTGCCATCTGAGGAAGGAGGGGAGATGTTGGCATGACGTTATTCATCTGTGGTGGATCTGTATTAAAGAAAATCGACAAACATTAAGAAAAAAACCAAATCAGTCTTAAGGTTTTAACATCATTATCCAGTACAGACTAGACAGGATATGTCATGAGATTTAATGCAACAAAACACTATTTACTACAAAGTGGGAGTTTGAGTACAGCAAACCTGTACTTCAGTTAATGGCGTGATTAAAGGCTGATGAATGATTGTAGCAATACATGCTAACTTTTGTATAAAAAAGAGCTTTGAACTAAAAAATAGGTTTTCAAAACAATTGAACACCAACAACAAAGACTGAATTTGCTGCAGCATTAGGATACAAGCCAAAATGTGAAGTTTATTCCAACGTAGCTTGAATACAGGGCAGTAGTATCAGTCTGCCTGTGCAGTTAAATTGCCTGGCTAATTTCAGTTGGCTCAGGCAGGCTGCTGCATATATGCACTTACACTGCTTTTAATACCAGAACCAGCTTGGTTATTTGCACAGCATTGTGTTCTGTAGACATGGCCCACAGTGAAGAATGTGCAATTTTGGCTCATGACTATCATTAGGTAATTTCTTCAAAGCTCACACTTTGTCCTTATGTTTTATCCTTTTCCCTGACAGTAGGTAGCACAATATCATACCAAGATAACGTTTTCTGTAGCAGGCATACCTAAAAGCAGGAGCTAATTACCTCTTATGTACAGTTTTATACCAACACTTACCCCATATCCATTCTGTAGTTGATTTGTTGAGTTGATAGTGGAGAATACAGTCTGGATGCTTTTCTTTCTAAGATATACCATAATTTATTATTTGTTTTTAATGTTTGATTCCAGCCTCTAAAAAGTTTGGTTAGAATTGTATGCAGCACTCAATTTGCAAACCTAAATTTTAACAGATTTCAAGATGATCAGCATATATTTTGCTGAGTCTTTATCCAGGCTGTGTATTTTGAGATATTTGGAGCTGATTGTCAATCCTAGAACCTTATCATAGCTTCTAAAATCAGACGAATGCATTTTTTCTCCTGCAATGAGACCATGGTGCTGAATTTGTGACAATACAGTAACTCCCACAGCATCAAGCTTATGATAATGTAGGAAGAAAGCTGGGCAGTTATGGGAAAGAAGGCTTATTGTGATGGAGTGAATGGACCACCCCCCCAAGTGCCCACAGGATCTGGCAGAAGCCAAATATCCCTGCAGTTTGCCAGGATTTTAAGGGACCTGAGCCACTTCACTTTCCACAGCTCATTAATGAAGCTGAGTGCATGAGCAGGAGCTCTGAAGCCAGTTAACGGATTTACTGCTGGGAAAGAAAAGGAAAGCTAAGGTGTTTTTTAACTTTCTTATTCTTCACCATTGCTGCTGCCTGATGCAGTCTCTGCTGTTCAGACTGAGGTTGCCTCTGCAGAGCAGTATAATCACATCCTCCTACCACATACACATATAAACAAGTTGTGAGGGCACCCCGAGGCAGCTCCAGAAAAATGGTGGAAGTGCTACCATCTAATAACACTATGACTCTTGCTGTTACTGGTTGTTTATAGGGAAAAAAACTGGTTGTGGGTAGAGCTGAATGAGAAATTATTTTCCTATAACAAAAGAGTTTTTCAGTAAGTGGTTTTTTTTTCTTTTACCAAGCAAATGAAATCTGAAGTTGGTCTTTTTTGCAAATCTTATGTCAGATCAGGAGAAACATTTCGTTATGATTTCAAAATTATATATATTTTTTAAAAAGTTAGCTCACATTTAAAAATAGAAATGTTGTTTTGGATTGAAAACCAGAAACTTTTCTGTTAACAGAATTCCCAAAAAAAGTACTGAAACACTTTTTGAATCTTTTTTGATAGGTTTGCCTTGAAAGGGTAAGTTTGTTAAGTCAACTCTTTCACAGAAACAGTTGTTATTTAAATGAATTGCTATTTTCTAATAAGTTAAAGCTCTCAGTAACTTTCTGTTCAGCTATAGTACTGACATGTCTGATGTAACTAAGTGGAGCGACGCTTCTTAGAGCAAGAACTTGTGAAATCCTATTCTGTTCCAATTCTATCTCTAGAGTACCGCTGAGGAAAGCCTCTTACTCTAATGGCTTGAACCATAAAATTAGATGACCACTCTTTTCAAACCTTCCATATCTTCCAAGTATCTTTCTTTTATGGTTACATCTACAAGTATGCTTTTGAGGATGAACGCTAGCACAGCCGTATTTCAGTAATAGGGCAGCTGTAAAGATACCAGCATGGGTGGGACCTTTGATATAAGGAAAGTGTAAACCTTTTACCACTACATCTGCTAATTTTTTTCTGAGTAGAGCTAAATCAGCACTTCGTAGATGCTACTACTATAAAGTTCCCTTGTGGCAATTATTATCTGGTTTGTCAAAACATCATGATTTCACTGTGATGAAAGTATTGTGAGCGCCAGTATTTCTACACTCGCTGCCAAAGTGACTTGCAGCTGTGGAGACTTGCAAAAACACGGTAAATAAGGTGTAGTGAACCAGGACTGTTTTTCTAGCTGTGTTTCTTACTTGGACTTATCATTTTTAGTCAGTCATCTCTTTAAATGTAGTGAAGAAAGTTACCCCAGAAATGTACTGGGGAAAATGAATCAGGTGTACTTGTTTTTCATCCAGGTGTTCAGTGGCAGACTATGTTGTTACTAGATTTCTGGGGTTGGGTTCTTTGAGCATTTACGAAGATGTAAAGAAATATGTTTTTCATTTCCAGATCATCTTTGACTTCTCTTTTGTCTCGTTAAAAGCTCAGAACTCTCCTGAATTATGAATTTCAAGCAAACCAATGACAGTCATTCTTTCACTGCCACACTGATTGCACAGTGCCCCTCACTCATACCCAGATGCTTACACAAGACTAAGTCATCACATAGAAGACACAGTTCAATTACTCATTCAATTGGCCATTTGTACAAAGTAAATTAAGCAAAAGGCCAAACTCTGGCAAAGTGCATTGAACTATATTGAAGAACAATTCCTATTTATAAAGAGACTCCCATTGGAATGGACTCCTAGGGCCTAAAAGGAAAATTTCAGCTTGATATATACATCTGTCTAAATCTGAATCATACTAAATTTTAGTCTAACTGGCCATAACTGGTGAAAGTTGCATTTGTTTGCAAGCTCTCTAAACTGTCTATGATCTGATTCCTTATCTCTGGGTTTCTAGAAATAAGTGAGCAAATGGGACACTTACATTGTTTTGTCCACACATCGCTAATGTAATGATGATGGGTAAATTCAGCTATATTTGGATGCGATTTAGGAAATGTTCATAATTGAAGTAACAGTGGTTTAATGCAAATTCTGCAGCAGGCACAGCAATGGGGAGTGAAAGTCTAACCATTGGGGGAGCCCAGGCTTAGCCTTGAGCAACTAGGAGGTTTTAAACAGGGCTCGTCTTGCCCACTCTGGGGGACTCCACATTTATAACTGAAAAAGATACTGGTCTTGGCAGTGTTGTCTTATACTTGTAAATACTGCTTCAGTCTCAGCAATACCGAATAGGGATTCTCTCAGGAAATAAAGAAATTTTTCTGCAACTACTTCACAAGATCTCAGTGGGAAATTTGAGATTTTTCAGTTTGAGATTTTGACTTTTTCCTGAAATTGGAAAAAAATAGTGTTGAATTTTGGGGAGCAAATAATAATCTGTTGGATTATTCAAAATATTGTGGGATACAAGAGACTGTTTTCAATTAGAAGAAAGTTTAACAAGAAAAATCCCTACCAGCTTTATCACTGACCTCTAGTGCCAAGTTAAATCCTTTATACTTATAAAGCAGATATTCTGTGATTGGTATTTGCAAATAGCTGGCTTCACTGAATAGGGACAACTTTAACCTGAAAGCTGTGGCTGTGCTGATACATTACTTTTGGCAACCTGATGCTGGTACATTGTCCAGCATGGTATTCCATATAACCAGCTGTACTGTGCCACTGCCAATTTATGTATTTATTTTTAAAAGACAGAGAATATGAACATCACAAAGAGTCAAAAACTGTTTGTGCTGCAGATTCTAGCATGAATAGTCAGACCTGATTAGCAATGGTGATATTGTAAAAAACCTGCACTATTCACAACCTATCTTATTTTCTGTTGAAGCAAAGAAATATGATGCTAGGCTGCTTCCTAACCTCCCAAGACTTTGAGGAGTGATTCTGGATATAGTGTTAGTGATTTGCTTTCTGTCTTCCTACTACCAGCCCAAAAGAAAGAGTTTGAAAAAAGCACGCTGGAGCTCATGACACAAAAGCTAGATGTCTGCTGGGCAGAACATGACAGGAAAAAAGAAAACCAAAAAAGGTCTTCAGATGCTGAAGAGTGCTTTTGACTGTTATCCCCTTAAGACGTCTAGGTATAGAAAAGCTTGTGGGAGGCAAATGGAGCAGAAAACAAGAACTGGAAGGAAGCTGCACCAAAACCAGTTTATAGCAAGAGAAATTGTGTTTTACATCCCAGCCACCAACAATGAGCCTTTGGAAATGGCAGAGGCATCAGCTTCTGGTCACAGTCCCAGTAGTTGATGAAGGCTGATCATTATGTTATCTGTGTATTATTTTGACCTGTATCTCAACCTGTGCAATTGCAACTTGTATCCAGGTGTCACAGCTAAGAGTTTACTGCATTTTTCAAGTGAAAATGCTTTTGGGGAGTGTTTCCACCCCTCCCTGATTGTGAATTTTTGGAGTTACTTTATTGTGTATCACAGTGACAACAGTGATGTAATTGGTTGCTGTAGTTATGCTGCACTCTATCCACTTAAGATGGTGTCATATGTAATTTATGCACTTCATTCAGAAATCGAGGAATGGGCATCTCAGCAATTACTAAATACAAATAAGAACCCAGGGTGGAAACACCTGACACACCATGATCACATGTATGAATGTGGTAAAACAAGGCAAAAGCCCCACAACTTTTTGTTTGTTTTGTTTTCTGCATTGTTTATAAAATATATTGTGCTGTTCACCTAGCTTGATTATTCTAGTCAAGAAGCTGCCAGGGTTATGGGAAATACTCAGGGATAAAGGAAAGGATGGTAGTAGGCTGCTGGCAATAATAAGCTTGTTCACTGTTTGAGAGCCAACAACCTGCCATGAATGTCCCTTAAGCTCAGCCACTATCCTCCTCCTCTTCATCCATGGGAAGAGTGGAACCTGCTCTGTAGAGTGGCCTGGGAATTCATTCCTTTCTGTAGCAATGAAGTCAATGATTCAGTGCTTGAAGACAAGGAGAATGAAAAAACTCCATAGGCACAGAATGGAATCTATTAGTAAATGAGCAGTTACAGGCATAAGGGAAAGAAAATGAGACATGCGATGCAGTAACAAAACAGGAGAGGATGGGGGAAGGGCAAGAAAGCAGAATGAGATTTTGCTATAAAAGCCACCTGCAGACACACATTCAAAAGGAATGAGAACAAGACAGACAAAAGAAGACTGGGAAGTCAAGGGGGAAAAAGCGAAAATTCAAAGGAAAATATAATATTAGCTGAGTGTTTTCAGATACTCAAGAGAAAAAGATATGCCCTGAACAAAGTAAAATTGAAAATAACAGCTATGAAAACAGGATAGATCTGAGTGATTAGAGAATACCAGTATAAAATTGCTCCCCTCCCATCCATAACTGCACTGCCACCAACATGCATATTTGCCTCTTTGTTCTTGAGTGTATTATACTTAATTATAAGACTAGCTCATCCAGTGTTAGAAATCCATACATGCATTCCTACAAGACTCACCAACAGAAACTGCAGATGCTATTTCTGAAAAATCCCAGATATTATGGAAACTGTGGGATTTTAACAACTTGACTATGCCTGTAAACTAATTAATTTCAGGCCAGTTCCTTCCTGAATAGTAAGACTGTTCTCTATTCATGGGACTGAGCCTCTTGTTGGGGTAAAACTCAAATCCTTGGCCTATTTACTTGCCTTTGCCTCCCTGTAGGTTGTGCCAGAGCAGTTGAACTGACCCTCCCTGAAGTTTTGTGTGTGTGTGCATTTCTCTACACCTTGAGTTTTTCCCCATGCATGTAGCATGGGGAATAAACAAGAAGAGTTAGAGACATGCAGGACTCCAATCTTATTGGCATCACGGAGACATGATGGGATGGCTTCTATGACTGGAGTGCTGGAATGGAAGGATATAGGCTCTTAAGGAAGGACAGGCAGGGAAGATGTGGAGGGAGTGTCACCCTCTATGTCAATGACCAGCTGGAGTGCATGGAGCTCTGCCTGGGGATGGATGAGGAGCTGACAGAGAGCTTATGGGTCCAGGATTAAAGGGAAGCCAGGGACAGGTGACATTATAGTGGGGATCTGCTACAGGCCACCTGACCAAGAAGACCAAGAGGATGAGGCCCTCTATAGACAGATGGGAGCAGCCTCATGTTCACAAGTCCTGGCCCTCATGGAGAATGTCAACGACCGTGATATCTGTTGGAGGAGCTGGTGGGGAATGTGAAGCTCAAGGGCAGCATTGACTGCAGTGACCACGAAATGGTGGAGGCCGAGATCCTTAGGGCAGCGAGGAAGGCGCACAGCAAGCTTACTACCCTGGACTTCAGGAGAGCAGCCTTTGGCCTCTTCAGGGATCTGCTTGGCAATGGAGCATGGGATAAAGGCATGGAGGGAAGATGGGCCCGAGAAAGCTGGTTAATATTCAAGGATCACCTCCTCTAAGCTCAGGAGTGATGCGTCCTGACAAAGAGGAAGTCAGGCAAAAGCACCAGGAGGCCAGTCAGTCTCATCTCTGTGCTCGGCAAGGGGACAAAGGGCTACAGTGCTGGTGGATAAGGGAAGATCAACTGACTTGTGCAAGGACCTGGACTTGTGCAAAGCATTTGACACTGTCCCGCACGGTATCCTTGTCTCTAAATTGAAGCGACGTGGATTTGACAGATGGATCACTTGTTGGGTAAGGAACTGGCTGGATGGTCGCACTCAGAGAGTTGGGATCAGTGGCTCGATGTCCAAGTGGAGAGCGGTGACGAGTGCCATTCCTCAGGGGTTGGTGTTGGCACCGGCGCTGTTTAACAACTTTGTCGGTGACGTGGACAGTGGGATCGAGGCACCCTCAGCAAGTTCACCAACAACACCAAGCTGTGTGGTGTGGCTGACATGCTGGAGGGATGTGCCATCCAGAGGGACCTGGACAGGCTGGTGAGGTGGCCTGTGCAAACCTCATGGAGTTCAACAAGGCCAAGTGCAAGGTCCTGCCCATGGGTCGGGGCAATCCCAAGCACAAATACAGGCTGGGTGAGGGGTGGATTGAGAGCAGCCCTGCTTGGGGGTGTTGGTTGACAAGAAGCTAAACATGACCTGGCAATGTGTACTCGCAGTCCAGAAAGCCAACCGTATCCTGGGCCGCATCAAAAGAAGCGTGACCTGCAGGTGTGAGAGACTGAAATGTCAAATGATTGTCTCAAAGCTTGCTTATGTGTGTGTTTTGAGTCACAGTGTGGTGTCAGTAATGCCTTGACCATTCATCAAGGACCAGCTGTGGCCTTTGTAATTAATCTAAGGAATATCACCCAAGGAAGCAGGACTGTATTGAAGGATGCACCCCCCAATCCCTTGCAGTTGTATTGTCAAACTCCTTAATAAGCCTCAAAGAGGTGGACCGAGTGAAACCAGCTGTTTCTTCTCAAGCACAAGGACCACTGATCACCAGCCATTGTATAAGCCTGATACTTTGTGGCTCTATTGTATTGCTAATCACTTTGCACCTTCAGCATTGAACTGATAAGAGGTGAGCGTTTCTGCCCCAGAAACCCGATGATTGCTCAAGAAGCATGAAGTCAGCAGAAACCTGTGGGAACAGAGGAAAAACTAAAGGTGGGCAGATATGCTAATCAGCTGATAAGACGAGCTTAAAAGCCGACACAGAACTTTGCTTGGTGTGCACCCACCACTGAAGAGGACCAACAGGATGCTGCTAGATCTGGGTGCACCCACCACTGAAGACTGAGGACCCAATGGGATGCTGCTGGATCCATGGTGGTGACTATTCTTGCAACTCTATTCCAGATGCTTGCTTGATTTCTGTCTTTTCCTTCCATTCTGTCCTATTGTTACCCCTCTTCACTTTTAATAATAACTGGTTTGGGTGTATGGTATTTGACCTCGTTTGTGTCTTAATCTTGCTCTTGGGATCATATCAAAACCTCCCTCGACATTGGATCAGGACAGCAGGTCAAGGGGAGGGGATTCTCCCCCTCTACTCTATTCTCATGAGACCCCACTTGGAGTACTCATTCAGCTCTGGGGCCCCCAACATAAGAAGGACATGGACTTGCTTAAGTGGGTCAAGAGGAGGCCACAAAGATGATCAGGGGGCTGGAACACCTCCCCTGTGAGACAGGCTGAGAGAGTTGGGGGTGTTCAGCCTGGAGAAGAGAAGGCTCCGAGGAGACCTTAGAGTGGCCTCCCAGGACTTAAAGGGGGCTACAGGAAAACTGGAGAGGGACTTTTTTACAAGGGCATGTAGTGACAGGACAAGGAATGATGGTTTTAAACTGAAAGAGGGTAGATTTAGAATAGATATAAGGAAGAAATTCTTTACTGTGAGGGTGGTGAGACACTGGAACAGGTTGCCCAGAGAGGTTGTGGCTGCCCCCTCCCTGGCAGTGTTCAAGGCCAGGCTGGACGGGGCTTTGAGCAACCTGGTCTAGTGGAAGGTGTCCCTGCCCATGGCAGGGGGGTTGGAACTGGATGATCTTTAAGGTCCCTTTCAACCCAAATCATTCTATGATTCAGCTTAGTAACTGCTCTCTGTCCAGTACTGGGTGTGTGACAGGAGGGTTCAAGAGTCCCGGTAGTATTTATATGGAAAATTATTTCTGAAAGGTGTGTGCTTATCCCTACACTAGGGGTTATGCCCCAAAACATAAACCCTTTGTTTTGCGTTACTGTTGTAAATCTGCATGGTCTTGTTCTCCACATAGTCATAAAATGGTATTTCGGCTCTTGTTAGATTAATGGCACTCTGCAGCTACATTTTCTACAGTCTAGTGTAAGTCCTAAACTGAAAAGTATTCCTATTACCTAATCATAATTTCTCTGTCTTGCAATTTAACTGATTTTGTATTTTCACAAGAACCCATGCTCTCAATCCAGGTTCTGTACCATTCATTATTTTATATGCCTTTTTTTTTTTTTACACTTCTCAAATATTTGTCTCTTTTTCTGAAGTAAATAATTTCACTCATTTCAATCTTTCTCCATTTGAGAGTCCTTCCAGGCTTTGATCATTACTGGTGCCATTTCTTAACACTTGCAGCCTCGTAATGCAGTTTCTGAGATGAGGTTCTGCCTTCAGTAACCCATGGAGTTGTGTTATTCTGTATATAATGGTATTGGAAATCATCCCTATAAGTCTCTGTCCTTTATGATATGCAGACTTTGTGTTTTCTCATCAGTGATGCACAATTCATGTAAGTAGTTGTATTTTCACCAAATGTAAGAGCTCTGAGACAATACTTCTTCTTCATGGCAATTTATGCTAGCCAGTTATCTGTTCTGTCTCTGCACTGTATCACAAAAACATTCTTGTAACACAGACAACCTACCCGTCTAATCACCATCACAAAAAGGATCTGAGATGAGTGGGATGGTATTTCATCCAGCAGAAAAATGTTTCTGTTTAATGGAAGTGACAGTCTACAGTGTAAATGCCTGTCAGCAAACATACCATCTTGTGCCTTCTCCTGTCCTATCAAGCAGTTGTAGGAGTTAGTCCCATGCTACATGCTATACTCTTGATTCTCCATGGTGCAACTGAATGTGAGCGTCTCTCAGCGTACTGACATCTAGTGCTGTATGTTTTCTATTCCCTTTCTGATTGATTAACCTCTTGGTCTGTTGCTGTCTTCCATGATAGAGGTTGCATGGTCTTTCAGATATGGCTATCCTCAGTTGATTTCTGAGGAGGAGCTTTGTCCCCAAAATAGAAAAACACTGGATGCAGGAACATCTTCAGTTACATTGTCAGATTCCAAACAGTACTAACCTTCTTATGACACAGTGGTGTTGCGGGCTGTGCTGACAGCATGGAGCATAGGCAAGTAAAGCGTATCCCCTGCTGCAAGTGTTTGTGAATCAGCAAGGTTCATAGTGCTGACTGACACCAAAATTCTTGTTAGTTCAAGTTGAAAATTGGCAAGAGACAGGATGGCATAGTAACTCGTAGCACCTTGTTGATCTAATTTGAGACATTGATGAACGAGGTTATTGTGGATGCAGTCCTTATGAGAAAGCATTACAGTAGGGAGATTCATGAGCTTATGTTCAGAGGCAGTGTCACTCATGTGGACGTGGGAAAGAAGGTCAAGGAGACAGGTCACAAAATCCATGGTGCTCTGCCCTTGCTGCATATCTTAAGAGGAACTGACTTTCCTCTGGCAGTAAATTGCAGAAACACAGTGAGCTGTGTAGTCAGAGTGCTGTTGTTGCTCAAACAGTGCCCCGTGCCTGTTTTTAAATGGTAAAATTCCCAGGTTTCCTTCCAGTGCAGTGGAATTCTGTGCTTCTGTCAGATGGAGGCAACGCTATCTACACACACTCAAAAACAGATGGACTCTTCATTCTCAATACTTTTATCTGAAGTGCAGATGAGGATAGCACTAATTTACAATACAAATCCTCCCCCCTCCACCCCTTTAATTTTCTACCTGCGTTCTTCAGGCGCTTACCTATGTGAAAGTCAGAGATTATATTTCTTTGAATAATGATTTTAGGAGGGGTTGAAATATAAAAGAAGGGAAATTAATAGTAATGTGGCCAAAGAGGTGTGGTGTTCCACTGCCATCTGAGTCCAGCCAGAGAAGTGCACACAATGTTCCTGTAAAAGAGCCTTTTTCTTACTGAATGTGATGCTGCCACTTTATGTTTAAATGTATGGGAATTATTTATATATATATATGAGTCTTACGCCTGTGAGCTCTTCTGAACTCTTTGTGATAGGTTACAAATGGGGAAGTGACAACTGAGTCTTTGTGTATGAGTCAAATTCAAGAGCTGGTGACTGAAGCTTCCCACTGTCTTCTGAATGAAGTCTCTGATGCTGTGGGGTGATGAATTCTCTGTGGTCACAGTGATTTAGGAGATGGGACCTACATCATGTTTAAGGTTTGGGCTCCTTGTTTCTCGTTAGACTCCAAGTGTGTAGGAGCAGTGTTCTGTGAAATCAGTTGGCTATTTTACTGCCATCCAAGGAGCGTGGGGGTAGGATATCACTGGCCTTGGGACTAAACTGGCTGGAAGCCTTTCTCTTCTGCTTTTCCCTTGGGCTCTATGCTGTACCGTCACATTCACATTCTTGTAATATTTTCTGGGGTCTTGCTTTGCAAAAGTGCTACAGTCTGAGGTTGGTTTTCCATGCAGACTTTTATTATGTGACACCATATCTCCTTTTATGAAGGTTATTTTTGTGTCCTCTGAAGGTTTGCTTTTCCTTCATAATTACTCACAACCTTGACAGACTTATAATCCTCTGATAGGATTTGTGACATTGTATTATTCTCTAGAGCAACCCATTGTGGCTTCACAAACAGAGGATTATAACCTTTAAGAAGGCAATAAGCAGATGAACTCTTGAGATATCAAGACCCTGTTTTCATATCAATTTCCAGTGCTTGAGTTGTGGGAGGGCAGGGAGCAGTGCTGTGTTCTCACTCCCACCCACATTTCTCGTTTTCTTCATCTTCTTTTGCCTCAAGTAACAGAGTTAAGAAATTAATTAAACCTACCAGTTATACACTTTGAGCATTGCAAATATCCTTAGCTATGCAAATTAAGAAAAGATAAATTCAGCAAATTTGACTTACACAACAGAATTTTTTTTCCCAGAAGAATGTTCTTTACACTTTCCCATAAGGTATCAGTTGTTTTACAAATCAAACGCTTCTGTACCTTTTCACAGGAATAAAAGGAGTCTGCTAAGATGTACCAGCCAGCTCAGATTCTTTGTTTTGCCTGGTTTTTCTTTCAGTGAAATTACTTTTCTTCCAACAATTAATATACTTTTACTTAATGGGAATGTGGCTGTCATTATAATATTTATTCTAAATGTTTATATGCCTTGTTTATTGTTTTCTCTTACCATAATGGTTATTGATGACCAACAAGTGTAAATTTTTATGCAGCTTGAATATATTAAAAATTCCCTTACTTCAGGCATTCCCCTGGTTTGTCTATTAGACGTACCAATATACCAACTGTTTAGAAGGAAAAGACTAGACAGTACGAAAATTATAAAAGCAAACATGTTACCGACCTCATGTCTTCGTTAATTACTGTTATGTCTAAGCAGTAGCTTGGGGTCCCCTGCCTATAGCTTGTGGGTTCAAACTGCCTGCAGAATTCTCACACTGTTCATGGGCAAAGGCAGTTGAAGAGACAAGATTTAAGGCAGAGATAGAGTTAAAATTGGAAGAAAGTTGCTCAGCACTGTTCCCCTTCAGTCAGCAAAGGCTGAGGACAATTTTTCACTAGCTAATCATCCAGCTGATATAGAGTTTGAAAAATATTTTACTTAAATATGTATCTCACCTGAGCATATCCCTGAGGTGGAATATTCTGTCCTGATATACCTGTCCCAGCAATGGAGAAGAGTGTGCTTTTTCTTTCTGGCATAATTTAGTTTATTCTTTTAGAATCTCTCCAGAGATGAAAATATATCAGTGTGCTACAGTGAAGCTGTAATATTCAGTTATGGATCTCCTCTTTCCCAATTCACATGTGCAAGTCTTATTAATGTTGGTGCCATTTTTGTTTTGTTAGTCTGTGTTAAGCAAACAAAAACTCAGAGAAAGAACTCAGAAGGTCAGTGAAGATTAGAGTTCTGTTCTCAGAGAAATAGCCATAATTAGTTATCTTTTAGAATAGCAGAGAAGAAAATTTACTGATTACGGAATAGGACACCTATTATCTTGTTGCATAGAATCACAGAAAATACAAATGACTGGGTTTTCAAAAGATTACCTCATTTATCCCGTACTCCTCTTAGGAAGGATTGCCTATACTCTTGATAGATGCTAGTCATGTTTTTAAAAAGCCACCAGTGAGGAGCTCCACAGCCTACCTGCACAGTCTGGCCTAGTTCTAATGCTGTTCTAGTGATATGCCTACCATTAGAGAACTTGTCCTATTAGCTGTACTACATTGCCTTTAAGGCAGTTTAAGTCCATTAGTTCTCTTATCCTCCAAGGACACAGAGAGCAGATGATTACTATCCCTTGTGCTGCAGCATTTTACGTATTTTGAAGTCTCTGCACTACAGAATAGGAATGCTATAAGTCTTCTCATATAGAATGATTAGAGGTCTCAGAAATCCAGCCTTTCTGAACACATCTTTCTTGAGGTTTGGCATCTCGTGTCTTCTCATATGTCTCATATCTTGCAGGATACACTCACTTATTTATGCACTCTAGCATACCATTTCTTCTCTGGCATCAGCATGGTGGTGTTGATCCATTTCTGCCTTTGATCCCCTAAAACCCAGAAATCCTTTTATGTCAGACTGTTTATTACCATCTTGTTCCTATCCAAACAAAAAAGTGTTTGTTTAGATGATTATTCTTACACATAGAACCTTGCATCTCATTTAAGGGGGATGCACCTTGTTTTTTCACACCATTTTTCCAGCTTTTTAGAATTCTAATTGTGTTCTTCAAGGCCTTGGAAACCCCTTCCAGTTTGGTGTTGTCCACAAGTTTAATAAGTGTATGTATGGTCTGTCCCATCATCCTCCTCCTCATTAATGAAAATATTGCACAGTATTGGAGACAGAGTAAATCTCTGCAGAACTCTGTTCAGTATATCCTTCCATTTCAAAAAATATGAATCACTGGGGACTATTCTCTGAATGCAGTTTTTAGACCATTTTGCACCTACCTTCTAGAAACAGCTTCTGAAGTCTTATTAAAAATCAAGATTTATTACATCTACAGCTTTCCCCCATCCGAAGGGCCTGTTACATTTTCATGGAAGGAAATTGCTTAGGTTTAGTTCCCTTTGTTCTTGACAAATCTTTATTAGTTATTATTCATGCCCATGTTTTGACTACATGCTATAAGAAGTTTGGTGAATTAACTGTTGATTTCTATTCCTTCCTCCCTTCCTTTCCCCTGTCCCTTAATTCATGAATGAAATGATTACTAAATTTTAATTGTGTTCTTTCTCCTCTTTTAAGGCTTTGACAGTACACCTTTTTTTTGACAGTTTTGCAGAACTTCATCCGTTGGGTGAGTTCTTGAAGATAATGGCACTTAGAGGACCTGAGTCCTTTCTCTAAGTGTGCAGGATGAATCCTTCTGGGCCATCAAGTAGAAACATGTTATAATTTTTCCAAGTGCTCTTGAAATCTGCTCTTCCTGTCCTCAGGTGTAACCCCTCTCTTTTCTGATGCTGATTTTGGTTAGTTTCTTGAAACTGTTGCCTTTTTTACTGACTGCTGAGGCACTGTCTTCTAAAAGGGACAATTCTTTGAATCGTCAGATGTTAGCTTTTAATAACTAAATTTAAACAAAAATGTATTTTGAAGTCCTATATATGGGTCTCTTTTAATCAACACCAAGCCTTACATATGGAAGCATTTATATGAGCCACAGTAATTTGTATTGGCCCTTCATGTAGCTTAACATTTAGCTGGTCAGTTATGATGTGTTCCACATTGTTATTTCAATAATTGCTAGGTTCAAATTATTTTCTATTTGGATAATATTGTTTTATCCAAATATATGCACAAGAGTTTCGGGGAAAAAATTAGGTAAGTCAGAAGATCAGAAAACCAGCTGCTTCTGAAAAAGAAAATGCTATCTTTGGGGGGAATAAATTACATCCTTAACTCCTCTCTTTTTTTTAGCCCATTTGCTTTAGGCTTATGAAATAAAACTTGAAATATAATAATATAATCAAAGTAGACTAAGTATATCTTATAAGTGTAAATATAAAACCGATAAGTGTCCAACTAATTTTCTTTAAAGTAAATCACTTCTAACCACGCAGCCTTGGAAAGAAATTATCATGGTACCTCGCAGATAGGCGGTCTGACTAAAAGTTATATATCCTGTTTACAGAGTTTGACATTCTCACCAGAAAGAAAACATACTTTAAACCCCTATGATTTGAGAAGAGGCATGCATTATCGGCATAGAAGGTTCCCTGGTCTTTTTAGTCACGGTATTGTTACCAGTGTGTGGCAGATGGTTATGTTATAACTCTTGCTACGTACTTGACACTGGCCACAAACTTTCTCATTACTCACAAATGTTTCCTAGTGTAACTACTGATGACATTTCAGCAAGAGGTGAAGTAATTCTGTTTGTTTCATGCTTAGGCAGTGGAAAGAAGAAGAAAGGAAAATGAAAAAACATTTAAAAAAATACTTTACTTTTTGCACTTAAAACTGTGAATTTCAGAACCTATACTGAAAAACAGGGGAAGAATATCTGTCCATTTTTTTCCCTGGAATTATTACCCAGGTATTTACTAGGGGAAGGGACTTATTCATAGGTTTTAAATTTGTTTTTAAATTGCAGTTTTGTAAGGAAATTAACATGATATTAATAGATGCCATTTAATTTTAGTATTCTAAATAATCTTAAGGATCATCCAGAAGTATATTAAGTGACTTCAGCCTCCCGTTATTTGATCCTGTCTACTGATGATGTACATACTGACTATTGAAGGAAGTGCCAAGTAGATATGAGAGTGGATGAAAGGGAGGGCAGAGAAAAAAATCTTTCCATAATCAGGACACAGGCAATCCTGTATCAACAGGAACATTGTTTTCCTTTTTAACATTTCAGTAATGTTTCCATTTTATTTTGAACCTTTGGACTTAAAAGGCAACTGTGATATTTGTTGTCTCAACCCCCATGTTGTTTTAAGAACCTCTTATGTGTATTTTTTGTGATCAGTAACATCCATACACATACACTGATGGGCAGCATAAAGGTGACCTAGTTCTATTTTTGCATTTGAACGGCCTTTTGTAGAGTGGTAACTCTACTGTTAAAGGGACAATGATGAACATATGTTTCAGTAAATGAGAAAAACCTGTTGTTTTGAAGAAGCAAATTTCAATGGCTTTTAAAAGACTTCAGCCACCTGAACAGAGGTTGAGATTATCCATCCTATTACAGCCTTTTTGCCAGAATGCAAATATTTTCTTCTAAATAGTCTTTACTGAAAGCAGTTATCAAAATAACTGCAGTAGGCTAGGCACACAGGTCACTGTTCCTCTGAGAAAAAGGCATGATGGGCTACATTATCACAGACAAGTTGCTTAGTAAAGAATACTCTTCAAGATATGCAGCTGACATGAAGTGAAAGCTGGAAAAAGCTTCCACCTGTCCAGTGGTGGAAATCAGAATGGATTAGTCATGTAAGGCTGAGCACATGAGCTTGTGTGAACTGTTGTGCTATGAGCTGTAGATGTACTACACTTCTCCTTTTTAGTGTGTATATACATTAACACTGTCGTTAGTACTGCAGGTACTACAGCTGGGACTGTTTTGTCGGATCGGTGTCCTGAGGGCATGTGCTCATGGCTTTATGCACCATCCTCTTTCATCCTGCCATGCCAGAGGTAAATCTGAGACCTGCAGTTCTTTCTGCCAGAGAATTGTACTGTGTTGCCAGGTTTCTCTGAGCCTTTTCTTTTTTCATTGCTTATTTCTGTTCTACATTATCCGAAGTTAAACCTTTTTTCTGTGTCTTCCTTCTCCCTATAGTCTGTGCAGGGAATGACCCCTTGGCTGTATGGCATCTTCAGCCATGTCTTCTCTTCAAGTTTATATCTGTCTGTGCCACATTTCCCTGAAGAACATCTGCACTGCAAGTGTCTGTACTATCTCAGAGAGGCAGGAATAGGATATGGATCCATGAAAATATCTCCAGCCTATCTCTTTGATCTCCATCTTATGTCTGGAGAGCCAAGGTAACTGGCTCTGGAGCCATCCTCATCCCCTGCTCTGCTTCAGTGCCCAGACACATTGTTGGTGCTAGGTGAGGTCTCTGCCAGGCACTGCAGACACCCTGACCCGGGCAGGGGTACGCTGACTCTGGAACAGCCTGTGGCACCACCGCTGGGACAGACGCCCAGGCTTGTGAGGGGCCAGCACAGCTGGAGGTAACTCTGCAGTCTCTTCAGAAATGTAGCTGACACAGGCAAGACAGAGAGAAAATAGTGTCAGCAGTCCTGTCCTCTCTCTTCCAGCTTATCTGGGGGGCTGTTGCTCACCCCACCTCACTACAGATTACAAGCACCATCTCACCCCAACCCAGCACTCTCCATCACTGAAGGTGTATGTAGAAGGGACTTTACATCCTGGCTGCCAATACCGCCCATGCTGGAAAGGTGGCTGGGGAAGGCCTTCTGGGTCTCTTATCCCATCCCAAATGTTTCATCTTGTTCCTTTTCATTTAAGGAGACTATTACAGCAGGGGAAAAAATGCTGTTTGCTCTGCATACCACACAGGTTGCTCTCCTCCTCTGAGAAGGAAAGAAATATATATACCAGTACTTTTTGGTTCTGAAGAACAACAGCAGCAATGCCAAGCTAGCCTGAAGCTGCAGGAATGGGAGTACTTCCATTGACATAGTTGTGTCCAGAATGGTCACATCAGACACAATTTCCATCTACTTTCTTTTCTCCTCTATTTTCACTTTCATGTTTCTTGTTTGAGAAGACAACGTTACAGGCAGGTGCCACCCTTTTGTGACATAACAACAAGAAAAAGAGAGGAAGATGATTATTCCCTTCTAATTGCTGCTAAGTCAATTTAAAATAAAAGGTGTCCAGCTCTTATGATTATAATATAAATTCCCACAATTTGAGTCTACAGCAAAGAAATTGGCCTCTATAAACTACTTGTTGGACACTTTCTTTTCTTTTCTTTGGAATTAAAAAAAAAAATCGATTAATGAAATCTCTCAGCTCCTAGGTTATTCCTTTTATGGCCTCTATTTGCTTACTATTCTATTCATTCTTCTCTCTTACTCATTACAAATTGGTGCATTGTATAATTTATAAGTGGAGGCAAAAGTATGAAAATGTAGATTGGATCTTTTGCAAACTATATTATTTAGGGTAAGGTTTTGATCAGTGCTCAGGCTAGCCTTTACTTTGTTCCCAGTGAAACTGAGACTTTTCAAGAATAGCAGAATCAGCCAAATTTAGAACATTTCCAAAGCTCTGTCTGAATGTATTTTATGAACACCTACTTTAATGGAGTTAGGCCAATATTTAGAAACTGAATTGCAGTAATTCAGCGTATCTTCTGTAGTGATACCTCATCACTGTTTAATTTACAAATGTGGTGCTGATGAATTAGAGTCACAGTACCTTTTAATATCTTCAACACAGTGCATGTGTCGGCGTGTCTATTTGTTCTCATTGCCACACGCCCTGACCTCACACAGAAGAGCCATCCCTCACTGAGAACATCTCACCCTATTCATTTCTTTTGACCTTTCTGATGAGACCAACTTCTTACTGGTTTCTCTTTCAGAGCTGTGTTTTATAATGTGGTCATTGAAAGTGACTGAGATCAACAACCCTTTTCACAAAAGCCACTGAATAAAAATGACTTGTTAAATTAATTCTCAGTCCCTTGTAAATGAACATGGGTTATGTTTGCACTGATGCCTTGGAGGTGGGGTGGTTGTTATCCCATGACAGTTCCCTGAGCTCTGGTTCTGTCTTTCATTAAGCCATAGGAACATTATTTTGAGTCTAGTATATAACTGCTCTCACTGGTGTCTGTATTCATACAGTGTTATCTTTTCTAAATGAGGCAATGTACTAATGACCGACATTTCTGACTTAAGGATTTTACTTCGTTTATTTAGCTACAATCCAAATAAAAAGCTTCTGTCGCACAGCCCTTTACCTTTCAGCAGGGTAGGTTGGATGACTTTACCAAATGTGAGAAACCTTTCAAAACTGGACCTTTTCCCTCTTGATAAATTGATACTCAAACAGAAATACAGGGTGTTAGGTTTCAATAATTTGTTACAGTACCACTACATGAAATATAAGTTCCTTTAAGAACCACAGTTAGCGGATACAAAATGATGAATGGGGGACTGGGACAGTTTATTTAGCAATGATGCTAATTCACAGTGCTGTTGAACCCAAGTGCCTCTTGGCATGAGAACAACACTCAGGACAGATTTTGAGTGCCTGTCCAGTGCTACCTGCCTAAAGTAAAATGTGTCAGAAGGCAGGCTGAATAGGGGACACAATTTATGTCCCTTTATAATATGATCTTTTTTGTCATTTCTGTCTTCTTATTAGCTAGACTTTTGACACCCACTGGTCTTTCACAGTGCACTGCTTCATC
The DNA here is from genome assembly GCF_047716275.1 of Strix uralensis. Lineage (NCBI taxonomy): Eukaryota > Metazoa > Chordata > Aves > Strigiformes > Strigidae > Strix > Strix uralensis. Next base: position 14,838,414 of record NC_133987.1, on the reverse strand, counting down.
TCAAAAATAAAGTATAGGCCCAAAAGGAAAAGTAAAATTGATGCTTCTACTCTCAGACATTTCTAGTTATAACCTACTACTCTGTGTACATTATTTTTAATGAATTGCGGAATGCTTCTTTAGCTTTCTCAGAATGTGTTCCAAGAACAAGGCTTTGTGGACTCCTGCCAGGCACACACACATATGATTTGTATGCTGTCCTTTTCTTGTTGGTAGCAAAACTGTTTTGGCAACAGCCTTCCACGTTTCCTTCAATTGCATCTTGCTCTAAAACTTGTAGAAGACAAAGCCTCAACCTTCTCTGACTTACTGTCCAATCCATTCAAGTGCTGAGCACCCCAGTTTTCTGTGGGCTTTCATTTATGACAGCTTAAATGAAGAGCCCCTGGAAGAACTGAAATTCTAGGCACAGCAATATCAACAAGAGCTGTGTATGGGGTCAGGTTTTCATCCCCAGGACTGTTAGCTGCCTGGAAGGCTTTGCTCATGAGGAAGAAGCTTCCTGTACAGCTGACTGAAGCAATAAACTCTTCCAGTGTTATATAGATTATTATGAAAACTTTCCCATGCAATCCTATTATTATTTATTTATTCCTGATGTGTTAAGAATTTTCCAGGCAGAAAAAGGCACAGTCCCTGCCCCAAGGAGAGACTGCTGGAAGCTCTGATATTTGGATGCCTGTGAACTTCCTCTGTGACCAAAGGCTATGTCCTTGTATTAATTCTGTAGACTATTGCTTCTCACAGCATGTTACTGTAAATAATCTCTGTTTACAATCATGGATCATTACTCAAACTTCCTTCAAAAACTCAATATGCTGTAAATGTATTTCCCCTTGTCTTTATCAAATTTTACCTCCAACTTCAACCAAAGCTACTTCAGGAAAATTCTCTCTGTATTGTATATTTACAGCCAGAAATACTGTGGTTAATAGTTCCTTTCCAGTATAATTAAAGATAAATCACATAGCAATCATTTAATCTTCCTTTCTATATCTTAATGGATTTTTGGACCATGTTCTAATCTTTTATGTAATATTTCTATGACCTATTAAACAACTGTCATGTTTCACTCAAGGGTAATTCTTGCTGATAGTTGTAGTGATTCCTTTGCTCAATTGGTTGAGTAACCTGCCTCTCTTTCTCTCTCTTTCCAAGGAGAAAACAAGTAGACATTTAGTTAAACAGTAGTAGTGGACTCAGAGTCCAGTACCTCAACTCCTGATTACACCACAGTGGCCTTGTGTACTCATGGTGAAGTCATATTTTTTGCAATGTAAACAGAGCATCTAGTATATTTTTTGGAAACACTTTATATGCTTCTGTCAGTGTTTTTTGTATTTGCAGATGGAGAATTGTTGTAATACAGCAGTGTTTTTTCATTTTAACTTGTCTGTACAGACTTTATGGCAGCTAGCATTTGCTCATTGCACTGGCCTAGCAGAATGGATTCATATGTAGTTAGAAAACTAATATGAGTTAGAAAACTAAAATATGAGGCAGCTAATAGCAATGTTTCAGTTTTCAATGGGAAGAAAGGGTTGAAATGTATGATGATATCCTAGAGTCTTGTTTTATCAAATAATTGGAAACAAAAATCAAGTTAGACAAAACTTCATGAGCAAGGAAACAGCAATAATGTCTGCAAGACAGAGGGGTCTTCCATTCTAATACAGCACATTTAGTATTGAGCCTTTCCATATCCAGTAGAATACACACAGAGTGTAATTTTGTAGCCAACAACTCAGATACCTATATTAGAACTTGTGTTCTTGATTCACAGAAAATATATGGGCAAGTAACCCCCTGTTTGATTTCAGTAACAAGATCTTTTTGATTAAATTCTGTATCTGGGAGAATCACTTATATCCACAGAGAAGCGCTAATGATTTGTCATATCCTCTAGTGCTTAGGGGAATTCATGTCAAAAAACCCCAAATAAATGAAAAAAGCCTTTGAAACAGAGTTTGCCTTTTGTTGTCCTCACAATTTACAGTGAGCAACTGAATATAAAAATTAGAGAACATTATATACACAGGACAGGGCATCAGAACAGCTTTTCTTCTGAATATGCCATCTGATTTATGTTGGGATTACTAAACACTCATTAATCCTAAATCTTGCACAAAATTGTAGGAAAAAAGATTATGTATTTATACACTGTACATATTTCATTGAATGTTATGGATATTAATGGTGCAATAGCCACACAGAACGTGGAAACTAGAAGTGTGTCTAGTTTCTCTCCATATTTTTATCAGGTTTTTATTTAACTGTTTGCAGTGGAAGAAACTTGTGTGTGTTTCCAAGCTGTAGCAAAATTCTGTGGTTTGCCTGCAATCAGGGTAAGATTGAGAAAGCTGACAAGTCTGAGACTTTTGTCCCATGAATAAATACCATAAGAATGCCTCTGTATGTCAACAGTACTGCATTTATTGACATAAATTGCAAGATCTTTCACTCTTCAGGTTAGAGACAGACCCAGAAGGCAGATAAATATGTGCTTAAGTGCCAATTATGAATCTGTTTGGCCTTGGCAGGAATGAAAAATGTAATAGGACTTTTCTGTCTCTTGTCTTTGAAATTCAATAAGAAGAGAATAAAGATTTTTCTGTTATGTTTTTTGTTGGTTTTTTTGTTTCTCATGGGTGGATGAGCACCCTTTGCTTAGCTATTCCTTTCCACAAAATAATAGAGGCACAAAGGGCATTTCTGTAATTTATTATACATGCATCAGTCCACTTGACTAGAGATTGGTGAAAGAACCTGACCTTTATTATAATAAAGGGAATATAAGTGGGGGACTATTTTGATGTTGTAGGCACTCTGTCTTGTAGATGTATATGAGTATCTATTTGGTTTAGAATTTTCACTATTGTCACTATTTAACTATTGTCACTTTTTAGCAAGGTTACTTATAGTCCTTGTTCATATTGATACTTGGACTTCCTACTGTGCTTTTAAAACAAAGGCTTGAGAGATTTTGCTTGGCTAAAGACAATACCACTTAAATGAGTCCAGAGGAGGGCACCAAAGCTGGTGAAAGGGCTGGAAGGCATGTCCTGTGAGGAGCAGCTAAGGACTTTGGACTTGTCTAGTTTGAAGAAAAGGAGGCTGAAGGGTGACCTCATTGCTCGCTGCAGCTTCCTGAGGAGAAGTGGAGAGGGAGGTGCTGAGCTCTCCTCCCTGGTATCCAGTGACAGGACACGTTGGAATGGTTCAAAGCTGCGCCAGGGGAAGTTTAGACTGGACATCAGGGAGCATTTCTTTACCTAGAGGGTGGTCAAACACTGGAATAGGCTTCCTAGAGATGTGGTCGATGCCCCAAGCCTGTCAGTGTTTAAGAGGCATTTGTACAATGCCCTTAACATGCCTTGACTTGGTCAGGCAGTTGGAATAGATTATCATTGTAAGTCACTTCCAACTGAAATAGTCTAGTCTGTTCTATTCTATTAAGCCCAAAGTTGAGAAAGAGACAAACACCTATTTTCCAGAAGTATTTTTTTTGCAAGTAAATTATACACTCTGTGTTTCAAGATATTAAAATATGAGGTTTTTCTATGGAGAAAAGGTGAAAACAGGTGCTATGCTCTGTAACAAGTGAGTTATTCTGCTAGCAGCAAGGTTGCTGACTTTTTGTTCATTTGATACTAGTCTGCTTGGGGAGCCACATTTCTCAGCCACTGATGTCATCTAGTATATAACAGGATAACAGAAACTGTATAGGCAGGAGTACATTTGCGTTAGAAGGGCCTTTGCATACAGGTATCTCAGCAGGGACAGCTGTGTCTGGAAGAGCCCAGCACTGCTGCTTCTAAAGCCAAGTCAGCCTGTTCCCAGCTAGATCAGGTACTACACACAACCATGTTGTGCATGTAGACATGCTGTTCATGAGAAGTGATAGCCTGGTTGGGGACATGAAGGGACAAGAGCAGGCTTTCACTCATAGTATTTTATTTTCCATATGGGACATATTTGATGAAAAGTGCTTGAGCACAATGTATTAGAGATCTAAAGCCATCCTACACAATGGCAGTATGCAGGCACCTACGTCTTCTTCTGGATAAAGACTACATATTCTCAGTCTAATCCCTGATGGTGGGTCATTTTCACTGTACGCAGTGGGGTTTGGAGAAAACCCCAGGTTTCAGCAATACTGCTTACAGGAACTGCTGTTTTCAGGGTTCAGTCCTTTGCAGTTCAACCTTCAACCACGCAAACTGATTATGCAGGGAAATAGCCAAGATTTGCATGAGGCACTGGAAAACATGTTATAAAATTTTCATATATCCTCCTCCAAATAGCTTTAGTTCATACCTATTTTTAGGTAGAATTCAATTAAGCAATATTAGAGCCAATATCAACAGCACAAAACGATATAGCCATAACAGTACCTGTTAATAATCTAAAGCATTATATTATTTTTGTATGTTATTGTGATTGTTTCCAAAAACAAAAATTGAGAGAGATATGCTAAACCTCTAAAGTTTTGGCAATTATCATACATTAGCAGCAGTTGTATGTGAACCAGGCAACCACCCACTCCTACATTTGTAGCTGTGTGATACTAAAGGTGTTTAAATCTGTTGATATATCATAGCCACTGATTGTATATGTGCCTGGTTCATAGAAAATCTCTTTTTTGGGAGTGTAATGGATTTTACAGGAGAGCAATACTATCAATAGAAGGAAGGATTGAAAGGCTCTGCATGCTGAAGTCCATTGTTATTTTGCCCACTGTGGTTGCTATACAGACAGCAATGATACATTACGTGTCTTATCCGTAACTACAACACGATGAGAATGATATTTTATAAAAGTGATTTGAAACAAACTATGGCCACTTTGTTTTTAGAAAGAAAGCATGATATGTTTACTCTAGAAAAGGAGTAAACTTCTCTAAGCAAAACCCACAGCAGTTTTGGCCCGTATAAGAAAGGCCAGCTTTGACCCTTTGCTAATTGATTGAGTAGGCGTATGTAAGTTGCCTGTCCCAGGGGCTTACTTACTGTGCTAGAATATGCTGCTACTGGGCTTATATATAGGAAATCTTTAAAATTTTAGTTTTGGTGGAATACAGCTGTAAATACTGTATGAATGTTACAGTCATAGAAAGCATTAAAAACACACGGAGAAAGAATTAAAAATACATAGCCTGGAAAGATTAAGGTAAAATAAGTGGCTGCTTGGGAAGGTTAGCTACCCTCTCAAAAACAAGCCAGTTGAATCCTCGATTCAGGCTACGATTTTTTTTTTTAAAGCACCAAAGCTAGGAGTGTTAATAAAGGATAATAATTCTGAGCATATACAAAGGACTATAATTTATGATTTGTTAAATTCTGAACTCACTTTTATTTTCCGAAACACCTGAAGCTAAATGAGTCTGTGCAAAGACCTGAAGCTCTGTAGCAAAACTTCAAGCCCATGGCTCAACACTGATGAGTCTCAAATGAGTTGTTCTGATTTTAAAATAAAGTGCAATTAGAATACCCTATTGAATGTCAACTAAACACAAGTATCGTGACCCTCATGTAAGTAAAACATTGAATCTTAATTCTAGCTGTACATAATTATATCAAATTCAGTTCTGAATTCATGTTTTCCTGTAGTAGTATCAGTGAGGGGAAAAATAAGCAGAAATAAATGTCTGTGGGCAATTCAATTATAATTGCTGCTGGCATTACTGACATTTATTATTCATGTTTTTTTTCCCCCACTACTAAATAGCATAAATCATTAGTAATTTTTCATTCTTCAAGAAGGATAACACAAGGACTAAAAATGTAAATATTGTAAATTCATGTAAATATAATGTTTTTCTCTTGTCCCTAGTCTTCAGAAACAGCCTATTTCTCAAGGGTCTTAAAGAATGATGTTGTTTATCTCTTGGTTGCTCTTAGTGTGAAATCCATTGGGCTCTAATCCTGAACACATTAAAGCCCATGGCATCAGGCCTGCATCCCAAGAATGTGATGCTCTCAGAAGAGTGGATTTGCAAAGGGGTCTGATGGAGACAGGCATCCAGCTCTCGTGGAATTTGTGATTTGGAGCCTCAGCTAAAGCTGGTCAGAAATGCTTCGACTGGAGAATGCTGATTTGTGAAGATCAAAGCATTACCCAGGGCAATTTGGTTTTAACCAAAGGCTAATGAAAAATGGACAGGTTTTGAAAGTTATGTCAGTCTCTGTTATGTCTCTCTCAGCTTATCTGCCAAGCACCTCTGCTGCCTGCCCAGTGAGCTGATGAGGAAGCAAAAGCTCAGAGCTGCTCCCCAACTCCCTCATCTTCTGCGGCACATCTGACAAGCTGCCAGGGAGACGTCTCCAGCTCTTGGCTGTTGTGCAGCTTTTCTGGTGCGCTGATGTGGCACTGGGATTTTGGCTTTCCAGTTTGCAGCTCCTTGCAGTTGGCTGCCCAGCTCCACAGCTGTGTCCCGTCCAGCGACATGCAGGACAGCTAGAGCTTCAGTGCTGGACTGGCCTTTTGCAGAGAGTGCCAAAATACTTAGTTTTCATCCAAACTAGAAGTAAACCAAATTCCAAAATTTCAAAATGCTTCCAAGTACGAAGCATAATCTGCTCTCATTACTTTGTTACTCTTAGTTGTAACTGTTGTGGGTTTTTTCTGATAGTAAACAACAACAAAGGGATGCATATCCCGAAGTTCTGTCTTACAGCTCCTATCTCCAAAACAGCCCCAAAGTGCAGAACACACTCTCCTGGCAAATGCATAAGCAGAAGAAAATTCATATAAGCAAAGTTGCATAATCTTTTGAAAATCTAGTTGCACTGGAAAAGCATCCTTCAGCAACCGAAGTTTTAATAGGAGATAATTCAGCATTCTGCTGACCTTTACAAGTTTAGCTTTTATGTAGGAGCGAATTGTTTGAAAAATGTTTCTAGTTCAGTTGTCACAAACAGACACCAGACTTGTCACTGACATGTTTCATGAGTAGAGGCTTCATTTTGATTTTTGACAAGCACCAAGCCTGATCTTACACCCTCTCCCATAGGTCTCAGCTGCCTGATCACTTCTGTTTCCTCACAAACAAAAGGGTGCTTGAAAAAAAACGGTGCATGTGACTAAGATAATGAGGATAATAAAAAGGTAATCGTGGCAATTATTGTTGCTTACACATTCAAAAGCAGACCCTGTCTCTGTTCCAGGAACCCCACTGTGCCAAGCTGGTTGATGAAGGAGGAAAGATACAGACTTACTGCTTATATGCACACATACATACATGAGTGAGAAGAATGTCTTTGATCTATGTGCATATAAGTAGCAACAGTGTAGACTGTTGCTTGCTGTACAGACAAGGGTATGAGACATAATAAGAAAACATTTATGACCTATGGAGCTCAATAACAGCAACCCAGACTCCAGCTGTAGCTGGTCATTATGTAATGCCACTTGCTTACCAATTTGGACTCCTTTCTAATCAGATTGAGCTCCTGATTCATAGCAGCTAGCAGAATGGAATATATTAAATTGTGATAGAGGAAGGAAACATGAGGAGTGACAGATAGTGTCTGATACAGTAAGCCCTCAGACCAGCCAGGCCTCCTTCAAGCAGAGAACGAAAAAGACAAATGTGAAAGAAACTAAGTATTTCAAATAGAATTTTACTACTTGAAAATGTGTGAGGTGTGTCAGGACGCCATTGTTATTAAAAACAAATAATGACAATAATCAGCAAGAAAAAATGTCGTGGAGAATATTCTAAACTAGACACTGACTTTCTGTATCTACTTCTCTAATTTTACTTTTTATCAGTTCTTTTCCAAACAATGCTTATGTAGGTGAGAAAGTACTCTGCCCATATAAAAGACTGTTTCTATATGTCATTAAAGACAAAGGCGTAATTGGATCATTAAACTTCATTACTTTTCTGGAGCTAATGTAGCACTCCTTTTGTTGTGGACACACTGCAGTGATAGCAGAGGTTGTTTACAGCTAGACTTACATGTTGTGCAGGTAGTTATGAAACATGCTATTATACTTGTAGATTAGTTTCTGTAAGACAGAGAGGAGTTTCACTGAGTTGCCAAATGCTGCAGTTCGTAGGTAACTCAGTCAAAGGTGATCTCTGTTCTCCTGTTACTTAGTGTAAAAATGCACCAGAGATTATGCACCAAGGGTGAGATTCTCTCCTGTGAACAGAGCGAACACATAGCCCGTATGGCAAGTGGGTTTTATTTATACGCTATATACATGTTCTCAGTATATTTTGACTGGCATCCCCTAAACCAGAGTGGCTTTTCTTTCACAGACCTACAGGAGTAATTTTCAGATGCATCATGGGCTCACATGCAGTTAGCAGTGTAGCTGTGTTTAGATGGATGGTTGGATGTGAACTCGGTCCTCAGGGCACAGAGCAGTACATGGGAAAGCCCGGGAGGGCTGAGACAGACCAGCAGATGGATGTGTTACATTTTGGCAGAACTCTGCTCCCCAGAGCCGGAGGAAATGTAGGGGATTATCAGGTTTCTCCTAGCCCCGGGCTACGTGAGTCCAGAGCTGCTCAGATCCTTATGCCCTGCCACAGGTACAGCAGTGGCAAAGGGCCCGTTCAAGGCTGCGAACACGAGGAAGTGCTTGCGGCACACCCAGTGCACTGGGAGGGTGATTCAGTCTGCTGGAGCAAATTGTTTCAGTGATGCAAAGACTGGGTGGCTGAGTGGGAAGTGAGCCAGCTGGGCTTTTTCTTCAACTAACGTACACAAGAACATGAGTGTGAGAGTTATTTTGATGGGGTCAGAGTCACGGTAACAAGTATTGTGCCTGTTGTAGTGGTGTGAATCTACATTTTGCCCAACTTCCTTCCTCCACTTCTTTTTAAAAGGAGTAACAAGAAGAATGACAGAAAAGAAAGCCATGCAGTGCAACTCTGGGTAATAAGGCATTGGCTCAAAGGAACCGCAGATCTTCTGCAAGGCCCCAGAAGGAGAGGCTGCCCAGTCCTTTTCGGGTTCACTGCAGGTACACCGAGTCATCTGGCCCTGCCTGGCTGACCAGCTCCAGTGGCTGCTGTGGGGAAGGAAGGAAATGCAGCTTCTCTGCGTCTGCTGGGGGCATTGGGAGTGCCTGTAAAAAGCAAAAGGTTTCTGTGCTTATCAGAGATTTTATTTTTTTTGTCCTTACAGGAGGCAGGAGAGAATTGCATTTATTTCTCCCACATGCTGTATATCTGAAGAAATATCATGTAAGAGCTGACAAAAAATACCATTTTATTTCATGTTTTTTTCATTTAGTTTCTTTTTCCTGTTAGCTGCAGGTTTTTACACCCGGAACTGTAAACATTCAGCTCTTTATGAAATGACCTTTCTAAGAAAAAGAATATAAAAGTGTTTATAAGCATAAACCAAAGCCTCTCTAATTAGTACCTCAGAGAAGGATTTTTATTTAATGGCTTCTTTATGCTAGTGTCCTAATATTATAGTGAAATATGTTAAATTCCCTGCTACTTTGACTTGACTGATGAAAAGGAAGGAAACATATTCTGTCATCTACAGTAATCATCCCACCTAAAATGAAATTGTTTTCCATCTCTACATAATGTGCTGGTAGTCTGCACACTCCCTAATTGTACCAATGTTTATAACCAATTAATCTTTAATAAGTTTATCATCATCATACTTTCATCCCAGGGATTCATCATTATACCCAGAACTTCCAAAAAATTTAATGGTAAAATTAAGTATTACTACACCAAAGAGATTGTGCTATTTCTATAAAGTATGCCTCTGATTTATGGGCAGTTGTAGACTTAAATATATAGCTGTTTCCATTCAGACAAAATGAGGGAATAGTTCTGTGTCTTTTTTACATGTCCCTCTTTGATACAAGTTGAAATAGTGTAGCCTGCTGTCCAAGGCCTCTACTAAATTCAAATGTAGGGTTTTGATTGATTTGTTAGTAACTGTGCATAGAAAGCAAGATGAATTACCCCAGGAAGAACAACTAGAGCTGCCAGCTCCAAGCGGCAGAGGAGTCACTAGGGCAGCAGAGAAAAGTCTTCCAAATGTTTTAATAAAGGGAGCAGGAGAAAAAGATCAGTAGCTGATTAATCATGTTGCTAGTGTTTTCAGAGACATAGGCTAATAGAGAACCAAATGTTAGGAAAATATGTTTCAAGGGAAGGCCAACAGAAAAGTCAGAGGAATGCACCCACTGACAATGTTGTATAGTGATTTAGAAGGAAATAGGAAGGAAAGATGAGCAGATGAAAACCACACAAATAATTATTTTTAAAGGTCATAGCAATAAAAGAAGAATATAACGAAGAAACAGGAAAACCTATCTCCCTGACACTGTGTTTTCTTGTGAACAGTTATTGTAGGTGTTGGGAAGTTGCTTGTAAATGACAAAATGTCAGAGTCATCTGTGTCCTCAAGTCATCATGTGTAAATTGAGTAAATACTGAGAATCTACTCTGACAATGGACTTTGGAAATAATTTTTCATCTTTGACATTGGAATTTCCTAAGCCATTACTTGTCAGCTAACTTCTAGAGGTACTTCCTTGTACATCCCTTCAGGCTGGTCTTCCCTGTTACAGAAACATGAACTGGGAATTTTGAAGGCAGCAAGATATCACCAAATGAAGGCAGAAATGGCAGCCAGCTAGAGGGAAGAGACTCTTCAGTGCATTATATGTATTGAAAATTACTACACTCACACTATATAGCATCCCTGCACAGTTGAGACCGTTCTTATTTCGGTGCAGTAGCTGAAAAACACTAATTCTGTATCTGACAGAACAGTTATAGTTTCATTCGAAAGATTTAATGAGCTTCATGGTCTTACTGAAGAACAGGAAACATTTTTTTGTTGTCAGAATGATTTATTAGTAATTGTATCTATTAACATTTTTTAAATGTTCAATAATTCCTTCAATACACCCTGTAAATTAATCTTAATAAATATGCAGTAGGAATCAGCTTACCCCAGTAATTGACATTTAATAGCATACAATAGCTATAATTTACGAAGATAACTTCTCAGAGTAGCTTAACTCTTAATTAGCCTTAGGGAAAGAGCTAGCCCTACAGACAGTTGTCTGTTTTTTAAAAGTGTAATGTGAGAAAACATGCATGAATTTGTTTTTGCAGATTTCTACAGGGTAAGTTACGTGTATGTGAACAGCTAGCAAATGGAAAACTGAAGAGGATAAATATATTTTTACTTTAATCTACTGCATTTATCACCTCCAAATTCACAAGTACAACTTTAATTTTATTTTTTCCTTTCATGCATTTTAAAAACATATCATTACTTAATTTTACTGTGTGGGCAGACTTGGACTAATGTGAATTAGAGAAGACAAGATTCCCAGCAATTCTGTTTCTCTAAGAGAGTTACAGTGCTCTAGACCAATTTTTAGTGGGGACTCAAACATGAGACTGACATACAATGATGGTGGTACCAGAGTCTGAAAGGAAGCTCTGATTTTAGAGAGAGAGATTCCTTCAGATATCTTGGCCTCATCCCCAAAGTACCTTCAAATCTGCTGATCTTGATCTTCACTTCCCCAAATCTGTCTTGATGGTTCTGCAAAATTGATCCAGGATAACTACTAAAGAAAACTGGAGATGTCCAGGAGAGAGGTTATGTTCTGAAGTATTAATTGCTTGGGGTAAAGCAGATACTGAAGAAATTGTTCTAGCCACATATAGTTACCCACTAACATTTATCTTTAGAAGTTTTGTTCTAAGCACTCTTATTTCAATTTATTTATCTTGTTTAAAAAGTCTATTGCAAAGACTTTGTTCCTAGTGATATTTTAGTTCTGACTAAAGGAACAGACTTACAATGTAATTACATCACTGCCATTAATTATTAGACCTCTCACTTTTCCTGTGATTGCTACCTTTTTTGGGCATGCTGTTCCAATAATGGTGACGCATCAGAAGAGAAGATGCTTTGAATGAAGTATATAGCAGCCAAATTCAGCTTTTGGATGTTACTCTTTTTCTAATATTACCAAGCCAAAATGTTTCAAGTTATTTTATATATAGTATTATATTTACTATGCAAACCCACTTAACCAATAAGCAAAGTGATAATTACTGTCAGATTGCTCTAATAATGTGACTTTATTTTTGTTTGATTCTATTTCTAGTTCCTTTAGTTATCTTTTAGAGATCGTGTATCTTCCACATTAGTACTCCTGTATTTTGAGGCTGCATTTCCATTGTAATGATTTCACTTGTAATCTTCCTCACTTTATTTTTCTTTTTTTCTCTCTCTGGCCCCCACTTCCCCTTTCTCCTTCCCTTTCCTTTTTTTCTTTCATTATTTTTCTGGCCATACTTTGCCAGCTGTGCACAACCATTCAATTTCTGAACTGTCTGTTCCAGTTAAAAATAAATAAATGGCAGCACATTCACTTTTGCCTCTTCTCAGCCTCATGTCAGTGAGATTCTCTTCTTGTTGCAATTATGCAGGAGTCTAAAATAAAGTTTTTAACCTCACACCATTATAATAATTCCCTGCCCACAACAGTTGCTACTTTGATATAGCTCCGTGTGATTTAGGTTTTTCCCAGAAAGCATGAAGTACTGATTCCATATACCAGCTCATTTCAAGGTTCAGGGATATTGCCTCACCCTTAGAGAACACAAGGGTACATCCGAACAGTATGAGGTACATTTTCAAAGTGGTACTTAGGAATTACACATCTCATTAGCAAATAATTGAGATTCATCAGCACAACTCACTTGCTCCTTGGAAAATGCTCCCCCATAAAACCTATAATTTGCTGAAGTTAAAAGAGGGCAAACTATGTTAGAATGCATCTTAATTTTCAGTGAAAGCATATGTATGTGCCTGGAAGGTCTGAATCAGCTTTAATCCTGGGTAAATGCTCTGACTCCCCTGTCACTGCCACTTACCCTGGCCTATTGGACATGGAGATGGCATGGATTCCTTCTCTTACAGCAAGAAGGCATTTTGAGGAAGAAGTGTAGCTCTTCTGCCCTATACTCAACTATACCTAAAATAATACAAAAAGACTTTGTTGATTTCTATTGCACTGCCTGACCTACTGCAGAAAATTAAGGAAAGGTTGGGGCTTGGAGGAGATGGGGAGCTTGCTACTGCATAAACTGAAAAACAAACAAAACCCCTGAGAAATTACACCTGAAAAGAAATATTCTTAAATATTAAAAAGGCTCGCTGATTAGTGCTCCCTCACAAAACAGAGGTTTTCTGTGTCTGAGCTCCTGCTGTAATTGAGGTTCTTCTAAAGCTCTCAGGGCCAAATACTCCTATCTCCAGCACCAGGTACAGTTCTGTTGACTTCTACAGTCACTTCGCATTAACCAGGACACTAGAGGGCAAGATTTGGTTTACTGCATTCATAACTAATGAAATGGTGTGAAATTTCCATTTTCCACCTGAGACTGCCGAACACTGAAGCATAGACTCTCCCGACACAATCTGCTTGGTGCTCACACTGAGTGGGCTCACCTCATGGGCAGCAGCCCAAGGAATTTTAAATTCTGTTCTCACATTCATTCTGGACCATGCTTCTCTCATTTCAGTTTAACCAAGTATCAATTCCCATGTAACAGCTTGAACAGGTTCTTTGTCAATTCTTGTATCTGTTGTATCACCCAAGAGAAATCACTTATGCATATTGCTTTAGAGTGTTATCTTGAACAGAGATGAGTTACTAAGCTGGTGTCGTTGTAAAGGAAAAAGCAGCATCCTTGATTCTTGATACTATATACAGAAATATTACAGAATGACGAAAAAGATATGCTAAACAAGATTTTTTTATTTTTCTTGGTGGGCCGAGTGACTATATGGGGGAGGTGTTCTATGAGTCTCCATTGGGAAAGGCTCTTAGGCTCATATTGTTATACTCTTTATATGCATCACTTGGTCTTAGCCAAACCGAAAAGATATATTCTCTGGAGTTCCACAGGTGTGTTCTAGCACAGCATTCCTTCATCTAAGATCAGTGGTAATCTAGGTTATGAAACCTGATACAACAATGTAGGACAAACCTCCCGCCTCTCTCCCCCCAATTAGTAGATGTTTTGTAAAACCGACATTCTTTCTAAAATTTGACTTTATCGATAATTAATATCATGAAAACAGCATAAAATCTCAGAATAGTCCATCTGAGGAGAAGCTTTATGTGGAATGCTAAATCCTTGTATCCCAAAAGAGGAGAAAGCCCTGCATCTATATGCAGCATCATGCCCTGATAAAAAAAATGTAGTTCTTAGTAAGATAACCCTGTTTTCTACTGTTGCTTGTAGCTTTGAAATACTGCTGCCCAAACATAATAACATATTGAAAAAGCTGTTTTATACTTAAAAATGTATATGTATATTTAAATCATTTATCTGTATTCTCTAGGAAAAAAAGATTATTTCTGTATACCTTTTCATTAGTGGGGATACACAACCCTTACACTCCTTTGATATGAATTGATAGGTACAGGTATGCATGATGTAGCAAGCTGAGAAACACATCATAAAGATGAATTACAACATCTATGAAGGGACATGGTGAACTGAGATTAACTTCACATCGGCATATGAATTGACACACAGCAGAAAAGCATTGCTTGGTGCTTGGCATGTATCTAAGTAAGTGGGACAGCCATCTCAAAGTATAAATAAATACAAAACAATTGTACATGGAATGCATTTCAGAAACACTGAAATTTGCCCTATACCTGTTCTTTTATGTCAGTGTTTGATATTTTTTGGCAGCAGTAAGTATTGAAATTTATATAATCTGTTAGAGATTTCTTAGAGTTTCTTAAAGTGAGCATTTTAACAGAGACAGGCAGCCACCCTACTTAGATAACTGAGAATCTCTCTCCATTAGTATAACTCACTCTGTTTTTCTTATCCTTCTGCCTGATACATTATCTTTTAGATATAGGATGGACTATGAGAGGACAGAGAATTTATAAGAGTCCTGAAAAGGAAAATATCTTTCCAGCTTTAAACTTAGTTCAGTTTTTTGTAACAGTTTATTAAGATTCAGCACTAGACAATACACTACCTTTTTAATAATAAAACCCAAAACCTCCTGACTGTCAGAAAGAGAGTGAGCAAGTGTAGGTTTTTGTATGTGTGCTTATTCACAGACTGTAGAGGGACAGCATGATGGCAACATGCTTAAACCAAACCAGATTTAAAAAGAGTACAACAGTTTGATTCCATTTTGGAACAGGCAGTTTATAAACTCACCAGGGTATCCCTCCTCTTTATTCTTCCACTGATTTCTCTTGCATTTGTTTTCTTTGTCATCTATTTATCTAATTTCTCTTTACTACATGTCAAAATGAAGGTCCTGTGTTAAAAATACATGGACTGTAACCCTTCTCCTTTAGATGATAGTCTGTGTGAATGTTTCTAAGGCAGGTCCACATACACTCCTTCAGAAAACCTCTTTCCTTCTGAACCACCTAACTACTTCTGAAATGAAGCTTAATTGCTTAAGTCTGGCTGCTGCTTTATGTACTTGGATGGAAGGATGTGAAAATACTTGCAGCTTAAAAGCAAGAAGTGCCCTGGCTGACTGACCTTTGCTCCTGGTGAATCTTTTCTATTCCTACCAGAAGAGGAAAAAAGCATATAAGTTTTGCAAACCTAGTAGCCTTTCCAGTCATTTATTGATGACTTCTGTACAGGGATAGGTGAAGCTGTGAAGATGAAAACACATGAGACACAATTTGCTGCCTAAGAAGTGTTAATGGGCTAACAAGTGGGTCATGGCCGCAGTCCTTCCAGCAGTGAATGATCCACTGGTGCCATTCGCTCTGCTTGGCAGCCACTGCAGTGAAAGTTGTGATCTTCTCCAGAAGTGCAGCTACTTCATCTCTGCTTCAACTCAAAAAATCACAGAATCACCTAGGTTGGAAAAGACCTTGAAGATCATCCAGTCCAACCGTTAACCTAACACTGACAGTTCTCAACTACACCATATCCCTCAGCGCTATGTCAACCTGACTCTTAAACCCCTCCAGGGATGGGGACTCCACCACTTCCCTGGGCAGCCCATTCCAACACCTGACAACCCGTTCTGGAAAAAAATGCTTCCTAATAGCCAGTCTAAACCTTCCATGGCACAACTTGAGGCCATTCCCTCTTGTCCTATCGCTTGTTACTTGGTTCAAGAGACTCATCCCCAGCTCTCTGCAACCTCCTTTCAGGTAGTTGTAGAGGGTGATGAGGTCTCCCCTCAGCCTCCTCTTCTCCAGACTGAACAACCCCAGTTCCCTCAGCTGCTCCTCATCAGACCTGAGCTGCAGACCCTTCACCAGCTTCGTTGCCCTTCTCTGGACACGCTCGAGTTGTTCAATGTCCTTTTTGTAGTGAGGGGCCCAAAACTGAACACAGTCATTGAGGTTCAGCCTCACCAGTGCCGAGTACAGGGGTAAGATCCCTTCCCTGTCCCTGCTGGCCACACTATTTCTGATGCAAGCCAGGATACCATTGGCCTTCTTGGCCACCTGGGCACACTGCTGGCTGATGTTCAGCCGGCTGTCAATCAACACCCCCAGGTCCCTCTCTGACTGGCAGCTCTCCAGCCACTCCTCCCCAAGCCTGTAGCGCTGCCGGGGGTTGTTGTGGCCCAAGTGCAGCACCCGGCATTTGGCCTTATTGAAACTCCTACAGTTGGCCTCAGCCCATCGCTCCAGCCTGTCCAGGTCTCTCTGCAGAGCCTCCCTACCCTCGAGCACATCAACACTCCCACCCAACTTGGTGTCGTCTGCAAACTTACTGAGGGTGCACTCGATCCCCTCATCTAGATCATCAATGAAGAAGTTAAACAGGAGTGGCCCCAAAACCGAGCCCTGGGGGACACCACTCGTGACCGGCCGCCGACTGGATTTAACTCCGTTCACCACAACTCTTTGGGCCCGGCCATCCAGCCAGTTTTTTACCCAGTGAAGCGTGTGCCCATCCAAGCCACGAGCAGACAGTTTCGCCAGGAGAATGCTGTGGGAAATGGTGCCGAAGGCTTTACTAAAGTCAAGGTAGACAACATCCACAGCCTTTCCCTCATCCAATAAGCAGGTTGCCCTGTTGTAGAAGGAGATCAGGTTTGTCAAGCAGGACCTGCCTTTCATAAACCCCTGCTGACTGGGCCTGATCATCTGGTTGTCCCACATGTGTTGTGTGATGGTACTGAGGATGAGCTGCTCCATCAGCTTCCCGGGCACCGATGTCAAGCTGACAGGCCTGTAATTTCCCGGATCATTTTTCTGACCCTTCTTATAGATGGGTGTCACATTGGCCGATTTCCAATCTGTTGGGACCTCCCCGGTCAACCAGGACTGCTGGTAAATGATGGAAAGTGGCTTGGCAAGCACCCCAGCCAGCTCCTTCAGCACCCTCCGGTGTATCCCATCTGGTCCCATAGACTTGTGTATGTCTATGTGATGCAGTAGGTCACTGACTGTCTCCTCCTGGAATGCGGGGGGGTCGTTCTCCCAGTCTCTGTCTTCTGGCTGACGAGGCTGGACAACTCCTGCTTTTAAGTGGCACGCTATAGTCAGATATCTGCTATTCTAAAAAGCAAAGGCATTTTAATTTTTAAACCACTGCTAAATAATTCAAAAGTGCTCACTGAAGAAGTAATTGACCAGATTGGGAAATTGTGAGCCATCCTCACCCATTCTGTGACTACCTAAAAGTTACCATAGTAGTACAGGTTGGAAGGAGAGGAAAGCCCTGCTGCTCTTTTGAACTCTGTTTCTGAGAGATATATATTGTATATTAGAGAGATGTATCTTAGTATCAAAGTATGTACAGTTGTATCTTGAGTATTAGTTCCCTGAGTTACATGAGTGGATTTAAGAAAAGAATTTTGTGGATTTCACACTCTTTTTAGAAAAATGACCTTGTTTCACAGGTAAGGTGAAAAGTTATCAGTTTCCCTGAGATGAATACGAAGAAACTAGGAACACTGAAAAAGATAGGTACTTAGGCTGTGCCAGTAGTCAGAGGGTGATTCACAGTTTTGATAATGCAATGATTCTGTGGGAGAGGGATTTATCTGCAGTGTGTTTGCACTCCTGATCTCTCCTTCAACTTCAGTGCTGCTCTGTCACCACTCTCTCTGAGTGTCCTGGAAACCCTCAAGCTCTATGCTCCTAAGAGTAAATATCACATAGTAGTGTTTTGTTGTCTTAAGTGGATATTGATTTTTCCAATTTCTAGCAGAACTTACTTCTTGAGTTGCATTTAGGTTATCTTTTGGTATATAACTTAACTCTACAAATGCTCTCAAGTAGTTGGACTTTTACAAAGAAATAACAATTAATATAAGAGCCTACAACATGACAGTTGTTTTTCTAGTTATAAAGAAGTTTCCCTTCTTTGTTGGACAAATGCATAGACAGGAGAAACAGTATTGTGAGAACTAAAGCTTTTTTTGCAGAATGTTTTATGCATACATGCTTGAATTGATGACTGTATGTTTTTTCATGTCTGTCTCTCTTTATCAGTTGAATTAGGTAAAGTATAAAGTATCACACCTGTTACTTCAAGGGTATTTCTTATATTTTGTTGTCATTTTTGTCATATATTCTGATACCACATTCTTAGCTGAGTCAAGTCCCAGGCTTAACTCAAACAAAAGCTTTATAAAACAGATGCACAATGGCCATTGCTCTGTGAAATCACATGAAAGGTACAGTCTGCATTCCACTCTCCAGAATGGAAGTTCTTATGAAAACCTGTTTAGCCAGGATATGTCATGAATTAGACCTAAAGCTCATACTAAAATATTAATTTTTTTAGTTAAAATAAAATGTTAAAACATTAAAGGTTAAAACAAAAAAAAAATCAAATGTGAAGTTCAATGCAATTGGTAAATTATGCTGATCCTTGCCCTAGTGATTTATTTTAATCTCCTTGTGTAAAAGAAAGTGTACAGCAATGGTAATATGTGTGAGAAACATAAGGAGCCTATCCACTGTTAGATCCAGATGTAGATACACTGAAATTTGTGTCATATCAGTGTTACCTTCACTCTCTGCGTTATCTTTAGTGTTTTTCCAGCTAACACAGAATCAACACTCCTTCTGCTCCAACAGAGCCTGAGTTTGAAAAATCTAGTTACCTTGTTAACCATGTGCAGCCCCTAAGGAGTTGAAAAGCAAAAGAAGCTCAGATATAACGCTTGTTTCGTTATAAGTTCTTCAGAAAAAAAAAAAAAAAGAAAACCCCATTTTATAATTAAGGCAAAACTGTGACAAATCTTAGTGCTTTTAAGAATTATTTTTTCTTTTTTAAAACCCAAAAATTATCTCATAGGAGAATTTTAATGTGATGCTTGCTGTCATAGAGTATGGAGTAATTTTACTGGCTGAATAGGTCTAGAGACATGAAGCAGGCCAGAGTTCAAGGGCCTGATGCTGAAAGCAAATATTTAATCCTGCAAATTCGTGTTGATTAGAGTACTTCTCATGCATATCACGTTACCACAGTAAGGATTTCTTCTGGGAAATATGTACCAAAGTGTGTAATCAGAGCGCTACTCCTTTTTGTGCTGTTCCAACACAAGCAAGGCAAAGGAACAAACTCTTTTCTTGAGATTAGCAAGGAGCAGAAGTTACATCCCTGGCCAGTCTGTCTTGTTGCATCCCAAAGGTGACGTGTAAAGCAAAGCAGCTTGCCTGGTGTTCCCCCCCACCCAAAAAGGACAAACACAAACCATCTACTAGGGATCTCTAGGAGGTGGAGTTAGGGAGGCAGAACACTTGACTCTGCAAGGAGGGAAAAACCAACTACTTCAGTAAACCAGTATTTGCTATAGTGAGAAATATTAATCAGAATTTTTAAAATCCACCAAAAGCTACCATCCAATTAAAAACAACCCTCTCTTATCACTAGTCTAGTGGATAATTATACAATTAGAAATGTTGGAAATGTCATTACCAGAATTAGATTAGGGAAATTTCACTTAATAGAGTAAAAGTCTCCCTGGTGACGGTGGCTGGGGGTATCTGGACAGGCAGTGAAATGCCCCGTCCCTGCTTCCACATCCCTTGGCACATTGCTGGCTGCCAGGGGAGAACCCCAAGGGCAGTTCTGGGGTTACATCCCCAGACACATCACACAGCATTATTCCAGGGCATAAATTGTATTTGCTAGCGTGGATGTCTTGTGAGAAATAGTGCACTGGCACTCTACAAATCTGAGTCAAGTGTTCTCTATATTTAGTTGGTTAAATATAGCAGTAAAGTCAACTGGGAAATCTTAAGCTCTGCTGTGGAGAGCAGAGCTATTAAGAAGCCACACAGCTGTGGCATATAAAATGGCGATACACTCACCCATTGGACCTTTGTCTCATTTGCTCAGCTACCCAAATTTTCAGGAAAACCACAGCATTTTGGTGTTTGTTCATATGATCTTATTATTGAAAATGTTCCTTGACAAATCTATCGAGCAAAAGTGTTCATCCATAGGACATTGGATAGCCTGGCCAGTGACTCTGTGAGCATCTTCTATTCATGTGCCTTAGTCACAGAAATACAACACTCTATGAAACATTGAGAAGGGCTCTTGCTGAGGACTCAGGATGTTATTGATTTCCTTGATGACAGAGGCAATCAGGATGTTTGTGCAATGTGTGTATTTGACAAATAAGAGCCACAGGGGTGTTTAAGTTGCAGTAGCAGAGAGACTCCATCTGCTTTACAGATTTCATAACATTGATACAGAATGTGAACAAACTGCTCCCAAAATGCTATTAGTTGCCAAGCACAGTTATCGCAAGTGGTGGTAGAAGACTTACAATCAGCATGAATTACCAAGCCCTTATATTTTTATAGGAGAGAGAAATAAATGGCAAATTTCCTCAGATGTGGTTTTGATGCCCATTTGAGGATGACATTTACCTAGTGGGCTATAGCCATGTAAATCTGAAACTCAACCACTGAAAGGACTGTATATTAATTTCCAAATGGCTGTGTTTTGCATTCTTGCCTTTCTGAAAGATACAACAGATAATCAATGTGCTCCCTGAGAGAGGTAAGCGCATCTTAGCAACCAGAAACTTCAGCACTTGTAATAATTCTAATACTGGTCCTCAGTATCACTCAGAAGAGTTTGTTCAGATTACACAGAACTTCTGAAACAAAATGTTCCATTTTCACATCAATTTCTGAGAAAGCAAGTTCTCTCCTATAACTGTTCTGAGATCCAAGATGGGCTTTTGGAGGGCTTGATGGGAAATAAATCTCTTCTGAGCAAATAGTTAATTGATATATGTGGCAGTTTTCTTAAGCATTTCTTTCTTTAGCTATATCTAGGTTCTTGTTTATTCACCCTGAGCTGTGTGTTAAGATTAACAGGCTGTCACAGATAATGCACAAGGAGTGTAATTACCTGTTTCCCCTGGTTCATTTTTCAAATGCTTGGATTTTGGCATAGTTGGAGGTTCTCACCTCTTATCTTTTCACTTCTATTACTTATATAATATATATATATATAAAATACATAACTTATGTTATTTTGTCATTTCCTTTATCATTTTCCAGTACATGCAAATGCTGTGTGTGTTCCCATGGGTGCTTTATGTACTGCATAGCATCAGAAGTTCTTATACAAAATACCTGCAGGACTGAGCCTATCATGCTATCATTTTATTTTAGTTTGTTGAGTCTTTTTCCTTTTAAAAAATAAATAGAATTTTGCTTTCCTTTGTGGGATCAATTTTTTTTCTTTTACAGAGCTATACGGAATGAAGTTATTTTTTGTGATGAGAATCCTGCTATGACAAAGAACATATCAGGAAATCAGCCTAGTCCCAGCGAGCTCTGTTCATCTTTGCGTAATTGTGAACAACATCTGATTTAGTTCAGCTTCTCAACTTTGCAGTTCTCTCTCTGGCAATCCTATCAAGCCTTGATTCAACGGCCGATGATTTTTTATTTGTTCCTTGGGAGAGTTTGGGGGGCTCTGAGTGCAGGTTATTGGTGAGACTGAGTTTTATTGCTCAGAAAACACTGACATTGCCCTTTGATAACTGTTCTTTTGTCTTCTGTCTAGTAAATCATGAGACACAGGTACTGTTGGCAGACAAAAAGCTGTCGCAGGTGGACTTGCACTTAAACTCAGGAAATGCTGATAAAATGACTGGGTGAATGACTAGATTGTGTTTTAAGCTGTTACACAGAAAAAAGGGAGGGGTCTAAAAGATTTCTAAACCCAGACGGAATCATCAATATCCCTATTACATCATGCTTTCTAACGTCAAGTGCCAAATTTACTGCTGCTCAGCAATCCAGATTCACTGTTCTTTCTCTCCATCAGGAGGAATGGAGAATCAGTCCCTCCCATTAGGCAGACAAATGAAAAGGCTGTTAAATGACATGGAAGTGATATTTATATTTGTTGTGTTTTGTGCATCTAGAGTGCACTGTGTCAAGGTGAGTAAAGAATATAAGTAGAATGGTGTTATGGCAATAATGAAGACAGTTTTTAAGTTGGATGGTCAATAAATGTGTTGGAATCATGACACTAACAAAGAGACGTTCCTATCTACACCTACTGCTTTGTCTTTCCTTTTAGGTTAATAAACTCACTCTAGTTCCTTTATTTCTGCTTCGGACTATACAATTGAATTCTGCCCTGTGCTTCTTTCTGTCTCCTTATGTGTAATGCAGAAGGTTCTGCATGTCAGTACAGGAAATTCAGCCTCATTTATCATAGAATCATAGAATGATTTGGGTTGGAAGGGACCTTAAAGATCATCCAGTTCCAACCCCCTGCTATGGGCAGGGACACCTTCCACTAGCCCAGGTTGCTCAAAGCCCCGTCCAACCTGGCCTTGAACACTGCTAGGGAGGGGGCAGCCACAGCTTCTCTGGGCAACCTGTGCCAGTGTCTCACCACCCTCACAGTAAAGAATTTCTTCCTTATATCTATTCTAAATCTACCCTCTTTCAGTTTAAAACCATCATTCCTTGTCCTGTCACTACATGCCCTTGTAAAAAAGTCCCTCTCCAGTTTTCCTATATCCCCCTTTAAGTACTGGAAGGCCGCTCTAAGGTCTCCCCGGAGTCTTCTCTTCTCGAGGCTGAACACCCCCAACTCTCTCAGCCTGACCTCATAAGGGAGGTGCTCCAGTCCCCTGATCATCTTTGTGGCCTCCTCTTGACCCGCTCAAGCAAGTCCATGTCCTTCTTATGTTGGGGGCCCCAGAGCTGAATGAGTGCTCCAAGTGGGGTCTCATGAGAATGGAGTAGAGGGGGAGAATCCCCTCCCTTGACCTGCTGGTCACGCTTCTTTTGATGCAGCCCAAGATATGGTTGGTTTTCTGGGCTGCGCGTACACGTTGCCAGGTCACATTGAGCTTCACATCAGCCAACACCCCCAAGTCCTTCTCCACAGGGCTGCTCTCAATCCACTCCTCACCCAGCCTGTATTTGTACTTGGAATTGCCCTGACCCACGGGCAGGACCTTGCACTTGGCCTTGTTGAACTCCATGAGGTTTGCACAGGCCACCTCTCCAGCCTGTCCAGGTCCCTCTGGATGGCACATCCCTTCCCTCCAGTGTGTCGGCCGCACCACACAGCTTGGTGTCGGTGAACTTGCTGAGGCTTGATCAAGTGCCTCGATCTCACTGTCCATGGCACCGACAAAGTTGTTAAACAGCGCCGGTGCCAACACCAACGCTTGAGGAATGGCACACATCGAGTCATTGACTGCAACTCTCTGAGTGCAACCATCCAGCCAGTTCCTTACCCAACAAGTGATCTATCCATCAAATCCACGTCTCTTCAATTTAGAGACAAAGATATCGTGCGGGACAGTGTCAGATGCTTTGCACGAGTCCAGGTCCTTGCACAAGTCAGTTGATCTTCCCTTATCCACCAGCGCTGTAAGCCCTTTGTAGAAGGCCATGATTTGCCCTTAGTGAAGTCATATTGGCTGTCACAAATCACCGCCTTATTTTCTACGTGCCTTAGCACAGTTTCCAGGGGGATCCGCTCCATGATCTTGCCAGGCACAGAGGTGAGACTGACTGGTTTGTAATTCCCAGGGACTTCCTTTTTTCCCTTTTAAAAATGGGGGTTATGTTTCCCATTTTCCAGTCAGCGGGAACTTCACTGGACTGCCACGACTTCTCAAATGTGATGGACAGTGGCTTAGCCACTTCAGCCACCAGTTCCTCAGGACCCACAGATGCATCTCATCAGGTCCCATGGACTTGTGCTCCTTCGGGTTACTTAGTCTCAAACCTGATCTTCTCCTACAGTGGGCAGTTCATTCTCCCAGTCCCTGCCTTTGCCTTCTGAGACTCAGGCAGTGTGGCTGGAGCAATTCTCAGGGAAGACTGAGGCAAAAAAATTGTCGAGCAGCTCAGCCTGCTCCATATTCTGGGTAACCACGTCTCCCATTTTCTCCTGGGGAGGGCCCATGTTTTCCTTAGTCTTCCTTTTATCACCGACGTACCTATAGAAGCTTTTCTCATTGACTTTGAGGTCCCTGGCCAGCTTCAATTCTATCAGGGCTTTAGCTTTCCTAACCTGATCCCTGGCTTGCTCAGACAATTTTTCTCTATTCCTACCAGGCGACTTGCCCTAGCTTCCACCCTCCGTAGACTTCCTTTTTGTGTTTGAGCCTGTCCAGGAGCTCCTTGTTCATCCATGCAGGCCTCCTGGTGCTTTTGCCTGACTTCCTCTTTGTCAGGATGCATCACTTCTGAGCTTGGAGGAGGTGATCCTTGAATATTAACCAGCTTTCTTGGGCCCATCTTCCCTCCATGGCTTTATCCCATGCTCCATTGCCAAGCAGATCCCTGAAGAGGCCAAAGGCTGCTCTCCTGAAGTCCAGGGTAGTAAGCTTGCTGTGCACTCTCCTCACTGCCCTAAGGGTCTTGGCCTCCACCATTTCATGGTCACTGCAGTCAATGCTGCCCTTGAGCTTCACATTCCCCACCAGCTCCTCCTTGTTGGTGAGAACAAGGTCCAGCATAGCACTTCTCCTCGTTGGCCACTTAGAGAAGGAACCTCCTGGATTGCATATGTCCTGCTGTGTTGTCCCTCCAACAGATATCACGGTCGTTGACATCTTCCATGAGGGCCAGGTCTTGTGAACGTGAGGCTGCTCCTATCTGTCTATAGAGGGCCTCATCCTCTTGGTCTTCTTGGTCAGGTGGCCTGTAGCAGACCCCCACTATAATGTCACATGTCCCTGCCTTCCCTTTAATTCATAGCTGCTTTGCATTGCCAGGACCAAGTCTCAGTGCCTTGAAATTCCATTCTTTGCATTTCTCCCTCTTTTTCAGAAGCTACGGGGCTCATTTTCTACCTGCATCTGGTGTAGTGATCTACACACCATCATCCCTTACACAGAGAAAAAGAGATTGAGGCTCTCTACAATGTCATCTTCATCCTGATCCAGTTTTTTTACTTTCTCTTGCTCCTTTTTCAGGCTCTGTAATCACCCATTTGTAATACAGAAAAGTTAGTCTCTCTGCTGAAGGCAACTGTCCATCTTCTGCATATTACCCAAATAGTTTCTGATGCCTGCTTCATGCTAATTAATTTCTCTGCAAGAGATCTTGTGTCTTTAAAGCAGGGATCAGAAGCTGCTGGTTATCTGTAATGATATTGCCAATACAGTTAACTGCTAAGTGCAAATAAAGGAAAAAAAGAGGGGCAAGGAATGGTTGTTAGGCAGTGAGGAGGATGAAACAGGTAGTTTTAGGCAAGTTTTTTAGGGTAACAATATCAATAGCACTAAGGGATACAGATCTGTTGTAAACCTTCACTTCTGTCGTTCTGAATTCTTTACTGAATTGCTAAAAATACTTCATAGTTGGTTGTATTTGGAAAAGTAATGCTACCACATCTGATATTTTCGCCTCAATTTTTACATCAAATATATGGTATCCAACTTGCAGTATAAATTTTTTTCTTTTTTTTTTTAATCCACTAGACATCCATGATCTGTAAACAAACTGGTTTTATCTGCCTGAATGGTTGCAGTAGTTTGGTGTGGCACACGAGTCCATGTCACTGTAACTTGTACAGTGCTAACTCCTGCAGGCAGGTTTGGGGGCTTGTTGCACTCAGACATCTGAAGTCTACTTACTGTGTTAGAAGGAATTTATTTTCGTGTTCACTGACAATTGCATTGTGCTTCAGTGTAAGGTCCAATTTAAGTTGAAACTGCCTTACCCTCATCCCATCTCACAAACTGGAGAATGAGGGATACAAGGAAAACAAAAAAGGAGGAGACATTCTACCTTCTGCTTCCTCCATCTCCAGAAGGAAGGAAGGAAGGAATGGTGGGCAGTTCCCCAGCTATTGCCTCACCTTTCATTTGAAAAAGCAACCAAAAGGATCAGAGCACACAGCTCTGACTATTGATACCAACGCGCTGTTCCCAGCACTGGGAGAGGCACAGGCTGGGGCTGTGCACAACACTCCAGGACTTTCACCCACTAGAACTGAGAGAGCAGTAGCTACAGCTGAGTCCTCACTAGCTTTTGTCAGTGTGGTCCTTTGTCCTTTACACTGGGGGTGCCATTACCCTGCCACTGCTTGTGCCTTGCCTTTCCCATTCTAGCCTACTCTGCCTCAGCGAACGACTGAGCAAAGGTTGCTTCATTCTCAGCTGGGGCCCAATTCCTCTCCCGAGGGAGCTATGGCTCTGCCATGGATGTCTGTGGGAGCTCTTCAGCTGTTTGTACTACTGCCACCAGAAAAGACATCCTTAGTCTTTGCCATTCCAATGCTGCATTTGCAGTGGTAAATATCATGGTATATTCTGTTGAGCAGTGCGTGTTAAGTGCATGTGCTGGCTGTAATTTTTCATTGCCCTAACTCCTGTAAAGTCTTCATGCCAGTACAAAATGGATGACAGATACTGATCTAGCAGCGTTTTGCACCCAGGGCTGCTTGTTTTATTGTGTGGTGGGATAATTTATCAACCTATATCTAAAGCACCTTCTTCCCTGGAGACAGATATTTAAAATCAGCTGCTTAGAACATTAAATTCTTTCACTAAAATGAATGATCAAAATGTGTAACTACTCAAGATACTATATTTTATAAAATGATTAGCGTATGTGCACTGTGACTAATTACCTATCAGATTTCCTATGCATGTTTAATGGTCACAAACAGGATTTGTTTACCTTAGTATAATTTGGATTCTGCACTAAAATACTATCTTTTCCCCTTTTGTTTAACTCTTTCAATACTATGTTTAGAATAGTATTTCCCACTCTCTTTCAGCCAGAGCTGGACTGCTCTCATTTACACAGTGGAAAGGAGGGGACTCAGATGACAGCAGATTCTGGCCCAGAGAATTATGTAAGTGCTGATGACATGCGTACCATCTCATGTGAAATGGAACTTCTGTGTAACTTGTTGGGAATTAGTAGATGAGCAAAAAATAATTGTTTTTTAATTTCCTCTGGTTTTACTTAATGCTTATGAAGCATTTTCTTGGCTGACACAACAGTGGCCTCAGGAAAAATGGCTGTGTAGAAAAGACATTAAAAAATATCAAAGCTGTTAGTGCAATACAAAATGTTTCCTGAAAAGGTTAAAATGTCCCATGTGGAATCATCCTCTAATAAAAAATTTGGAGCACATCAGCTTGGTGTTCCTATCCTTATTGTGCCATACTGGGGGAGTTTCATGTGCCTGACCAGAAAACACTGACATACATTCCTATTTAAATACATTTTTCTGTCTTCATCTTCCTGTTGTTCTAAGTAATATATTCCATACAAGATGAATTAAGCAACATACTTCTCAACTCTGACATTTTGCCTTTTATGGTTCAAAAATAAGTATAGACTGGTATTCCACAAAAGTACACACTGAATCATTCCCGTTAATTAAGGATTGCTTTTACATCCACTTCAAATTATTTTAATAATAGTCTTGAGATTATCTGTTTTGTTAAGCTGAAATATATGAGCAGCTGTGTTACTCCTACAGCTTTTGGCAAGTTGCAGGAATGCAGCACCTATGTGCAGCATCAGGGTCCTGTGAGAGCAGATGTAATTGCCCATCCATGCAGTTCTTTTGCATACCTGGGGCCTGACTGCACAATTAATATTCATATTAGTATTTGTTTTATTGTTACACTGTGATTCTCAGCAAGCAAATACTTCTGGCAGGTTGTTAAGAGTAGCAGAGCTGGGTCTCTAGTGGCTTTTTTTCACTGAAGAGCCTGAAGCTGGTGGTATTAGTCATCTGCTTAGTCAAGCATGTGCCTAAACACCTTGCTAAACTGAAGCTGTAACATGGAGACCACCATAAAAGTCTGTTGCCTCCTGGCTGTAGGTAAGAGTCTGAATACCAGCACAGTCTACCTGACCTTTGAATAGCTTCTGTATTAGCAACAGTGAGCTGCTGATAACTAAGGTAGGATAACTAAGAGGAGATAGTGCTGTATTGTAGTGGCTAAGATCCTTTTTCATACTGAGAGCAATGGTGACAATGGTAACAATGCCAATTCTGCTTGGGCGGCTGCTTTCCCTGGTGTCCACAAAGAAAATACCTTTTTTTAGGATTGCCAGCATGCTGATGACAGTCATATCACTACTCATTTTGACAAGTGCAGCTCCCTTCATGCTGACGCTACAGTATTTTCAAGAGCAGGCAGGGGCCTGAGGTGGTCTTAAGATAGATTTCCATGCATCCCACTTTGTGTTCTGATCCAGCTACTGGCTCTTAGCCACTTCTCGTGTCTCTGATCTTAATCTTCTGAGTAACCAGCAGGTTAAGCTACTGCAGCAGATCTCCTTTCACCATGCCAGACGGGCTTAAGTAAATCCTGGTAGCTGACAAACCTGAGGTGACAGTACACACAGGACTGGGCTCACTGCAGAGTGGACTTTCAGATGCTGGTTATCTTTGAGGCCCACCTACAAATATTTCGTGACGCTTTCTTACTATATCTGAAGTTTTATATAATACACCAAACGTAATCACTGAAACGTGCTCAGTTTCTATGGTGATGGGTGCTGGTAGAGAACTCAGAGACAGATGAATTGGAGAACAAAAGAGCGCAGGAAGCCAAGAGCCCGAAGTTCACTGTGCAGATCTAATTTGTCTGTGTAATGTTTAAAGAATAGAATGAGGAACACTACCGGAAAAAGTAAAACGATGTAACTACCAGTGGATTTCATCTGACACTAGCATACCTAAGGTTGCAATGTTCCTTCCCATGTTTATTTATGTCCTTAACGTTAGAAATAGTTGCACAGGCTTAAGGCAGTAATAGAGAAGTTGGCAGCTGAACTGGAACTGAACAGTCACTGGAAAGGGGTCTGAGTTTGAGGTCAATATTGTCAAGTGCTAGAGGGAATATCTGTGGGATCACTGGAAATTCTTGGAAGACACAGACTGGAATAAGAGAGATTATGGGATAACATCAAGCAAAAAGAGCCATAAGGGAGGAGAGGTCAAGCAGCCTCATACCACGTTTATTTAACATTTGCTCTTCTACTTTTGCCTCACTGCTCTTTTTGCCAGTATTTGACTGAATAGGGATCATAAATATAAAAAAAGGGCTGTTCAAGTAACAGGGAAGCCAAAACCACACTACATTTGCTAAGAAAATGGAAGGTTCTCTAAGCAGAAAAAAAAAATATTCTGTATATATTTTCCATACAGTTGCAGTTACTGCCAGCAGTCATTCTAACTTTCTGTGGTTTGAGCAATGTTTCAAAATATGTTTCACTTTCCTTGCCTGAAATCACTTTGTGTTTCCTATAGCACTACTGCTGTGATAGTCACCATGCTGTTTTGGAAGCATTATGTGCTTGACTAACTTTCCACTATTTAGGGTCAGCAAAATTCATTTCCTCAAGCTCCGTACAGCAAGATTTACAGCTACTGTAACAAAGCAAGGGGAGGATGGGCTTGAGCTCATTGACCACAGCCCTGCAGCTTGACATTCTGCTGCAGTGCCTGACAGAACTCTAGGAGGCAAATTGCAACTTTATTGTGTCAATAAGCACAAGAAGCATAGTAAATGGTGACTTAGTGAAATCAATTTCCTTGTCAAAGGTCAGTAGAGTTTGTAAGTGCATCTGTTCAGAGAATAGCAGCTTAATCTGTCCATTTGATGATGTTCATAAATCATTCACAGCTAAAAGCTTACTATGTCCATTTTATGTGGAGGAAAGTAAGGAAAAAGGTTTTGGAATAAGACATTGGGCTAGGAATAGAAAAGCTCATGTATTTTGTTGCTAACTGCTGCTGAGCTTTTACACAGTATTCATTTGCAAACATAAGGCTGTATCTTGTCTGAACCTCACGTTTGAATTGGAAGGAAAGGAAAAAAGAAAATGCATTCTTGCCTAGTAGTTCAGGAGATGCGTAGTAAACAAAGATTTACTGGATTTATTGCTGGTATTAGTTCCCCTGTAACGGGCAGGCAGAGGGAGAAGGGATTCTTTGCACATTTTGTATCCATGTGCTTCTCTGTGTGCACCACTTAAATATGTTGGAGGCATTTTGTTGACAACAGGAACAAATAGTTGAGAGAGGAAGAAGAAAAGCCAGGAATAATGCCTCCTGTTTTTCCACTGCTCTGATAGCAGCTTGGACCCAGATCTGAGTTTGAGCTCAAGAATTCATTTTTCCCTCTGACTGATGTTCATGTGTCCTGGAAAGCAGCTCTATCAGTCTACCACGCTGAATTTCCTGAAGGATTAGAATGGACTGCATGCTCATTAGATTAAATTCAGTTTATCTAACTGGTTTTTCATTATTGTGTTCCAGCATGTTACACAATGTAAAGGACGAGATTTAGCAAAGTGTAACTTGCTGCAGTTTCAGAGTTAGCTATTTTATTGGAGACTGCCAGCCCCTAAACATTTCTGTAATATGGCAAAGATTGGACCAGGAGATTAATGAAGTTTTAAAAAGCCTTCCTAAGCATTTTGTACAATCTAATATGATGTGACTCAGTAATTACTAGAAACCTCAGAGAGACAACTGTTCAGATGGAAGAGTTTTTAATAAACCTATTAACTTTGTAAGTGAAGTGAATGAAACTCTCCAGAGTTTCATTGATCCTTGCCTTTTTTTAATGGTCTCATGGCCCTCAAGAATGTTTTGTTTTAAAAAGATGCTGAGTCTGAATATGATCCTGACAGGGAAACCAAAATATTTGCAGCTTCACCTAAAGAGATAGTTACATTTAGCAAGTGCTTCTAGCTTACTGAGAATCACTGTTTACTAACTAATCCCTTCAAGATGGGGGTGAAGGACTGTTGCTGCAGGAATGCTTGCTGGATTAAGAAATAAACATCAAGTCTACCAGATTTCCAACATTTATATAGAACCGTCTAGAATTCATTGCCTTTAGAATTCAACTTGTGTGTCTCTCCAGGAGTGACAGAGCACGGTAGTCACATAATATCCATTATAGGCTGAATTGTTAATTGTGGAATGTTGTTACAATCACATTCCTGTCTTCTGCATTGTGATGTATCTTTCTGTTAGTTTTTACTATCCTAAAAATATATTCAGGAAGTGACTTATTCTAATTGAAAGTCTTTTTCAAAGTGACTAATGCTTTGAAATTAGAATGCTCACAAATTATTATTTTTTTGTGAAACTGAAAAAAAAATTAGTGAAATTAGTACAAAAGAGATTAAAACTTTAAAAATGCAAATACTTCCCTTGAGATATACTCATGAAAATGTTATTCATGTGGTAATCAGATAAGTATGTAATATGCTTTTTCTTCTCTCATCTGTATATACCATCTTTGTGATTTTTGTATTCCATTCCCAGGTTATTGAGTAGTTGCTCAGATATAGCTGCTTAGTTGGAAGTGGAGGGAGGGGAGTGTTTTTTTATTTTTTTGTCTGTCAGTTGATACTCATTGCTTAGCTTTTTAACAGGTGGAGCTTTGTTCAGGAATGTGTAGTTTGTGAGACATCACACTGTATGAACTATTTGGTATTAGTCATCTTTTGTAAACTGTTTATTAAACTGAGCATAACCAATAAGTTACACAGAATAAATATATAGAATAAATAACTATTTTTAGGTTGCTGTAAGCTCTTCTGAAGTCTTCATTTTACTGAAGTAACATTCTCTTTGCAAATTGATGTATTCAGAGCACAGTTCTGATACTACTGTCATTTAAAGCAGCATAAAAAATAGCAACTCAAATAGAGTACTTACATTACTGTGAAAGGCAAATGTCAAAGGCACTTATGAGCTACTGTCTTCATGATGCGATTCTGCAGCAATGGCTAAATGTGCAAGATGCACAGATCTCATTTGGTGCGGTGGAGTCAGCTGAGATAACTGAATTCCCAAGCTGACTGTCTCCTTGTTACACCAGTCCTTCCAGGGCAAGAGGAAAGAAGGCAACAGCTACAACAGGACTGAGCCATTCCCCTCCTTTATCTCTCTTCTGTAGGACTGAATAGCTGTGATGTTTGCTGTAACCAGGGAATTATGGGTTTGTGTTTTTTATGCTATTTATACAGCTGACGAGTTTCTCACATGTCTGTGCCTGGAGTTAATGTAAGTTAATGTAATATGCTGTCCATGTTCAACACCAGGTCCATGCACCACGAATGTGCCAAAGGTAAACCTGCCCCAGGGCAGATGTAGCTGCTGAACATGGTACAAGTCAGAGTGGTCCTCGAGGGGTGGGTCTGTGTGGCCACCCTGACTCCACAGCTGAACTGCAGTAACCACAGGTGGCCATTGCAGACACCATTTCTGACATTGAGGGTTTCCTGCCTCGCCTCCAGCAGCCTCTCTAGAAAGACAAAGGTCTTGTAAGCCTTGTCTCTGTCTGCCAGGCCCAGGAAGGTGTGTCAGCCGCTGTAAGGTATCTAAAATCACAGAATCACAGAATCATTCAGGTTGGAAAAGACCCTTGGGATCATCGAGTCCAACCATCGGCCCTACTCTACAAAGTTCTCCCCTACACCATATCCCCCAGCATCTCATCTAAACGACCCTTAAACACACCCAGGGATGGTGACTCCACCCCCTCCCTGGGCAGCCTATTCCACTGTCTGACCACTCTTTCTGTGAAAAATTTTTTCCTAATGTCCAGTCTAAACCTTCCCTGTTGTAGTTTAAAGCCATTCCCTCTTGTTCTGTCACCAATCACCTGTGAGAAGAGACCAGCACCAACCTCTCTACAATGTCCTCTTAGGTAGTTGTAGAGAGTGATGAGGTCTCCCCTCAGCCTTCTCCTCCTCACACTAAACAGTCCCAGCTCCTTCAATCGCTCCTCACAGGATTTATTCTCCAGGCCCTTCACCAGCTTCGTTGCCCTCCTCTGCACTGGCTCCAGCACCTCGATATCCCTCTCGTATTGAGGTGCCCAAAACTGGACACAATACTCAACGTGTGGCCTCACCAGTGCAGAGCACAGGGGGACTATCACCTCCCTACTTCTGCTGGTCACACTATTTCTAATACAAGCCAGGATGCCATTGGCCTTCTTGGCCACCTGGGCACACTGCTGGCTCATGTTCAGCTGCTTGTGAATCAGAACCCCCAGATCCTTCTCTTCCAGACAGCTCCAGCCACACCTCCCCAAGCCTGTAGCCATGCAGGGGGTTGTTGTGGCCCAAGTGCAGGACCTGGCACGATAAATGATAGAAGATGCCTCTGTTTAGGAAAATTAATTCCACCCCAAATGTCAGAGCTGAGGAGTAGTTGTAGCTCTGACCTTCCAGTTTTCCTGTAAAGGAATCTGTTTCAGAAGTCAGACTTTGAGCCTTTAGGGTTCTTTTTTGTCTGTTGTAGAGTCTTCCCATTCTGTCACTCTGACAAAAGGCAAAAACTACCGCAGCCATTTCACCAACTCACTTGTTTAGTAGGCACCATAGGAAGAAAAGACTAAGAGGAGGTCTTCAGCTCTCTGATGGAGAGAAGGTGGAGCCAGGCTCTTCAGGGGAGAAAAATGATAGAGCAAGAGGCAATGAGCACAAGTTGGAACATGAAATATTCTGGATACGAAAAAGAATTTCACTGTCAGGAATGTACTGTAAGAGGATGCTCAGAGAAGTTGTGGAATCTCCATCCTTGGAGGTAACTTAAAATCTGGTCAAGGTCCTGAGCTGAGCAATGGGATTTAAGTTCACCCTGCTTTGAGCACAGGGTTGGACCTCTGAAGGTCATTCCAACCTGAATTATTCTGCAATTCTAAATACTGACATGAATAAGAATAGGCCCATGCTCACACTTCCTTTTTTTACCAAATCTGAGCCCCAAGCAGAATGCAATACACCTTCAGGATCTATCAGAACTGGGTGTAGTACTGTTTTGACTATAAATTCCAATCACTGTTTTTAACTAAGTTTCTCAGGTAAATCACTGCATGACTCTTAAGCTTTTAGAGCTCCAAGCTGTCAGTATTATTCAAATAAGAATGCTCTGCTAGAGCTCTCATGGGAAATTAAATAAGTGTAACTGTGACGTGTGTATTGGTCCAGTAAATCTATTGTAATACCTTCAGAGACTCTCAGAGGACAATTATATCATGTAGTATCCTCATGTGTGATGCTTGTACTCAAATTTTTGGGGTGAATCAGTAATACAAGCCTCAAGACTTGCATTTAGTGGACTTCACAGTTTTACTACAGCTGTTACATTTCCATGGCTGTTTGCTATGCTTTTTGCAACGTTTCCATGAAGTTTTAATGAATGTTTTCATTTCATGCAGTTTAGTGCTGTCTTGTTCATGATGCAGTTCAACAAAAACACTTCTGTTTCAGTTACAAATCCCAAAGAACTAATAACAAAAATGTTCCATGTAATTGTTGGGCTGCAACATTTGTCCATATAGTGTTCTTCTACTGTTCCTACCCCAAGTGCTATACATTAACTATAGTATCAAATAATTTTATAAAGGTGGGATTAATTTTCCATTTCCTCAGTGGATGTTGTCAAGGAACACTCCTACTTGTTTTCTTATACCATTGCCTTAACCCTATTTGGGCACCATCTTAATTTTGCCCCATTATTCTTATTCAGAAATATTTTGATCGAGTACTTTTGCTAGCATTTAATTTTAAAGAAAACTGGCACAACCTCTTAAAAGTTCTAATGTTTAACTCATCATTCTGGAGGTAATTACCCAAGTCACGTAAGGTAGTATCAGTGCATAATACTACAGTGTATGGGATGAGTTGGCCACATTAGTTATATGAAGTAATGTCCATCCAGTGACTTCCTCCATGGTACCTAATTTGATATAAACCCAAGAAATTTGATAATGAAAATATTTTTCTATAAAATTAGATTTTAAAATAAAGCACAGCTTGAGAAATGCAAAGGGAAATCTATACAAATACCACTATTATTCAAGTATATGAGTACTGACAACACCTCTTTTTTTCCTTCAAAAGAAACAGCAGTAACTGAGATCCATCAAATGCTTTTGCATGGTTCATTAGCTGTATTGCCTCCACATTTTCACATTTTTTAAACATTTTAAGTGCAGTCACTCATTCAGATTTTGACAAATGGAACTTTGCTTCTCATTTTAAAATGTGTCATTTACCAAGGAAAAACAGAATCCTGAGATTTCTGATCAGACTTTCACAAAGTTTTCACAAGGGTTTTCACAAAGATTTTGGAAATAATTTATTTGTCCTTTGGTTGGACAAATCCTTGAATAATCGCACTTTCTGGGAAAAATGCCATCATTTCAACTGTTCATCATTGCATGGCAACATTTTGATCTCACAGAAAAAGCTTCTTTTCGAGTGGAAGATATTCAAGATAGCAACACCAGCTAGTCTTCAAAGGGCATAAATATACATGTCCTGTTGGTTGGCCAGCTTCATTTAAAACTTTAGCTGTCACCATGCTATATAAAACAAAGTCTGGTTATACTTTTCACATATGAGTTTCAATAACATGGCCAAATCAGGTCATGTTGGAGAAATTACTTCACTATTAAAATTCTTTAAATGGTATGAAAGATTTGAAATAAATATTTTGCCAACACTTGCTGTAGCTGAACTAACTATAATACTAAATCCCATAGAAGTCCTATACAATAAACATGGTAAGTGATGAAAATAAAATGTTATCATCAGATAGCAACAGAAAATCTATTACATCACTGATTTCCTAGAGTAGGCTATGCTTGGATTGGTATTTCAAGTATTTTCCTTTTAAAATTAACTGAACATTTTGAGCAACACTTTTGTGTACCTTATTGCCTGCCTCTTTTATTAGTCTTGTGCGATTGGAATTTTGGGTCTCGTTTCGGAGTTTTGGCTGAACCAGTCTTGGAGTTATATGCAGCTCAGCAGCTCAGGGTTAGCCTCTGTCCAGTCTTTACAGCTGGGATGAGGTTGTTTATTTGAATGGGGGACAGAGAACAAAGAAGCAGATTTGACCACATGTTCATCGTTAAGCTAAGAATGGTGATGTGGTCACCATGCTCAAAAGAAAGGCACTGAAGTTCCCCAAAGTATTTTTCTTCTAGCCCATTCCATTCCTCTTTCCCACCCTCCAAATATCAATTAGGATGCTCCAGTGGTAGAGAATGGAAGTGGTACACTTGCTTCTTCTTGGACCTCTTCCAGCTCTAGGGAGAGAAAAGGAGCTGATCAGCTCCTGTGGTTTGGAAAATGCTGGCTTAAACATTTTAATTATTTGTTTGTTGAACAGGAACCACTGTGCTACAGTTATTGTAATGTTTTGATTTCTTGCTTCTAAACCCCTTCAATACATCTGCATCTTCCCAAACCTCTGCTCTATCCTGAAATGTCTCTCACATGGAGCAGTACAGAGTGCTAAGAAATCTTCTGGAAAACAATTCTGAAATCTTGATGAAATTCACATTCACAGGAATTGAACCTTCCCAGCTGTTTTCCTACTACTACCAATACACTCTTGCAGAACAGCAGAATATATTATTAAAGGCAAAGACTTTACTTCATCTGCTGCTTAGATAGGTAATCCAGTGATGTCCTGTAGAAGTAAGGAAAGGATGGGGAAGAATGTATTGCAATGTGCAGTCGTGGGTCATGAGTATTTCCTGTAACCTGTGAGTTTTGGAATAAGATTGTATCTGCTGTGTGCACATGAGCTAAACTCCCTCATGTTCAATACAATGTTCAGTTGGAAAATGCGTGGGTATAATCGGAATATTACCCTACTTTTCCCAAATATGGGTGTGCTTGATGTCCTTGGCAGAACTGCTATCTCTGTTTTAACCCTTGCATCTCCTTTCTCTCATCTCATGCGGTTCCACAGTCAGAGCTGGCTAAAATAATAAATCATGGAAAAATCTCATTCATGACAAATGATAAGTTTTTGCCAACCCTTACTGCTTTTTCTTTTTTTTTGGTGGTGATTGTTGGAAAAATAGAAATCAGAGCCTAATCTTCATCCCAGAGTATTTAGCAGCTGCACAGTCCACCATCTGATATGTTTTTGATAACTGCATTTGAATCCAGTCTGAATCCGAGACAATATGAGTTGAAAAAAAGTCAATATTAGGAAAGGTTTCAATGTCAATATAAATATTTTTTCATAAAGGTCTGACCAACTCTACTTCTGTGCTTGTTTCCTAAGTTCTTCTACTGCAGACTAAAAGGTCTTTTGGGGGTAGGTATCTTGTCTTGTTTTGCTATCAGCTTACATTTTCCTCAATGAGTGCTTAGTATCTGGTTAGTTTATCTGAAAGTCTAGATAAGAGCTAAGCTGTTTGGAAAATCTGGATCTCATTTTGCAGAAAAGCATCTCAAGAATTTTTATTTTTTCATCCAAAAGAACTTAATGTCAAGCTTTATTCAGATAAATGATCTCCTAATGTTAATGTTTCACTGCCTGGAATGTCTTTGGACAGCTATAATATTTGTAGCAGTTCTTTTAAATCATCACTTCTGTCAATTTGAAAATGCCACGGCATAAAGTTTACAACCTTTTTCTTTTACAGTGCCACCCATTGTAAATGCTGCTGTACTAAGGAGTCAGTCAATATGGCATTATATCATATGGTATCTCTTGTGACAATGGGAGTAGGATAATATCATAGAATGTATCATGTTGGCTTGAAATTTCTACACAGATTGTTGTTGCAATGCAATTTGCATTCAACTTTTACCAAAAATGTTAAACATTCTCTGGTCATTTTTTATATACTGCTTAGTTTAACAGAATTCTCAGAAATACAGTGCTTTGTGCCATCTAGATAAACCAAACCCAAAGCAATAAGGAATTATATTGTGTCAGATGGCTACCAGCTGAGGTGAGTTTGTACCTTTCTGAGGTTTGGAATACATACCAATATTCCAGTAACATTTACTGTAGAACTTTGCAAAATCAGCTCTGATAATTCAAATGAGCATGTGATTTCATAATTGCATTTTCTGATGCTTCAGACTACCTCACGGACTATCTTTGCATCTTTCTATCACCTAAAAGACTCTGTATATTTGATGAAATTGGTTTAATGTGTAACATTATATAATTGCCAGCCTCTATGACTGTACAAGACTCTACTTTCTGTGCAGCCAACCATGGCATACTGACTTTCAAAATGGTTAGTAAATGGAAAGCTGTAACTGAAATTAATGGAAAGTTTGCTGCCTTTCAGTAGGATTAACAGTAATAATAATACAGCATATTGTTTGCATTTTAAACTTGCTGCCTAAAACAGTTCTCTGTATGAGTGATACAGGGTCTGGAAACAGTAAAAAATGCTTTTAAACTGCATGGAAACAGAAGATACGAAGTGCTTGTTCCATTTTCTCTCTACCTCTCAACCCACCTAAATGCACAAGCCCTGTTCCACAGACCCCGTCATTCATGTGAAACTAAAAAGCTCTGTCAACATGGAAATTCTCTGGACTGCCAATTCTCTTAACTAATCCAATTTCTACAGACAAAGCATCTGCTGTTCTTTTAGTAAGTGCTGTATTTGCTGATAGGAAGGGTGGGGGATCAGATCTGGGAACTTCTGTAGGAATCAGTGTTCCATTTGCAAATAACTAGTAAAAGTAAATATAAAATAACAGCTAGTTGTGTTGAAGAAGAGCCTTTGGATCTACTCAGTGAGAATCTGTGTTACAGTTATAACAGGAAACTGTCTAATAAGAACTTGGCCTGAAAACATAATGGAGTTACTGATTCATCTCATGGGATAATCTTCCTTCAGTGGTTTGAGCAGATATCGCTCTACATACTATTTTCAATCTTTTACTCATTCCCATTGAAATGAATAGAGCTTCTGCACCATTGATTTCAAAACCATTTCATGTAGCAGGAAGAATATAAAATAATAGTAAAAAGACACTCTGTAGTAAGAAAAATAGGTTGTTTGTGTGTTACACATGACTCAGCAGAGCCCAGATTTTGTAACTGTTCAAAGTGCTTGTTTGGCAGTTACTCCTGCTCCCAGTAAAGTCTTGGCCTCAGGCATCTTGCCATATGTTTGAGGTGGGAATGGTGCAATGGGAAACCCACAGCTTTCTTCAAGGCTGAAATAGAGCAGGAGTTGCAGCACTGCAATACAGATTAATTATTACCTTAAAATCAGTAATTAAATTTATTGTTATTTAAAATCAGTTTTATATTATGTAATCTAAAATAACCCCAGGACCCTAACTTTGATGCATTAGCCAATGTCAGGAAAGAAAGACTTAAGTGGTCCACTCGAGAGTAAAATGTGTATACTAAAATGTTTTCAGCTTCCTGCTGCGTGGGGCAGAGAAAGGCAGCAAGCTGAGCAGGAGTGGCATCTGCCCATCTGTCTTGTCTTCAACTAAAATGTCTGAATTTCTTCCTCCCACCTGAGTGATGCTCCTCCCAGCCCTTCCCAATCTTTACAGGGTGACTTGGTCCTTCCTCACAGCATGCCATAGGTACTGCATTCCCCCTGCAACACTTTATCATAAGTTATAAACCTTGATTCTGTCAACAGAGGCTGGCAGCCTCTTCACAGCGGGCTTTCTAAAAGGATTTCTTCCAACAACTGACTGGACTGGAAGTAAGAAGAAAACAGATTACTGTCTTGTATTTTCACCTTCTGCTATATACAGATACCACCTGGTTCTGTTCACACTTTCATATCAGGAATTATTTTGTTTGGTCTGATGTGACCTTGTCTTTTATACTGTAGCTGTATCAACCCTGATATGAGTAAACAGGCATCAGGGACAGATTTTTAGAAGTATCTAAGTGCCTTAAGAGGCAGAAAATCACACTAGAATTTTGGCTTCATATTTAGGTGCCTAAATGTCTTTAAAAGTCTGAAGTCTAAAGCTTTGGATTCTGAAATTGTATCAGAATCCAGGCTCTTGTCCAGAAGAAACTCATCTAAAGAGGAACGAGGGAGAGGAGGGATCAGTTGCACAGGTGTTCAGGCCTTACTTCTACAAAAAAGACTGAAAGTTTTAAGGAAGTATATCCTAAAGTTTAAAAATCTAAAAGGAAGGGAAAAAAAACCCTCCAAAATGTATGCTTTTAAAAAATTTCGTACTTTAAATTGTTCTAGCTGTGTTCTGTGGGGTTTTTGGGGCCTACCTAATTTTTGAAACCTTGGCTTTGGCAACATTATGTTCTTAAATACCCAGCCTGAATCACTTACCCTTCTGCTGAAGTATTTACAGACAATGGGAAGATTTTAGCACGAAGTAAGAGCATCATGTCTGAATATCTCCATTTTTGGCAGCTTGTATCTCATTCTATTATTCAAGCATTGGGGAAGGATTTGAATATAGAGTGTTGGGGGGTTTTTTTTAGTTTGTTTAATTATTAGCTTAGAACCAAATATAGCACAAGTCCTGATTTACTTTAACACTAAGGGTCCTATTCATAGAATACAAGCCACAACCATGAGAGAATTGCATAACTTAGGAACATAATAACTGTAATTACTGGAACAGCAAAGGTCACTGGGTCCATCATCATTGTTTCTTAATTCCCCTTTTACTTTTATCCCTTTATGCACATAGTCCTATTTTACCCATTCCTTCTTTAAACATCTTCTCTTGTTACAAGCATGTGTTAATTTGCTGTCCCTGAAATAAGCAGCATACCAACTTTTCCTGAATGTCTCCATTTTTTTTCTAAATGCTATAACTTTTCAGTACTTCCTTCTTCTGCTTCACATTTCTGTTTGAATTTTTAGTCAGTAGGGATCCACTGAGAGTAGTGGTGTTCTTGTCATCAGCTGCCCTTAAAGTGATGTCTATGGAATTCTTCCACTGTGGAAAAGCATTAACTCACCTTGCTCTTCACAATATTAATTTGGCTAATAAGAAATGGTTGTATTTTCACTCAACTCTTGCCTGTTCAAGGCTACATAGCTGTTACCTCTCTACTTTAAAGCTAGTTTATTGTGGGGTCATGGGTCTTTCACTGCATCCTGGAGGTTGGCTGCTGCTTTCAATTAAGAAAAAAACCTCATCTCTACTATAGTACCCTATTATAATTCGAAGCACTGTCTGCAAAGCTTCTAATACAGTAAGGCAGGTTATCCATGAGACAGGTTAGACATGCTCTCACAAATGACCATTACCAAGGCAGCTTAGTTTCCTCTCCCGTACAAGATCAGATTTTGAAATATTTGTCTTCATAGCTCAAAAGGAATGCTACCAAATCAATGCAAAACTATCTAGGGAGCTATTTGATTTGCATCCTCGCTTATCTCAGTGCTGCACTATATTCAGTGGAGTTTCTAAACTTGCTTGTGTGATTGTTCCCTTTCATCAGATAGGACATTGAGACTGAGGACATTAAATAACTTCTACTGAACCATTTTATGATATGAATCTGTATCAGGGATCTGCATCTGTGCCATGAATCAAGCATAAGTCTTCTAAATACCATATCAGCAACCTCGGTATAAGTCATACCTCTCAGAAAAAGTCAAGTTTCTTGGCATTCAGGATTCCTCAGAATTTGAAGGGGACTAGTTTTGGGAGATGTTTGTCTACTTCTATTTTAAAATTCATGTCTTCCCAACACATTTTATCATAGCATGTCGTAGAAACAATACGACTCACTGGCTAAGTAAGATTGTCAAAACAGGGATTTCTCTCAAACCAGGAACCTGTTAGCAGTAAGCAGACTTACAAGAACAGGGCTAAAAGAAAGCAGGTCACATTATTTTTACTTATGCTCCAACCTGAATTATAACTTCTGTAACAATACTATGTCATCTTTCTTAAGAGTTCTGTTTATCTGGTAACCTCACCAAGCAGTTCCTTTTTTTTTTTTTTTTTTTTTTACCAGTACTGTGAATGTAAACTTTGCATTTGACTTGGAGGACTTCTTGAGACGTTATCATACTTGTATTTCCAAAGAGCTTTGTGACTGGTGCAAGTTTTCATTCCTCCTGTGGGATTTTTTAGGAAGGATGCACATATTTTCAACATGCTCTAGTGTGTCAGCCCTGCCCGTTTCATTATCATGTCAGGATCCTACACTCAATGAAATAGGTTGGGCACTGGTCGTGACAGACCTGCCTTACATTCATGTTTTGCTCCCTGCTGAGAAAGCTGAATTAGCCAGCTGGAAAAGCGTGCCCATGGGGCCACCGTTGCCCTCTGCAGTGAAGATGTAGCTCCTGCTTATCCAACACTGGTGAGACAGCTAACTGTCTCAGACAGTATTCAGTTAATATTAGGGTGAACTCCCCAGTGTTCTGCTCAGGAAAAATCAGGGGGCTGATAGGGGGTTTAAAGAAGCAGAAACATGGAAATACTGGAAGTAAAGACAGTCTTTTACTGGGCTTACAATTTAACAGGAATCATGGATTCTGAAACTGCAGTCTCTATCGAGTTTAAAAGTGCTTGTTTTAACCTATAAAACCCTTCAGGCTTAATAAATTAAAACTAACATTTTTCCCTCATTGTCATCCCTTACCTGAGAACAGATGCTGAGGGTAAAGCCACCTTGTGAATAAAGGTCCATTAATATTTCATATCTAAATGAATAATAAAAAATTAGAATATTTGTGGACATGAGAGATTAGTCAAAAGTAATTTAAAATACATATGTATATTTTAATGAAAATTAGTACTAGCTATCATGACCTGTTTGTCAGAGTCTAGATGGACTGCTTTCTTGATGGTCTCCAAAGTGAAATTAGAAGTGTGGAATGGATTAAACAGACACTGGTCAGTGAAACTCTGTGGGCCGTTGAGGAAAAAGGAAATTAAATAGAACATATACTTAAGGTACTGTTCTCAGTGGAAGTAAAACTTGGTGTTTTGACAGAAAAGAAAGATTTTTGAATGGTGCATGTTACAGATTAAGCTTGTTAATAATTAAATTCTCAGCAGTTGGTGCCTGCACATTCTGTGACTCCTTTTACCTGAAGTACTTCACTTTCCAAGTGATAATATATTTGGCACCTAATACTTGATAATAAAATAACTGTTTTGTAATTGAACTCACAAGAAATCAATCTTTATTGCAAATTCTAGGAGTAAGGGGGTTTTCAAATTGCATTGTCGCAACATTTCCTTCAAAATATAGCCTAAAATCTGTGTATATATTAGCCGTATTTTTGCACAATGACTATGATCTAAGAGTTTAGTTTAACCCATTCCTTGAATATCCAATTTAGGCTCTCCGGCTTTTACTAAGTTCAAAACTGTGGAACTCTTTCAGGGAGATATGCAGCATCTGTATAAGCAGGAGCTTGTATTGGTGCAGTGTAAAATGACTCTTCTGACCCAGTGGAGTGTGTTAAGTAGGAAAAGTCAGATTCGAGTAATTACAAGAGCCAAAAAAGAAAAAATATAAAGAAGTCAAAAAAACCACCCTGCTGTAAAGGAGATGTTTGATTTCTGTCACGAATGAATTAATTCCCTTTGAAAGGTACTCCATTGCTAATTAATTCACATGTACCTAATGTGTGATTTCAATTTAAAAGGCTAATCCCCTTGTGTGAGTTCAAAGTGTTTTTTTCAAAACCAGAACATTTTAAATGCCTATGAAAATGCAAAGAAAATTGAAAGGGGTTAAAACTTAATCGAATATATTATTTCCCCAAAAGTATATCTAGAAAGGATTTGGGTGAATGGGTGTGTATACACATATATATGTAAGTACATTTTTATGTATATGACAATAACAGAGTGAGCTG
Source organism: Strix uralensis (assembly GCF_047716275.1). Taxonomy (NCBI): domain Eukaryota; kingdom Metazoa; phylum Chordata; class Aves; order Strigiformes; family Strigidae; genus Strix; species Strix uralensis. Next base: position 14,794,348 of record NC_133987.1, on the reverse strand, counting down.
ATCTACAATAAGCAAGATTTCTTAGTATATAGCTTTACAAAAGCTTCAAATAGATTTTTTAACAAAACCTTAAATTACAAAAAAAGCATACCAAAATGTTATACATAGAATTCCTGTGATGCTCCAGTGTGGTCAGGGAATTTTCTATAAAGATATTTGAATGGACTTTCCCCAGAACACTGCCTCTGAGAAATGGACTTGAAGTGCGAGAAACATGCTAGGACAGATAGACTAGCACTTAGCTACGAGAACTAAATGCAGCAAAACAGTTTTATCCATGTGTGAAGCAATTTCATTCTAGATGTTGATCTTTTGACAATAAGTATGGTTTTTTCACTTTTTTTTTAAATTTTGAAGACTCCAAAGAACAGAATGAACTAGAAAAGTCAATTTCAATAAACATATAGGCATTTTTAAACTGAACTTTTAATTTTTTATAACTAGTGACACAAAACCTGTATTGGTTAATCTGGAAATGTGTAAAAAAATCAGACAACAGTAGCCACCCAGCTATTTTCAGAAAGCTGTTTTAAAGTGTATGAATGTTGAAACGTATCTTGGTAGACAGACCTGCAGTTAGTTCTCAGCTTTGCTATTGCCTGTTTATTACCCTTTAATCATCTTCATAACCCTTTGCTGGACCCACTCCAGCATGTCTGTGTTTGTTGCACTGGGGGGGCAGAACTGGACACGGCACTTCAGATGTGGCCTCACCAATGCCAAGTGGAGGAAAATAATCACCTCCCTTGACCTGCTGGCCACACTCTTCCTAATGCAGGGAAATGCAATTTAAAATTAAACTTTACATTTAAAATCGGAAGATGAGTTGAAACAGTTGTGATGATTTGCCAAGTTCCAATTTAAAAAGTTGAGAATTTCTGACCGACTCGGTTCTATCCCTCCCTGTCAGACATGCTGTCTATCTATGAAGCCTGAAGTCTTGAAGGTTTACTTAATGTCTGTTAAGCATTTTTTATCCTTGCATGAATACTCCCTATACAACTAAAAAAACAAAAAACAAAAACCAAAAAAAACCCCACACCTCTCAATGTGAGCAACAACCTGAATTTTGCTGGTTAGCAGCTGCATCTGAGCTCCATTTATGCAGGGAGCCTCTTACATTGCTGTTCTCACAAAGTGTAGAAAGAGGATACAATAATAGGTCAGGACAGAGAGAATATCAGAAAATCCCAAATAGATTTTTCATGTAGCTTATTGAAATCAAATATATCCTGGGGCAATGAGAAAGAAAGGAGTTTTCAGTCCGAAATAGAACTTTTAAGATTTTTTTCATCCCTTTTCATAAAGCATCTGAAAGTCTGAGGAAAAGTAGGGGAAAGGAGGTTGAAGTAGGAAAATACCTTGAGGGATTAATGTTCATGTCTCAAATAACACTTTCATATTTTGCAGCTTTCAAGCTTTCTGGTTTGTTTTCTTTTTTTGTTCTGGGAATAACAGATTTGTTTCCCATAATGCAGTGTGTTTGGTGCGTTATGTGTACACTGTTCTAGCTGTGGTCTGACGAATGCTGACTAAAGGAGAAAAATCATTCCTCTTGATCCACTGGTGACACTCCCATTAATTCAGGCTGGGGGTACTGTGCGCCTTCACCACTGCAAGGGCACATGCTGGCTCATGCTCAGCCTCCTGTCCACCAGCGCTCCTGGATCCTTTCCAGCAGAGCTTCATAGGATGCTTGTCTGAAGGTGCAAGACTTTACATGTATCCTTGTTGCATTTTGTGAAGTTCTTTTTGGTCCAGTCCTCCAGCCCAATCCTAAGTCTGTCTGAATGGCAGCCCTGCCCTTGAGCATCCTGACTTTACCTTGTGTTAGTCAGAACTCCTCAAAGAGTTTCCCTAAGCTACAGGGAAAACTTACAAGAAATGTCTGGTAAGGGCCTCATTAATATTATTTGGTTTCCTGTCTAGCAGCAAAGGGTTCAGCTGCAGCCGTGCCATTTTAAACAGTCTTTAACTTTGTTTTAGCTGATGAGGTGTTCCGTTTTCTTTGTGATCTGTACTTAAATGTCACATGCATTTCTTGTTTCTCTTATCCTCTCTTCTTCAATCTAGTAGCATATTTTTCATGGATATTTTGGTATTCAGTTCTGTGCTGTTTATCATGTCTTATGTTCAACTTTGGTCATTTATGAATCTTAATAGTAGATAAAAATCACAGCCTATACCCAGAGGTGTTCATGTGCCATTTTCTATTTTCTACATAGAAACCTTAATTAACACATGCAGATCAAGACTCTAGACACAAATGCCTATTTTCACAAAGAAAATTGATGCATGTTTGGTTCTATGAGTGACTAAATACAGGGCAAAGACTGAAGATGCATAATTTTGGACAATTAAGTTCAAAAATATCATGAGGTTTATTTTTAACAGCTTCTGATTATTTTTTTTAACTAATTGCTCTTGCTCTGATTCATATCTCTGCAGAGCTGTATGTATATTTGTATCTCAGCTCAGACTTCACAAACTGAGCAGTCAGCAGTCAGCAATTAGTCAAAGTCTGAGAAGCTTTGCTCATATTAGTATTTCTGTTACAACCATCACTTTGGGCTGCACACAAGGCTATGACTAAATGTCTTTCTTGGAAATGCTTCTTAGAAGTGTAAGGCTGAAAATATTCTTCTGGTTCATAATAACCTTGGTTGTCTTAGTGAAAAGGCAAGAATAATTTAGTAATAGCATAAATATCAAGCTGGTTTAGGCATAATAAGGATGCAGTGACTGTGACCAACAAGTATAGGATGGCTTACCTTATAAATGTTTATAATACCATCTCCGCTTCGATAATTATCACTCAATAAGACATTTTTGCTTCAGAAAAGGCTACAGGCAAAGATGTTAAAAGATTATTAAGGTTGCAAAACTAAGCATGCAGAAATTAAGAAGTGCCTTTTATCCAGTTAGTACGAATACATTATAAGATAATCTTTAATCACACAATCACATGTTGTATTTTCTTTGTTTCCTAGTGCTGCCAATTCATTCAGCTTTTCAGGTGAAGGCAGGGTAAAATATATCTACTAATTAAATAGCAGAGAATCTGGGAGTGGAGGAAGGAAACTTAACCCATTCAGTGCTGCACTGTCCCAATAAGCCTGAGTTTGGCCCATCTGTCTGCTGGGAGGAAAGCAAATCCTCTTTTTTTCTTGCTCCTGAAGGATCTCATTAAGTAGGGTCTTGTGTTATACATAATACTTGAGAAATGTAGCAGACTGTTAAAGACTAGAAAGTGAAATCACTGTGGAAAAGTCTGAGTGTGCCTTCAGGGAGGGTGAGTCCTGTGGAATGACTCTTGCTTTAACTGCTGGGAAGGGAGAGCTCGGCCACCACCCCTGCATGGGTGGCACAGCCGGTTTGTGGTGGAGGGGTTTTACACCAATTGTACACATAATAGTGCTGATGTCTGGGAAACTTTTGCTGAGTAATGCAAGTGGGGCTGGTATATTTCACATATGCTAGTGTTCCTCCTAAAAGACAAAAATCTCTGTTTAAGATACTGGACCTTCCTAAGGAGACAAGCAGTCTGTTTTGGCTATGTCTCTTTCTTAGAAATGGATGAATATATTTCCTCAGTGGAATTTTCACATTGAACAAGAGTCAGTATGACTCTAACATGAATTAGAGAACTGGCTTGATTTAGATCAGATTTATATATCAGCCTAAATAGTTAAAATTCAAAAAAGTAATAAGCAATTGAAGCCAAAGTCAAATGGGGAAGAATTAGAGGCATGGGAACCATTCAGTGCACAAGAAGTATTTTAAGTTTCCCTTTTCTCCCTTAAGGTCTGTTTTTTCTGTCCTGTCTTGAGGAAATGGCGTATTTTAGGTAGGACAATTGTGTAAAATACTCTTATGAACTTTTGGGGGTTGTAGACAAGTAACACTCACTTCCCTCACTACATTCAGGCAGTCGCCTTTGAGATGAAAGGTGACCTTAAGCTTATCTAGTGCTGTAAGAGGTGGAAAACACGTGCCCTAGGATACCAAGTCACCACTTCCTCATAAAAGTACATGGGATCTCAAATGCTCCTGTCTAAGATGTGGTAAAGATAAATGGTGGATTAATGCCTACAAATGTGTCAGTGATTTGATTAGAGTTTAAACTTTTTATTATAATCAGTAAAATCTTTTTGTGACAGTTTCTGATATAAAGCAATATTACTGAGAATACATAATCATTGCTCGTATATGATAAACTTTAAAATTTTTGTTTATGATAAATGGTGTTATTTTTCTTTTCTCACATCTGACAATATAATACAATAATGCTGAGCATGACTCATACATTGCAATGATTCAGAAAGCTTAGAAAGTCAAAAAGTAGATACAGATGACTTGAAAATTGGAGCGACTGAGCAGTCAGAACTATATAATTTGGCTGTATAAAAAATAAAGCAATTTCAGTGAAACTGTTATGTATTGTGTACATTTACACAAAAGTACATATAGGTTGACCAAAAACAATATACCAGGGCCTGATATTGCATTTATTAAAGTCAATGACATAACTGCTAGTAACTTAAATCCAAGTAGGACTTGACTCTAACTTCTTATAATGTTCCAAATGTTGAATAATATAAACAGCTATACCTGATGTTTCTTAAGAGTCAAGACATCTGCAAGCAAGAACTTGTAAAAATCAACAGGATTAAAAGAGCAAATGGGCTAATTTTTCCACAGACTGGTTAATTGGGTGACATCAGAAATGACTACTTTTCAGGCAGTCAACTGATAACCAGTCCAACTGTGCATCTTCACCTTCTTCATAACAGATCCTGTTAAACACTTTCACATTTCGGCTTTGGAAGATGCAATCAAGTTTGGAGAGTAGATGCTCCCAAACACAGGGGACCACTTAAGAAGTAATAAAATAACAAGGCATGGCCGTATTAAAGGGGGCTAGCCAAGGAGAGAAATATAAAGGCCGCTGAGGCTGAGGGTGGGAATGACAGGAGGAGGAGGAAGCAATAAAAAAGAACTAAATGGGGAGAGGCAGACTGAAATTAGATGGCAATTACTGAAAACATATCATCCATATCCTTCAAATGGTGTTCTCTGTGATCCAAGTGCCTGGAAATACCTAATACCATTTGTTGCCACTGGGCAAATTCAAATACTGAGCATTTCCATTTCTGACTCCTCCAAAAAAGTTTGGAACAGTGCGGGTGAGATCTTCAGCGAGTGTAAGTCATCTTTGCTCCATCAGCATATAATGTATGAAGTCACCAGAGCTGAAACAATTTACGATAACTGAAATTCTGGGTCTATAACACTTAATTTATATAATATAAGTAAGTCATAATCAAATCCCTTGTTCATTTGGTAGTCTAGCTTACTATTTTCTACAGAAATATCCATGAAACTGTACTTTCCAAAGTTACATATGTATTCTTTATATATGTAAAAATGTTGAAACGTTAAAAAATCCTCTGGTGTTACCAAAATTATTTTTTTACTTTCCAATATCTTTATCTTATCTTTAGTTAGCTTTATAAGACTCTGTGTCTAAGTGTGGGTGGTGGTAAAGGCTTATGTGGTAGGCAATTGCCTAAAAGCACAGGTTGTGTGTTGCACAACCTAGCAGCTTGATGTTTTAATGAGTTTTGGTTTTCATCTCTAACTAGCAAGGGTGAAGGTTTGCCTATGACGAGAGGACCCTCTGACAACTTAGTTTCCAGCTTCAGATTTTTAGGCCTTTGTATGTGAACTTTTCAAGATTTGGTTCTGTCATGAACTCAGACCTACATAGGCTAATCTGAGCTATCAGTAACTTTGGTTTGAAAATATTGGGGTCTTTCTTTATTGTGTGAGCATTTAGTGCCTTCTGCTTTTGTCTGGACTAAAATACCATAAAAATACACCATTTGTTTTATTGTTGCCTTTCAGCTCTGCCAATTCTATTCTTAGCTGCTGCCTGAGGTATTATAACAGACAGCAGACAAAACAAGTGTTAGGTAGATGTTGGCTACCCCTAAAAGATATTCTTATATGGGCAAGAAATTTATCTGAAGGATTAGCAATTTACCAGGGGCATTTTCCCTATTTCAGTGCTAGAACAAGTGATTCTTCATGTCTGTGTTGTTGTTCTTCTCCTTTTAGAACTGATGTTTGATACTTTTTTCTTTATTTATCAAGGGATCCTACCTGGCCAAACCTTAAAATGTTCCAATATGTATCACATAATTTTTATGCCATGTTCTTGTCTCACCAGTCAGCCCTGATGTTCTTAATACAACAGCTCCCAACCTCTCCTGTACCAGTAACATCAGCTTGATAACTCATCTGTTACGTTTTCAAACACAGATCTTCATGCTTAGCATGAGCTTCCTATCAGCATTCACAGAGCTAATTGTTATCTGCCTTCATATCCCTTCCTAAAGCCTTTTTTCCTGTCTGGTGACAGAAAATTTTGAGTGATTATGCAGCTGGTATGCTTTGACCTCTCCTTTTCTTTTCACCAAATATTGTCTCACTGTTATACTGGACTTCCCATTTGTTTCCTGAATCCATCTGTTGCCTCTTTCTCATGCCTAGATGGTATTCTCTGTGACAGCTCCCACTCATGATTATGTAGGTGCTACAGCAATACAATGTATAGATCAACAATAACAGCATTCTTATCTCTCTTTTTTTGACAGAAGCAGTTTCATCGGAAAACGTGTCTCATTTAGTTACCTGGTCTTACTTAAGACAGAAAGAATTATAAGCTATAAAATCAGCGGCCCAAAGTGCTTTGATCGAGCAGACAGAAACACCAGGTTGGGAAAATTTCCCAGTTCAGAATAACAGTATTCACCAGCTACTCATGTATTCATAGCTACCAATGAGTTATAGACAGGAACTGTCAATGTAAATTGTGTTCTGTTTTAAAGGTTTCTTGTAGGAAGATTGTTCTGCCTCTTCCCCCATAGTACATTATTATGACTGAATAAACGAGAAAAGAAAGGACTTTTGTGGTATCTGCCCTGTGCAAGGGATGTACTGTTTACTGCAAGGTGATTTATTAGGGCTTGAGCTTGAAACTGTTCAACGTTTAGCTTAGCCTCTGTCAGACACGGTGATGTCCCTCACGTACTAAGAGCTTACAATATGTTTGCTAACCATGTGTATGCAGATGGTACATCTTTGTGCACAGACTTCATCCCAGTAGCTGTCCCCATGTTTACTCTTTGAGAAGTTTACTCCTATTATCTTTGTATCTGTACCCTGGCAGTGGACTGTTTACATCTCAGATGCTATCAGCACTCCTTCACTAAGTCCATTAGTTGAAAGCTAAAGTGTAAGGGGCCTTTAAGCTTACTGGTGTTTATTTACAAAAGAGAGAAAAGATGTGCTTAATGAAATGCAAAAAATAATGCATCTCCGAGTGCATCTCCTGCCAAAGAGGGAGTTAACAAAAGTGAAATCAGTTCAGGCTTTCAGATTTATCAGAGCATGACCATACACACAGTTCATAGCTCAAAGTGTTTGTATCAGATGCAGATGCTGCCCTGATGTAAACAAATGCAGGTAAGGAAACTACACAGGACACTACAAAGCCACAGCTCTGTCCCATGGGCAGGAGCACATACCAAATTGGCTGATAAGAACACAAAGTATTATCCTTATCTGATAGCTAGGTACATCTCTGAAAGGAAGTGTGTCCAGTCTGTGTATTCCTAACAGGGTAGTTTTTAGCCCTTAGGTAACTTCAGAGGCTCTGTCATGAGATATCTGAAGTCTTTGTTAACAGGATACCCTAATTTTCTTCTTTTGCTATGCAAAACCTGCTGTATTTTCGAATTGACAAAAACACTTAATGAAGTTCAGTACTTTGTGCTAAACACTCTAATTTCTTTTTTGCATATTCAGCCACTTCAAAGATCTTTTCTAAACTTCAAAGACTACCTTTTGAAGTCTCTTAAATTATGAGCCAGCTAAAAGGATTTACATCCTTCATTCAACGAGCATTTAAGTAAATACTTCCTCTGCAATACATTTTTTGTATTTCACAAGTGTCCCACACCAAGAATGAAAGATGTCCCTGCCCACAGCAGGGGGACTGCAACTAGATGACACTTAAAAGACCATTCTATGATTCTCTGATTCTATGATAAGAAGCTTGCTGTACTGAAAACTCCTCTACTGGTCCTTGACAGAAACATATGTTTCAGTAAAATAGCTTTTAAAATATGACTATTATATATTTACTAAAATACTACATAAAATAGAAATCTGAAAGAAAGAGGGACTCAGGCCCCTTCTGACACTGAGAATATTATTTTCTTAATTCCAGTGAAATTTATGATAGTGCAAACAGATGTTTTGGGTGAATTACTGTTGCCAGCAAAGCCCATCAATGTTTTGCCAACCTGATGGTAATAATAACTTGACTTTTCTGTCAGCATTCTTTCAAAGGTAGGCTGTAATCCACAGGCCACAAGGACACAATGCATATGCCTGTTTTCCTTCCACTATGCCCCTCCACCAGCCACAGGAAGAAAGAAGCAATAATTTCTCAGCAGAAACAATCTTCCTCCTTTTGACCATATGGATTGGCTATTCTCAATTGGCAGAATAGGACAAAAGGTATCCAGAAGGACTCCTATGTCTGAAACTGTACTTCCAAGTTAATTAATCTCAGAATCACAATTATAGCTCAGGAAGAGTCCCAAGGCAGGTGTTCTCAAGCATTTCAAGACAGTTTGTTTTCACTAGTTTATTTCTAGTCTTTGCACTGTGTGAAATCATGAAAAGGTTAAATGTTGGTCTGGCATGTGATAGTTCACATTCTCTGGAAATGTACTGTTCTCTAGATAAATCTCAGTAGTCTCTGAATTTCATATATCTTTCTGGTGTCCTGATTAGACACTCAGTTGAAATTTTTTTGTTTAAAAGATGTTTGAGTCAAAAAATGAATTTTTAAATCAAAATCAAAAGATCTCCAAAACTAAGTTAGCTTTGACAAGAAAACAAAATAGGAAATGGAAAAAGTCCAGCAAATTATAAAGAATATAATTTGAAAAGACTTCATGATTTCATTTCATAATTTCATGTTCTATATTAATTGTTCAGTGCTCCGTCTTCTCTATTTAAAGACATGTCAATAGAAGCAGTGTATTAATGTGCCCAGCTATTGGCATGCAATCATACAATAGGACAGTTAAATATCAGCTTATGGTTTTTAAACCATTAAGCTCAGCAGATACTTAGTACTGACTGATAAGATATCTTAGGCTTTTTTTCGAACTTGTCTTCAGCATTGTTTCATCATCTAAAGTGATAAGAGGAAGACACCTATTGTCTCTGTCTCATTAAGAATTCATTGGTTTTGTCTTGCTGTTTTGTCTTGCTATTCCCATTGTACTTTGGCTAGACTCTGGAAGAGACCATAAATTTACCCCTTCTGATTATTATTTAAGTTAATAAATATCTGAGACTTCATCTTCCTCTGCTTTCTTTTCTGCTGGGAATAGATTTAGCAATAAGAGTAGAAGACATCTTTGACTTCCAAATCATAACTTTGCAGTCACAAGAGGCTTCTGTTACTGGGAGGCCAGAAATAGTGCCTTTCTAAAGTACTGCCCCAGCCACGCTCTGTCAAAATGCAAATTCCGAAGCTGCCTTCGTAGCTCAGAAGTATCATTTTAGGCATCCTAAATAAAAATAATACAACTTTCAAAGAGACTGAGTGCAGTGCCCATTTTTTTTCCCTGGGATTCGTAAAACGTAATTAAGATACTTACATAGTAGGATCCTTGAATGTGAACACATTTTATTTATCTAGGTTAGACTGGTTTGGCCTATTGTTTATTTCATACCCAAGGCTGATCTACTTTTTATACGTATTACAAGGAAATAGGTTTCTTCCAGTCCCCTTTAAACATGTTGTTTCATAAATATTATCAGTGTTCAATCTCCGCTGTAAGTAATGACTCTCATTTTGAGGTAGACCATAGCTTAATTGGTAAAATTGCTTAATTGTCTTACTTACACACTGTGTTCTCTGCTGAGTTATTTAGAGCGCTTTCTATACAAAATGCATTATTCAAAACTCAATCTGTGCTCTTGACTTGCAAACTTCACATTCATTACAGAAGCTTGTCTGTTCTTTGTTTTACTTTTTTTCCCTTCCATATTCCAGCACCTACATCTCTTAATATTTATATTCTTTAAAAAAACATCGTTCTGTTAAGAATTTCTTCACCCTTACAAAAAGCTAATCTAAAGCACATATCAGGGGGAAGCGCAGAGACAGCATGAATACACTTAAAGATGAGAAAACTCCCTCTGCTGTCCTTTCCAAGTCATTGAACAATAATGGCATCAACAACAGTTTTGCTCATCTTTCTGCCTTTCTGGTGGTTTTTAGCCATTGAAAACATCCTCTTTAAGTAAAAGAGCAGAAGCAAAGGCTCATATGCTGTGTGGAATCTTTCTTTACCTGGCATGTTGCTAGGAAACTACTATGTTACAATAAAACAAAGTTATAAAAATCCCATTGGAAGGAATGAAAAGGCAGGTGGTATCATTCCCTAGGAGTGTGCCAATATATTGCATCAAGCTGTTCTTGACATCTGTGATTGCTGTGTGCTCATTACAGGAACGGGCAATACTGCTGTAAGCCGCAAATGGGAAGAATGAAGATTCCTGGACTTTCTGCCATACCTGTTCTCACTCAAAAGCATAGATGAGATACTATTATAAGGTAATAATAATTATAAGAGAAATTCATTAATTATGTAAGACCTTAATTAATCAGGAAGCAACATGAAGTTCTATCAGCAGATGCTAAGAAACATGTGAAATCCCTTTGACTGTTTAATTTCCTACATTAATGCCTTGTTCAGGCAGTGTCTGCATTGCACCACTCTTCTCTTCTCCTGTTGCATAACAGTCCACAGCCATCCCACTGTGATCTGCTCTGGCTGTTTGAGATTTCTCTTTGTCACTTCACCTCACTGACAACCCTGTTCCTTGCTCCCTGGCGGTACGATTACCACTCTTGGGAAGTGCTGGTGCTTGGGATGGTTCTTAGCTACATGTTGCCTTTTACATAGTGCTCTGTAGCTGCATTACAGTTTCATGAGTTTCTCTTTTCCAGTCTTTCTTTAGCAAGAAATGGTAACAGAACTGTCTTTAATCTTTGGTGTATATAGTAGGTAGCCCCTCTTTAGAGGCCTGAATTTTAGCACTCCCCAAATGCTAGCTTGCTCCAGTGACCAGGGATCTAGGATTCTTTTGAAATATTTTATCTAAAAAATATCTTTTCTAAAGTCCAGGTTAGAAACTTGGAAGAGAAGTTTTCCATGTTATAACAAATGGAGAAAAAGGAAGAACAGTCATTGAATTAGTTCACAGCTAAGGCAAAGTTTAGCTTTTGTCTGAGCTTCAGGAGAGACTTCCATTACTGATACATTCCCAGCTGATCTCAACTATGTTTCTCTCCACCAGAACTTTAAAGCTGTCATTTATATTTTTACAGGTACTTAAGATGTTATGTGGTTAAACTGTGCACAATAATTCACCTTCAGTTGCAGTCATTTTCTCTCCCATAACAAGACTTTCATAAATCATTCCTAACAAAGTAAATAAATCTCTCAGTTCTCACCATGCACCATTATTAAATTGCAATACTTCCCTAAAAATAAAGATGAATGCATTTAGTAACTGTAAATAACTAGAACTGCCATCCTTTAAAATATTATCTCCTAGTATAGAATTTGAACTAGAGAAATGCGTTTACTTTTAAGAATTTGAACATTAATCATCTGGCAGAAGTGGCATACTATATACATATAAGTTGGCGGTGGAGTGGAGCTGTATTTGACACCTCTAGGGAACATTAACAATAGCCTACAAAAGTAAGAGAGAAATACGAGGAAGTTTCACACTGAAATATGAAAGCACTCATGATATATACCACAGTACTGTCAGCCATTCTGTGCCCTTAAGAAACTTTAGTAACAGAAGTGTTTAATCATTTGCATTAGATTGGCAGTTAATTTTTGTACTGTAAACACTTTCACAATTTCATTTTCATGTGCTTAATGCCAGTAGAATCAATAAGCCTCCTCAGTTAGCCTTGAGTGGGATCAGGTCCTTTTGGTGTCTCGTTTGTATGACAGATACAACTTCTTCATTCTTGTTCATGTTCTTGTCTATGTGCAATGAAACGGTCATCCTAAGAAGAAGATGTTGGATTCGATTTTTAAAAATGCTTATGGTATTTCAGCTGTGGGTTTTTCTGGGAGTAAAGGGTTTAGCATTTCTAGGTTTTTCCTCCTTTTTTTGTTTGTTGTTATTCTTTTCATTAAGACACTAAATTTTTAAGATTAACTTTTAAGAATATCTGCTTCTACATCAAAATCTGGATCTAGGACAGAAAATCTGTAGCATTTGGTTTTCATTTTATGAAGCATGAAACACTGCGTGGTGGATGATCATAGTTAAAAAATCATGTTACTTTAAAATTTTTAAAATCCTCTGATTTGAAGATTAATCCTACTGACCCTGGTTTTAGGATAAAAAACATTAATTTTTTATGGCTTCTTCAAATTGATTATTTTCATAAATTTAAAAAATTATGTTATGGTAGAAAAGATTTCATCTGAAATGAACTAGGAAACCCCAAGACAAGAGTATAGTTCTCTGTTCCCATCCTTAGCATGTAAGAAAGTGGATGTAGAAAATTACCAGATCAGAGTAACAGTATTATTTCACACATTCTGAGAGGTAAATGACTGCCAAAAGTGATGGCACCAGTGAATCAGCCTCACTGTATTTAACAGCTACTTTAGTAGACTGAACAGTGTTTACAATTGTATGTCCATGAAGAACTGTGGTTCTCAAGTGAGTGACATGATCTTAAAATGTAGCCCGCCAGCCATATGAGGAATGTGCTTCTTTTAATCAAGTGGTATTTTTACACAGTTGTACTTAAAATTTGGTCCAGAAATCAGTGACAAGTATCTGTATCTTACCAGCAGTGTACTACTAAAACCTGCATTCAGGGCACCTTCAGCAAGTAGCATCCGAAATATCAGCAACAAGTTTTACGTGCCAGGCTTTTTGATGTGCAATGAAAGCCTCACCTTTACTGACATATAAGCCCTCAATTGTGCAAACACTTGCAGACAAAAGTAACTACATGCACATGAATAACATTTCTCATCTCAGGGGAACTGTTTGCATACATACGTGTACACAGTGGCAGAACTGGGCAAAACTTTTTGGTTGCTTTGTGTGATATCTTTTTTCCACATAGTTGCCTAAAAGAGCATTTCCCTATACAGTAAAACACATAGCATATGATGTCCTTTGAATGTGTTAGGTAATCAAACATGAAACTAACCACACAACTTAAAAATACAACTGGCTTAAAAATACAACTGGCTTTAATTAAAACTGATGTTTCTTTATTTTCTTTTTCCCAGTTTAATTATAAGGATTATATGCTGTGTGTCTGAATTGCAACTGCAAGAGAAAATTCTTCATAATTTGACTTAACACTTCTTTAAGGATTAATACAGCCAAGCTAAACTCAGAGTCTATGCACTGACTGGCATAAATAATCATTTTTCTTCTACCAAAAAAAAAAAAAATCTTTGCTGATTCTATTTCAGTTTTTTTAACATTTACAATGTATCAAATAGAGTTAAAGGGCTTGCTGCAATAAGAATCAATGGTGCCTAAGAAGTATGTTACATATAGTGATCCAGCTATAAATTAAGTTCCAGATCTCTACAAATATTGTAGTTACACCTCTGTGAAGTTGACAATGCAAGCAGCTGTTTTGTTACAACCCAATTGGATAGAAAAATCTTTCCACTGAAAATTTTCAACATAAAATTGCTATTGTATGTATTTTTGTTTGTGTGATGCAGCTGTATAAGGCACATATTGTTATCATCTACTATGCAGATAACACTATGGAAAGACCTGGAAATGTGACAAGAAAAGCTTTTCTTTTACTTGGTTAAGCTTGCCAAAAATTGGCATGTTGTGAGTTTTCTTTCTTTTTCTGATGAAAAGAAAATTCATGTCACTGCAGTTGTGGTGAGTGACAGAAATAGCCTAAGGTAAATAAATACACAGACCAATTTTACTCTTTCTCCTGAGTTTTCACAAAATAGCAATAGCATGGCTCCCTTGCAGTTAACACAAAACCACTACAACAACTCCATTACTCAATAATTTAATAGCTTCTATAGCAGGTGATGTAGTCTTGTGCCTTTTCCTGATCTCAGATTTTACAGGTTTAATAATTTCCACTCAATAACCAAAAGAGACCATATGTATAAATGCTGTCTACCACTACCTGGTGTCATTAGTGAAGCAAATTTTTGCCTGTTTACCATGTCAGATGCTTGAGAACAGCATGCACACTCCTTATATCCACTTAAGTACTTAACAGAATGTTCATGTATCGATTTTCGAGTGTCTTTTAAACCACTCAAATGAATTACATATGAGCATTGGAGCATTTGTGAGTTGTCCAAATGGGCATTGATCATACGTAATGACCTTATTTTCACGGGGATCATTCTCTTTACTCCTTCCCTTCTATTTTTCTCTTTGGCTTGTCTAGCCACCATATAGCATATTACATTAAGATTCAGTCTGCTATCATCAGATGTGTCTTAAACATGTTTGTTGTAATAAAAGAAAGAAAATTATATTCCACACGCTTGTCCTGAGTTCCGCATTAACCTCATTATAGCATTATTTCTCATTCAAATCAATGTAAATGAGAACACAGTTTTTCTTTCACTATGAATATATAAACTGCCAGGTGAGCCTCACTAAGCACGGGATCAGACTGCCGGAAAGAGAAAAGCTTTCCTACTCAGCCCATACAAAAAACTTACAGGATGCTTCATCTTTTGAGGTTTAGCAAAGCTTAACACTTCATCATTGTCTCTTAAAGTATCCTGCAGGTGGAAACTATGGAATAGCTCCAAAAGGTTTCTCTGTATTGTGCCACCTTCACAAAAGTCTTCCTGGGTGAGACTGGTCTTAAATGCTCCATTAGTATGGCAGTAGTCATTGCCTCCTGTGGGAGTCACTGGGCAGGGGCAGGCTCGGGTGGCCTTTCTGCCACCTGCGAGTTCCTGCTTCTGCATTCTGTCTTCTCACTGCTTCGTCTCTCTGTGTTACTGCCTTGCTTTATACCAAGGCAAATAAATACTTATTGGCAAGAAAGCAGCACGGATTTGCCTTGTAAAAGAGTCAGAAAACCATTAAGTGACCAAACCCATATAATTTAAGCAGTAATCCAGAGTGCAGTGTGAAATCTTTAACACAGCCTTATCTTCTGAAGTTGTGTTGATGGCTGGTGATTTCTATCCATTCTCACAAAAGAGCATGTTGTTTAGCAGAAGTGCTGCAGTTATTCTGATATGTAGAGGAGACTCACAAGCTGCATTTTTCAGTGACTCAGTTTTTACTGTCTGAGGGCTGTGGTTTTGTCTTGTTAGTTAAATTCACATTTAGTTGCAGAGGCAAAATGTTGATTTAGTTTAGTACAATGGGCAACACGGAGTTTCACCTACAAAATTACAGTACTTTGTTAAAAATCAGTCCTCCCCCAACCACAATTCATATCAATAATCATTGAACATGACTGTACTTCCATCTTTTCCTGCTGTTATTCAAAGGCTACGAAATGTATAGAAAGATTTAAAAAGGTCTTTTGTTCTACAAGTTTACCACAGGGGTTTACGTTAAAAACATGTCTAGACAGGGACACGTAAGCAAAATTAAACCAAATTAATTTACTGCAGTATTTATATATTTATTTTAAGTATCCTTTTCTACAATATTGTCATCAGAAACAAATTCTTTTTAAGTAAATTCATTTTACTTTGGCCAACTAAATCTTTATTTTTGAATTACAGTATCCACATGAGCTAAAGGCTGTATTGAAGATAGTTTAAATTTACATCTCTATTTGAATAATTCTGCTTTGCTTTCCTGCTTATCTTTCCCCATGTAGACATGGCATCACAGCTCATAGAACAGAACCCAAAGGGGCTGACCTTGACAGCGCGATGTAAAGCCTCTCCGTGTGGTCTATTGCCTGGTACTCTCTGTTCCTTTCGCCTCCACTGAATCACAATGATGTACTTTGTAACAGGAGCTGATGCAGAATCGTAGACTGGTTTGGGTTGGAAGGGACCTTAAAGATCATCCAGTCCCAACCCCCCTGCCATGGGCAGGGACACCTTCCACTAGACCAGGTTGCTCAAAGCCCCGTCCAGCCTGGCCTTGAACACTGCCAGGGAGGGGGCAGCCACAGCTTCTCTGGGCAACCTGTGCCAGTGTCTCACCACCCTCACAGGGAAGAATTTCTTCCTTATACATAATCTGAATCTACCCTCTTTCAGTTTAAAACCCCTACTCCTCATCCTATCCCTACACACCCTGATCAAGAGTCCGTCCCCAGCTTTCCTGTAGCCCCCTTTAAGTCCTGGGAGGCTGCTCTAAGGTCTCCCCGGAGCCTTCTCTTCTCCAGGCTGAACACCCCCAACTCTCTCAGCCTGTCCTCATAAGGGAGGTGCTCCAGCCCCCTGATCATCTTTGTGGCCTCCTCTGGACCCACTCGAGCAGGTCCATGTCCTTCTTATACTGGGGGCCCCAGAGTTGGACACAGCACTGCAGGGGGGTCTCACGAGAGCAGAGCAGAGGGGGAGAATCCCCTCCCTCGCCCTGCTGGCCACACTTCTGTTGATGCAGCCCAGGACACGGTTGGTTTTCTGGGCTGCGAGCACACATTGCTGGCTCATAGTCAGTTTTCCATCCACTAACACTCACAAGTCCTTCTCCTTGGGGCTGCTCTCAATCCATTCCTCTCCCAGCCTGTGTCTGTGCTTGGGATTGCCCTGACCCATGGGCAGGACCTTGCACTTGGCCTTGACTGTTTTTATTCACATAAGACCATAATATAGGTACATTTATAAAAACTCAAAAAACAGGTTGGGGGTTTGTCTGGATTTTTTTTATTGTTGTTGTTTGGTTTTGGTTTTTTTTAATTTTGTTATTCAGACTTTTATGGAGCTGTGTTTCCTACAATAGATGGATGGCTAGATAGACATCCTGGCCTTAGTGACCCAGGAATTGTCTGTCTTCCTATGTTCCTGTAATATAGTTTGTTTCTTAAAATTAAATTATCTTTAGGTTTTAATAACATTTGGAAAATATCTTAAGGTTGATACATTTATGAGATAAGAGGTCATAAAAATAGTTAATAATTCAAATTGTGAGAATAGCACCAAAGAAACTGGGGAGCAAGGAAGCAAACCATACTTAGATGTGAAAGTGAGTTTTTTGCTGACCTTGCGAATGGTTAGGGAAGGCAGTTCCCCTCCAGCAGAATTCCAGTGGACAGAGGACGCATCTCTCCTCCTCTCAGTGTAGTAGGAGGGCCAAGACAGGCATCAACCCAGGGAATCAGGCTTTTTCTCTCATAGACTGTATGCATGAGTATGTAGAGAATATGCAGAGCAACAAAGCAAAAGCCTTCACATTCTACAATGCTGTGCTCATGGCTTTCCAAATACTTCTTTCTACATGCAACACTTGCAGGCTTGAATGCACCTGTGCTGTGCTCTCCTCTAAGATGATAATGCTGACTTGTTAATAGAAATAACTGTTCAACCACGCAAGTCTGAGTTAAGTAACAGAAGCACACAGTGGAGAAGGCAAGGGGATGTGAAAACTACCAAGTCATGCCTGTCAGTTTGGTATCCTTGTTCTTTGCTTTATTTTAGTTTATAAAACATTATGTTTCACAAAATACATTCTGTACTTTGTTTTTCTGTGCTTTTATCCAAGGGATCTTAGAGCACTTTACACACATTATTAATTAGGCCCCAAAACAACCCTGGAGGTAATTAAGTATTTATTATTGTACAGATGCATGAGCTGAAATAGTGTCTGAGACACAGGGCCTCGTTTACATTAAAGGACCCTTGGACTGCTCTGTTAGCATAAAATGTCCTTAAAATAGTTGTAAATTAGATTCTTAGGAATGTTAGTGCTTCTTTATCCCTCAGAACCATGTAAAGGGCTAGCTTGTTCACAGTGCAGTTTATGTACCTGATTTTACACTGTGTACTGGCAGTGCAGAACCTGTTCTGGTTTAACTTCATGTATGGACATCTGCAAAGAGCCTACTGTATAGGAAATCCAGTGTTGCTCCCAACACCATTTACATCAACAGCTTCCTACTCCAAAATTGGTGACTTACACATATAATCACTGTCATGACTTCCCTCTGAATCTGTATTTCCTACTGACAGTGCACAGTTTCAAGAGGAGGCAGGAAAAGTGGCCCTATCCTGATCTGTGTATGGTCTGAATTGCTGGAGGTGGCTTAGGTACAGATGATTAACTTTGCATTGCAGTGAAGTAGAAACAAAGTGTCTGTTAAGTTGTCTCAGAATATGGGTAATAATTTCTATTTGAAAAATGCTCATTTCCTCTGTTTTATTATTTGCTCTTGCCTTTAGTTTTAATTGCTGAAATTCTGCCTAAGTTCCCCTCTAGGTACCTCTGTTTTTTCACAGAATTACAGAATTGTCTAGGCTGGAAAAGACCTTGAAGATCATCCAGTCCAACCATCAACCCAACAAATTTGTTTAGTTTGTCCCTAAATTTGTCCGTTGAGTGTGGATTTCCCTTCTTAAAACTTTTTATTTCTTTTTTTTCTCATTGTCTCTCCTTCTTGCTGTTTCCTCAGCAAGTCTGGAGCAAGGGAGAAAATTATATTGCTTTTTTATACACAACAGAACAAATACTATGCTGGGAAATTTCCTTTGCAGTCTGCCTCTGCCCTGACCTAGGACTCCTTGCTGTAGGGACAGCAGGACTTTGCCTCTGTTTCTCACTAACACAGCTTAACTGAAGCCATACCTTCCCACATCTTCATTATCCCAAAGCTCCCAAAGGAAGTACAGTAAACTGCTTTTTCAGCATAAAGGAGGTAAGTAAAACAGAAGTCTGACAGTAACAACTTTTCTAAGAAATCTTTGTAGTATGAAAATGGGACTGGTTTGCCTGGCTAGTCAGATTGGTGGCTTCACTTCCTCTCCTGTGGACCATGATCTAGCAATTTTTCAAAAAAGCATTTTTTTCTAATCAGACCAGTAGATCCTGTGCATGAAAAACTGTGGCTAACTGGTTCACAATGTCAGTCTGCTACAACTCCTTCTAGTCCCATGGTTTGTGCCACCAGTATTGATTCAGGATCTTTGCTCTGTGACACAGACATCCCTAGATGTTTCCTCCTGTGCAGAGAATTCTTGGTGTCAGATGCTGTTTAGAAATGGATGTAATTTCTCTTTGCTTTTCCGTTTACACTGATGATGTCAGGGTAGTTTTTTTAGTTAATCAAGGTACCCGCTGCAGTTACTGCAGTAGCAGAATAAAAAATACAAGCAGTGTTTATTGCCGGTTGATTTTCTCCCTCAGCAATAAGGCTATGAATTTAAAATACATACAGTTTAAATGCGGAGGACATTCTGTACAAACTTCAAGGTTGATTTGAATTTTGGGCATAAACCACCTGACAGCTTCCGTTTCATACTGTGCTATTTTAGCTTTTAGTAAGTATAGCATCAGTAAGAAACACATACAGAGCTGATGCACAAACTAGTAGATCTTTGCCTCTACGTAATTTGTCTTGACAAGAAGTTGCTGCTGTTCAGTTTAGTTTAGGGGTGAAGTAACCTTGTATCGATCCAAGTGTATACATAAGAGAATTTCAGCTTCGAAATAGGAGATGTTTCACATTTTCTTCACTATGACCAAGATTTTAGACATGAACTTAGACATTTATATATCACAAATACTCTACGGAATTTAAATGAAACCATCTCTCTCATCACTGCATTACCAGGGCAGGAACATGAAAATAAGATTGGATAGGACTTTCTGGATTTCTTTCTCAGGCAACTATGGTATAAAAGGCTCACTTTTGCTTTGAGATCAATTGCTTTCCTTACTCTGATAGAGATATTGGTTCAGGAACTCACTCCTTTCATGGTTAGAAATCTATTATTTGCAACCCCGTATATGAAAAGACAGTCTACACCAGTTTGCATTTGTACCAACTTTGTTCATTAGCCCAAACAGATCTTCTGCTTGGTGTTTCCTTCCAATATACTTATGCCAAAGAAGTTTTGCCTCTTGTTCAGCTGTCATTTTGTTTCGGTGGCCACATGAGCTCCTTTTAATCTTATTCTGTAAATTAGCTTTCTTTTTTTTTCTCCTTGACCTCTCTCATGATCCTTCTCTACAGGTGCTGCACTTTGAATTAGTATATCTTGCTTGGGCTGGACCAGGTGACCAAAGTTGTATCAAGTTGTATCAACCAGGAAGGATTTTTGGTGCCTTTGATCATAGCATGAATACATTGTATATAATCACATAACACTTAGATTTTAGCAGAACTTTATATTAGTCCCAAGGTGTCGGCATTCTATTTTATACTGGCAGAATCCATCTGATTTTTGTTATTTCAATCCTCAGGATCACTCCTCTTGCACAATACTGCTATCTCCCATATGGCATCTGCTTCTTATTTTTTGTCATCTGCAGATTCAATTAGCACACTCCTAGTTTGTGTTATATTTTAGTTGATGGAAAAAGATCAAATAAGATCAACCTTTGCACTGGTGTTGAGGAATTCTCCATGTAAAGTCCCTGCAGCCTGAGAGTTGCTTTCAGGATGACAAGCAGCTCTTATCCACTCTACATTTCTAACAGGTCCCATCTTAAATAGTAGTTGTGTATGTGGCATCATATCAGAAACTTTGCTTTGCCTTGCTGAAGTCCAATTTCTTTTCTCTAAAACATGAATTATCCTTTTCCAGAAAGATATTTGTTAAATTTAGCATGTAAATCTTGAAAGTATTTCATTAGTTTTAAGCAGCATTTTTATAGTCTTATTCTTCTCCTTACCAAGTGAAAAAGAGACAGACTTTTATATTTTGCAAAACAAACAGCTGTCCTGTGCTCCTCCGTAGCATAAATGATGATTTGGGTTTAAAATGCATTATGCCACCAATTAGTTTTTAATCTACACTGATCTTGGAAGAGTGGGTAACTACTTTCATGAACAGAATAAGAACTCATGGCTTATATGCTCTAAATTAGTATGAGTAGTGGTCCTAGTGGATGTGTCACATCTCTGATTCTTTACATGCTGTTTCAGTATTGTCCTTCTGGAACATTGCTGCTGAATTATATTCCCATGCTCAGCATTAGTAACCACTGGGTTAAACTAACTCTATCTATCCTGGATAGCACTTGAAAATAGTTGGCACTAGCCCATGATTGCTCCATTTCCTAGCAATCAGCTTGCTGCCTATGGTTCAGAGACCATTCCAGCTAGTTTTCTCTGACGCCTCTGCTCTCGAGCTGACTAGCTGTACACGGCGTAGCTGTGAGTTGCTGAGTGCCGTTTAGCATTGGCACCGGGGATCAGTCCTCAGACCTCCCTTATTTAGCAGAAGCAGATCAAGTGGTTCCTATGCAGTACCATTGTGACCTGGGGACATCATTACTATTTAATATGTCTTTTTACATTCAAAGTGCTTGAAATGCTCTTAAGACTGTGCTTTTATCTTATGATGCCAGGTGTGTATTACTTGACCCTCAGTATGCTGTGAGGGCATATGAGGGCACAAGGACTATCACTGAAAAACTGTCCTTGAAGCAGTGAACAGAACATGGCAGGATCAGTATCCACATTGCCCGTTTGGTGGATTTTAGAGCAAAGTAACATAGCAGCTGTGCCAGGGTGCCCTTTCAGAGAAAACCAGTTGGTCACTTCAGAAAGGAATCTGGGAGTGAATTAGCATGACTGTGGTCCAGGCAGTCAGGGAATCTGGGTCCTGGCTCAAAGAGGGAGCAAGGTAAACTGGCAATGCAAAAGTGACTGTGCTTGCACCATTTCCCTGACCGTGCAGTCCCAGGTCAGATGATGCCTGGAACACGTGAACACTCTGTAATCCATGATTCAATGAAACCTGATCAGCTTGATCATTTGGAATTTTATCTGATGCCATTACAGCTTTCAGATCTTGAACAAGGTATCTAAAATATAGTCCTTTGGGAACTACTATTCTTTTCCCATTGCTAGCTAAGTTTTTTGCATTGGCTATTTCTTCTAAGGAATAAAAGGAGACATTTACTTCTGAAAAGCCAGCAGGACCATGATAATTTATATTTTAGGCAAAAGCACTTTTTTCTTTGCAAATGAGCGTTTTAAATCTATGCACACCAAAATTCTGTTACTGTTGCTTTCAATTAGAAATAATAAGGTTAAAGAAGGAAGCTCAATTAAACTACACAGGTAAGGAAAGAAATTCTTTTCAACTAAGCAAGAATGAAAAGTCTAAATGTTGCATTACATGTTTAAAGTGTACAGTGAGAATCCCCAATACATATTTTAATTTGCATTTAATATCTGAGTTCCTCTGAGTGAAATCCCAGTTGCTTATGAAAAACTGAGGTTTAAAAACTGTCTAGTGGCCATAGTCTTAAGGTAGAAGGTCAAAGAAGTCTATTACTGAGAGAATAATTAAGGGTCTGGTCCTCAGCTTGGCTAATTTGATGCAGTTCCTCTGAGGTTAATGGAGCTTGACTGATTTACATGAACTGATAACTTACCTTCAGCTCCACGTTTTTAGTGAGTAAAATAATTCCCTTCCCCTTTAAAAGCAGAACTGCAATTATTTGCTAAGAACTATCTCACATTCATTTAGGAAATATTCCACAATGGGGGAAAAAATGCACAAAGAAACTTACTGATATAAATCACCTACAGGGCACCAAGCAAGAGGGAATGATGACAGAGATAAAGGTGAAGGTCTGCTCAAGTTTTAGGGACTCTGTAGAAAGCACTTTTTGTGCACTTGCTTATGATGAGTTGAGTAACATAGTGCAAAATATACAGGACTGCTGCTAATCCCATATGTGTAGTCAATAGATTGTCGTTGTGCTATTGTAATATACAGCGTTCACATAAACTAAATGCAGATAATGTCTGGTGTACAATTTCTCCAATATCAATGGAAGACACTGTCTCATGGAAAGATCAACAGCTCCTAAAAGATGGATGTTCAAACATACTGCACTACGTTATTCCAAATATCATGATACTTAACATCTCATTTGCTGAAAAATACTTATTAATAATGTATGGGATTATCATAAATCCAGCAACAGTAATATCTGTGAGAGCTGCTGAATGAAATGAAAAGTAGGATAATTCACATATAAGCATTCATTAGGAAAGGATTTAAAGGAACAAACTGTCTCAGTGTTCTCCACTGCTCTTTGATGGGGGGTTAGCTTCGAGTTCAGTAAGAAACATTCGAAGTTCAGGAGTGAGTTACTCTTTCTTAACAATGATAGCCAAATCTAGATGAATAAATAATGGTCTTCTATTGAGAACAGACGGATGGTTTTGTGATCAAAATATCAGACAATTTTCTCTGCTGTCTTTGCTATGCACTTAATAAATATGAACAAACTATTCCCTTAACTTTCCTATGTCCAAATTTCCCAACAGTAATTTGCAGATAACATTTGCTTGAAAACACTTGTTTCTTTTGAAAGTGGATCCAATTACAGGCTTGTTTAATTTTAATATATTCAACATGCTCAAACATGACAGAAGTATCTGCTGTAGATGGGCATGACAAATGTCAGGCTGGTTGTCAGGGTACTTAACTGGTGTCCAGGTTAGAGAGCGACCAAAGCCATTTAAAGTGCAACACCAAGCAACTAGAACTGCTGCTTCAATTCTGACAAGGGACTATTAACCCTTAGCAGCAGAAGTAGTGCATCTACCACAGAGGTCCTTTTCCTCTCCTGCACTCTGCAAACACATCACTCCAAGAAAAGGATTGTCATGGTCATTGTTTTCCCTGATGGGTGCTGACCAGGACAGGACTGAGACCTATTCCAGTGTACTCAGGAGAAAGCATGAACTCTGATGTCTCGACTTTCCTGTTTACCTGAATTTTCTAAATCAGTTTGTATATAAAATAAAACTACAGGAATTTAGAGTACAATCAAGGGTAACTGAATAACCAAGCAAAGCTGGGATCTTTTTAAACAGATTTGTTCCCACATTTTATTCATTTTAGTCCTAGCAGGACTTATGTCTACATAAGAAAGAACTGAATGCTATTTTGGCTAATGCATTTTCAGTAGAGACATTATGTTACATTTAAAGCATCATTTTGCTTTTAAAGTTTGGATCAAGGAAAAAAACCTAACAAGCATATCATAGTCTGAATTTAAAGCAGAAAAAGATAGAAACCAGCTTGGAACTGAAATTGATAGAAGAATCATAGAAATAATTCATATAGACCTCCACAATACTATTTTTCAGGAAACACTAATAATTGAGATTAATTTGGATGGAAGAATTCCTCAGATTACACAAGAGGTGTAAATGACACTTTTCTTCAACTGCAAACGTGTAATTTATGAAAACTGCGATATTTTCATGCAGAGTCTCAAAGTGGAAAAAAGCACAAATGTGCAGTATTGTTTTGAGAAATTACAGACTGGGAGTAGGATAATCTGATCTAACTGGAACACAGGAGAGTTTCTGCAACTGTTATTCCAAGTGAGATTGCTTAAGGACTGAGAAGTTTCACAGTTGTCAAAGAATGTGTTTAATAGGTATCTTCATACATTTTTCTTAAAAGTAGTATTTTTTATTTATTAGTTATATCTGTATTTATTTATTAGGTATAGCAAGGTAAAGGCGGGACTCTGGTCTGTGGTCTATAGTCTTACTTGCTTCAGTCAGTGAGGCACAGACTTGCCCACATGCAGATGAAATAGTATAGCTGTGCAAATCAAGATTGCCAATATCCCTACACTCCCACACATGTTGGCAAACTCTACTGCTCTTTTTTTTTTTTTTTTTTTTTTTTTTTTGTGTTAGGATTTCCAAGGCCAAGGGAACTGGGTTCTACTCTGTGGGCTTCCAGCTAACAATATATGGAAATCAGGCAGGTCTAAAGGATTTTATCTGGGGGAGAAAATGCCAAACTCTTGTCCAGGACACATGGATAAAATAACCTCAGAGATCACTGTCTCAATGCACAGACTGAGCAATCATTAAGAAATTCAGTCAGTATTATGTGTATTGCACAGGCTGAAATTAGAGATAATGGCTATTAATAACACCTAAAGCTTTCCAACTCTGTCTCTATAAGAAGGTCAAACAAGCCAATATAATCCATGAATAGAAAAAAAATATTTTTGCAAAATCATTAAAATTAATCAGAACATTTTAGTTACTCAGGTCCACCGAACAAGAAATCAGTGATTAAATGTCAGGATCCTGTGTTTCTCGTGATGGCAAGGAGAAGGAAAATACCTGAGTAATGGTTAAAAAAATGCTCCTTTAAAAGTTAATGCTCTGATTTTCTACTATGACAGCTTAATAGCCTCTGACTGGTGCAACAAAAAGCACTCACACAGACTTATATTAAAAACACACAGATACACAGACACCATACTGACTGCTGCAGAAGGCAGTGTCTTCCTAGAAAAAAAAGGAATAAAAGTTTATAAAATAACAACATTTAAGTATTCACTCCTGTTACTGTTTCAAATTCTTATTAGATCCTTGAATGTCACAGTCTTTGCTTGGAGCAATGTTCTTCATAGCACCAAGTAATATGTTGATGTATTAGGGTATATATGGTTGCAGACCAATAGTGAGTTCCTCCTCCCAGATGCAAAGCAGACTTACAGTTTCTCAGGAAAATTTCATTTTCCAAATAATGATCTCCTTAGGTTGTGTGCAAGAGTTCTGGTGGAATAAATTATTTGGTCCCATTAATTATGTTTTTTTACATACCGTATTCAAGAAATACAGTTTTGAAATATCATAATGGTTCCTCCCACATCTAGAGTCCTCATGGAGCTTTATTCTCAGACATAACATTTTTTCAAGAGAATGACCTTTTACATCAAGTTTCAGAAATTTTGTTACACTATTTTTTATTTCTGAAAGCTCCAGCTTCCCTTCCTCTAAACAGGTATCTTTCATTGCCAGATGTTTTAAATACTAGGATATTGTTTAGTTTGCAGAGGCCCATTTTTCAGCTTAGTAATAGCACTAGGGGCAGCTCTAACAGTGAGTGCTATCAGGTCAATACAGGTATTTTTAGTATCATGTTAGCTAAATCCAACTCTTAGTCTTGTCTACACCACATGAGTTAGCCTGATTAGGTATAGTGGTTCCACCTGGGTCACCAGTTGGACACTGTGAAATTGCTTAACTGGAAAGGCTCTAGCATGCTGGAATGCTCTCTTTTGCTCCATATTTCTTTAAAATATCATCAGCTTTTAGAGTTTTTATCAACGAATCTCTATATGCACTGTCTTAATTATAGACCATTTCTCCTCTTCTTTTTTTTTTTTTGTTCATTTGAATGCAAATCCTGTTCCTCACTGCTGAACAATGGATATGTCCACAGCCCTCACTTCCTCAGATCAGAGTTCAGATTTCAGGAATCAGAAGAAAAGAGCTGTGCCAAGTCTGAAGAAAATTAGATAGCTTATAATGCTTTTGAATTGTAATACTGCACATGCAATGGGATGTTAATAGTACTGTGCAATAATTAGGAAACATATTGTGTGTGTATGCTGTGCCCTACTACATACAATAATATGTCAGCTATTAATTGGATACTGATTTTATTTATTTAAAAAAACCCCTTCTGTATGCTGAAATAATCTCCAAATACATTGGAAGAAACCAACTGTATTCATAACTATTCTTATTAAGCCCTCAAAAGGAGCACTTCTGAAAAAGACAGTGCTGGCAACAGATACGCATCAGGTGGAACTAGGTCATAAAGAAATTGTAAGTCAGTAGTTGAAATAATGGAGTAGTTTAAATCAGAAGACAATAATTGAAAGATTCAGTCTTCTAAATCTGCGTACTGTAAGAGTGTCTATGTGACTGTGAAATGACAAAGGCTATTACAGTGGATATCCTTTCTGGAAGATATGACACCAGAAATTATACCTTCCAAAAGAGAGAAGGAGATTTGGAAGGTATTTTCTTGTTGAATGTCAGTATAAACATGACGAAGTTGTCTATCCTTAGGCATACCTCACACACCATGAGATTTATACTGGTATTTACTGGAGAGGCAGTGCTTGTTAATTTTGGCTGGACAAGCCTGTTTTCTACTCATTTTGCGGGGCCTTGTGTATCCTTTGGGTTTCTAGGTGAGTTGCTAATTCAAGTATCAGGAAGGAAGTTGAAAAGAATGCTAATGGAATTTGGTTTTTCTTCATTCAATCCTTAACATTTTATGAATGTACATATATACAAACGTTTTTCTTACTGTCTCTATATTATGTCATGTACAGCATGTTTCAGCTTAACTGAGTTCTAGAAGAAAAAACAGTAATAAGCCCAAGTGGAAAATAGTCATTGTAATTTGTAATCAACATTTAACTTGATGCTGTATTCCTCTGAGGATTAAAGGGTGGTCTTTGTTCCAGCAATGTCAGTGAGAATCCTTCTGTAGAACATGGTGAGCCCTAGATCAGACCCTAAATGGGAAGAAAATCTTACCCAAAGGTTCAGAATCTGTTACAAAGACCATGAAGAAGCAGCCTCCTCTCTTGCACGCTTATTTGCTGAAAGTGTAGAAATCAATCATTTTCTTAGTAGCATGTTGACAATTAAGAATATGCACAATACAAAAATGGTGAATTAGGGAACTTGCTGATTTCTGAGTGTCATTAACAACTCGTGATCATGTGTTACATTTCCTCTACACTTCAGTGGCATCCCTGCCTTTCTGCTAAATTGGTCCCAGAGAACCAAGATAAAAATGTTGAACTGGTTTGTATGGCCCAGGGGGCTGCCAATGTTTTGTAATTGTAGTGGGCCAAATCCGCTGTTTTGATCACTAACCATCAACAAATGATTACAACAGATGAATTCGTGTAATAAATGTCTTGGACACTGATACTGTAAGACGGATAACAGTGTTGAAAACACAGATCTTTTAAGCTAAAATAAAATATATTACAAAGTTTATATTCAACATTTGTTTTCAATAATGGAAAAAAAGTCCTTTCCCATAAAAGGAATTCCTTTCCCAAACTTAAAAATACCGAGTTATAATAGTGGGAAAATAACATGTGCTGCTAGCATATTGTGATTATATTCAATTAAAGCTTTTTTCTCCACTTTCCAGACCATAATAAAAAGAAATTTGTTCTATTTTTGTCAGCACTGCAGACAGAACAGTCAAAGTGAATTAGTTTTCACTGATTTTCACAGTTATCTGTAAACAAGATTTATTAAAGTAACTAAATGAGGATTTTGTAATTTGTAAAGCATTTAACTCAGAATTTGGAAGTGTTAGAAGTACTAATATACTTAGAATTGATTTGTCTTTAGATTATGTAAGACTTGCAGATATTGCTGTTTCCTAATGGAATGGTAATTAATTATGAACTATTGGGTTCGTGCTCATTTTTGTAAAGTATACATTTGCAAGAAGACCTGTGACATTGCCACTGGGAGAAAAGCAATCTTAAAAAGTTGGCACGTGTGGGAATGCTGCACACAAAGCTCATTGAAGGACTGGCCTACATCTTACTGCAGGCAAATCCTCTAGTGCTGTTTCAACTAAGACCAAATCTGAGGAATCTGACCATTGACATTATCCTTACTTTACATTTTTTTTCCTTCCATTTCACTACACAAATTTTCCTTTCACAGTAACCAGACTATACTATGCTAATTGCCCCAAAGATTTAGCTCCCAGTCGTCTCATGTTCACATTCACTTGTTTGCTTGGTGTTCCCCACAGAGCCCACCACAGAGCAGAGACCTGAGAGCCAGTGGCTGCTGCTCCTCAGTGTCCACTAAACCCCACTGCCAGCTCCTGCTCTCCCCACCCTTCTGAGGCTGCCAGGGCTGGGCCGACTCTTGCATCTGCTGTGGCTGCTGCTCAGGTTCCCACTGAGTCACAGTCCGCTGCTGATGTGGTTGCATCTCTAGAGATGCACCTCAGGAAGCCACCTTCTTTCCTTTTGTCAACCCTTTGTCTGTTTATTGCTCACAGGAACTCCAGACAACTCCTTTTAGCAGTCTCTTCTAACCTGGTGTGTCAGCACCAGATGTGTGGCTAATTCGAAGAGATTTTTGATGTTTTCAGAAAAAAAATGTGTTTCTCTTGTAAAAACGTGCATTTTTCTTCCTTTTCCATGCCTTATGTGGGCTTTTTGTTTGTAAAACACAATGTAATTCTTTACAAGGGAGGTAAGATTTTGCTGATCTTAGTTACTCATCTGCTCTGTATTCTGCATGAAAGAATGAGATAGAAGGGTTGTGGAAGTCACATGCACTGGTTGTTAATACATGAAAAACAAATAACTTTTTTCATTTTTCTGTCCTCACTGGTGATTTCAGTTTTCAAGTGCAACATTTACAAAGGGTGCTGCCCAGGAATGCTGGGCTGCTACATCTGTCTGATGGCCTTGGGAACTTTGGGGAACTGCTCAGGAAAATATCTGATAACATCAGAACCTCCAAACACTTTCTGTTAATTAATCCTTCATTCTCATACATTTCTTACTATTGTTTCAAAACATTCTGTATGAACTGGAAGTTTAATCTTATTATTTCACCAGAAAAACAATGGTCATTTAAACACTGAAAAAAAAATAAATCTATCTATTGCTAAGCTGCTGTGGCAGAATTGTCTAGAAGGGTTACTCCTCTCCAATGGGCAAGTGAGAAACCTCTTTCAGTTCAGGAGGCTGCTGAGCAAGATGGAGAGACAGTATGCTCTGTTGCAACCTGAACTGTGCCTGTTGGAGATGACTGCCAGTCATGCAGGTGATACAAATTAGTGCTCAACTTTTTCCCCAGGCTATGGCAGCCTCCTGCATCTGTGCTACAGACTGCAAACCTCAGCTGCATTTTGAAGTCTTGCCTCTGATGTGCTCTTGCAATAGGTAGGACTGCTTGGCTGCATCTGTTTCTGCTGGACTTGTGCAAGAGACACTCCAGTGCCAGAACTGTTCTTTGGGCAGTGGGAGGTTGGTTTAGTTTGGATTTCTTGGGGGCTGTGTTTTTATTTTTTTCCTTTCATCTACTATGTCATTCACTGTAAGTAAATCAGCCTAACGTCAACTGGAATAAATATTGAGTGGGGACTGGGGGTCCTCTGAAGAACCCCGTTGCTTATAGAGTGATGTAAATGGCATAAAAATTTTATCTAAAGTAATTTAGTAACAAATTAAGGGGACTGTTGCTAATTCTTCCCTGTACATCATTTAAATCTGGAAGCATCTTGCTTAGTAACTTTGATCTCTTTTTTTTCCCCCTTCAGTAATATTTGCATAAAGATATATTTCTTTCTACCTTTCTCTGACCATCTCACCCTTCTATATTTTTCCTTGACTCCTCATCTCATGTTGTTTCAAATTCAAGGTTGTCAGTAATTAAAATGTCTGCCATATTTATGCTGAGTTTAGGAAAATTGAAAATAAAATTTTAGAAAGAGAAAGTCAGAAGACTTTCTTCTTCACATTCATGTAATGGTCATGTAAGTAGAGAATAATATTGGCACATTTCTATTTATGAAATAATAGTTAAAGTAATAGCGGAGATTTTTCCATCAGCAATGATTTTACTCATCATGCAGTCTCCATCGCTGAAGAACAGAGGAAGCTGCAGTTTTTAAAAAAATAAATTTTAAATAGATGGAGTAGAAGTGCTGGAAGGCACTCAGAACCACATGGAGCAATTGCTTCCCTGCTGAAAAAAATATTGGCTACTTTACTACTCATTATTTCACAGATTGCCTTATAACCATGGTTAAAGAGAATGGGACCTGTGAATGATGTATATTTTTTAATACTGTAATTGTTTCATGTTGATTTTCATTTTACTGTCTATGCAACCTCTTTAGAATTGGAATATTTGCATGAGCAACTGCATCTGATCACTAGCTTTGCCTAAAGATCTGGGTGGGATAGTCCTGACTAATGTAGCTTAGCTGCTCTTCCTGTAGCATCCAGACTTCTGAGCTATACATAGTAGTGCTCTTGGTGTATGCATGTATCAGAATTGTTAAATATTTTTTAGATCTATATATTTTTCCATTATTGATCACAGCAATGCAAAATTTAGCATAATATTTTACACTGTTTTGTAAACACAAGGGATTTTTGTTCCATTCTTGTGATCAGTGGGTTAGGAGTTGTTCTACATATTATTTGATATAATGGTGAAATTTTTAAATTTTATTTCCCTGATAAGAAGATATTAAGCATTCAAACCTTTATAAAAATAAGTATTTTTGATGCATTTGAATGTCAGTATGAGTGACATTTAAATTTAGTGCTGTGAATATTTTCTGTTATCCCTTTCAGTTTCCTCTGTTCAGCCAGCTGGTAACACTCCTGCCAGGAGTCCTGACACAAAACCTGGCCTGCAGGTTTTCTTCTTCTGAGGACTTCTGACTGGCAATGTTTCTTTATTTTGGTTATTCTTTCTCATTTAGATTTTTTTTTTCAACAGTATTTGAAAATGTTTTGTTAAATGCTAGGGGGTTTATTGTATATAATTGGAAAAAAAAAAAAAAGGTAACTTATGAAGGTAAAAAAATTATGAAGGAGAAAAAAGGAGGTAAATTATGTCTGTTCTAATTCTCTTCCTCCTTCTGGGAACTACAGAAAAGCCCACTAGCACCAGCACAAGTAACCCCATCAGCTTCTCTGGGCTTTGATCTCATGCCAAATTTAGAAAAGACCAATCTGTAAACTGATGAACTGAGGCTATGGATAGATAAGGCTACGGGTAAGATAGATAAGGCTAAGGTGTGTAAAGAAGGCAGGACTTATTTCAGCCTAGTTCACTGTATAGGTACTTTATCAGTGCAATAGCAATACAATACTGTGTGGAGTTCATGCAAAGATTGCATTCCTGATTACCCAGGAAAGCCAATTTCTATCTAAATTCAGATCATTATCAGGCAATACATTGTGATGTATATAGAAAAGCTCCTTTCTTCCTCTTATATTCACATCTGTGTTTATTAGCCCTGACCTCAAAAATTGGATTTTCTTTCCATAGGCTATACCTGCATGCATTATTAACTAAAAATTTCCCTATTCACTCTCAAAAATTTTATCGGAACATAGTAACTATGGTTTCTTAAGTCATTTTGTTGCTGCCATTTCATTTCAACAATACTGGCTGAACTTTATGAGGAGGGTTACAAAGTAACAAGAGAAGCATGCAACACAGGTTAAAATTTGGGACAGTTTCAAAACAATCATTTTTGACATCTAGCATGTATATTCCAAAAAAGCTCCAGTTCCCAATCCAAGTTTTAAGGACTCCATCTCTCTCTGCTGTCTAGGGAAAGAGCCTATACTTACAGCCAAGCTGAGTGTTTAACGTTGCTCAGTGGTTTTAAATTGTAAACAAAATGACTAACTTTCCTTCAATATGACTTAGAATGTGTGGTTTTATTTTTAAAATCATCACACTGTATATATAGCTGTGACGCTAATTACCACATCGGGTATATAAAATGCCAATTTATTTGCACAAAATCTCCTCCTTAATGATTTCTAGATGTGCAAATTAGGATAGCTCTTACTTATGCATAAATTGGAAAGAGTGTGCCTTTTCTACAGAATAATTAAACATAGAACCCATCATGAAAATGACCAAAGCACATGTCATTTCTGCTGTAAAGCAAAGAGGAGATACTGTGTTATCTTCCCCTGCTACAAGTGTCCCTTCTCCAGTAATGTTACAACACATAAAATCTTTACTACGTTAACCCCGCAATTAAAAAAAAAAAAATCATTTTTTGAGTGAAGACAAGGTCTGTGAAGCCAAGTCATTTTCATCTGTAATGACACACACGTAACTGTTTTTAGAGCGTACTAAAATTATAAGAGCACAAGCCTCTGCCCATTTTCCATTCATGTTTCCATTATCATCAAAATATGAACATATCTGAACTTAGGGGAGTATGCTATATAACAATTATTTTTATTGCCAAACATGGTATTTGTTTTATTTTCCTGTGTTTGCTATTCTCAAACATAAAACAAGTTAGGATTCTGAGTATATTCCCAAATTTAAATTTGCTATGAAATACTAATGTGAGGATCTAAAAAATGTCCAGAGAAGTACCCAGTTAGGTGGAGTGTTATTTAAAATTTAGAGGATATGGATTGTAGCCCACTACTCCTCAGATTTCCTGTATTTCTTGGTTTCAGACCTACCAGAAATATGTATTTGATGGTATTTAGGTCCCCACCCTAATCCTGAAATGGAAAAATGAGTTGTGGAGGTGGGAGGATAAATGAAAAATTTGGATCAACTACCAGAATTTGAAGACTGCAACCAACTTTTGGTTTAAGCCCACTTCAAGTGTGGGGCTACCATGCTGGTCAATTATTTTATTTAGAGGGATTCATTCTTCTTTAATTAGAACTGGCATTCGGGTGCCAGAAATTACACTGCTTCTTCAGAAACTGAGCATGTGTGGGTTCAGCTCTTGTCAAGGGCAATTTTTAGTATTCAGATAGTGTGGTGCCCTAGAAATAACTACGATAGACAGACAGAAAGAATGAGTGAGGTTAGCATACTAGTCACAGTTACAATACTGAGTCATATGTATATATTTATTTCACTGTTGATTGCCAAAGGCAATGCAAGAGTTTGAGACTGGGTCATGTTGCACAAAGGACATCTGCAATATTGCTCTAAGAACTACACTGGCTGTCAAAGCCAAAATATGAGATATAAAAAGAACAAAGCTCCAACTTTAGAACCATAGATACAATGGTAGTGTTGGGCTTTCTAATGATAAGGAATGAATTTGACTCTTACTTCATATTGGATTACATTAAACTCAAACTGTGTATAAACTGTCCAGTGTTGATTAAATGATCTGTGTTTCAGTTGCAAGCTCCCCAAATAGGGACAGCCTTTTTGTGTGTTTTGGAAACCATCTAATGAACAATTTGCATTCAAAGTGGAAATGATAAAATTATTGAGAAGATCCCAGAAATTCTGCTGGGGAGGTGCTTGCAAGGGTTAAAAAAAAAATAAATTCTAATGCTTCTCCAACAGCATGTAGTTATGCCAGTACTCAGGATGGGTTTAGTGGAGGTTGCTGGAAGGTTGGCAAAATCCTGATTTGATGATGACTTGCAATGATTTCATGGAATTTCTTTGTAGCTTTTAGTAAGAGTTAAATTATCTATCCACTTTACTCTGGAAAATTGGTAAAGGAGGCTGGAGTCAGAAATATTGATTATTGTCAGCCAATGCAAATTGTTATTTGAATCAGTCTATTTGGGTGAGAAATTGTATAATAATAATTTTTTTCACGAGAAGAGGCAGCTGAGACACCCTCTATTAGCACAGCATTCATTATCCATTTCCTTTGCAGCAGTTATTTTTCCTTGCTCTGCTCAAAGGCATTTCCAATCTGTTGTTATTACTTATCCTAATACCAGAAAAAGTATTGTCAGAGCAATTAGGAGTCCCAAGCCATTTTGAAGGCTCATTGCATTTGATTTTATAATGTTTTCCCCAAGAGTTGCCATCCAGCTATAGTTTACTATCCACTAAAACTTAGTGGAAGAAATGGAACTGCTCACAGAGAAAAGAAACCTTAGGGCAAAGAAAGAATCATGTGATTCTCTATGCAGCTGTTTGATAAGATGAAGTTTTTTGAAGATAGCAAATATTTAGTGCATTGTACAAAAAGCACATGCTAACTTGCCTGGTGTATTTCTTGGAGGTAATCTCAAAAAGAGCATTGCTGGTTTACAGATTAATTCTGAGATGAGTTCCTGCATAAGAAGTGGCAGACAATGTGCCACAGCCTTTTTGTTTCAAAGGGCTGCTGCAGTGCGACCTCCACTCTAGTACTATTGCTTTTTGATTGCTTTTCAATCTGGTTTTGCTCACTTGCCCAATTCTGGAATCAGCATCCCATTGTAACCCTTATTTCAATCAATACTAGAAACATGGGCAAGGCTTTCAGCGTAGAAATCTGCACTGGTACTGAATCATCGCAACACTTTTATTCAATTCATCTCTTCATACCTCCTCTCTCCCCGCAATTGGAACTCTTTTGCTCCTGCGAAATGAATCCTCTAGCACGTAACTCACTTCAGAAGAAGAGCCCACTTAATTTTCAATTAAACTTCCCGCATATTACAAACACAGCACTTGTGCGTGCAGGCGGTAGATCGCAGTGTGCATCCCCTGCGCACCACTCTCCCTCCAGCCCCTGCCCTCCAGCGCAGCCCTCGGGCGCGGCGGGAGCCAATGCCCGCGCCGGCTGCGCCGTCCCCACGGCAACCACCCATACCGTAACCATGGAAACGCACTGCAACACGCCGGATGAAACACGGGGAGAAAAACGTGCAGTTTTTCCACTTGTAAAAATACTTTAAAATTGCTAAAACACAGTGTCAAAAAAAAAAAAAAAAAAAAAAAGAAAAGAAAAGGCACTATTGAAAAACATTGCCATTTCTGCCAAATAACACACAAGATGGATGGCCACAGAGATAATGCTTTTGTCTTCGCTGTTTTGTTTGTCAGGGAAATGGCTTCATGATTATCTTTTCCTTTACTTGTACAACAGGATAAAAATAGGGCACATAGCTCTATACATATGTGTAGAAATTACGAGTACAAAACTGTGCGTCTACGTCACAGTGAGAATAGATAGTGTATCCATAAATACTTGTATATAATATGCTAAGTCTCATGGCTTCCATTTAGTCTAAGCAATTGAAAAAAGTGAGTGCATGAGATAGTGGTTTATTTCTTTATATATAATGTATTTCTTTTTTCTGCCTATTTCTGCATGTGTTTGAATGCATGCATATATATGACTACTTCAATAATCTATTTTAAAGGGGTTATTGGTTTAAAACAACAGTAATCTTAAAACATGATATGCATTTTGCAATGAGGAACATATTTATGTTCCATTTTGCTATTGTAATTTCTACAAGGCTATTTCTTGTCTTCATAGGTGCTGTTCTTTCACAGCAGAGGAAAAACAGATGTTAAAGAGTGTGTCATACAGGGCAGAGAAGAAAGCTTTCATAGACAGCATATTAGTAAGCATCTTGAACAAATTAAGGAGTATCACATTCATCTCTCCTCCAGAGGGACAGAGGGCATGAGAGATAAATAGGGCCTTATCAAGCATAGCAGAAGGAGATGCCCTTTCACCTTTTGTCGGTCGTGTCGTGCTTTCTCTTCCTGAGGAGCTGGACCCACAGCCAGTTTGACAAAGGCACATTGTCAAGTACGTGTTAGAGGGATTATGTAGGAAATGGGAAATGTAAGACTAAAATTACAGACTATTTAAATCCTAACCTGTAATTGAATTTCACTACACCTCAGTGGTTTTGGCAGTCAGAATGCAGCGGGCATAATTTGAAGGCAGTTTGTAAATGAGCATCAGAGGCTGTTTGACACTAACACACTGTGCGAATCCCCAGGCTGACTGTGGGACCTGGCGGATGGTGCATGCAGCAGCACTAGGCATTGCTGCAATGGTCTGAAACACCACAGTGCAGCTTGCAGTGTAACGGCAATTTGACTGACCCTCTTTCAGCCTACTAAAACTGCTGAACTCTGTTGCTGTATAGAAGGTTCCCTTTCAAAAGTGACTTATTTTAAAATATTGGGGGAAAAAAAATCAATGCACCTATTTCTGAGATTCATGGCCATAAATAAAATATATCAACTCACACTTTGAAGATGTACTAACTGTTTCTATTCTTTCGTAACTCCAAAATGTCCTTGGCTTAATACTTCAAATACAGCTGCATGTAGCTAGGAATGGGCTGTTATAGCTTATACATATTTCATAAAGGAAAACAAAGTTCTGAACTTTTGAAAACTTCCTACCCTGCTGAGCATAGTTTTCTTCTACATAACCATTGTTGTCTCTTTATCTTTCCTCTTTCTTCTTTTTTAATTTATTCATTTGTATTTTTTTCTTCTTGCTAGTTAGTATTTGTGTTCAGATAGAATTTTTAAAGTATTTTCCTGTTGCTTTCAAACACGTGATCCATTTTCCTATTGTTTTAGGTACAGCACTGTATAAATGGATTTATTGAGACCAAACATAGGCTACAAATAATCAGGAAGGGTTAAAGAGTGGTTGGACCTGAGAATATTACTCAACAATGCACAGCTATAAGCCACGTTTCCTTAACTTTTTTTTTTTTTTTTTTGTGGATCAAATTTAGAGTGGATTTGGGTGAATTAGGACAATTTAAGAAAGGGCTATTGCTATTCCTCGTATTGTGGTCTCTGCATGTTATTGGATAGTACTCATGAACTTGGTTTGAGATGAACCTCCTTTGTTCACAAATTTCATGTTCACAAAGTTCACAATACTACATTTTTATACTAAATGTTCAAAACAGTGTATTGGGATATGAGCAAAATTTTTAACAAATAATTATTTTACACATCCGCTATAGATGATGTCTTTCCCATACTATGCAAAAATGATTGCCACTTCGTTATTGTCAGTAAAAAGACAGAAGTTCTGTCTCAGACTATGGATGTCCTAACAATATTTCAAAAAATATTTGGGCTTTCTTAATGGTATATGCATATATTCTGAAAACTAAAAGGATTTGTGACTCTCATTTTTCTAGGCACATTTGACGCTCTCATTTATGTTAGATAACATTGTTATTAAATGCAACATTTCATATTTATCTGGTAGTAGAATCTGGACTGATCTCTTAGGACTTCAGCCTATGCCTTGACCTCTTAGGACTGGTCCACACAATTTTTCTCACTGATTCCAGCAGAAGAAAGGTCAAAGGCCATAGTCCATGATTATAGAAACATTTTGTAATTATCCAGATTCCAAATGCTAAAAATTAAGTAGAAACAGAAGTTTACCAAAACAGAGAATCACTACTCTTGTATGGGAGTACCAGTGAACTGTACCAGCAAAGCCACATCCCCCTACGGATCTAGCTATAGTAGTAGCTGTCCTTGTATGGATGGTTACACTCACGTATGATGACTTTACTGTATCCGTACAAAATCACCATATATAAATAAAACAACCCCTACCCCTAAAATTATAGTTTCACTCCTTTTAGCTATCAATTTTTGAGCACATTTTTGTCTCGTGTCACTGGACTGCAATAACAGTACAATCCCTGTTGCTTTCAGACTGGAACCACATTTCATCACAGGCATTCAGGAATATTTACACCCGCTTGTAATCCTTTGGAGGATATTTAACCTTACTATACGACATCACTTATTAACAATAATTAGTGTTTAGGTTTTATCTTCACAGGAGGTATATCCCATACAGTCATTAACTGAGTACCTGCTTTTGAACTAAATGATTCATAAGTATTGAAAGTGATTGTAACCAGTGATTTTATTTTTTTTTTTAATTCAACTATTTCAGAACTCTAAAATACAGCATACAAACCAGGCAGCCTTAGAAATCTTAGCAGAAAAGTGCTACAGTTTTAGGTATACAGTTTTAGGTGTACTGTTGGTCTGTTTCACGCCTTTTTCACTTTTTCAGAGCAGTAGTGCAGTGTTTATGTTTCAAATGCTGGTTTAAAAAATCTATGTAACCTTTTGAAATCTGAGTAAATTCCAGAAATATATAAAAAATATGATATATCATAAAGTAGATAACAATATATTACATGTGTGTATATAGATATACACACACCATCCAGCCACACTGCCCAAGATGCAGAAGGTAAAGGCAGAGACTGGGACAATGAAGAACCACCCACTGTAGAAGATCAGGTTTGAGACCATCTAAGGAACTTGAAGGAGCACAAGTCCATGGGACCTGATGAGATGCATCCACGGATCCTGAGGGAACTGGTGTCTGAAGCCACTATCCATCATATCTGAGAAGTCATGGTAGTCTGGTGAAGTTCCCACTGACTAGAAAAGGGGAAACATGACCCCCATTTTTAAAAAGGAAAAAGAAGATGACCTGCGGAACTACAAGCCAGTCAGTCTCACCTCTGTGCCTGGCAAGATCATGGAGCGGATCCTCCTGGAAACTGTGTTAAGGCACATGGAAAATAAGGCGGTAAATGGTGACAGCCAACATGGCTTCACTAAGGGCAAATTGTGCCTGACAAATTTGGTGGCCTTCTACAATGGTCTTACAGTGCTGTGGATAAGGGAAGAGCAACCACCATCATCTACCTGGACTTGGCTTTTGACACTGTCTGGCACAACATCCTTGTCTCTAAATTGGAGAGACATGGATTTGATGGATGGATCACTTGTTGGGTAAGGAATTGGCTGGATGGTTGCACTCAGACATTTGTGGTCAATGGCTCGATGTCCAAGTGGAGAGCGGTGATGAGTGCCATTCCTCAGGGGTCGGGGTTGGGACCGGCGCTGTTTAACATCTTTGTCAGTGCCATGGACAGTGAGATCGAGGCACTTGATCAAACCTCAGCAAGTTCACCAACGACACCAAGCTGTGTGGTGCGGCCGACACACTGGAGGGAAGGGATGTGCCATCCAGAGGGACCTGGACAGGCTGGAGAGGTGGCCTGTGCAAACCTCATGAAGTTCAACAAGGCCAAGTGCAAGGTCCTGCCCATGGGTCAGGGCAAACCCAAGCACAAACATAGGCTGGGAGAGGAATGGATTGAGAGCAGCCCCAAGGAGAAGGACTTGTGAGTGTTAGTGGATGGAAAACTGACTGTGAGCCAGCAATGTGTGCTTGCAGCCCAGAAAACCAACCGTGTCCTGGGCTGCATCAAGAGAAGTGTGGCCAGCAGGGCGAGGGAGGGGATTCTCCCCCTCTGCTCTGCTCTCGTGAGACCCCCCCCTGCAGTGCTGTGTCCAGCTCTCAGGCCCCCAACATAAGAAGGACATGGACCTGCTCGAGGAGGTCCAGAGGAGGCCATGAAGATGGTTGGGGGCTGGAGCACCTCCCCTGTGAGGACAGGCTGAGAGAGTTAGGGTCGTTCAGCCTGGAGAAAAGAAGGCTCCAGGGAGACCTTAGAGCAGCCTCCCAGGACTTAAAGGGGGCTACAGGAATGCTGGGGAGGGACTTTTGATCAGGGCGTGTAGGGATAGGATGAGGAGTAGGGGTTTTAAACTGAAAGAGGGTAGATTCAGATTATGTACAAGGAAGAAATTCTTTACTGTGAGGGTGGTGAGACACTGGCACAGGTTGCCCAGAGAAGCTGTGGCTGCCCCCTCCCTGGCAGTGTTCAAGGCCAGGTTGGATGGGGCTTTGAGCAACCTGGGCTAGTGGAAGGTGTCCCTGCCCATGGCAGGGGGTTTGGAACTGGATGATCTTTAAGGTCCCTTCCAACCCAAACCAGTCTATGATTCCATGTCTCTGTGCATGTATATACACACAATTTTAGTTTAATACAGGGGGCCACCATATATCATCCACATAAATTCTGTATAAATCACCATAGTTCTGCTGGAGCTTTTGAAGTCCCTGGTTTTCCTTCAGTAGTCTGGCATTTTGAGCTGGCTGCCTCTCTGTGACGATGTGGAGCCAAGAGTTGGTGCTGGTAAAAGGAAGGAAATCAGTGTGATTCCTTTCTCTCTAGCCTATGCAAAATACTATGCAAGGTGAAAGTAGCCTGTGCAAGAAGCGCCGTCTTCTGCTGTTGCCCCAGCTCACATGGGCGCACAAGTGAGTCTGTAGCCTCAGAAGAGGCACTTCTTTGGAAATTCAGGGAGTTAATTCTTTCCAGTAGCACTGCTTGGCACACACAAGCACTCGCATAACAAGGAATCAGTTGCACAGCCCTCTTCAGATTGTAACTGTATCCAACTCTGAAAATACTATTTTGAGCTTTGTTTCCCCTTTCCCAACTGGACTCGGAATAGTATGACATTTTATTTCAGCTAGCAATACGCTCAGGATGGGTTATATTTTCTTCTGGGGCTAGTGAGAAAGCCTTACTGTGTCTGCTTAAAACATTTGTTTAAAAAAGATGTTAATTAAAGTTTATCCTCTCTAGTGGGAGCTGTTCAGCTCTGTCCCAGACAAACCAGCAATATGGACATGCTACAGGTGTGCCAGGGATTTAAGTGCTCTAAAGTTCTTGGAGAAATTCCAGGACACAAGCCTATGTTATCTGTTTAAGACGAGTCCCAGAATTTTCTCAGACTTAAAAGCTTTGCAGACAGTGAACCTTCAAGTTCAGACTCAAGGAAGATGAGAACTTGCTGGGCACTCCTGTGCTTGAGCATGCCAAGGGAACAAGGAAGCCACCAGCAGTGCCTGGGCACACTGCCCACAGGTATGCTTCCAGATGCCAGTAAGAAAGTCAAATGGACAGCAGCAGAGCATGGTAACACCATAACTGCATCAAAGCGTACTGTTTTCTGAGCAACACAGACTTAGCTAAAGTGCTGCACTGGCTTCAGGCTATTGCCTTCCTGAGAGAAGGATCTATGATGCTATACTTCAGTAATTCATGAAAACTCTGCCTTTTGCAGTGGCAAAATAGTGCTCAAAGCAAAACCATCGCATTTCACATGGGTCTACACAAAAATGTCCTCAAGCACATAGTGTAGCAAAGGATAACTTGGATTGCAAGAACTCTGTGTTATTTTTCTTTTGTAAGCTCTAATTCAGTTTACTATAAAGATGGATGTCAGATAATAATGACACTTTAGGTGTAAGGTGCATTGAGTTTTTTGCACCATTTACCCCCTTTCTGGCTGTAAATGTATAGGTCTTCAAATAATATAGTGTCTGCTAAAATATTTGTGACATCTGTACTTTAAATATTGCAAACATCTGAGACAGTTGACTACTTCTTTGGGGTGATTTTTCACGTATCTTTACAGTTCACACATAAGTGAAGGTGGCTCTGTGATATATAACTGTAACAAGTGTTTTTAAGTACATTATAAAATCTCACCATGGCAACATCTTTCTGCTCATCATATTTATAGTGAGAAAAAGAAACAAGCAAAAATAATATTAACCCTGAAACCTTTCTGAAATTCAGAGGTTGAAAGAGTATCCTAAGTCAGGGTTCTTTTTTTATAGCTGTCTGTAAAGATCCTTGAAGATGTTACCAGAGAAATAGTAATTGTAGGTAGAAATAGAAAATTTTCTTCTTTTGATTTCAGCTTTATGTGAAACTACCAAATATCTAGTTTTTGTTTAGGTCACTGTGACCAAATACAACTTGATTTTAACAGAAGAAAGTTAGAAAAAAGATGGCACGTTTGTTTATCTCCTTTGAGACCTAACCACATTGGGCATGATGCAGAAGCCCAGATATAGTCATAGAAAGAGAAACCAGTTTAGAAATTACCCCTCAAACATCTTCCTGTCACCCTAAATTCTGGTGTCATGTAAACCTGGCTCAAAATGGATTGGAAGTCATC
The DNA here is from genome assembly GCF_047716275.1 of Strix uralensis. Lineage (NCBI taxonomy): Eukaryota > Metazoa > Chordata > Aves > Strigiformes > Strigidae > Strix > Strix uralensis. The sequence goes on along the minus strand of NC_133987.1, from coordinate 14,751,867 downwards.
TTGTAGGGGTTTTACATGCCTTTAAGGAGTGGCAGTGTTTTCTCTGTTCTCTTGCTACCTCATTGAAGACTTAGAAATGCCTGGGTAAATTGGGAGGAATAATTGTAAAAGAGTGCATTAAGGTGCCTGCACTAGAGAACTGCACTTTAAGTGCTCCTCTTGGTATCATCTCATGGGCTACAGCTGAAGAGATCTTCCAGATAACATGATTCAGAATAACATCAATTATCTCTGTTCTTGCATTTTCTCTATCCCTCTCCCCATAGTCTCCACAGACTTGTCTTATAGGAATACTTTATTCAGGCAGTGCGAAAGAGGAGTGCAGGCTCAGCAAAAGGCTCAGATAAAGCTAGATGCAACTATAGTGTCTCAGACCATCATTTCTCAGGCAAAAAATGAAAATGGACAGATTCTGAGGGAATTCATCACCTACAAATTCCTTGCCACTGTGGATAAATCTGTGGATGATCTGAATATCTAAACAAACCATACCACTTTGACACAGGTACAGATGTAGGGTCTAGAGTTTAACCATCTACTTTAGAAATTATTGGATTTATTTCTTATTTCACTCTAGTTCATTCCCATTCATCTAACTTTTCTAAGACAAGTTCTTTGTTTATGTTCAATATAAATAGGGAAGGAAACCAAGGGAAATATAAAGAGATTCTGAATTAAACCCAAAAAATCCAACTATTTTTAATCCTTCATGAATTTTTCATTACTACTTCCCACAAAACACCTCCTGCCTTCTCCAAATGTTCTAAAAAGTGCTGCCATTCTTGGTAGATAAAAGCAGTATAAAATAATTGTATTAAGCAAAATTCCTTCTTTGTTTTTCTCAAACAGCTGCTATGTAGTGACTTTCCATCCAGTGTCTTCTGTATTGGGAATAGGTCCTTTAACTGTCAGGAGAGTAAAAGCAGTTAGCTTACAAATCTGTATGGGAACTTGATCACAGAGACAAATGCAAAGGGCCCTTTTGCTCATTTACACAGAGTTACAGCATAGAAAGTTCACTCTCAATCACTTCTTTCTGTTACTGTTTTTAGGGCGAAAAAGTGTTACTGGTACCAAAGCAAGTAGGAGATGTTCGTTCTTTACACTGTGCCCATCAACTTTCTAGCCATGGCAACCTGAGTAAGTTGGAGTAGGGAAGAGTGTGGAGGAGAGGCCGTAAGACCTGGCCAGAATGATACTATTCTAGATATCTCAGGCTGAAAGAAAAAGACAGGCTAAAATCTAGCAGAGATTAAATTTATTAAATATTAAGTTTAGAACTGCTTGAAAAACTTGTCAAAGTTTGGCTTCCTTTCTTTCAAAGATGTTTTCCCATGTAAAATCAGGTGCTCTCATAGAGCTTATCTTTCAATTGTTTTGATTTTATAGAAGCAAAGATTTCACCAGTTCCCCAGAAGTCTTTTCAGAACAGTAAGCTTTCCGGACCATCTTTTAATTCTGTATTATGTTGTACTCAGCACAACAGATGCCTGATCTATGAATTATTTCAATCTAGTGAGTTTTGATAAAACACACTGTGGTATATACCTTGGAGCAATTTTTTTTCTGCTTGTACAGACATCCCAAATCTTATTCTGTTAGACTGCTTTAGGTAGGAATGGGATGGCACAGGCACATGCTTGTAGGTTGACTCACATGCTGGGGGTGCCCAATCTGACAGCTGATATGATACACAGGCATCCCACCACACAGGTCACCTGGATTGCTTGGAGCACTTTATCAGATAAATATTCTCTGGCTGCTATGCTGCATTTAAACCTTTCTCCTGCTTCAGGATTAAGTGCACAAGATGCAGACAGTGGTGAGCCAGTCATTTGTGCCCATCATTTAGGTCCTGGCAAAAGAAAGAGGCAGCCAGTGGAGTGAGCATGAGGCAGGGATCACATTAGTTTATTTTGGAAATAATGAGTAACTTATCAAATCAGTTGGTGTGGGGGTAACATGTAACAACCTTGCTCAGTGATCTGTGTTAGACATTCAACAGAGATGGCCTTACTCAAGGAACATTAAGTGTAAAACGACACCCCTTTAATACTCTCTTTGCTCTTAGTCCAGAGCTCTGATGCATCAGAAATGAAGTCCTTGTTATGTATAGGTTGCCCTTGACTACTAAAACCAGAAACCTCGAGCTGCCTAATACCATGGCTAGGGGAACAGTAAGTGAAAAAATGGTTTTGTTCTGGGTGTCTTTTAGGCTATAGAGAAAGTGCATATTTTGCCATTCTGGTGCTCAGAGTGATCAGCAAAGCTTAATTGTTTGCTTAAGCAGCCTTTGGAGCAATGAGAGCTAACAGAGCTATAAATTGGCAGGGCTGGTCAATGCAGTTGAACAGCAAAAAGACTTTCAAAGAGACAGTTTTGCTCCCAAGTGCTTATTGTCAGCTCTTTGAGTTAAACAGATTTTAACAACCCAAACAAAAACTCCACAGGGGAGCTTTTTACAAATAGAAAACAAAGGAGCCCTGCTCCAGCTACATCAAAGCTTCCAGTCCTTTATAACCTCTGGTGGCAGTTTGTTTCATCCAAGGCCCCTAACTCAATGCTAATGTCACTTTTCCCGCCTACCAATGAACCATTTTTCTGGAGTTTCCTGATCTAGCTTTTAGCTGACTTCAGAGAAGAAACAGGATTGCTTTAGGCAAAGCTACAACCATCCCCATTACCATACCCTGCTTGCCCCCATGAAAGATGTCTGAGAACATCCGTGCTGTCATGAAGTTTTAAAGCCTTAGGTGCCTCTGGATTTGTTCATGTTGAAGCCATCCTAGTCAGGAGATTTCACTTCCCAGCCACCTTCACTTGTGTAGGCTGGGATAACTTGAGAGGCAGATTTGGACTGATGAATCTGAAGATAAGATGATAAAATGTATTTTATTCTTTTTTCAATTCCATTTTTATTCCCCATCCCAGTGTAAATAAGGGATAGTAATAAGAGATTTGAATTTATAAAAATTCCATGGTAGTGAAATTCCATGCACATTTAAGAAAGAACAGCATTACTTTGCATTTAGTGTGGAGTTTTTAATGCGATTTTGTTCAGAATATGACAAAATTTAACACTGCAGTTAAAAAGGGGATGTTCTTGCAGCTCTGGATAATTAATGACAGAGTAGGATTCAGCCTTATCTGAACAAGAGGCAGAACCATTTCATGGCTGCTCCACTTTGACATGACACAAAGAAGTACATGCTGCACTGGTAAATCCACATCTAATGGAAAAAAAATGCATTGATGGTTAAAAAAACCAAGAAAATATTTAGGCAGGGCAGAGAAATGAAATATATGGTTGTATATGAAACGTTGTAGGTACAGTTGAGATTTCAGATGTATGAAACCAACTGAAAGTTCTGAATCATCAAAACCCACAACATTACAGACCATCCAAAAGTTATAATTTTTTCTTTCAAAATGTGTGCTTATATCCAAAAGACATTCATGAAATAATTAATTTCTCAAATCTTTGTTATACTGTATAAATTTGAGGGGCAGCACTGAAAAGGGGAAAATGACAAGCCTCATGCCAACACCATATAACAATCTCAAATTCACTGGAGTCATCCTGATGCCTATATTATCACTTCAGTTTCCTTGCTCGTTTTAATTACCCAAGTAGTCCCATCACATTTTGTTGCCTCCTCCTACTCTGCAGATCCTCTCCTTGCTGCTGGAGTGCTATGCTCAACTCAGCATGGCAGAGACTTACAGTGCTGGCTGGATCTAGCTTTGAGTAGACAGTAAATATGAAGAGAGAAAAAGCTGTAATGGAGAGCAATGTATCTGTCTCAGTACCATACTGTGATGGGACATTATGTCTGTAATATTACAGACATGTAATGGGATATTATGTCTGAAATATTACAGATATTATGTCTGTAATATTTCACTGTTATTAAAAAATCTTTAGAGTTTCTAGTTATTTTGGATATTTCAGTTTTGGGGTTCCTAACTTGAAATCCTTCAAAGAGCCATGAATTTAGAAATTTATGGGAAAAAAACAGGGTTTCAAAGTGCTTCAGGTTAAGGACACCTAATTTTTAAAATCTTTAACCAATACTATCTCTTCCCTGTAATATCCACATGAAAGCATAGTTATCCTGCATCAGAGCCTGTACTTCTGTACTGAAGAATAGATGGTGGGAGTTGGTTAAGAATGTGTACTAGGAAGAACTAGTGCTACACCACTGTTTTCAACATCAGCAGTTCCATTCGCTTCTGTCTGACAGTAAGACTCCTCTCTTTGTTGAAGACTTTCTGCAGTTAGCTAAATTTCTTCCAGGCCAGCAGCTGTCTTCAGATTTTAACAGGCTGATAGGAGAAAGTGAAGAGAAAGAAGAATTCATCTTGTAACATCCCTAATCCAGGGAAGAAGTGGATCAGCTGAGCAGGAGGAAAGATAAGTAAGGAAGAAGCTTATAGATAAATGATGCAGTGGGATTTGAAAAGAAACTGAAGACAATCCATCTGGATTGAGTGAAGAATGGGAAAAAGAAATATGGAAACCCTATTTTAGGGTATCAACATATGAGCAAATAACTAGGCCACTGACTAAGCCCTGGCCTGAGGGAGGTAAGGGAACAGGATGTGGAAAATTACTGGACATTACAGGAGAAAGTGCTGAACATTATTGATAAGAGTGTGAGAAAATGACTGAAGTTACAGATAGCCCTGCAGGATGGCTGGGTTTCACAAGTGGTTAAGGGGGAGTTTTGTGAGAAATGGAACAGAAGGCCCAACTTCACAGATAACTGAGGAGGTGTTCTGGACACCTTTGGGGAGTAACATCTTGCAAGGCACCAAGGTAACTTCATCAGTAAGACCACAAAAGGACAAGATTACCTAGGTAATGCTATTAGAATGGGCAAATTTGGGATGGATGTAGCAAAACTGGGAGCAATGGGGAAAGAAGTAATTAGGTGGGTGTTGCAGAAGAGACCGGGGGCAGAGGAAGTGGGTGGCAAGGTGGGAATTGAAAAAGGGATATTAAGGTACACAAACCATAGGATCAGTGCAGTCTGGGGTATCTGTCAGGCAGTCCTGCACTTGACTGCCATAGCTGGAGCAAGACAATAAACCAAACCCATGCCTCTGACCATATCACAGAAGCAAAACCTGCTTCTGCACCAGTGGGAGCAAGGCAAGCAGCGTGATTTCCTGGGGTGCCATGGGACTGCCCCCCCAGATCAAATGGCCATCCTGGTATCACTGTGTCAGTGCCCAGCCTAGGTCTGCCATCACAGCTGCCCATCACTTCCTATCAACAACATGACACTAAACTAAAAAGTACTTCTGCATTTAACCTGCAAAATCATCAATGACTTTAAAATTTCACTAAAACCTGTTGACAGTGGCAAAATGATTTGCAAAGGTGATTTTTTTTTTTTTGCATAGAAGAAATGTGTGAATATTTACAATTCTTTTCCAAAGACAGAATTGTGCCCTTACTGCCCACAGAATATGTAGTTTTTATCAAGAATAAAAATAATTGTAGCCATTTTTTAAAAATGTAAAAAGCCCCCACAAAGGAAAATTGTTTCACACAACTGTTAAAAGAGACCTATGGGGCTTGAAAGAAACAGTCATCTTTTTCATGGTTCACTAAATTCACTGTTCTCTAGTACTCTTACTTGTATGGCCTTTTCAGACAATATTTTGGTACCTTTAGTAAACTGGCCAGCTGCAAAGACCTCATCCCTTTCTTTGGTCTTCTCATCTCTGTACCTCTCATTTTGTTAAGTCAAATGAATGATTGTGTAATCCTGAATAGTGGTACAGACTTAAAAATATCACCTAGGATCATCCTGCTTTTCATTGTGTCTGTGTAGGCTGAAGAATTCTGCCTTTGACATTGTATGTAAAAGATTTATTTCTGTCATCAACTGGCGCATGCCATATATACAGATTCCTCTTGAAACCTCCATGGCTGATTACATTTTTAACAACATCTCAGACTGTGAAGTACCTGACACATCAACGAGACACTTATTGTTTTTAATGAAAATTTATTTTTTATACTGTCATGTTAAAACTTGAAGGTTCAGATTCCACCTACCTCTGAGTACCACTTTTTCCCTCATAAAAAATCTGGTCAAATTAAATATTTGTTTCTTGGAAGGGGGAGGAGGGGAGCAAGCACAAGTGCAGACATGTTCATTTTTTCTGCTACATCGAGCCCTCTTTAATTATGTGAAAATTGACAGTTGTCACAATTCAGAGTAATAGTTTTCAGTATATAAATGACATAAAAGAAAAGTGTAAACTTCCTATGGTGGTGATTGCAAGGTCATATGGAAAGGATGCAGCCTCCTCCAGCACAAGAAGTAATTTACACAAGTTTATACCCAGGGTTGCTGGCAGAGGGGCAGGTGCCAATGTTCGTGGGGGACTGACGTAGCAGGGAGCTGGAGTATTTCCAGGCTGCCTGAGGAGCTGTGTTACATGTGTTCCTGATATCCCAAAATTAAATAGAAGCAATGGAACTTGAATCCTGCTCCCATCCCCACCATTCCCTACCCCTCTAATGCATTCGGCAGAAAGGTGACTGGCTTTCTATGAGCTCATTTCCACGATTTTGCTCTTAGCACTACTAGGCAGTAATCATACATTTTCAGAGGAATTTTAAATATTACAGAATGCTCTTGTGGGTTATCTGTCTATGTGCTCTTTTCCGCTCTTTTTGCAATAAAGAATGAGTTGTTTTGAATCTGGAGAGAAAAATTTAGGTCTGGTTCAGAGTTTCACTGCATACTGTTTGTGTTCCCAACAGTTCTGCTTCAAGGTACTGTCCCAGTCTTCTCTTCCTTGCTGGAATAGCAGATGAGGAAAAAGATGTGGGCATGTTAGATTTAGGATACCTGTAAACCTTCATGTGCCACAGCTGTGGAAAACATGCCTTTTACTAGGTAGTACAGTGTTTTAAAGTACAGATTAAGTGTTTTGCATCTGGAAAAGGGGAAATAACAGTGTTGCTATGGAAAATATTTGAAAGACACTATTGTTCTGGACAGCCATATCGAAATGTTGAATTCAAAACACGGGAAATGCAGAGAGGGCATTCCCAAAAGAACAGGCACAAGAAGTCTATTCTGTGAGAGGCAGTTTAACAGTTTAGCTCATTTAGCTCAACAAAAGAAGGCTGAGAAGAGATATGATTACTCTTGGAAAATATATCTGCAAATAAATACCACAGAGAAAGAAGGGACAGCACAAAACTGGTTGTTTGTAATCTGAAAACAGATAAATTAGAAGCAGATTTCTAGCTAGCAGAGAAGTTCGGTTGTGGAACAACCTCACAGTAGTGTCAGAGACAGACACATGTTTAGATGGACTTAAGAATTACTGAAGGTCCAGAAGCATGTGGGCACTGACTCACCCCATTTGTTTCAGAGCCTGCTGTAAAACCATGCTGACTCTATGGTTTCAACTGCGTTTTAACCACAGCAAAATTGTTATCGAATGCCTAGTATTCTCAATTTTGAAGTTCATTAATTCTAAATCTCTTTGAAGTGAATAAAAGTTTCTCACTTTGCTGTCTGAATGGCAAGTATTAGATTAGAAGTGCATGTCACATCTTTTAAAAAGAAGAAAACTTCATGCAGTTGGAACTTAAAAATTTGGCACTAGAGAATCTGACTTTTTTGAAAGATAACAGGGGAGAATGTTCATGTTTTAATTTTCTACCTTAGGCTTATAGCCAAGTTTTGAACCTGTGAACATAAAGAAATGTAACAAAATATGGGACAAAGCTGCAGTGGTTACCATAATTCTCTAGAAAATGTGTTCCATTATGTTAATGAAAATATGTATTTTTCCTTGCAATATAGATGTTTTCCATTACCTTATGGTTCAGAATTGTGTCTAAGAAACATGTTATTACTAATGAGACTATTTCTTATACTACCAGAGACACTCTTGTAGTTTAATTAGTGAAAAAACTTCTGAGTGTTAATAATGAAAGCATATTAATAAAAATATGAGTCACAAAGTAAAGAAAAACTGAAGGGCTGTGACAGACAACAAAACCTGATTTCACCATCTATTCTGCTGAGGTATCAAATACACTGTTATAACCACATGCTGAAACACTTCAAAGGTTGCAAAATCATAATCTAAAAATTGGAAAAGCCAAAATTTAAGATTGTCTATGCAGCTGTACTTGTATTCTTCATGCATATGCATTTCATAATCTCTCAGCACTTTTTCCATAGGACCCTTGCCTTTTTAAGTGCCAAGGGTGAACAGTTCTCACAAAAAGCTGTTCAGCACCTTCTGATACACTTTTTATGCTGTGTGTGGCACCAGTCTTATTTGTTTCTCACTGTTCAAACCATCTCAGAAGAGAAATAGTTTCTGCATAGACTTTTCTGTCTCATTTATCACTACTGTCTCTGAGGGCTTCACAATGACTAATTAATTTAACTCCACAAACTCTTGCGAGATAAGGGCTGGCGTTTAATTGAGGCACAAAGAAATGAAGGTCAAAAGAATCCTCTAACTTGGAGGTGCACTGTGGACATGCTCTGAACATGGTGTTTAGAAGAATAAAGCTCTTTATGTTCAAATTACAAGTCATTATTCATCTCAATTGCAATAAGTAATGCTCAGCATTTCTGTCAATTAGAACCTAAGCTCAGGATAGACACCTAGAAAATAAGAAATGAACGGTTATGAAAAATTTTGTTTAAGTGCCTCACCTAATGAGAGAAGGATAGGAAACCTTTGACAGACACAGAGCTATAATGTGATTTTCTGAGGCAGTATTTAACATTTGGGACATGTTTTCTTTTCCAGCAACTTCCCTGCCTCATTTTCAAAAATCACAGCCTCCAAGTTCAAGAATGGTCCATTTCTGTGAGCAGGAAATCAAGCAAAGGTGGCAGGAAGCCTGCATGAAGGTACAAGGAGCTCCTGACTAAACTCAGCCATAAAGGAAATGCATGCAAGATATGGAAGCAGAGATAGGTAGCCCAGGAGGAAAGCAGAGACACTGTCCAAACTTGCAGAGATTGGGTTAGGAAAACCAAAGCCCACCTAGAGTTGAATCTGTTGAGTGAAATGAAGGGCAGACAAAAAGGATTCTACAAGTCTATCAGCATGGAAGGAAAACATGGGCCCACTGCTGAATAGGGCCAGGGCCCACTGCTGAATAGGGCCAGGGCCCTGATGACAAAGGACATGGAGAAGCCTGCTGTACTCAATAACCTTCTTTGCCTCAGTCTTTACTGGTAAGACCATTCTTTGGGAATCCCAGGTCTCTGAGACCACTGGGAAAGTCTGGAGCAAGGAAGACTCACCCTTGGTGGAAGAGGATCAGGTTAGGGAGCATTTAAACAATTTAAACTTGCACAAGTCCATGGGACCTGACAGGCTGTACCCATGAGTGCTGAGGGAGCAGCTGATGTCATTGCAAGGCTACTATTATCTTTGAAAGATCACGGTGATCAGGAGATTCCTGTGGACTGTAAGAAAGTAAATGTCACTTCTGTCTCAAGAAGGAGGATCCAGGGAACTACAGGCTGGTTAGACTCACTGCGATTCATGGGAAGGTAATGGAGCAAGTCCTCCTGGAAACCACTTCTAAGGCTTGTTCTGTCCCTCCAAAAACTTCCTTCCTCTGTTTCTGCTTCCTTATCCAGTTCTATCCTATCTCTTGTCAGCTCACTTTTCAAGAATCCAGTTTAAACTCATCTCTGTGATTCACTTTAATGCAGACCTCAGTGGTCAGTATAATAGCTTCCTCCATCCTCCTCTGAGCTGTCTTTCCCCCTTCCCAATACCTGCCTCCCAGATTAGTTTCCTTCCCTTGGGTTCCCACTTTTCTCCATCCCCCCGCCACTTCCTAAGCCCTTCTCCCACCTATTTGCTGAGCTAGACTAAATGTTTTTTAGAGGTTGAACTGCTCTCTCTGAAACTTTCTCTAGCTAAAAATAAGTAGCCTGAAGCAGACAGCACAGAAAATACAACTCATGTGGCTGAAGTTTCTCAGTGCTTGCAACTGAAAACATGCTCTTACAAAGCAGTGTTAAGCAATCTTACTAAGAGACAGACCTACTAAGATGTCAATAGCACAACTCTTTAAAAATGTCCAGGATTTCTAAATGCTGTCCCAAGCATATGAAGTCTATTATAGCACAAAGTAGCATGTATGCTAACCATCCATTAAAGCATCTGATTAAAAAGCAGAAATTTTTCCAGGAAATACATGAAAATACTTAGAGAATATGTTAAGTATTCAAAGACTTAAACTATAATATGCGTCATTAAGCTTCTGCAATTCTAATGGCCAAGATGTGCAAACAAATACTGCCCCAAAATTAATAACATAGAGTGACATTTTGCCTGCAGAAACACGAGCAAATCCCACTGATGTCAGTGCATAGTTCCTAGAGGCCATTATTTGGAGCTCATGTCTGCAACCATAAAGTTACATTAACAGTCTATTTGTGTGAAGAAAATTAACTACCAACCTAAAGAATATAAAATACTCTATTCAATTTTTAGAGAATGTTTGTGAAAGCAGTAAATGAATTTAAGAAAAATTACAAAGCCACAATTATTTTTTGAAAAGAAGACAGTAAATTTATAGTTTAAATTATTTCTATGGTACTGTTCACATGTATACACATATATTATATAAATAATAAATGCTGTGTTAGTGGCAAAAGATTTTTAGGACGTTGTTCAATGGCTGGCAAGGATGAAGTCAACTGGAACATATTTTTAACCAGAGGACAGATCTTGTTTGAAGGCTTTATAAAGGAACCCTATAAATTTAGACCAAAAGCCTGGATTTATTTTATGTACTCTAGACCTCAATTTGGCTTCTGATCACAAGAAAACTGGTGTAAATCTGGAATACCTCCTCTGAAACCAACTAAGGCTTTCAGAATTTATGCTCCTAAAACCAACAGAAGAATTTAACCCAAGGGCCCAAAGCCAGCTTTATTGAGCAAGAGACATTTGGTCTGGCTGCAGGGGGGAGAGACTGTGGAAGCTGGTCAGCTTTTCTCCCCAAGAAGTGATGTCAGACTAGTCAGTAGATCCCTTTGGGCATTAGACATCATGGGAAATAGCCACAATCTCTTCTGAATGGGAACTGTTATAGAGAGCCAGCTGGCATCTCTTCCAGAAGGCTCAGGGGAGATGACCACCACCTAAAAGTGCATTACTGGTTGTTGGCCTCTTGTTTCAGAGCTGCTGTGACTTGCTCTCAATCCTCATTCTTTTTGTAACATGATGTAATTTAATTTATGACCACAAAAAGTGCAACAAGAAAGGGAAAAGATGAAAAATATTATGCTAAATACAACCAGTCATATACTTGAAAATGTAAACATCAAACTATTCCCTAGGTATGTAATTACAGGCAGCTTCAAAGAGGGAAAGGCACATTTTTAGCAAATACATCATATTTTGTATATGCTGCTTTTGCCTGAAGGACAGTATGGTTTTCTACAGGAGCACACCAAACTGTTTTTAAAGGGATCATCAACCACAGTTTGTGGCTAATCATTTGGAGCTCCCATGAGACATACAGAGGCATTACATGGAAGAGAAAATAAAAACACAAAAGCAAATATTGCACATCTACAGTATGCTCTTATTTCTTCCCAAGACCCTGAAGGATGGCATACCAAGACACACACCAGGGTGGTGGGTAACAGGAGTAGCCATCCTCTGACACATTCCCCCTTCCCAGCTCTATGAAATTTGTGCTGCAAAAAACATCAGGAAGAAATACTTCTGCTCCTATTTGATGGTGTCAGTACCATACAGGGAGCTAGAAAGGCTGTGTTGGAAGGCTGATATAATAGCACCAACAGTTAATAAATGCCCTTAACCGGCTCCCATCCCACCCACTGCTGCAGTCCCCTCTTCCGAGAACTGCACTGGGCTGCTGTAAATGTCTCCTTCTTCAGCCGCTGCTCTCAATTAGATCCCAAAGTCCTGTCTTTGGAGAGAGACACACGTGTAAGCCCTGGCCCACACGAACCCCCATGTCTCCCTCGATGCATTTGGACTACACTGCCAGAACCAGCTCATAGTCCTTCACTAGCACATTCCTCTTCACAGGGAAAACTGAGGTGTCCACGCCTCCTACTGAGCCCAGCAAGTGCTGCGGAGTGGCCTCTCTGTGGAAGCTCCAGTAGTTACAGCATGAAATTTCCTTTCAAACTCTGACTCATTGCCTCCTTCTAATGGCCTTAATCCTCTCCCATTGGAATGGAAAGGCATTCTGTAAAGTGGGCTGTCATGACGTCCTTCATCAGTTTGTAAAATCTTTAGCATATCGTTACTAGCAGACCGGCTCTGTTTTTCAGAGCTGTGGTAGAGGAAAAGCAAACAGGAGGGCAGTGGCTGTTTTACTGTCCCAGTTTGCTGCCTTGGGCAACTGCCTGCTTTGGCTGTTCCATGTGAGAACCACCTAAAAGCAAGCACTGATGAAAAGCTTCCTGAAGAAATATCCAGGCATTTTTTTTTTTATCATTGTTTTATTTTCTAAAACAGTTTTCACCTCAAATAAAAATGCCCAAGAAGATCAATACTGACTAAGATCTGAAATGTTTGACTTGTGTGCTCTTTCTTAACAGCTTTCACTTTCTGAAACATGTTAGTCTGTTTGTGGAGAAGAGCAGCTCCTTCTGTTGGTATTCTTTGTACTAGCTAAAAAGATACTTTGGTCAAAAGACACCAAGGACTAGATCTAGTAGATTCTAGTGGAAATGTGGGTGGAAATAATATTTTTATGGTTTAAATTTACAAATTAAGAGATCTCTTATTTAACTTTTCTAAACTTTTGGCTTAGATATATGGGGGAAAAAGGCAGAATGCCAGTGAGGATACAATAAAAAAATCTGGTATCATAAGGACGAGCTGAGCCCAACTCTTAGTTGCGCTCTAGTGTTCATCTTTGGACAACACAAAGGAGAATCAGAAAGAGAGCTCAAGGATGCCTCTGTGAGTAACTTAAACTCATGTTTAAATCTCCCTTGTCTGTGGTAGACCATTTTACCTCTAGCAAGTAGTTTCTGGTGTCCTAATTCCTAAATATTCATGTTTTGCATTTATTATCTCCAGCCTTCTGTAATGATGTTTGTTTCAGAATGAGTGTGGCTGTATTTGATTTGTCTGATGCTTGAAAGCAAAGGGACTAACAAAATCAGTGAAACTATTTTCTTGGATTGTGAAAGGGAAACAATAAAATTTCACTTATTACATGTTAGGAAGACTTCCTCAGTCATTTTAATTTAAAAGGTTTTCATTTAGCAAATGGAGTTTGACAAGAATCAAATCTTGGCATAATGTAGCACTTCTCTCTTTTGAATATTTGTTTCTGTTAAATGACTGACCTCCAATCCAAGGTGATAAGGCCGAAGAAGCAATACTAGGCAAGGTTCAGATCAGTAGAACCTGGTTCTTACAGGTGACTTCAACTACCCAGACATTTGCTGGAAGAACAATAGAGCAGCTCACATGCCATCCATCAAGTTCCTGGAATGCATGTTAGATGTGCCAACCAGGAATGAGGCGCTGCTGGACCTGTCACTCACAAACCAAGAAAACCTGCTTTGTAATATCTCGCTTAGCGATAGCCTTGGCTGCCTTCATCACAATATTGTGGAGTTTGGGATCCTGCTGAACATGCTGAAGGTTAGTACTAAGACAAAGGTTTTAGATTTTAGAAGAGCAAACTTCAGCTCACACAGAGCTCTGTTGGAGGGATTCCGTGGGAAGCTTTCATAGAGGATAAAGGAGCTAGCAAGTGCTAAGAGTTTTTCAAGAATGCTTTTCTGGAAGCAAAAAAACCAGTTCATTCCCTTTAAAGGTGAGGGAAGTAGATGGAGCAAGAGAGCACTTAACTGTGAGCTTCTGAGTCTCCTCAAAACCAGAAGAGAAGCATGCCGGAGATGGCAAAACAGATGAATACCCATTGAGAACTACAAGGGCATTGCCAGGACATGCAGAGATGCAGTTAGAAAAGCAAAAGCTCAGCTCAAATTGAAATTGGCCAGAGATGTCAAAAACTGCAAGAAAGGGTTCTTCAGGTACATAAACAAGCAGAAACAGAAGTAAAATATTGTCCCACTGTTAAACAGGAGAGGTGAATTAGTCACCAACAATGCTGAAAAGGCAGATGTTCTCAACACTTTACTCACCTCTGTCTTTAGCAGCACTCTTGGCCCCCAGGCCTTGGGAACAAAAATCCAAGTCAATCCAAACACAGACCTGCCATCAGTGAAGGAAGCGTTGGTATGTGAACTATTACAGGACCTTCACCCCTACAAATCAATGGGCCTGAGGGTTAACACCTGAGGGTTAAGAGGGCTGGCTGACGTCATTGCCAGGCCACTCTTTATAATCTTTGAGAAATTAGGGAGATTCAAGGATGTCCCAGAAGACTGGAGGAAGGCTAATGTCACTCCCATGTACAAGAAGGGCTTAAAAGAGGATCCAGGAAATTATAGGCACATCAGTCTTCCTTCAGTCCCCAGGAAAGTCATGGAAAGAATCCTCCTGGGGGCTATCACAAGGCAGATGAAGCACGTGATTGGCAAAATCGAGCACGGATTCACCAAGGGCAAATTGTGCTTGACAGACTTGATCCCCTTCTATGACAAAGTAACCTGCTCAGTTGATGTGGGGCAAGCAGTGGACATTGATTACCTGGATTTCTCCAAGGCTTTTGATATGGTTCCTCACAGCCTCCTCCTAGAGAAGCTGATGCGTTATGGTCTAGACAAGTGGTCTGTGGGTGGGTGGGGAACTGGCTGCCAGGCCCCACCTGGAGGGTGGAGGTAAATAGCTCCTTTTCAAACTGGCAACCTGTCACAAGTGGGGTCCCCCAGGGATTGATATTGGGCCCAATGCTGTTTAATAACTTCATAAGTGATCTGAGTGATGGGATCAGGTGTACCCTGATGAAGTTTTCTGATGATACCAAACTGAGTGGGGAAGGGGACACTTCAGAAGGGAGAGCCACCCTGCAGGAAGACCTGGCTGGGCTGGAAGAGGGGGCTAATAAGAACCTTATGAAAGTGTAAGGTCTTGCATCTGGGAAGACATCCCAGCACAGGCTGGGATCTGTGGAAAGGGACCTGGGGGTCCTGGTGGACAAGGAGCTCAATAGGAATGACCAGGGTGCTGCAGCGGCAAAGAAAGCCAACAGGATGCTGGGTTGGATCAACAATGACATCACCAGCAGAGATAAAGAAGTCATTATCCCACTCTGCTCAGCACTTGTCAGGCCACACCTGGAACACCGTGTTCAGTTTTGGTCCCCGCTATGCAAGAAAACTGTGGCCAGTCTGGAGAGGGTCCAGAGGAGGGCCACAAAGATGATCAAGGGACTGGGAAGCCTGCCATGTGAGGAAAGGCTGAGAGAACTGGGTCTGTTCAGCCTTGAGAAGAAAAGGCCTAGGGGAGACCTCGTCACCATGTTCCAGTATTTAATGGGTGGCTAATACTTCCAAAGATGATGGAGACTCCCTTTTCACAAGGAGTCGCATGGCAAAGACGAGGGGTAATGGGTACAAGTTACTCCTGGGGACATTCTGATTGGACACAAGAGTAAACTTTTTCACAGTGGGAACAACCAGCCATTGGAATAATCTCCCCAGGGAAGTGGTGGATTCCCCAACATTGGACAATTTAAAGATTCAGCTGGACAGGGTGCTGGGCCACCTTGTCTAGACTGTGCTTTTGCCAAGAAAGGGTGGACCAGGTGATCCTTGAGGTCCCTTCCAACCTGGGATTCTAGGATTCCATGATTAATTTTTTTCCATTTTTTGTGGGCAATGATAGACCACATCGACATTTTACTTTCCTGATAAGGGAATCAGATTATTTTTTATTATTACCCCAAGACATTAGTTGTACAAAGGACCTAAGGGTAAGTTTTACTAGCAGAGAAAATTAGTAACTACAAATAAACTGCAGGGCTGAAAGGCAGAAAACTGTAGAGGTGATGAATGAAAAAAACTGATGTTATATGAGATAATACAGTGCTAGCTATATGAAAAATTCATCTTGCTGAAATACAGATTTTTTAGAAAATATTCAGCATGAATTAATGTGAATCTGTATGTAATAGCTGGCTAAAATATCTGCTCTGTTTTACAAGTGCATTGTCACGTAAACAGAAAAACATACAGTAAAGAAATATTACAACATAGGAAAACAAAAGACTCTTACAGTAACACATAAACATAGTTTTCTTCATTCAACATACCTAAATGTGATGTGATTTTTATGTAATATTTTCTATTTATCAACTTTTTTTGTTGCTGGGGGATCGGTTGATTATTTCCTAGTAGTTGAAAGGCTAACACTCATCAGATTCACGAGATAACACTCCAACAATTCATGAGTTGGAAAATACAGTCTTGTTCTTTCCTTATGTCACATGGTCTTTGATAGCCAGAGTCCCTTCTATGAGAATATAATGAAGAAATATTTCAAAGCAATTGTTTTGCTCATCAGGTTTTTCAGCCTTTCTTTATGCTGACAAGTGAAGCCTTAACTCCTCTCCAGGTCTGGATTCAGAGCCCACTGTAGTCACTGACTCCTATTGGCTGTAACAGGCCGCAGATGAGGGCCCATGTGCGTAGCATTGAGCTGTGGATGCAGAAACCCTGTTGCTTCAGCTGTAGCTCAGGGGACACAATTCATACAGGGACACTTCTTTGCACCCACTAGAAAGGGTACAGCATGTACTTCCTTAGTGCCTAGACAACTCTCCTATCTGCTTTATCGGACAGAATAGTGGAGGAAGAATAATGTTCTGAGCGTGGGGGTGAGAAGCAGCAGAACCGTGCCAGGGCTGTAAGTGCTCCCCGTTCTTTCTCAAAGACCCATGCTAGGCAAGGAATGGGTTACTTGACCCCATCCCTTCTTATGTCCTGGAGGTAAAAAAAATACATTTCTTTACCAAACTGTAGATTAACACCAAACTGCAGATTAACAATTGGGTAATAAGAAAACTGTGATTCATATGACTAAAATATGAGTTGGTCTTGTTCCTATTCCTCACACTCCCGCTTTACTGCATTTGTTTAATAGCACTTCCTAGTACTTAAAAAAAAAATCTACAAGGGATATGATATATACACTTATTGTTATGCTAAAGAGGAAAAACAGCATAGTGGCAAAAAGTGTAAGAGATTCTGTTACTTGTCGTTTTGAAAACAAGTCTAATGTAATGCAATGCATGAACTGCTTTTTAGAACAGCCAGAGTCTCCTGCTCTACTAAATCTCCTTTGTGAGGAACTGGGTTTAAGACACAGTTTTTAAGAAAGAGCTGCTGTCATAAAGAGTTGTTCTTCAGTTAGATTAACATGGAAACATGTCTAGTTATTCCTACCATAAAACCAACTTTTCTGGCATGTACGTCCTTTGAACCAGTTAAACTTTAATCCCAATAACACAGGAACTAAAATTAAATACGTTTTTCCATTTTTGTTTTTGCACTTAAAGGGAAAAGTACAGAAAATATTTAAAATACAACATATTCCTACAGATATCAATGTACAGATTTTTTAAAATTTTGAGAAAATTATAAAAGAAATTGCACCTATGTATGCTCTAATTTTGTCAAATATGTAATTTTTAAGCCTAAATTCTCAGTTTCCAAATCATCCTATTACTCAGAACAGGGGTATGGAGTCTGTGCTGGTGGTAGAATGTTTTTAAATAAAGACTCCAAAAGTCAGATAAAACAGCCCAAACACTTGGGATATTACCTTACTTCTACACTGCAGATTTGTTTTCATATAACTCTTATATTTTAACTTATACCAATTTTTTTCTCCTGTCAATCTACTCACTCCCAGGATCTCTCAAACCTCAATAAAATTAGAGGAAGCCTACTGTTATTTTGATTTAATTAATACCTACAGATTTCATAGTCCTCCCATTCAAGCAGGATTGGCTGAGTCTAATTGAAAGCCATGGCCCCAGCTGTCTGTCAGGTGGATCATGATGGGATGTGGGGAGAGTATTTCCTGCAGGGTCTGGGTGGATGGCTGTAATGGTTTTCTCAGTCTGTAGCAGTTTGTGAAAACTCAGCATCAAAGAAGCAGTTATCTTCAAAATTCATCTCTGGTAGGGTATTTTCTTATATTTGTTTTTATTTTAGTGATGTAACACCTGTGCTAAAGCACAATCCTTATATCCAAGTGGATTCTGAATTTTACATCTATATTTAATTCTGAAAAGTCTAGAAAATTATAGGTTTCTTGTGCTGGTTGTTTGGGGTTTTTTTAAGACACTGAAAATGTTTTATTAACATAAGCACATTAACTGTGCTATTAGCATACAGAAAAGCACAGTTTGAGGACTCTCCGTTATCAGGACTTGCTCAAGACTGATAGTTAGGTCTCCTAGGAAAGATGCGTATTTCAGCAAAGTGAATATATGTTTCAAATGGGGAGGCGAGGAGACAAGAAAGGGAGAGTTTTTAAACCAAATAAATACAGTAAATTAGACACAGTCTGGAGTATGCTATTGCAAGAATTTAAAGTGTGCACATGGTTTCTTTAAAGTCTAGGTCTAAGTCATTGTTATTATGATGGTATGTAGCATCTCTTAGTATTTAAAATGTATTTGTTCTAAGCAAGTGTTTCAAAGTTTCCTATGTTGTTGCTTCATAGACATGTTCTAGATTAGCTATATAGATTTCTGTTTGCAACTATAATGGTGCAGAAGAAATACATGTATCAGTGGAGGGCAGAGAACAATTAAGAATTAAAACTACATTCAAAATTCAAAACCTCAAAGGTCAATATCTGTTGCCTGATAAAACACAAACTAGCAAAACAATGATTAAACTAATGATTGATCGCATGTAACTTCAAAAATCTAATTCCTGAAGATAGAAAAAGCAATCAACACACAGTCAATGGCATTACTTTCTACGGCAGCTGTGGGTATTGATTTCCAGCCATCAGTCAAAGTGGTGAAAGCCAAGTCAAAGAATCTATTATCATTATTCTTCCCAAACTTCTATATTGTAGTCAGTCTGCCAACTCCAGGAAATGTTTCAGAGTTGCTTATTTTAATATACATTCTTCAATTGTCAAGCTGTACAAATAGCTATATTTTCTAATACTCATTTTAATTTTCTTTAATTGTGAGACATTTAATCAGCAGATGTCTCCATCTCCCCTCTTTTTCCCCATCTCACCAAAGTTATAAATCAAATCTTGGGTGAAATTTAAAGAGGTGTATCAGAGAACTTTCCAAATTTTTGTCTTTTTTTCCCCAACAACAAAATTGCTTTATGTAAGACAAAGGAATTCTTGATAAAAGTTCCTTTGCATTTTTATTTAGGCAAACACTGGGGATGCCTATGTTTGGAATTAAATCTTTAAGGATACTCTGCTAGATAAACATGCTTCTCAAAGAAATGCAATGAGACATCTTGTGTATATTACAGTCAGCTGTGGACAGCATTCCTTTCACTAGTTTTGATTAATATGCCTTTGTATCCTGGTAAGATTAATGAACTGTGAAGGATATGTGGACACTGTCTCTTCATTTTAAAGAAAGAGTGTGAAGAATTTAAATAAACATAACATTTAGATGGTTTATTTTGTCAGGATCTGGTTGACTGTTTCTGCCTTTATAAAGCCTGTATGCTTTTTGTTTGTTTGCTTGTTTGGTAGGTGGTTTTGGAGCTTGCCATTTTTAGGGAGTAGTTATGTTGGTGAAGAGCAACTACGAGCTATTATTTCAACAAGCAATGAAAACTTATGCTAGATGAGCTGATTAGATTTGTATTAGCTGTCAGATAATGGTATGAAGTTTTAGAGGTGCTTTGAAAAGAGAAATTTATTGTAATATGATTTCTCTGAGAGTTGCTATAAAATATGAGTAAAACAGAAGAGTAAAAAAAAATCTAAAGTTGAAACGAAATTTAAAAAAAAGATCTGGATGCAGCTATAGCTTTTCTATTACATAAAGAAAAAATTAATGGCCATCAAAGAATTGTAGGTCTGATACTATTTCTAAGTTGGTTTTTGATCTGTAAATTTTTGCTAAAGTATTTTTTTTGCTCTTGAAACCATCCACAATGCCATCTTACAGTCAAGTCAAGTAATTACAGACAAAACTACCACTATCAACCACAGAGAGAGAATTAAATTCACTCAAGGGCTAGGGAGCAGTTCTTAACAATTGTTTCTACTACTTCTATGTGACAGAATGTTATATCCCTACTGATTTTAAAGTAGTATGAATACTAATAAGCTATTAGTTAGAAACAACTATTAATTAATTTTTAACTGATAAATGTTTATTTTTTAAAGAATCTCCTTTCTGTTGCTTTCTCATTTGCTATGCTACCTTAATCTGTCTGTGTAGGCTTACTTTACTTTCTGAAGTATGTAAGCTATACAAGACTGAAGTATGACTAGGAGCCTGGAGACTAGAATTATGCTTCTCTATGATCAATTGTGCAAAATTGACGGCTAAGCAAAAAATGTTTATTACTGTAATGCTTATTCATTGTTCTACATGAGCTGACCAAGCACTGTAAGTTTAGTTGTTAGAAAAGATTTGGAATTTGAAAAAGCAAAACATTCATATATGGTACTAGATATTACTTTTTATTGCAGCTTTGGTATAAAGATTACCAACTTAGTGATTTAGGATTCTGAGTTACTCATCTGCTCTGAGCTGGTGGCTGTGGGTCTCACACAGGCATATGTTTACTATTACAGTATGGGAAGACCAGTCCGAATGCTTTCTTCCTCAAAAGCCTCATCACGTTTGGTCCACAGATCCATTCAATCCAGTCCTTTCCCAAAATAGTAGAATAAACTTCTGGACAAATCTAATCTCTACCAGTTCTGTCAGATTCAATCATATCTGAGTGAGACAATCAGTCAAATAACACAAACAGCAGAAGGGGAGAGAGCCTCCTGTAACCAAGAAGAAAGCTTTTCCATGTTTGTCAGGTCTTAAATCTCCAGTAATCAATTCAAGATTGCTAAAATAATTTTACTTTTATTAGTGGGTTTTACATTCTTATATTTTAGCTGTATACGATGATCATCAACCAGAAACTACAAAGCACAGATCAGAGTCCAGAGAGAGGCTTAAGGTCACCAAGCACAAGAACAATTGGCCAACACCATAACCAAAAGTTAAAAATTAAATTAACCGATGATTAAACATTAAATATATTTGTAAATACTGTTCCTCAACAATCAGCAACATATAACCATGGAGTTGGTGGCATACAAATTTTGAGTCTGAGGAAGCATCTGTGATTTGTCCTGAACTCTCTCATACATTTAACAGTGAATTCCAAGGTTAGCGCTCTATGTAGTGGTGTCAAGGTCCTCAGAGCAGATACTTTTTCTGGTCAAAAAGCTGAAAGGAGGAGCCAGTCTGTTTGAAAGCTGGGATTTATCAAGCTTTAAATAGCATGGGACTTCCTCTCCTAGGATATTCTGACAGACTTAAAATTTTTATTTACATTTTTGCTAACTTTGTCAAAATCCTGATGTTAAAGAGATCACAGTTGTCAAATTAGAAATATGTTTGCTTTGCACAGTTCTAGGTGAGTTTGCCAGAACAGGTTTAAACCTGCCTTTTTTCCCTCAGGCTGGTGGAACCCCTGGGCTAGTTTTTTGTTGTCATCTACAATGTATTTAGCAAAATAGCATATATATCACTTAGTCACATATACGAGCAGTACCTGATGGTTCAGGGGTAGATAGAACCTGGGGAATTATTGCACTCAACACAAACCTGCCACACTCAAATTTTCACTCAGTTGTTCTATGCTAATATAGTATTAATTGTCACATAAAGCCATCACTGAAAGTTTGGGTCTTGGAAAAACAAGGGCAAAATTCTTGCTAGCTTCAGCAGAGCTGGGTTTTCAGGCAAAGTGAGTAGAAGTCCAATCCAGTGGTGATGCTGATGCCCTTGGGGACTGCTCAGGAATAGTGTGAAGAACTCCAAATGGCTATGTCTAAAAAAACAGGCTGCTTTCTCTCCTATGTCTGTCCCACAGTATGCTCTTTGTTATCATCTGTGAATCACCAGACATCCTTTGTGACGTTTATATGGTATAGTTATAAATAACTCTAACACTTGCATGTTAAACAGAAGGTGATTTACAAAGTGTTGCTCAATCTGACAGCTGTTACTACAGCATAGCCAGAATAGATTACTTGCAAGTTTATTTTAATTATAGATAGGCCTACACTGAAATACTATAGTCACCTGTTTTGTACTGGGACTGCACAATAGTGGTAAATAATAGCATGAGGTATGTTTGCCTTTGTAAAAGAAAGAGTACTGGCCTTCATATAGGTAATTTGTTTTCAAGTATCACATTTTCATCTGGCTCTTTTTAGCAGATTTGCTTAGACTTCTATTCAAAATATATAGAATATTCAGAAAGATCCATTTGAAATATGATGAATCGAAGTCCAACCTTCACAAGCTGAAATTCGCCCATCAGTCTAGGACCAGTGACTGTACTCGGGTACTAATCCCAGCAAGTTTTTCTTTTAGGAAAAACTGCCATCACTAACAAGAACAGTTCTGCATTTGTCCTTCAAATGCTTCTTTTGTGATACAATGAGTCACATCTGTGGAAGCAAACAATTAAATGCATGAAAACTATGTAATACAATACTGTAGAAATTGTGGTACGGCAATAAGGAACTGTCCACAGATCTTGTTTTATGGATTAAGGAGGTGAATTGGAAGAACCTGACTCTCTGGTGGGCTTCCCAACATCAAGATGACAACTTCCAAAAATACTTATTCAGCGAACTCTTATGCAAATCCTTTAAAGTCCCTGACATCACCTGAATTATGCAGAATAAGAATGTTACATGAGATGGATCATTACTCTGACCATGTATAGTGACAGTTATGAGACTAAGTTTTGAACAGTCTTTGAATTTTGATCTCTAGAAGATCCTTACAGTAAATATTGGAACCTTTGTAGCAGTCAGAAAAAGTGATATTGTTCTTTCATGAATATGTAACTGTAATAACCTATCAGAATAATAGGTACTCCAAAAATAGTAATAAAAGACAACTTCAGTATACACACTGTTAATATCTTGCACTCTGTGTTTCCTAAAATAGATGGAGAATCTCTAGTTCAATTTTAAATGGTAAACCTTAATAGAAAGTGCTTCACTTATCTGAGGTGATGTGACCTTCTAACCAAAAATTACACAATAGCAGCTTCAGATACTATTTTCAGTGTCTCTGTATTTGGACAAATTTTGTCATGAAGTAATTCTTACAGTTGAATAGCATGGCAAGGTTACATATACATACTGTATTCAAACTTCAAGCTATGGTAAGTTTATTGCAATAGCTTAACTTGTATATTAATGTTCTTATGGAAAGCCTTGTCAGTTCTGTCAGTCTCTCAACACTACTATGGTCCACCAGGGCTGACCTGTTAACTATATGCCCTCTGCTGCTTTGTAGGAATGGTCATTATAAATCACTCTCTGCCCAAATGTAGATACAGATGGGATCAATCAATTACTGCTTGCCAGCTCTGAGAACGATCATCAGTGCAATACAGCTAAGCAATACTAATCTCTGGTAACCATCTGGAACCATTAAGACAAAGTTACAACCAGCTGACAAAAAAGCCAAGAACAAGAATCAGGTCTTCAGCAGAGCTTGTATTACTTAATCCTTTCATGAAGAGTTGAATGGGATTTTGTAGTGAAGTGTAACTGTCAAACTTAGGTTTTGGTGAAATCAAACAGTGCCATTGAAGGCAGTAGCAACTGCAGGATCAGCAGAAGAAACAATGAGTTCTCTAAAAGCCTAGGTATGATCCTGGATGGACATAAGAGGACCAAAGAAATGTTGAAGACCACCAGATGGGTGCAAAAGCTGGGTTTTTAAGCTCCAGAATTGCTTATTTAAAGATATAGTTTAGTCTTACATAGTCTAATAAGCCTCAGGTTTCTTGGGACCCAAACTGGATTTTATATGTCAGGGGTGGTAGCTATGAGCCCACCCAAATCCTGACAGATTCAAGTCTCTCCAAATGAGAGGAATGCATGCCAGTGCAAATCTGCTCAGAATCACAAGTCTAATGCCTATTTTGAGGGTTCTTTGCTCATTGCAGAGAGTTGTAATTCTTTCTTTATAAATCTGTAGCTGCTTGAAGTAGGGTATCTTTAGAGTGCTCTCAATAAAAACACTGCTTCTGCTATCAAACTGGCAATCAAGCCTGATCCAGAGCCTGAAGAAAAGATACATCTCTGTTGAGCTCAATGGACTTGCTTTTGAATCCATAGATAAAAGTATTCTTATGTCTTTAAAATCAATTTAAGCGTTCTTAAATAAAGCAAAATCCTTAATATTTCTAATATTAAGCAAATTTAAAATAAGTAAATTGTCCTTAAAAGGATGGGGATTTTTAAACCTTATTCACATCTACAAAGTGCTCGCAAAGTCTAGCAACTTTATTGAATTGAATACTGACATGTGAAACCACCCTTATTTTTATAATTGTTTGCAGGATCAGTCTCTGAATCTTATTTTTGGTACTAGAAGATTTGCTTTCACCTGAAAAGCTTAATACAGGAGACCTGGAAACTGTATTGTTCTCTTGACTATGAACTTCACCCCACAAGGAATATGTTTTGTTACAGCTTGTCATTTCCTTGGAAGATTCTCTGACACCAGTCTCTTTACAAGCAGAGACAGGAATTTTCTGTCTATCAGAAGAGAAAGGGCTGAGGTATGATGTGTCTTATTTCATAAATGAAAGATTGGATGAGTCTCTCTTAGCCAAAGAATTCTTGTTTAGGTCTACATTTAACAAAGTACTTCAAAAACATGGCTAACATGAAGTGTTTGAGTCAGGCTGTTGAAATCAAAGGAACTATGAAAACCTTAAAATGCTGCAAATGCGCATCTGCCTCTCAAAATCTGTGACTAAAGAATTATTTTATTGTAATATTTCACTGGTTTTGGTAAAAGCATTCAAATGTATGATTCAAGTAAACAGAAAATTTCATATACATATATTTCAGTGTTTCAAATATGCAGCCCTGAAGAAGGTGGAAGGCCTCTCCTTATATGTCTTTGAGAATTACAAACTGAGAGATGTAGCAATAACAAGTGAAGCTTTATAAACCCATTTAGCTGATCTACCTCTTTTTCCAGGAAGCAGCTGCATCTAGCTTTGAGATACAATTCTAGCTGCTTGGTATGCAGGTTAAGACTTCTGCTAAGACGGGTTATTGTTGATTTATACTATGTATGTATATATATACACACCTCCCTGGAAGTGTTCAAGGCCAGGTTGGACGGGGCTTTGAGCAACCTGGTCTAGTGGAAGATGTCCCTGCCCATGGCAGCGGGTGGGAACTAGATGATCTTTAAGGTCCCTTCCAACCCCAACCATTCTATGACTCTGTCAGCAAACATGAAAAAGAGCAAGATTCATTCATAAAGGGAGTGGAAACTACAGGAAGTCATACAAGGGGAGGTAGAATCTCCCCCTTTGTGCTTTATTTTTACTTTAAGGGTCTTGTCTTAAAAATATGAAAAAGACTCAACATTTTATTTAAAAAATATTAAAAAGGGGAAGAAGCGTGTGTGTGCAGCAGGGAGTGCCTGCTGTAGTAGACAGTGGCTCATGAAGTACACAGCTTCTTGACAGGAGTTGATTCATGTCTAGCCAGTTCACGTTGCCAGTAGGGAAGGGGTCCAGCTCCAACAAAACATGCCTTTAGAAATTACTGATGCACAGACCTCATGCTGGCCATCAGCACAAGCCAGCGGTGAAGGCCATCTCAATGCCTGCTTTTCTCTTTCACATAGAACTTGAGATTAATAGGAGTTTTGTCCAAGTGAGGTACAGCTACTCTAATAGATTAAGAGCAGGCTCTGACTGCCACCTCTGTTTATGTTGCCTTTAAATTGATCTCTTCTATGTTTAGATGTTCAAAGAACATTTTGCACATAATAGCAGGTAAGAGAGAGCACAAGTATTTAATTTCAGGATCTGATTGCTTTTTAGGCTACTTCTTGCACTATTACTCTACATGATGCAATTCTCTTCAGGCTTCCTTCATGCTAAAGCATGACATCTGTTAATTGGAATGAAATAATGCAGACATTTAAACACAAGTAATTAATTTGGCCCTGGTCAAGCCTTGTGAAATACTGAGCACTAAAACCAATAGGAAAGGATGGTTGTAACTTTCAGGCCTAGTGCCTGTATCTTTTCCTAACAATCCCTTCTTGCTTTACATGTAAACTCAGTGATGTATTTCACTTTTAATTGAAGGAAATTGTTTATTATGCAGAAAAAAATATAAAATTGCATCTGTTGTAATGGCAACTACGTCTTTTTTTTTTAAGTGCCATCATAAGACCTATCTTGGCCCGAGGCTGGTAGGTTGAAAATTTACTGACGTCTTTTCTTTCAGCAAATTGAACTCAGAATTTTGAACTAACCTTGGTATTAGGCATTTCCAAGTGATTGATAAATGAGTATCAAGATCCCTTTTCTTGGCAATCAAGAAATGCAGAGGCAATTATTGTCTTTTTAAAGACATAAAAATAATGGACTCTTTGCTCATAATTACAGCATCAAGGTCATCAGAATCTGAAAGAAAATAATATACTGCCTCTGCTCTGCCGTCTCCACTGTTACAACTATTACTTCAAGTTTATAATGTTCTATATACTTCTTTGAGAAACTTCTACCTCTCTTTGAAAAAAGATCTTTAAGCCTGATAAGACCTTGAACTGCTTGCAAATCTAATGTGGTATTGGATTATCTCTTTTGTCTCCTTTTTGCTGATTGGAAAGAATTATTTGTCCCTGAATGCCAAGGACAGTTCTGCAAAATTGGCTGAACAAATGAACCAATAACCCCAACCTGTATGCTTATCCTCAGTATAAGAAAAGAATACAGAGGAAAATAGCTCTCTAAGTGTGTATCCAGAGATGAGGAGAGAGGAAAAAAAAATTTTTTTTTTCTTGGAAATTGTCTTTGATATGTTTGAATAACTAATATTCAAAGAGAAAAAGCAAAAATTTTGCCTTGAAAATAAAATAAAAGCCATTTAAATGCCAAGTCCTAGTCACAAAATCTTAGTGCTCTGGAGGCTGGATGGCTGACCTTCAGAGAAGCCATGATGCAGTAAATAGATGTGAGGAGAGAAGGGGCTGGAGCAGGTTGGAGGAGGCATGCTCAACACTGTGGTCACGTCTCTGTGATTTGTCGTGATTGCCAGCCCCAGAGGGCAGTGGAAGCCACACAATAGTCTAATGTTGGTAGAGTAATCTAGCAGCACCAGCTGCTCCAAAATAGGAGATGTGCTGTCTCTGAGTCTGATTAATTTGGCCCAACATGCATGCATGCCTTGAGATGCTGTGTACCAGAAAGCCACAAAACTTGCACACAAAATTTTTAAGAGATTAAAATTAACTTGTGATAATTTTAGGCTATTGTAGTTAAACTTGGTTGGTTGAAATCTGCTTGGACCTCATCTCTGCTTAAGTGTGAATCCTTCAAATAATCAAACCGTAGCAGTAAATTAAAGAGGACCTATCTCAGCCATGGCATTAGCATACAGTTGTCCATACTGTTCACTGGTTTGCACAGTCTCTGCAGATTTGGTGTGGGCCTGCAGCACCAACCCGCATGTCTGAGCACAGCTTGGGTGACAGCACAGTTCACAAACTGTTCCCAACAAGCACTTTGGATGGTGCCGCTCTGTCTGAGATATGAGAATAGTTAGCTGTGTGAATATGTGCTCTGCCATACCATTTGACCTCAAGCCAGAAAATTATTCCCAGTTCATTTTGTTTACTAGTGTAGTTGTAGGCTTAAGGGTCTTGTCTGTGCTGAAAAATCTGAGTTTCCTATTTAGCAGCTTGCCTACATTATCCCACCTCACTTTCTCTACCACTTCAAGTCACAGTGAAATCCTGTTTATCATACAGTTCATACAGTATTTTTTAGAAACTTGAACCTGAACATTTTAGCTCTTTGTGTGAAATTCTGCTGCATGTTGAGACCAATCATTCTATAGCGCAGGAAGGGTGGTGCTCAGTGTTCCACTGGTGTGCCAGTTGGAGGAGAGCACAAAGAGCACCACAACATATTTGGGGCATAACTTCAAGTCTTGAAGTCCTAGAGACCAAGGACTGAAACTTGTATTCAGTGCCCAGGAGCAACACAAGTTCAGTCCTGAACTCAGAGGAAAAATAGGCTGCAAGTCCAAGAGCTAAAGCACAGAGAATATCTCCCCTGTGCACCAAGGAGTTCCACATTTGAATCCGATCCTTCTGCAGGATACGACACAGGGCTGAGCTTTACAGATACGGTTTTAGGGTGTCAATAAGAAAAGGGAATCCCAGAATCAAAGAAGTAGAACAAAATAAGTAATATTTCTGGAATCATTCGCTATGATCATATAGGAAATCTGTTTTTAAATAAGAAGTATAGTTGCTCAATATTGCGTAAGAGCCATTATATGCTTTCATAAATCTGTTGCAAATTGATTCTCCTTAATTTAATTTTTTAATTAAATTATTTATGCTTTTATTTAGCATTGCAAGAAGCAAGTGACAAAGATTATATTTAAAAATTCAATTTAAAAAAGCAGTCAAGTGCTTAGTTCTGAAGATTCATGCTTTTATTTTGGAGGAATGGGATTTTGGTTGGTTTAATTTAATTGTCAAATTCCAGAACTATCCTAAAACTACATAAAGCTGTCTTCATTTCTTGACTTAAGTGCACAGAAAAGATTAAATTCCATTCTGTGTATTGATTCTTTGGTCTGAAAACAGCAGATTAATATTTCATATTATTTAGTTTACACATACTGTAATTAAGACTGATACACTGTAATCAGTCTGCTTCAAATCATCTTCTGAAGTGTCTCATAAATTAGATTGAATCCTGTTTACTTTTCTTTCCTAATACTGATATGAAAAAATAATTACATTTACAAAACAATATATCTCAATCCAGCAGTCATGACATATTTAATAAAAGACAGAAAATCTATGGGCAGGAACATTATTTTCATTATAATCTATTTTGTTCTTGTTTCCTCCCAAAGATATGCACAAAGTGCAATGCCCAAAGGTTAGATGAAATTTAGCTTTTACCAGCAGATCCAGCTTGGGATCCAAACTAAATTATTCTCAACTTAGCTTTGGTTGTAAAGCTATAGTTTTCCTCTCTATCACTGCATGCTGTTAGGTGATAACATAATGCTGTACCTATTAGATTGAAGATGAGATTCTAACAGACCTTTTAATGCTATGTAGCAATACATATACGGAAGTCATTACAGTTCCTAAACATGATGAGATAAGAGTATTGCAAACACGAGAGCGGAAAAGGACAAACCCCGTACTGATGATGTTGTTAGGCAAAAGCTGAGGCTTCTACAAGTTGTGTAGTCATCTGCCTTTGCAAATGAGCAAAAAGTCATGTGGGGGTAACTACAGCATAAGCAAAGCCCTAAGGGGTAAATATTCCAAAGGCATATAGTGTTTTAGCCAGTGAAGTCACTGATAATCAGATAGGTATGGCTGGTTGTAGATAATCATTTAGCAAAGGCTGCTTGCGACTTTTGAAACATTTAGCTAAAAATAGTGTAACCAGACAGGACACTGGCTGAAAACTACAGAGAGCTCATGGCATGTATTTTACAAATTAAATACTTGTGAATTTTACAGTATGTCAAAAATACGCACCCTACACTAGAAATATGCCTTCTTCATTTTTTCCTTTGTAGAAAATTTCTGCCACAAAACATTTTATTCAGCACTTAAACTATTGTACAAAGTTATTTTTCACCATAAGACAATCTGTTGAACTCGAATATATTTCTGTCACCTTTAATCTTTGTAGAACATTGTACACACCATTTACATTTCCCATTTTGTTATTAAAACCACTGTTCAAAGAGTAGGTTTTTATTTGTTATGAAGAATTCTGTTCAACTAACAAACACCTATACACTCCAGAAAGCAGATTTTCCTGTGTGTTTTCATAGGGGATGCAGAATGTGAGCTGTAGAATGGGATGACTGACTTGACACCAAAGCAGTACTTTACATCCTGTACTATCTTGTCTCCAGAGTTCCTTTTACAGCATATTTTTCACACCATATGCATTCATTCTGTTTGTCCCCTTGTAAGTTTTAAGAATCCCTTGGCCTAATGTGGCCAGTTTGCAAATGGCAGCAACTAGTTTCGTCTCTGTTATCAGGTGCTAAGTATATGTAGTTTTATCCTTGTTCCTGATGAAGAAATGATAAATTATTACATCTATGGTGCATGAGCTATGTTTGTCACAGTTTTTTTCCAACACTGCTTTAATCACAGCTTAAATTCTGTTAAGACAACAGAGTTCTGGTGAAAACTGAATATTGCAGGGAGGCAGGCTTGATGTTTTTCATCAGGCTGCAGTAAGACTACATTTTTATCATTTTTATCATTAATTAGTATGTGTAACTATTTCTTTAAAAACAAAAATTATGCTATTTTCATATTTGAAGAACACATGAGGGATGACTTAAATAGACTTCCATACAGCACTATGATGAACTAAGTGAACCAGACTATATGGGATAGAGATACTAATTTGAAAAAGATCTTCTTGGCACTGTCTTAGACCAATATCACCTCAGAAAAAATTGCCAGATGTTGAAAGTAGAAAAAGTAAAAATAAGTCATTACACTTAATCTACAGTATTATATTTGGTTATGTTGCTCTACATTTGTTTACAATAACTAATATTATGCAATTATGCAAAGATTTCTAGTGGAACATACAGCATAATTCTAGAAAATAAAGTCTTGTTATGAAGACAACATGACATTTCAGTTTGTATGAAAGGTATGCTTACACCACTGGACACATCTGAATCATCATTCTTAAAATGTTAAGAGACGATGGTTCCACCACTTTAACTCCATCTATATATTAATACCCATCTGGAGATTCGCAGCTTCTTTACCAGTGAGTTTCCCTGGTTGCTGACAAATATTATCCTAGAAGAAAAGACTGATTTACCATATGATCCTAGATTTTCAGATCTCTGGAAGTCAAGTAGGAAGTCAAGTCTACAGTAAGTCTAACTCATGCTAAAAGGAATACAGGTGCATACACTGAGCAGTAAATTGTACTGTGAGTTCAGCATATCTTAAAGGCATCAGATTTGCTAAGCAGTATGTCCACCTCTGCTTTTCTCCTGAGATTTCCAAGTCAGCTACCTGCATGCCTAAAGTGCCTCATTTCTGCACCACTTTATACAGTGGCTTGAATGCGTTAGACTTTACCATAAAACTGACACAAACTCAAAAATATTGAGAGGGCTAATCAAACCATGCAAGTAAAATGTGTGTAGCAAATAAGTAAAAGGCATTAATTGTTTGGGGTTTTTTTCCATTTTAAAGTTCAAAATGTAAGGTACTGCTTTGTCAAGAAATTCCCTCATTTACCTTTGGCTTTATCATTTGTGACAGTAATAACCATCCTCATCTCATGTCTGAGAATACCAACTGAGTATAAATCAAAACCTTCTTGCAAGCACTGAGTTCCAGAGAAGCTCTCATTCAGCTTTGACCCAAACCCTGGAGATAAAGCTCACCTCCATAGAGGATTATTTTTGGTCTGGGTTTACAGAGCAACTACTCACATCGTGTAAAATATTTGCAGTAGATGCCTAGGCAAA
This sequence comes from Strix uralensis, assembly GCF_047716275.1. Lineage (NCBI taxonomy): Eukaryota > Metazoa > Chordata > Aves > Strigiformes > Strigidae > Strix > Strix uralensis. Next base: position 14,720,130 of record NC_133987.1, on the reverse strand, counting down.
AAGACAACAGACACTGTATTTCAATATCCAAATATCAGCACTAGTGTGGTATCAGTTAGTAAGTTAAACTAGGATCACCTTGAAAGGCTTGACAGAAATACTGAACACCAGCAAATGTTCAGGACAGAAACAGCAAGAGCTGTCCTGTAGCATGTAAGGTATTGTAAGCTTGGAAATATGCTGGAGTGTCTGACAAATGGAGTTTCAGGTTTCCAGCTGTTTAGAATTATTTAGACAAAAATTGATCTTTATATCCTTGCCTTCCATTCCAGAATTATGGGATGCCACTGAATATTCAATATATTTGAATCAGAAAATTGGATTATTTGGTTTATGAAATAAAATTAATGGTCAGCTGGCATATAATTAATCAATTATTTTATTTTAGTCTACTTGAATTTGGAAATGCAAACTGCTGAAAATAGGCTTTAGACAATTATTTTTAATAGAAAAGCAGCAGTTTTAAACTCAAACTTTCCCTAATACTTTTATTACTATGTGATTTTTGAGCTTGGTCTAATTTTCATAACTTGTACCATTTTCCTCATGGAAGCAATAATTAGAAAATAATGCACACCTGTTCATGGGAATATTCATGTGAATATTTAAACAAGTTTGTGTCCATGTTCTTTTCTCCCAGTTTTTGCCATCTGCAAATGTTCCAGTGAATAAGGTCAACATTAGGAATGTTGATGAAAGTAATTGTTTTTAAGAGGATTAGCACTTTTTTTTGCATTTTGTATTGTACTGTAAATTTAGTAGAAATTGTAATAATTTGGTCAAAGAACAGCAGCAAGTTATGTGCCATAGGTACAAGAACAGCAATGCAGGCTTCATGTTTCTGAATCCAATGAGACAAATAATTCTTATGATTATTTGTTGACTATTGTCTATTGATAGCAACTGAAATGAAATGAGGCAAGACCAGCTATACAAAAGAAGGCTTTATGTGTAAAGTTAAATTCCCAGAGCAAATGCTTAGTTACTGGTAGCCATTCTGAACACACCACTATGCATGGCCTCAGGTTCCCCTATAGGTTAAAACTGCATAAAGCTGGTTTTGGGGTTTCGTGCATTGTTTTGTTGGGGTTTTTCTGTAGACAAGGCCAGTAAGGCTTGGCAATGGGACCTGGCTGCTAAGGAATAGAGTTTTCCTGACTTGCCCAACAGGAGAGTTCGGTGCTAACACTGACCTCATGGTATTCATTCTCAACGCCACCAAAAGAAACGCATTCTGTAGCTCAGTTATGATATATTCCATACAACTTTACATCTTTTACCTCCTTATTTTGGATTGGTTTTGGCTGGTGGGTGGTTCTGCTTTTTAGGTGGAAAATGGCTGTATCATTTTTCTGCCTTTTGCCATACCTAAAACTATTGGGTCCCACTGTACAGTTTACTATTGTGATAAGAATTATAGTTGAAGCAAGGGGTTTATCGAAGCTGCATCATAGGCTCTGCAGGATTGGTGGTAGCTGGCCCAATTTAGAGAAACGCCACACCATACCCTGACTTACAATGCAGAGACCAATACACAGCTCCCCTTGTCTAGAAATCCAAAAAGCTGACAGTCGCCTTTCCTCTGATTTTCTTAAACATAAACAGTGAAGATCTGGACCATATTCCTTTACAGAACCTTTTCCACTAGTCCCATGCCAGGTTTGTATTCAAAGGGCATTTCACTTCAGATTAAGTGGTATAGACTTTAATATTTTACTTCAAAAGAGTTTGCAGAGTATAAACATTAATGCATTCATTAATAGAAATCATAATACAATGCAAATACAATTAAAGCCAATTTATGTTTTATGACATAGCAGTTATCAAAGCTCAATTACTCTAATCAGAATTTTATTCAGTAAGGCACATTTTATTCAGTAAGTGTTTACTCAGCACTTTACAGGATGAGTCCCAAAGACTAACAGTGATTTAGGTTGTTTTTTTAACTGAGTTTTACTCGCACATCCTCAGAAAAGAAATGAGATGTTATTTTTCTGCCTTTTAATGAAGTACATCAATAATTTTTGCACAATAGTGGCAAAATACCTCCATTATAGCAGTCTGTGAAAATAACTGACTCATGGTTATCTCATATATTTGGTAATATGCTGTTTCCATCCCTCTTCAGTTAGTGATATGTTTCTTGCTACAAACGGGTTTGTAGCTTTTTCCCATATTTGAAGCCGTTGAATTGTAGTATTAAAGTACATAAAACTTACTAAGTAATTTATTCTGTGTTAGATTTTTTTTTTTTACTGAATGCAAGTGAAACAGTAACAACTCAATTTATTGTAATAAAATCCGTGATCAGCCTCACCTTGGTCCTTGGTAAAGTTATGGCTTTTAAGGGGATTAGCTCCGTTTCTAAACACATGGTAGACAAGGTGACTGAGAATAGTCAGTGAGCATTTAGAAATGGCAAATCATGCCTGATCAACCTCATTGCTCTCTCTTCAATGATGTTATCAGCCCTGTAGAGAAGAGGAGGACACTGGGGGTTGTATAACTTAATTTCTAGTAAGGCCTCTGTCCCAGTCTGCCATAGTCTCCTTATCACCAAATTCATGAGATACGGACAGGATAAATAGGGTGGGTGAAAAACTGGCTGGAGTGCTAGAATCAAAGTATTGTGACCAGCTGGCAGCCAGTAGCTAGTGGGGTCCCTCAGGGATTAGCAGTGGGACCAATGTTATTTAATGTCTTCAATAATCACCTGGAGAATGGGATGAAGTACAATCTCAGCAAGTATGTGCATGACACCAAATTGGGGGAAGCAGTGAATACACTGGAGGAAAGAGTTGCTCTTCAGAGAGACCTGGTCAGGCTAGAGAAATGGGTTGAGCAGAATTTCATGAAATTCAACAAGAGAAAATACGAGGTCTTGCATCTGTGAAGGAGTCTCATGCAACAGGCTGCAAGGATGCTGCTCTGCAGAAGAGTGGTTAAATACTGGAACAGGTTTCCCAGCAAGGTTACAAAATCTCTGTCTTCTGAGGTGTTCAAGACTCGGTTGGACATGGCCCTGAGCAACGTGAACTATTTAGCACCTGTTTTGAGCATGCAGTTGAACTAGATAACTTCTGAAGGTCCCTTTCACCCAAAATCTTTATTCTATGTCTCTATATTGCTTATTGTGTGTCGGGTATGACAAAGAACTTTGCTTGCATCAAGCCTGCCTCCTGTCTCTCAATCGCGGCAAATTGGTGACCCCGACGTGATCCGAGCCCGGGACCCGATCGGGTCCAGGAACCGCCTATCTGTGCGGCAGGCTGCGAGTCCCACAGAACGTTGAATGAGCTGCTGAAAGGAAGCAGGAGCCGGCTGGCCTGAAATCCCTCTGGAGTAGAGAGGTGAGCTGTGGGAAACATGGGGAATCAAGCGTCTTCCCCGGAGAGAGACATATATGAGCTTATGAAAGCTCTTCTTCAAAAGCATGGGAAAGTTATCTCTGGGCACGACCTTAAAGCCATGCTTAAATGGGTACAAATGAAGATACCCGCTGTAACCGCTTCTAATATTTTTACGCGGGAACTTTGGGATGATGTGGGGGTGAAGTTGTGGGATTCTGCCACATCGGGGAATGTAGAAGCACAGCATATGCTCCCGTGGTGGAGGATCATTTTTGAAGCTTTAAAAGCTCAAGAGGAGAGTAATAATGGTGATGTAAAGACTAAAAGGAATACCCCTGCCGCCCTGACCGTTACCCCCACGGTCCCTTCTCCGCCTTTGGAAAGTCAAAGTTGCCGAGGACCCCCAGAGGTCGGCGCCGCAAATTATCCTGTGGGGGAGGACTCCTTTGATTCGGGGCCGGTAGATCCCAAGAAGGAGCCTGACTTATGTCCCCCTGACCCACGCGACGCATGGGCTAATATAAAACGCCAAGCCTTAAAGGAAGGGGATCTCGAGATTGCAAAAATGATTGCAAACATTTTTATAGGAGCGGCTTAGTTGCTATTAGTCCAATTGCTAAAGGTTAAGTAGCTACCAATTAGCGCGCTCTGATAAGAATTCTGAAGCATAGCAACCAATCAATTTAACACACGCATCTTCTGATTTTCTATAAAAATGAATGTTACATGTAATAAAGAGGAGAACTTTGCTTGCATCAAGCCTGCCTCCCGTCTCTCAATCGCGGCAATTGTGTGGTGCATGAAGACTTTGAGGAATGCAGCATTTTTTAAACGTATGTTAATTTAGGTAATTATTATGTGCAGATCTATAGGATGACTACTGCAATGTCATTTAATTTTTTTTCTGTGAGTTTCTCTTTCCACCCTGAAAAAGGACTGTTTTATTGACTTCAGCTCCAGGGTAGTGACACAAATGTATTTATAACTTCTCTAATTTCTCACTAAAACACTGATCAGTGTGTTTGTGCAACTTCTAGGAGATAAAAAGACAGCACAACCTTAACTGTATGAGAAGTATATGAAAGAAATAAGAAAAGGCTCTAAAAGCCACAGTTGTTTAAAATGGGCTCATCATTTTAAAGAACATGAGCTATAGCAATGTAGAGATCTTCCTTTAAAATAAGTAATGAAATCCTGAAATAAATTACTTCATGGTAAGGGTTGGTACTATGACCCTCTATATGTTATTATGCACTACAATATAGAAATAAAGGTCATCTTGAAACAAGTCACCTGTAGCAAATTGTTCACTATTTTTCTTTCCTTTCTGGTAATACTGGTTCCCCATTTGCAGTGGTTTTTAAAACTCCCTTGTGCATATTCTAAACTGATACTGAGCAACCTTTCTAATACAACCAACAGGTACTTCCCTTCCATGTGATATATAAACATGATCTGTTTATATAGGCGTATTTTCAGTCCAGGCTGGGAAGGTTAGGGTTTTCTTCATCACAAAAAATTAGTGGATTTAAAGTTAATGACAACTGGCAGCCAAAAGTCCTACAGGATAGTTCTGGCAGCCATGGATTACTGAGTCATGGGGATGTTCTGGCCACACACCTGCTTTCTCAGAAATGCCACCTCCAGCTGCAGGAGCACAGTGACACAAAACAATGGGAGAAGACCTGAAACTGTGCCCACAGAATCCATATATTCCAGAAAATATAATAAAAGCATCCAAATTAGTGTACCATGAAAAAGGGAGCTGACTAACAGGATTACAAGCTCAGCATTACTAGAAAGCATAAAGTCAGTTATAAAAATTTTAGGAACTGAAGTCAAGCCTTCTAACTTTTTCCTATAAGCTATTAAATCATTTATGTATTTTATGTAGCAACTGTACAAAGTTGTTAAATTACAATCAGTGGTCTCAGTCTGCTCAGCTAGCTAATGTTCCTGAATTGTGTATTTTACTAGTGTTATAAACATTTTCTGTAGCAAGGAGAGTCTGTGGAAAAGGGAGTATTGGAAGGTTGTCTTAAAATGAATTGGGTTTAGTAACAAGAACCTCAGGAACACTGCAAAAGATAGTCTTGTATTCACAGGACAGGCACATGGTGTTAAGAAGACTTTCAGCTTGTCAGAAAGTGAATGCAGGGTGTAGCGGCAGTGCCTAGCTGGCTACAATGCCTGTTTTTCTTCCACAGTCTGTAGTAGTTAGCATGGTGAGGCTGTCTCAGCATACCCTGTAAAGCATGCTCTCTGCAGTCCTACGCTGGGACAATTTTCTCATGGATAAGTCTGAGTCTTTAAGAGTCTGTCTGTGTCAGGCTGGTTCCTTTTGTTCTATATGTAAAGGCTGCAGCAAAAGAATCTTGTGCTAGCCAAAGCAAAAGCTAGCGTTTTTACAAGCAGGGTTGAAAAATGCAGGAGAAAATTTTATATAGTACCTCTAAAAGATAACAGAGAGCCTATTAGCAGAAAGAAGTGTCTTATTTTTAAATGTATATGTAATTTCAAAGTGCCCTTCCTTTGATTGACTCTACAGTTTGAAAAATCTTTTCTAAGATGGCACGTTTTGACCATCGATTGGTAACTTCCCAAAATCTAGTTAAGTCCATCTTTTGAAGTTTAAGTAGGATTATCGTTATATAAATTTTTATATCTATAAATATATATAAATAGATAAAAAATACGTGTGTGTGTGTGTACACACATCATTATAGTACAATGTTTAGTGATTTAATGTATTTTATACAGCTAATACGAATAGTATCAAGTAACTACATATAGAGAGACAAAAATAGTACAATATTCAAGAACTTTTATTTTTGAGACAATCAGGTTTAATTCTTTCATACCAATAAATAAAATGTGAGGGAAAATGATACCTGACTACATTTCAAGGTCATTGAATGTATTCCTATTTCCACTCTTATTGGCACTGTTGGTGGCAAAAGATCTTAATTGTGAACAGCTTTTCTGACAGCAAATGTAGCAGGTTTGTAATTTTGTTTTTGTCAAGGGACTGCATCTTGTAGCCTGACTATGTGCAGAACAAAGGAGGCTTTCAGCTCTCCAGGTCTTGAATTAATCTGAATCATGGCATAAGTTATGAATGTCTTATCGGGCTTCCTCTAATCCATCAGACAATTGCATTTAATGTTCTGCTATTAATCTGCTCAATTAATTAAAATCAATATCTTTACAAAATTTGCTATTAGAAAAGCTTTATGGAAAGAAGATCTTCTCTCACCAGTATGTTCCATGGTGATAATGGCAATGCTATGAATGATGGTATAAACATAAGTTCAAAAGTTACCAACATTTATAAAAATGCCATTAGAAAGACTTGTCTGACAGGAAAATAAAGAGGGGGAAAGGAACCTATTGTTTTTAATTAGAAAATATCATTGTGTAAAACATTCCAATGGAAAGGCTAAAAATCTGCTTTCCGCAGTGCGGTCATTGAGATGCTGGGTTCCTTCCAGGGTTGCCTGATTGCCTGCAAAGGCTGAAAGAAAAGACAAAAATAATCAAAAAGACCATGTTTGCATCTTCCAAGATAAAAGGAAGCATGGCAAACAGTTCTTTTATCCATGGGTCTCACAGCAAGGGGACCATTTACTTATTTTCAGTGTGTTCTGTGAAAGTTTCTGATAGGCAAAGCATTGTCACTCTGGAGCATATAGCCCTCACAGTTGTTTCTCAGGCTTGCATTACCACTACTGGTACTCTGTGGGCCATGAATTAAAGGTCATTGGCCATGAAAGAAAAATCACTTTGTTTCCCATTCATTTTTTTATGCCTCTTGGATTGAAACCTCATTCCTATTGACCACTATTTTGATGACTGTTAATGTCTTTCAGTTAGAAAAGCAAGGTTATTTTGGGGTTTTATGGCACTACCTTTCCCATACCTGCCTCACAATGCTCCTAGGAGACTCTAGAAAACCACAACATAGTAGACAATTTATGCATATACTGGGAATTATTTATATTGGAAGATTTCTAAGCCAATATCAGAAAATTGAGGGGGGGGGGGGGAAATCAACACAAGCCTCATATTTCTCTTGTTTGTCCCTCATGTTGTTGAGGAAAGAAACTATTTTATTCAAAGCATAGGATTAAAACAGTTATTTAAAATCCCTGTGAGGGCAAGAAAACATGTTGTTTCATTTGGCTATGACTGTCAATCAAGTACTCATTTTAAAATGGTGGTTCACATTATTAAAACAATGAAGAGATTAAATTTTTATTACAGAAAACAGAAACGATGAATATAAAATGAACTGATTAAATGAAAACCTTTGATTAGTTCTTCCAGGAAGAATTACTTGCCTAGTCTATTATGTCTGTATACATACGTGAAGAACATGGGATTAATGTACAATTATTTTATCACTATGCAATTTCTGTTGGTATATTGAAATATGTGGATGGATTTGCTTTGTTTAATTCTGAGCTATTGGGAAATCAGCAAGAAAGGAAATCAGAGGTCCTTAAAGGAATTAAGAGTCCTTAAGAAAATAGCCATTAATTTAGGGGTGCCCACTTCCTGGCTCAAATCTGATTAGCAGGCTTATTTCTCTCGTATTTCAAACTCAGAAGGACACTAAATTGTTGAAAACAGACCTTGTGTCTACAGAAGAAATATGAGCTGCCTGCAGCTAAAAGTGGAGGGATGCCAACAAAAGAGCTTGTTCGTAGCCCCAAGCTGTAGCTGGCTGCCCCAGTGTTCTTCCAGCCTCATTTTGTGAAGCCACACTGAGGACTATGTGAGGGGAACCAATCTAGCATTAAGTACATAGACAGGGGTTTTTTGCTTAGTTATTTTAAAGTCATAACAGCCCTTCAGTCTGACTCAGAAGACAGCCATTGAAGCAGCAATGCTATTGTAATTGGTGGGAAGGAGGAGGGTGATACTCTTCAATAAAGAGGCAGAAAAAGGAAAATGGCTAGGGGATGAAATGAGCACACTGAGTGGTGTTATTGCTGGAAATGTCTGGTGACTCCACAGCCACAAGGGATAGAAGGATACAACTTGCCTGAACCACAGGCTTCCTGGGATATACCTGAGGCATGTGGGCCAGCCAGGTCTTATGAAAAATGAGCCGGGCACACAAACCATATATAATTTTAGTATTTTTGCCAGATATCTCTCTTTTTTTGTGTTAAGGGGTGGTGCATTGTTTCAAAGGAGCTACTGTGGATTATTGTAATCACAGGGTTGTAGAGGGGTATATGGTGTACGGCAACTATAGCAGTCATGAGACAGCTGTAGCTGGGAGGGAAAACCTTGAGTTTTGCCTGTCCAAAAAGCAATAGGACTGCAGGAAGCACAAGCGGACAGTTTTGAGGGACTTGACGGAGACCCACAGCACCACCCACTTCATTCTCATGGCAGGACAATAGGAACAGGGTGATTGCAAAGCCTTGTGATCCAGAGTAAAGATGGAATGACCCAGCAGCAGAAGCAGGGTCTGGTAGCTGGAGGGAGTACCCACGGAGAAGCAGGGTGGTACCAGGGCTGCTAGTCACTCCTGAGCCATCACAATGTGACACTCTCTTCTTATGTAAGAAAATTTGCACAGCTAATGATCCTGTCTATCATGCCTTTAATAAAAGAGCAATAACAAAACCTGTGGGTGTACCATAAAGGGAAGGCATACTACCCCCTCATAGTCCTCAACAAAATCTACACAAAAAGCAAAATTCTGCTTAACTTTACAGGAGGAGCTGGAGGAGAAGCACTAGTGTTTCACAATGTGAGCAGGATGGTATTCTTAAACCCAACATAAACATGTTCTTTTTACTCCAAAAGTCTTGTTTTCTACTTCCAGCTCAACTTCTCTCCTGATTTGACCTACTTTATACTGAAGAGCTTTTTGGTATGGACATCACTGGCACCTACTGAACAGGGTACCTGCACACTCCCACATGAACCAGCAGCAGTTTCCCTATGAAATATTGGCCAGACTAAGTGGTTATTTATTGAAAAACACTGGACAGAAATGTAGGAGCTTTGGGTGGAGACATTCAGCTTGTGGATTATGTTCACTGTTGCCATATAACATGAAATTAGACATGATGACATATTTTCAGTTACATTGCCTCATAAAGTTAACTCACAACAATGTTCTGCTGAAATGTTAGTAATCCATGGAGCTTTTTTTTTTTTAAACTGTGAAGTATCAGTTACTGTGAAGTAGAGGATCTGTTGGCTAATCTTTTTGAGTTGTATGTCTGAGGTTCATTTGACTTGATTTTTTAGATTTGAAAAGCTTCTTAATCATTTGAGAAATATTTGTGCCTCTCCACTTTTATAATTCTTCTGATATTTCATATTGAAAACACTGCCATCACCACTGTAGATAGAAACAATTCAATGATAGTAATGTCAGTGATGTAGTAAACTATAGTCATAAATTTGTTCAGAAGTACATGGTAGATGACCTTAAACTGCTTATTTGATGTTCCCATTTATGTAATTATCTTGCTATATAAAGTTGGTATAAAAAACTGTTTTGAAAATATTTTTAAATCCACTGATCACTCATGAAATGCAGTTATTCACTTATTTTAACTCAATTCATTATACAATATATTTTAAGTATATGCTGGAATAATAGGTTATTTGTTGTATTTATTTGTGTTTACAGAATCAGGATTGGTATAGTGCAAATGGTAAGATTTTGATACTCGAGATAGATACACGCTTTCTAATTGTGTCTGAAACAGCCAGCATAGCTGTTGCTGTGTATGTTGCTGACTTGTTTAGTTCCCTAATGAAGTTGTGTTTAAAGATGTCAGAATTGTGGCCAGTAGGCTCTAATATCTCTCCAAAACTAGGCCAGAAATTTCTAATACATTAAGAAATAGAAAATAATTAATACTATTTTCCTAAAGTTCACCTTTGAAACAAAGAGCTAGAAGGACCATGCACCATATGCTACCTTGAACAATGCTTATGCTTTACATTTTCAAACAGTACATGATGTACAATGAAACAACTGTTCAGGCACTTAACAGGCATAGGATTAAACACAATTCATGTTAGGAAGCGAATAACAATTAGCACGTTTCCTAGACAGGAGCAACCCAGACAAGAGGTCATTCCTCAAGGGAACAGGGAGGAAAAAAAAAAGAAAATTGTGGCTACATGATACAAAGGTAACAAAAGCTACTTTGCACTATATAGCTGGTGTGTAATGTTGGATAGTTGGCCCAAATTGGCATTGGCTGTAGTCCATTTTTTTAAAGGTTGAAGCAGCATTGTGGGATTGCAAAGTTTTATTTAATATTGAATTCAGACAGCAGGAGAGAAAAGAAAACTCAGGGCCAGAGAAATTGTAAATAAAAAATAAATTACACCTATCAATATAATCTCAGAAATTCCACATACTGCTTTTTCTGTGAATTCACTGCACATTCATCCTATGCCCTGAAAAAGTCAAAAAGCCATTTCACCAGATATTTGGAAAGTACATGGAGTGTACACAGTGTTTTTACATGATATATTACACTGACTAGAGCATATGCTTTGGAGGAAAAAAAATACAAGAATCTGAGATCAGAAAATGTATTTTTAGTTCTGTCTAATATTGAGGACTTGGGTATTTTCTACTTTTTCATTGTAGCTGTGTGGAATGAAAGAGGGAAGGATTAACATTGTCCTTTGAGGAGGCTCTTTGATTATTTTTGTATAGAAAGGACTACGGTTTGTGCTACTTATTTTCCCAGAGTGTTAGCAAAAAATGGAAAACAGAAGATTAAAACAGTCATCTTCTATGTCTTTTTCTTACTATGAGAACAAACTCTTAGGAAACTGTAGAATAGTCACGTAGTTGAATTTCAGAAACACCTGACCATGACAGGGCTTGCAAACTAAAGTACTTCAAAACCAGTTTCAACATAAAAATAAAATCTATTACTTAAATGCTCAGTGAACCTCCAAAGCAGTCCACCAAGTGTCTAAACCAAACAAAGATCTTGTTCATTGGTAATATAAAGGGAAGTTTCTGATACTTGCATATGACTTAGTATATGTGGTAACATTTAGTCATGTTAGATAATAACCTTTTCCACAAGTGACATTCAGCAGTATGATACCAAAATTTTGTTTCATTAACAGAGAATAGTTTATTTGGCAGAGGTGACAGGTGCTTATACTAACTTGTATCTTGTTATTACTACCTAAGCTGTGTAAGTGAACTTAATGACTTGCAAAAACAGAAAATAAAAAAAGCCAGAAGCAGTCCTATTTATTCATTCCTAACAATTTAATTTGTTTCTGTAGAAGTCTGCTTTACTTTGTTCATCTTCCATCAATCTCTATTTATCTTGGTAAATAAATGAATGGTACAGCCCCCCATATTTAGATGTCAGAGGCAAGGTAGATCTTAAATAATTTCCTATACCAAAAAAGTCACATGGATTTTAGAGTTTGACATAATTGAGAGTATCTGACTGAACTATTGAATAAAACTTTTTTTCACATATGTATACTAATAGCTTCAAGCAACAGTGAACAATTGCCTTTATGGATTTAGTGATTTTGCTATTGGCCTTCTGATAGAAGACAAATCTAAGGGGTTTTAGTGTTTAAGACACATTTTTCAGTGACAATGATAGTTGATATGTTACCACTAGGTATTTTGAGTGTTTGGTCTGTATTTCACGGAGATTCTCATCTGAAAAAGATTAGTTTTGTCATCTGTATTTTTGAGTTAACTTCTTGTAGAAGATTGTTCAACAAAGCAGGTGTAAACAGTTTTGTTTTTCTCTAAAAGTGGTGCTAGGTCTGGTTACTAGTACTTCAAATGCTATATATTAATGCCATCATTTGCCATAACAAAAAAACTGCACTTGAAATAAAAAGACTTTCTAAACAAAGGTCACATTTCTATCTGTAAATATATTAAAATGCCCAGGAAGTACCATTATCAACAGAGACACTACGTAGCAATGCAAACTTCTCTCTGGTTCACACTCTGTACTATACCCCTGCAGGTATGAAAGGATACATTTAAGAGCTATGGCAATTACTTTGTAAAGTGACCTGTGCCCAGGAAGGTTGGTGAAAATATCTGTAAAAGCAGGAAAAGGGAGCCTACTGCAGAAGCAGAGGACTGACCAGGGACAGGTCTCTAGAAATCACTGCTGCTTGCAATCTGCCCTCCCCCTCTCTGAAAAGCCTCCACAATGCCATGTGAGTTATGACAGTGATGTGGGCATAAAGTAGGTATTTTATTAGTTCCCTTTATTTAGGAAGCTGGAAATTATCTGACTCAAGACAGCTGCCTTGACTACTTGGACTTTAATAGATTCCCTGATCAGGTGGAAAGCTGCAAAGAAAATGAGATTCAGTAACTCGCGGTGGTGCAAGGAGATGTCAGTTGTGTATAAGGGATGTGCACAGATAATGTTTTTACAGCACTGTCTGTCTCGGGCTTGATCAAAAGCTGCTAATCTTAATACACCTCTTTTCCTTAACTTCAATGAGTTTTGGATTGGGCCCTTTGAGAGCAGATATAAGCTAAAAATATTGCATTGCCAAGACTGTGTAAAGCCAGTAGAGAAATATGATCAGATTTATCATTATAATACTCAGCAGTTTGTAAACTCATTAACATTTGCAGAGAACATGCTGTTTTACCTGTGACCTATAAATTCTGGAGAGCTCAGGAGAATTGGCACTCTGAGAAACGTTGATGGCAAAGATATTTTGGGGGAAGTATGATGAAGCCAAGTGCCACAGTTTAATTGAAGGTGCTATTGTTCTAAAAGCTTCATGGGATGCAAATTACAAGTCACTATGCATCTAAACAATTACAGAGATTGCACAGAGTAGGGTTAAAGTTTATGAAATTATATAGGAAAGTGGGAGTCAGGTTAGCATGATGTTGCCCACAAATTAAAACACATTTTATACAGTAGGAACCATTTATAGCAATAAGAGGATGGATGTTACTAATGTCCCCCATTCCAACTACACTAAATGTTGTTTCAAACCTGCAAGTATTGAGGGCAAAAAGTATAAATTCTGGGTTAGATCAGTAATATCAGATGCACACAGGGATCACATGTAGGCACTAGAAAGAATATTGGAGGACAGAAAAAAGACAGATCAGGCGTGAAAAGATTTACAGACTGAATTAGAGAACTGTGAATCTTTAGCTGTGGCAGAACGCATTGGACAGTCAGCAGCCATTGTCTTGTAGGAAAGAACATATATAGCGCTTGAAACCTGTTTATATGAAAAGAGCCTTTCCATTAAGAAATTTTTTAAAACTTGTATGGTTTTGCCAACATGTTAAGATGTAAAAATAAAATGAAATTAAAGATTGCTGCTAGCTTTTGTTGAGTCATAAATCTGTAGCACTATATCTGTAGTGTTTAGAGCTCATTGTCATTAAGAACTGTCCACAACTAAAGGTACAGCTCAAAAGCGTCTTTTGTATTTCCACAATTTACATCCTCATTCTGCATTTTCTTCAGTCACACAATGTGCCTTACAGCAGCCTCAAAGCTATGCCAGTCATCCTGGCTTCTAATGAGTTAAAGCACTATGTGGGGTTGCTGTAACAAAGACAACTTCAGTGATGCTGTTACTCCTTTTAAAAGGGCTGTAATCCCTAGTGCCCTCTACAGTTCCTAAAAAGGATGGTGCAGCTCTAGCTATTTAAGCAAACTTCTGGCCAACTGCACCAAGCTCCTGGCCTTCCTCACCCCAAGCCATGCAGCTGGGCAGGAATGGGCCTGACAATCTTTTCCATAGATTGTATATGGTACTTTACAAGAAAAGGGTTCACATCCTGGCCAAGATCAAGCTAAAATACTGTGGATCAAAGTAAGACTGACAGTTTTGACAACAATGCTGGTTGTATATACAGCTGGGGGAGCTACATGTAACTGTGGTTTGCTGCAGAGGTTATGTCAACATGGTTTTTGAAGTGCGTTATTTGTGCAGTGGAAATCCAAAAATAAGACACACCAAATTAATGCCAACAGTAATTGTGCCATACCAATCTACCACATATTCGCTGCTTGCTTGTGTTATGCTATGTATATGCTACATTTTCTATAGAAGAACTACCAGTATTAAGGAATCATTTCAGAATCTTTTAAAAAATTAGAGCTGTGATCCATCCTGTACATCATTTATTACAAGTCTATCATCCAGGAATCAGAGTAACTACTGAGAACTCTAAAACATTATTCTACTCTCAAGAGACAGAGTATTAATCTGTTTATATCAGGTTGGCAAATGCTGTTAGAAGATCAAAGTTTAGGAATATCAGAATAGATCTCAGAATAATTTGGCAAAAGGCATGTGAGTTGATCCGTCATGCACAGATATTCAGGAAATTAACTGATGTCCTGAATCACACTGCCATATATGCGACAGGAATTTATTTGTGTGCATATCTTTATCTATAGAATGAAAAATAAAATAGCGTTGAAAATGTACCCTGTCTCTCTCAAGTCAGCCTTTGGCTTCGTTGCTGAAACTTCCAAATGTGCAGCGGGGGGAGGGGAGAAACAGGAATTTCTGATGTAGACATTTGTCCGGTAGGAACTAGATGGAACTGCCAGCTTATTACACATGGACCATTGCACACCAAGCAAACACTACTCTCCCTCCTGCACATTTGCAGTGTCTTCTGTGGATTTCCTCGTATAGTTACTTATCCTATTAGCTTAAGGGAAAAGCTCTAATTGTATTTACATGAAAGCAAAATCTTCAGTATACGCTGTTTCCATTAGTAGTATTCTCCTTTTTCCTACTATCAGTTAGGGTTTAACAGAACTCTCAGGATTATAAGGATATTTTACACTTCTGATTTGTATTAATATATGATACCGAAGAAAGCAACAAAAAAATTAAACAAGTGTTTATCATTAAAAAAAAAAAAAAAAAAAGGTTGCTAAAATAGGACCCTCGGTACAGAAGGACAGCAGCAGTTTGGCTTCACAGCCCACATGCTGATTATAAGAGATGCTGGGTAAAATTATAGGATTTGTATTTTACAGGGGATGTCTGTATAGATCATAGATCTAATAGAACTCGTTTCTTCTTTGAAAGCTATGAATCCACACAGTCCATGCACCTAAGAGGTGGTCAGAGGTGGAGGTTGACCAATGTGAGCGTATTGCCATGGATCGCAGTTTTGCCCATTTGCTTTTACCTTTTTTTCTCCCACAGTGAGGGAACTTAGATACCACTGAGATTGCTTTAGTCCGAAGCATGCTGTAAAAACACTAAGAGAAAAGAGAAAGCAAAGGCACACCATCTTACCCTACAGCCCAGTTACTCTGGCAGTCTGTCACAGAATTAGCTCCCCCAAATAACAGTTCCACCCAAAAGTCAGTCAATCAATAAAGCTAACATGCTTCTATTTAAAAGAAGACCTTTATTTTTCTTCCGTAAGACCAAATGTGTTCATAAACTAAACATTTGCTAATAAACACCCTCACCTCTGTTTTTAGCAAGTCTGTCTGCTTAAGAGAACAGGTTACTGACACTATTAAGAAACTGGCAAACTTGTTTCTTTCCAGATTATTTAATGCTCAAAGGATTACAAATCTAGTGACAGATAGTTTAGGCTGCAAATTTACAAACTGGCCACTGTTATACTCACTATGATTGTATTTAAACTGGGGATCCAGATGTGACAAGCTCCACGTTCTATTTAATCACCATCCAGTCCCTTAAGGCTTTTCTATTTTTCCATGACAGTATGTTTTTCTCAATGCCTACATCCACTTCAATAGAAGCAGGTTTTTTGTACACTCAGATTTTATATCTGATTTTTGAACCACCATTGCTAACTAAGCTAATTTCTTTAGTGAATTGCATAAAAACTAATAAATTAGCCTGGGTAGTCTTTTTACATTTTTTAATATTTTAGTACTCTTATTTGAAGCATTATAGCTATTATAAAACTTAGGCTTCTCCCATTCTCCCCCCAAAATGAACTCCTAATTAGTACCAATTCTTAATTTTTTTTAAAGTGTTTATTTTAATAACTGTGTTAACCTGGAGTTGCAGGGAAAATGGAAAGTGTTCTCCAGCCAGCAACTGTGATCCTGGCAGAGTGCCAGGATGTTTGTGACCTCTAGAAATCCTTAAGGTTTTGATCAGCATTCCCTTATCCCCAATACTCTGTTGTTTCTGTTTTAAATTACATCTCAGCATACCCAGTGTAGGTAATAATGTTAATGTAAGTGATACAACAGATCGCTACAAGCATCCTTGGATTATGAGATGGGAATATCTTGATTATGTAAACAATGATAGTGTTTATTGTATTATATTTCTGAAATTATTATAGCATTATGCTGATACAAATTATACTGTCAAATCTCAAGTGTATTTATTTAAAACATAGTGGATGGAATTCAAAGACTGTCAAAGACAATGAAAGACAATACCTGATGTTCCCCGGTTTTGTATCAGGATCAGTATGCCATTGTAACTTCCGCATTATCTTGCACTAATTCCTAAGGTCTGAAGATACAAATTTCTTGACTTTTCTGTGCCTGTAGTTAATTGTTACCATAATTATAAAGCATTGTAAATAATGGGTGAAAAATCACACTGCCGCTACTAAAATACATTTGTTTGCTTCAGAATGTGCAATAAGTTAGTTCAGGGACTCTTGTAACAGTAACTACAGGCAATATTAGAAAATGCATCTCTCAGAAGGCACTTTTTGTTTATATATTCATATAAACGTGTATTAGTAACAAACAGGTTCTTCCCCCGCTAATACTTAAAGGTGAGCCAATAGCAAAATAAGGATTGCTTACACAGCTGAGGAAAAAATGCATTATGTTACTTTCCATTTACCCTTTTGATTCAGTGTCAATGGTGCACTGAGAATATAATGTGCTATACATGTTACATATTACATAGCATACGTGGGGGGTATATATTAAGGTATGTTGCTACGTATACTGCGGCCGCTTAACACATACTTTGTACATAAGTGGCCTAAATTCAGAAATTTGATGGGGACAGAAGAGGAATATCATATTCCATTGTAGAACATATACAGAGTTGCAGTATCCTGAAGTTATAAGAATGTTAAAGTATGTAAGAAAACACAATTATTTGTTTTAAAATCTCACATTTGTTATTCTAAGCTGAGTAGCACAACCTCAAGCTTTTAAAAATTCCTAACACTTTTTCAGCTAGAGTTGGTGTTGAAACAAACGTATGCTGTCTTTTCCCATATCACCTTTATGCATCCTTATGCTGCAATGACATTTTAACAGTGAGTTATTTTCCTCCATGCATTTATAAGTGTTTTCATTGATTTTTTAATTAATGAGGACCTTTAAACAAATACATTTCTTTCTGTAAGTTACAGAGCATGACATAAATTTACATATTGGTGATCACTTCCAGAAACCGATGTCAGGTATTAGCTATTTCATTTCATCTCTTCTGGCAGTATTTTTCTAGAATGCTTGCCTTGTCACTAACTGTGGCATATCTTCATTACAACTGTCAGGCACAGAAAAGCAGAATCACAAACATGAAGGCAAGAAAAGCTTTGATGGGTGAGAAAGAGATCAACTGAGAGAGAGTTTAAGATTGAGCTGAAACAATGGTATCATCTACTAGATACTCCTCAAGGTACAGAGAATGAGACTTTGCTCGGCCTGCTTCAGTCACAGCTGGGTAAATCATTAAGTTATTATGACTATTGTTGTAAAAAGAGTTTGCTTTTCAGGCTCATTTTTGCTTTCTTTCTGGTATTGTTTATCTATGGTTTAGAAAGAAAAATATAACATGTTTATCATCCAAACATCTACCAAATGAGTTAAGTTGATACAGTGCCAAATGGTCAGTCCAGGTAAATTTGCCCATGGGGTTAATGACTGTTCTGCAGACACAGCTCTCTGTTCTGGAAGTTCAGTGAGCTATGTAGGCAGCTCCAGGTGTTACACACTATTCTAGTTCTGAAATTTTGAATCCTTTTTGAAAAAATAATCTGGAGCATTTTAAATCGAACCCACTCTCTCTGTGTGCTTTCTGACATCTTCCTTGTGAAGTGAGGCTCTTCATTGTCATCTTCCTTTGACAGCTTCTCTCATCCCATACATTCAGTACATCTGCTCTGAGCAAGTTACCTTTTCATCTGGCATTTCTTTATGGTAAGGCTATGCTGATCCTCATCTGTGAATTGGATCTGCCAGGCTTGCTGATATTGTATACTGTAGTTTGCCAAACCTAGCTTGCTCTGACTGGTAGTGATAGCAGTGGATGCAACTTCAGACAGCTGTGGCAGCAGCAATTGATGCTATCCAGTTGTAGGTATCTAACCATAAATATGATAATGTTGTATTGCTGGACCACAGCCAGCTCTGCACTGGCTTCTGCAACACCTTTCTACAATATGAAGCACAAAAATAAGCTGATGCTCAGGGGCACTCAGATTGCATGCACTCAGACAGAAAAAAAGCTCAGGTTTGCTTTATATGGACATAGCTCCAGCTGTAAGGCCTCACCATTTTTTATATGGAAGGGGTGTCAGGAACTGTTTCAACACAAGAAGCAGCATGTTACAGTTTTAGTCCTCTGTATGATGTAAAAAAGCACTCCATGTCTTAATCAGAGGAAAGCTGGTGAGAATGACAGAGTTAGGAGCTGTCACTGATATCAAATCCATAAGAGAGAGCAAGCAGTCTGCATACCACTTGCAATTATCTCACACAGGTCAAATCTAGTGAAATTCATGGCTGCAAGTTACTATGAGAATGTTTCAAAAGGATTCTTCAGATAAGAGTGTTGATCATGAAATACTGCCTGCCAGGATTCAGTCATGCCTGTGATGTTGGACTATGACATGCATATGTTCTAGCTGTAATTTACTGGGATGATAATTAAGATTAAATCATTCCATTTCTGTTAATTTCTTCAAAGCTGAACAGACTTCTCATTAACTATATGAGAAGAGTATTCTTAAAGTTACTATCTCATGCTCACCAACTTCCAGGGTGCACTGATCTCAAACTCTATATAAATTACATGTATATGGGGAAAATAAATCCACTTCTACATGCACAGATTTCACACAGGGAAATACGCACTTAGGACTTCTCCCTTTGTAATCTGCTAGTTAGGCTCAAATTGCTTAACACCAGTGACTTTCCATCCTTGAAGCTGTGCAGTATCTTCTTTCCCAAGAGTGTTGCAAGTCATAAAGGAGGATTAATGCTGCTTTTGAACTGCATTAACTATTGTGTGGATTTTCTACTTGGAAGCTTCTAGCATACACTTAATATCATGTAAAGTAGAAATAAGAATAATTAGCAAGTAATAAATCATCTGCCAAGTTTTGAGCTTGTATTTTCCTCTATGATCTGTTCTTCTGACATATCCCGACTCTTTTCAGACTTTCCTATACAATTAATTTAGACACTACAAACCAAATGGATAACTTCTTTGATCCATGGGGAAGGGGATGTGCCATAGATTATTCTACCCTTCTTTTCTTGTTTTCCTGGCATTCCCAGCCTTTGATGACTAGATCTCACTATTTGATGATTACAGACTCTCAGAGCAACATCTCAATACTTATTTGATTTATGGATCCAAATTTCGTGCTAACAATTCCCTATAGCATTTTATTGCACTCAGTAAATAACTCTAGATTTATTGTTCTTAAAAGAGAACACGGCTAATGTAATTTTTTTTTGTCTAGCTATCTGGCACTCCCTCTAGTAACTTTTAACCCATTTGCTCCTTCTGATGTTATTGAGATCTCAAGGATGGAATGTTTCTACAGCTGTTAGGAAAACAAATGGCTGAAGGGAGACAGAGGCTGAAGTACAAACTCTGTAGCTGTTTGCTTGGTTTGTTCTGTTTGCTGATCAGTCAGTATATGTATACCAGAATGTATATCTCTGAAAAAAACAGAGAATATTATTCTTTGTCCAGACAAAATCAAGAAATGCAAAAGGAAGCTGAGGTACCGCGTATGGGTTATTGAGATGCAGAGGGGTTGGAATGGAGAGGCACAAGCCTGCCTCTTCCTGCTGAACAAACATGAGAGGTGATAAAGAGGAAAGGCCAGTGGACAGTTTGTGTAAAGCACAAAGTTACAGAGACCAGATTCTCATGGACCACTTGTCTTCCTTTTTAAAAATGTTTGGGTGATTTTGATGCTTACAAAATCTGAAAATCTTTTCCTATGCACAGAACAGATAGGTGATTCACACTTTGCAGTATAACTCTAGCTCTGTGTCTCTGGTTTCAGAGACATCTTCATCTGTGCCTCTATATCTGTAGAAATGGTGTCACCTAGGAAATAAGGTGCAGCTTGCAAATAAATATTTCAAACCAGATTTTCACAAGTAAATGTTAATGGCACTAAAACGCTAGATTATGACAATGCAAGATCATCACATTAGAAAGTGTGTCATTTGTATGTGCTTGAAAAGAATCCTGCAGCACTGGTGTTTTTTTCTCTATTGTAATTTGCTTACTCTGAGAGGAAATAAGAATAATCAATTTGCATATAGTTATTTAGAGCTCTCTATAAGAGGTGTAGGGTCACAGTCAGAAAAAGAATTAGTGAGTTAGGTAATTCTTAGGTGGGCGCATTAAATTATTAATATAATGAACAAGTCAGAGAAAGAGCTATCTTAATAATATAAATTTTATTTTATACACTTATCCTCTATAATATATCTGCTAAAATGTGGACATCTTCAAAGACGTGTAAATTAGTTTATTTTTAATATTTTTCAAGATTCAGAAGTTTCTGGTAATGGTTACTGCTTTTGCTACAAACGTTTTTATCCAGGCTTAGTCCCTGGCCTCTCTAGCATCACAGTCATACCATTGCATGATTAAGGAATAGTGGACTGGGGATCCAAGGTAAAATTTTAGTTTATTGACTTTGATGCAAGAACTTGCAGACACAAGGTAAACCCCAGACACGTAGTAGAGAATAAGGAGATGGCTGTTTTAAGTGAATTTTCCTCATTATAACTCTTAAAGAGATCTTTATTCTAGTTAAATGTCTATGCAAAAACTTTCTGCAAATGCCTTATCACACTGAGTGCAAGTTTTTTTCTGATTTTCTATAGTTTCTTGAAGATCTTTGCTGGGTACAATTATTTCCAAGAGAAACTATTCCTCTTCACATACCTCTTTTCTTAAGTGGAGGTCCTTAAGCAAGGAGGAAAAGCAAGAACCAAAGAAAAATAAAGTTTTAAAATGATGGGAAAGAAGTAATCAATCACAGATGTAAATGATGCTTAAAAAAATCCCTATAGGAGTTCATTTAACTAAGTAAACCATTTAATGGCAATTTAACTACAGAGCTATGACTAGAAACTTGAAACTGCTCTAATCAAAATGGTGGTCAGGTTTCTTTTTGACAAAGATTAAGGAATGTTCCCTCACAGTACTGCTGGCTGTTTCAGAAATTAACTTGCAACTTTAACAAGAATTTGGATTATTATAGGAGAAATGTAGTTCTCCAACCCTCCAGCTTTGGAAAAATTGAGAAATAGTTTAATCCATTATTATAAATGCAAAATACATTCTTTAAACTCGAGTTAGTCATTTGATGAGGTAGAGCAAAGCTTTGAGGAAAAAAATCGCATTCCTGATTCTTAGCCCAGCCCCCAGGAGGAATTGCTGGGAGCGTGTTGCACAGCAACTCCTTCAGGCCCTCAGATGTACAAAAAAAAAGAGCAAAAATATAGAAACCATCATCAGCTTCCTTAGTTTAACTCCTGGATGAGAATGATGCTGAAAGGACTACTTTTTCTTTTTGGAAGCTGTTTATGAAATACTGTCAGTAGGCCTCATTCTTTTTAACACATGAATGCTCAAGAATTCATCCATTAATTTGCTTCCGAATGATAGAAGCATATTGTTTTACATAGGCCAAACCCAACTGGCCAGACTAGCAGACCAGTTAGTCTGTTCTTGGCCAACTACCCCCTTGCAAGCGTGCTGACTTGGATCCCTCTGTACTTGGAAGAGCCTCAGTGAAACAAATCTCCACTGTGCTCAGTTCTCTACTCACGTAAGGTTCCAGAGGAATTTTAGACCATTTACATAAGTGAAAGCTGCCACCTGCAATTCTATTTTGTGCCAGGGTTCAGCAGTTGAGAATTCAGTACCCACACAAGCTCTCCAAGAGGCCTGTTCTGCATACTGGGGGTGACAACAGTTGTTCAACTACAGCAGCCATGCTGCCAAAGGGGAGGAGCATGGAAGAAGAGCGTGAAAGATTCCCTTTCTCCTGTGTGCCAAGGGCATGGACATTTTCCTCATTTGCAGACTTCCAAACCTTCCTGAAATCAGAACAAAAATGGAAAGTACATGTAGCTGGAAACTACTTCTAGTCTCCTGGCTTCTCAAAACATGACTCAGGAAGATTTAATTTGGTAAATTGTTTGGTAGCTTTCACTGCACTTCCCCTGACTAACTTCTATTACTCTTAGTAATGAACATGCATTTTTTCCTTCTCTAACACTGAATTCTCTAAGCTATGTCATGGTTTTTTGCGAAGCCATAAAATAAACTTCCTGCATATCCCTCTATCTCTCTCCTTATTCAAGATTAATAACAAAAACATAATTCCCCTCAATAAGATATATATGAAGTCCTAAGTGAGTTGTAGTGCCCCCTGGTAAAATCCTTGAGCCATTAAAGATGGTGAATGCTTTACTATGACTTTTGACCAATAACAATTTCATCTAATTGGCTTAAACTAGACATTACTGTAAGCACTGTCAAAATCCTACTTTTGTTGTAAGGCTCACAGACTGTGCCTACCCCCACCTCTGAATCCCATCCACTACCATTTGTAATTTATGGCTGAAAGTTAATCTTCAGCGCCCTGCTGATAAGATGAAATGCTGGTATACATTTGCCATATTTTTCTATGTTGTGGTGTTCTTTCATATGTTGTCCAGAATAGCTGACCACAGACTTTCTAAAACCACAAAAACTAGCATCATCAAACAGTATTTGTAGTCATGGAGAATCAGCTTGTTACAGGCAGCAGAAGAGACAGCAATAGGAAGCACAGTGTTTAGTATGCATGCAGAGTATGTTAAGAGAAAACAATAAAGCACTTCAAAAGTGATAAGGAATGATCAGATTAGCTCTGGAAGAGCAACTGTCTACATGGGAAAGGTTGGGGTTTTTTGTCCTGGCTAGTGCTGTAGAATGTGAAAAGCAAACTAACACACTGAGAACACTCTCCATGGTAAAAAACAGATCTGTGTTTGAGACAGTTTATTGTGGACACTTCCAGCTAAACAAATTGCTGACTCAAATAGTGTCCATATTTTGTCACGCACACTCTCTTTTGTATATGGTCGTGTATGTGTATAAATAACTATTTATCAAATGTGTATTTCCTTTAATTGGTAAGGAGTGGATGGCAAAAGACAATTGGATTATTTTGGATTATGTTACAAATTCAGAAGTATAGTTATAGCCTTAAGCTTGGGTGCACAGACATTTTTCTTAAATGTATGAGTTAGAACCCTTACTGCAGGGTTCTTAAAAGCTACTTAAATGTGGTAACTAAAAATTAAAGATTAAATTTATTAATATACCTAAGAAAACATTAAAATCCACATTTTAATCATCTAGGAATGATTATCAATGTAGTTTTGTATCACAGTTCCAGAGATTTTTTTTCAACTATTTTTTCTATTACAAAAGTCAACAACAAAGCTATTTCATAAATATTAAACACACTCATTTCCCTTCTTGACTTTAACTTATGATAATAAAACTGGAGTCAGAGGCAATGTGTACATTTCAAGGAAAGCTATGATGTAAAGCAGAGAACATAGAACAAAGGTATTGAAAATCATTTGTGATTGAAACTGTAGACTGAAATTCACAAAAGTATCTCTCACTGAACAGCATATCACAATTGCCTCATAATAGTGGGATGTGTATTCATAAACTTTTTAATGTATGCAGCCAACCTCTTCTACTTTATTTTGTAACCACTGTACTAATTCTGCTTGGCAAAGTTGGTATGACTGATTAAAAAATGAAGAGGGAAGTAATTTTACAAAATTATAAATTTCTGATAAGAGCATTTTAACATCTAAAATATAGTATCAAAGATTCACACAGCCAGAGTGATGAAAGATGTGTATGTTTAGCTGTGGATATATCGGTTTGCAATAGTTAATGCTTGTGCCTGAATGCATGAACAGAAACTGATGTATTAATGAATTTATGTTTTTATCATTTGTGTTACAAATCTATGATTTTTGAGACAAAATAGGAGGGTGGGAGTTAATGGATTTAGAGAGGTGATTAAGCTATAAGTCAACAGTTAAAAACAATATTGTTTTGGCATGGAAAAGGCGAGTGTAGTTTGTCTGTGTGATGGTGTTGGCAAACCAACAGTGAAAGCAAAAGGTACTTTTTGTTTGCCTTTCAATGAGGTGACTCATGCCATATTAGAAAAAAAAAAAGGTATCTCAGTCTCTATCCTCTTCATTTTAAGGAGCTAAAATCTGGCAGAATATAATCATAAAAAGGTTGTGTTGTTGGGAGGTTTTTTTCAAAACATGATTCCTATTAGTTTGGCAATGTTTCCTATACCAGTTTTTGACATGAAGAGTCCCAGTGACATGAAAGATTGTAACAGGCATGAAGCACTGATGATTGATCTTACTGACAATTGTGGTTAATAGTGGGAATATTTTGCAATAGATAGTATTCTCAGTGTTGAATAATATTATTCAGTGTACCTGTCCAAAGACAAAATACAATTTTAGATATTAAATCGAGTTCCTCAATTCATTTGAATTGAATTCCTCATTTTATTAATGAGGAATAGCACCTCATTAATAAAATTTAATTGGTAAAACTTAGATTGCAAAGTGCCCAAGCAATAGAGGATGCTTATTCTTCTAAGCATTGCCTTTATTTTCAGGTGAGTATTTGATATCAGTATCTAATAACAAACACCTGTGGAACTAAACACTATTAAATAATTATGCTGATAGTACGGAAGGAAAAGTGGAATCACAAGGAAAACACATAACTATTTTCCAAAGCCAAACCACATCTAGATATTGAACTTTTCATCTTATAGATGGTAAATACATCCCTGTACTATTGGGCAATATTTCAAAGTACTTTGATCTGCACCACAATGACAGCAAAATGAGTCTCATCCTTTATATCTGCTTTTCAAGTCTGCTGTTGTGTGACTCAAAGCTGCCTATGTAACAGTCTAATACAGCAATGCTGTCTTCTGTCATGACAATAATTTTTATTTTATTGAATAATCATGCAGCCTTTTACACTTTTAAACAAAGTGTAAAACTATATTCCAAATAATTTTTATTACCATAATGTTAATTATTGCTGCTAAAGGATAATGTCAGTGTTTAACAATTTCTTCCAAATACATTTTACATTGATAAATATTTTTATTAAGATATGTCAAATTTATCTAAATTAAAAGCTGACTAGAAGTAAATGATAGGATGCAAGGCAGTAATCTAATCTAATTGGTCTTATTGTACAATAAATGAAGAAAGCGAAAACTTCATTGTTCAGTCCTAATGGAAGTGGTTATATGGAGCAGACCTTATGAAGACCTATGCAATATGGTTCAAAACATATTCCACTGACTAAAACTGCAGGTCGGATGCATAAGATTCTCATAGAGTTTCCAATAAAACCACATCCAACAAGAAATATTTTAGAATAAAGAGGAGACCCATTAAACATACATAATGTTGTTAACTGGAGTTTTACTTGATTATAGACCCAGGATGCAATCCCTCAGTCCTTGTTCATGCAAAATTTTGTGTTTACTATCTGCGTTAGCTTTTTTTTTGTCAGATTAAGCCAACAGGATGATTCCAAAGGCATGGAATTAATTGTATGGTAGGAGCATTGCTAGAGTTCTGACATATTACACTTGGTGAAGACTGGTGTAGTCATAAATAAAAAGCTATTGGGTATGATATATATTGACGTTTTAAAAATCATCTTGTTTTCTAAAAAAAATTGCTTGATGAAATGTACAACAATCAATGACAAATGAGATATTTAATTTGGTTTACTTTTTGTCTTTCCTAAACAAACTCAGAAGCTCTCATTCTCAGGTTGTAATTAACTTCCTTGAAAATATTCATTGGTGTTTCAAGAAGTTTCATGGCATCTTCTCATAAATCAGCATCATGCATCTGAATTAAAATCTGAATGTAAATTAGAAACATTTTTCATATTAATGATTGTGAGGCTAAACACACATTCAGAACTGATTAAACATTACTGTCTTACAGTGACTGCCTTGCAAGAGAAATGCATCTTCAGACTCAAAGTTTACATGGGAAATTTTGTTTCCAGCATGGAAGTTTTGGAGCTCTGGAATGCACTTCTACAGCTGTAATTATATTAACAAAAATTCTGTCACCAATTTGCTAATGCTTTGAAGTTCTACTGGTAGCATAATTTAAGTTGAAGTTAGTATCTAGAAATTAAAGTGGTTTCAAAAGTGGTCTCAAGATAGCTGTGACAAAGCAGCTTGCAGCTTTTAACCTCAAAAAAATTGTATTTAAAAAATACAGTATTTCTTTTGACATAGCTGGTGATGGTACTTTTTCTTGGATAATTAGTTTTGTAAAGTGTACAATTTAAATGTGGAATTTGTCTTCCTTGTTGTATATTACAATCAAATGTAATAAGTAGCCCTCCAGCAGGGTTAACTTAAGTCTACTACCTTTTAGCTCAGGAATTTAATCTAATTTATCAGATTTTTTGGAAGAGTGTTAAGGTGCTTCCTGGACAGATCATAGAAACCCCAGTAAAATGAGTTTTTGCGTAGTGGAAGTGAAGACTAAGGCTTTAAATGGAAACAAATTCCCAATACGTACTAACTACAGTTCCTTCCCTCTGTCATAGCACTGTAGTTTCTTGCAAGCTAAGTATGTCCTCCAATTAGTCTAGCCATTTTATTCTCCCTCATTCTTCACTGTCTGGGAGCACTCCATCAGCAGTACTTCTTCACTTCTGTTACTGTTCTAAAACTATCTTTTTCTTGGCTGAAAACTTAACTAGTGTTGTCCATCTTTTCATTCATAAAACATGGCTGGAACCCTGGCCTTCCAAGTGAGGAGGCAAATAGCCAATTAAAGTTTATGAAGAACATAGTCCAATTCCTCTGGGCTAGACCTATGCATATAGCCACATCTGAAAAAAAAAGCATTTTACTGTAATCACACAACCTAGATAACCAATGAGGCCAAACATACAGTTATTTGCTCAGTCCTTTGGATTTTGCAGCCCCCTGTCTGAACAAGGTTTTTGGTAGAACTTCAAGGTCCCTGTCACCAGTATTGTTACAGTAATACCTGCACATTCTCAATAACTACTTCTTCAATATTATGCAATTCATTGTCCAACAGTTACTGTGTAAGTAAATTAGCTATCATGTTTTATATACTCCAAGAGCTTTGCATTTCAAAGAATAGTACTTCTCTTTACTACAGTTTCGGAATATTTCTGTATGCTTGTTTCCAATGAGCAACAGTAGGAATTTTATTTAAGCAATGTGATACAATTAATCATCTGATATAAACACGTTTATGTATGTTAAACATAAAAATAATTAGTTTGCCAAAGACGACTGTATTCAACAACAACAAAAAACATATTTACTGGGGATGAAAGAGACTGCAAAAAAATCTTGCAAATTCTAACTGTATTTTCACAGTGTCAAACTAGTGAGTTTCTCTCACTGGAAAACAGAGGCTGAGCTTCTATTTACAGAAAAGGCGGAAAGCACAGGAATACACAATACAGAACTCTTATTCTAATATGTGACAACTTCAGAAAACACCCCCCCTATTTAAATGCTTACTGTCTCAACGCAGAAACAAAGAAATAGCAAAAGTTAACTTATGATACGGCACCAGTTACAGAAATGTCTTAGCTTTGTTTTCAGCATTAGCATTTGTAGTCAGTAAGTATCCAGGACAACTGACAATCAAATGCAGCAACAAACATATTATTCCCTTGCATATATTTAAGAAGAGAAAAAGTCATTTAAATCACATGCTGCAAATCCTTGGCCAGTATTAAAATTGGCCATTTGATACAGTGCAACACTTCCTTCTTTGAGTGGTGTGTTTACAATTCACTTCTCTTTTTAAATGGTAAATTCAAAATGAAGAAATAATCCATACATGTCAAACTAACTAAAAGCTAGCATTTTTCATCTTAAAACCTCCATAGTCTAGAATTGGCTTCCCTTTAAAGTCACCTTTATATTGGGAGTCTGCATAAATGCTTTATATATACTAGTGCAAGGCTAGTTATTCTTGAGGAGACAGTAGTGGAGCTTTTACTGATCATTAGGAAAAGTGACTGTGGATTGCACTTAAGTATTTGTTTCACTGCTATCATAGATTATGAGTTAGAAATAATAGCAATAATCATGTTTCAGAAATGAGGATGTAGCTTCAAAGCCTTCTAACTGCCACTGCACCAGTGTTATAATCCCAGCAAGTTAAATAAACTGCTTACTTCTAACACAATAGGTAGAAAGAAAAAAATAAAAAAAAAAAAAGAAGAAAAAAGAAAATATTGAATGCTGGTGCTTTCTTAAGATTCATGAAAGTCAGAGATGAACAAAACAACTCAAACTCTGCAGGAAGATTTGCTTTTTGTTTTATGTTTTTAACATAACTTTTAAATGTCCTTTTTTAAATTTTATTTTATTTAACATTCCATGTTAGAAAACTTGAATGCTGTGATTCTTGGTAGACATTTGCTGCTTGTTTACAAAGCACCACTACATTCTAATGTGCTTGAATGAAGGGAAAAAACAGAAAAGTAATCATTAGTAAAGCACAGTACTGGAAGAAAATTATGAGAACTAACAATCACTAAGGACAAAATAGCTTTTACTAAAAAGCATCTAGGTTGTCTGGATTCACATAGCCAAAGTAAAAACCTGTGTTTTTCCAGAACATCTAATATGTCTGTTCTTTTCTGAATACCAGAAAAGAAGGGACAAGAAACTGAGTAAACTGCAAGATGCTGAAAAGAGATCTCTACTTTTGGCCTTCCATTGGACTGCAAGTTTTGGCAAATAGCTGTGCTAGCTGCAAGCAACTTAGGAAATCTTTGTCCTCTGGTAACAAACAGTCCAGAAACAAAAACACACTCATTTTCAGTGTCAGAGATCATGCAAAGTTTGTCATTTTGACAGAGCTTCCCTTCATAAATCACTTTCAGAATGGGTTGGCAGCATCAGCAAAATGTTTTCAAGAGGGCAGAAAGAGCAAATGAGCGTTCAAATTAAAACAT
Organism: Strix uralensis; assembly: GCF_047716275.1. Taxonomy (NCBI): domain Eukaryota; kingdom Metazoa; phylum Chordata; class Aves; order Strigiformes; family Strigidae; genus Strix; species Strix uralensis. The sequence continues at coordinate 14,690,437 of NC_133987.1, read as the reverse complement.
TTTTAATAATGTTTTGCCTTCAATAGTTTGCCTTCAGTATTCTGAAAGACACAATGCGGAAGGGGTACATAATGTCTAAGAAATTCATCCTGCCCTATTCATATCTATGGACCAATGTGAAAAGTACATCAGTCTCAAATTTTTAAGTCTCATTTGGAGATGGCCAGTAGATTGAAAGTGGTAATTTAGAAAAGAAAACTTTAAAAATACACCTCAAAGTGTCTGATGCTATAATTTTGTACCATTTCATTTGCTCTATATAAGTAAAGATCTGGAATAGAATTTCTACAAAAGCTGTAATTCACTGTGGTTTATTTGCTTGTAAAAATACCCAAAAAAAGCCTGTCACTTTTCCAGCACTAGTAGTAGGTAATGCTGCACTGACAGAGTTTCTGCAAGTAACATCCACTCTTGTAGTGTTTCAGAACTCCACCATAAAATTTCAAATTGCTAAAATACTGGACTTGGAAAATGTATCTTAATAACTTTTCTGTATAAAGATTTTTTTTTCTCCAACATAAATGCACATGCTCTCAACAGACTTTAACCATTTGTGATGTTCTGGCTAATTCTAGTAGGACATTTAGTCATGTTTTAGATGAGTTTATGAGAGAATATAATGGTAACAAATACAGAATAATGATCTACTTCCTATGAAGTAGATCTGTGTAATATCGGTTATAGAATGCTTTGAGTAATTTCACCACTTGAAGGTGTGCATTGAATGATCTGAAATGATTGACTTAATCCATAAATTTGATTAAAAGACTGAAACAGTTACCATCATAGCTGCTTGCTTCTGAGATTTCCATCTGTAGCAGGAATGCCTGAGCTGCATATGAAGCAGTCTTGGGACTGCCCCAATTCATTACCCAATGGATTAAGATAGCTCCAAAGTAGCACTAGTGCTTCTGTGTTGTAGATTGTAGTGGTGCAAGAGCTGTTTCACTTACAATTCTTCCACCTGTTCCAGAGGGCCAAATTCTGAGACAGAGATGGTAGGGATGTCTGGGGTCATCGTAAGCCAAGATCCTAAGGTACTATTAAATGTTTGGTCTTTTCTTTGTTAATGCAGTAACTATGTGGCTCTGAGTTGCATTTCTGTGCAAGAGTTTATAGAAGCAATGCTTAAATCTGAATTCAAATCCAAGAAACAATGAGTTTAAAGACCTGCTGTGCTATGTCTTATATTGTAGTATACAAAGAGTTTTAACCAAAATATCTCAGTGTGATGATTATAAAAATCTAGACACAATCAATATAGTAAGAATCTCTTTACTTTCTGGCTCCTTCACTGACTGGGATTCTAAATAAACGTTTCATGTATGAGAGAAAATAAGGATTTGTACCCTAACTTCAATACCCTTTGGCATCTTTCTTCTTGCAAACATGGTCACAGGAAGGATCAGAGATCAGCAAAGAGCTAATACACAGAGCAAAGAGAGATATAGGCATATTCCCATCCTCCTTAAACCTTCAGAAGTTCACCACCTCAGCTCCAGGGGCTAGAGCACCTTTGATTGAGAGAGAAGCATAAGTTCCCCTCCAGAAGTGGTGTGTTTTTACACAATTAGGGATGAAATGCTGCAGTATGTATGTACTTCCCCCTCTGCAGTGTAGAACTGCACAGGCCCAGGTGGAAGTACTTTGCTGGAGAGCAGTGCAGACAGATTAGGTGTCACACTTCACTATATGTGGTATCTTTATTAGAGGTCACAGCTTTAATTCTGTCCTATTACTCTGTAACAATGTGCATAAGAAATCACAGTCAGCCTCTACCACAAAACAAGTATCAGGAGTGCATGCAGCATATGAGTCTGTGCTCTCTCCCATTGTCTTTACACCCTTCCCACAAAAGAAAGCAGTAAAATCTCACAATAACTACACAGTGCTGTCCAAATAAAACTCATTGCAAACTCATAAGCAAATTTTCTGCCTTCTATAATTACAGAAAGATAAGGTAAAGACTAGTACATATACTTAAATGTTTCAAAATCCAAATACCAATGCAGTAAAAGTATATTTGCAGTACAATGCAGATCTACATTGATCTACAGCACAGAGTAAAGCTATCCACTTCCTAACACTCTAAACCTTCCTGAATTATACCCTTTTCTTTAATAAATATATTGAACTTGAATTTTTAAATATAGTTTCTATAATTTGTATGCATGTGTATATATATGTATATTTAAGATATGGATGAATAAAAAATACATAAATATATACCCAAATTAAAATTGCAATGCAACTGTTCATCACAAAAGGAAAATGTCTCTGAGCATAAGAAAGATCTGTACTGTGGTCTAATACAAGACTAAGAAATAAGTTGCCTAGGACTTCAAAACCACTTGAAATGTCACCATATTTCCTCTGAAATTCCAAGGTGCACTTTTTTCTTGCCTTCAATAACATAAACACATAATAGCAGTTACAGAATAAAAACATTTAAAACTTAATAATCTTCCTCTCACCTTTCTCTTAGCAAGAAGAAAAAATATGAGAAAGTGAAAACCACATACAACTTGATGTTCTCCAGGAAAGTATTTAACTATTTCACTAGCGGAGATGATCTAACAGCCTAATGAGACCGCTTATTGGATGTTACAGCCCTATGAAACATCTTGTTAAATCCTGCTGTAAGCTTAACTATTCATATTTTGGTATAACAAAACATAGATTAAAGCATAGCTTGATGAGCTGAGCAAAAACACTAGGTAGGAGGAGACCAAGACACAAAACCAATATTAGTCAACCAAGGTCATTAATTAAAAATAAATATAACTAATTTTTCTATTCAAAATGTCTTTCTCTTAGTGTTGCACTATTTGCACTAGGGATTCCTAATTATTTCTAATTCTGAAATTAAAAATATTTCTAATTCGCAAGAACCCATGTACTGTTGATCCTCATTTGACATCCAGCAATATTTGTTTCATAATGCTCATTTTAGTGCCAGCATTCTAAATATTGATGAAGTTATAATGCAACTTACGTAAATTATTTGGAGGAGGTCTTGTCTCCATATTTTCATAATGTTGCACATGTACTACAATGTTTAGATCTCTTTCCATATGATCTGTTGTACAGGGACCTTGAGGTCGCATAACATCAGCAAGAGCCCTGAAAACCAAACAAAATCAGAATGAACCTACAAAATCAGAATGAACCTGCAAAATCTGTAAGGCATTACCAATATATTCAAGGGTTTTTTTAGTCTGAGGTGCAGTCCGTCATACTGTCTGCTGGAGAAACCAGCTCCATTCACAGCAAAATCAGGGAATCAGATTCATTGTGAGACTTCTTTGCACCTAAGGCTCCGTTTAGGTTGTCTTTGACAGTGTGCTAGCAGTAATACGCAGAAACACATTAAGTTCTTTAGCTGTCTTGGCTTTGTAGGAATGTAATTTAAGCTTGTTGAGACTTGTAGAGTTCTGCCATTGCATGTGCTCAGTAACATTGTCACCTTGGTTAAGCTGGGCACCTCAACATGTAGCCCCTGTCTACAGTTTTCACAAATTAGTTATCTTTACACCTAGGTTACCAGCAGGGCCTGACAAAGTAAATTCTCACACATGCCTTTGCACAGAGCACCACACAACACAGTGGCCTTGGCCATTTTCATTCAAAAATTACACCAAAGTTGAAAGGTCACATGATTTTTGTGTAGAAATCCAGTAGGCATATTACTCTTCATGATCAGGGATTTAAGCTTTTCCCATCCAGAAGGAGAGAACAAAAATGTCTTTTCTAACTTCTATGAGTGTCCTAGTCATTAACATGGAGCGAGCACAGGAACACTTCTTGCTGCTTTGAAGCCAGTTCAGAAACAGGATGAAAGCTTTGTGCTAGCAAAGAGGGAGCTAGCAAAAGGATTCCTAACAGTTAGGCCAGGCCCAACCTGATGCTGGTTGTGGACTTTTTCTGCAGAGCTGCGGGCAATAACTATCTCTGAAAGGGAGACAGATTCATCCTGCTCTGGTGTATTTTCTAAGGACTAGTTTCACTGCCAAGTGTCCCGCCGAGTGTAAGTCCATTCTTAGGCACACAGATAAGCACACACACCTATATCAGCCCTGTGGACCCAAGAGTTAGTGACTAAGTTTTAAGCTCTGAAACTCTCAGCATGGCAACATCTGTCATTCTGGGCTATGGAGTTTTACTGCTGACTTCTGTAGGAGCAGGATTAGCCCTTAGGTATATGCCATACAGCTACCTGCTGAACTACTGTGCCATAAAAAATAATTGGCCCACCTGCAGAAGCTGTTGCCTTAGGCAAAGGAAAGTTATGGTATGTGTTACCAGCGGCCTCAGGGTTCAATGCAAGTCTTTTCCATTCAAGTCAGTGCATCACTGACCATTATTTGCCTCTCTTGTTTTACTAGTTTTAATTTTTGTGTACTTTGAGCTATTTTTTTTAAGGGAATGGATGCATTTTCTGGGCACTGGGCCCAGTTTAGTTTAATTTTCAGCAAAATTATATAGCATCCCAGATACTGCATCAAGAAAGACTGGTTTATAAATTAATAAATAAATAAAAATAAGCACATTCACTGGTGAAAGCCATGGCAAGTGCCATCTAGCTCCTCCATTGTACTTTTGTGAAATGATGATTTCTTGATCAAGAAGCACTGTACTTCTAAATATTAAAAGGTAGCTTCATTTAAGTTACAGAGAGAGAGGAATCCTGAGCTGGATCTTGCTTTCAGATTGCAGGAACATTGCTTTGGTACACAGCTGAACAATACTGAGGTTTCATTGTGTTTATGGCTAGCGTTATATTATTAAAATATTAGTTGCAGTTGTGATCAACATGTTACAGAATACTCTGTTGATCCTGTAAAAGGTCAGAAGACAGTAACCAAATGATTAATGGTATCAGAGCTATGCTCCTATTTGAAGCAATGCTTATACAGCAGAAATAGCAGAGCTGGCCTACATAGCAGAATAATAAAAATTCAGTAGAAGAGATCTCACAAAAGTATGTAGAAAATGATGCAAAAGGAAAGCATTATATTGCAAATCATAGTTTAAAATAAGTGGGGACCAAAACCATTAATATCTAGTCAATTATGCAAATATCTCTTGTATAGAAAATTATAGGAAATTATTGACATCACTATTAATTCTAAATCCAGAGGCAGCTGGACACATTTCTGGGAAGGGAAGGAAAGAAAAGCAAATGAAAGTTCTTAACTTCAATGTGGAAGTTAAAACTGTGAGAGCTTGTAATACATGGATTAGTGTTTCCCAACTCTGTGAGAGCGGGTTTTCAGAAATGCTTTCCTCATTGCCCTTAATCTGATGGTAAATATTGTTCACTGTGGACTTTAAATAACACCCCGTATGATAGCAGATTAACGACTGCCTGTCTGTGAAAATGCCAACTGTTTTCTACCATTTTAGGGTGGCTTTTTTAAAATGGGTTTTAAGGAATTAGCTGTCCAACTCCTACTATATTAAGAAAAAAGGAACTACTCACCATCAAGTTCTATTTTTAACAACACAGCACGTATGTTTATACCATTAGCCAAAGTTGAACAATCTTCTCAGGGCAGAATAGCTCATATAATAAAGAGCTTGTCCTTATCTTCCACTGATGTCAGGGAGAGTTAAAAATGTGTAGCGGCTTGTATCACTGAAGTACAAAGGAAATGCTGTACCTGCATTTTGTTCTTTTAGGGATTTGCCGATATAATGAAACGGATAAAGGGAGGTTTGTGCCCCAGTATGTAACAAAATCCTTGAACAGACATTTGCTTCGAAAAATTCCACATAGACCAACAGACTGTTAAAACATGTTCATGCATTTTTCTCACCTGAATATCATCATATAGATTTTGTTCATTACCTGAAGAAATTGTTAGAGTGAGTCCCACTGAAAAATTATATATACATAGAGAGTCTTTATCTCACCTTTGCTATACTGAAGGATTTTTTAAGGAAATGCAAAATACAAGATAGCCTTCTAATCGGGTAGTGATATCATTTGGTCTTGTGTATTGATATTGATTGCAGTACCTCAAAAGTGGAGAAATGCTACCTAGATAGGAGTTTGTGGCCCAGAACTATCCAAGTATCACAAAACTTCAGCATTTTTGTTGCTGTAAGATTTTTCTCTTTGGATATGTAATACTATTTTTGGGTGTTATAAAGCATGTGGAGCCAGGCATTTCCCTTATGGGTACAAGCTTGAAGAAGCTGAAACACAGGTTATTTCATGAAAGGTCACTTGTCAATATTTTGCCTCTAAAACTGGGTCAAAACCCATAAGGGAAATAATTTCACACATAGGATTCGGGATTTTGGCAAGTCGGACTATTTTTGGCCCCAGGTACATGCCTTTTCAATGATCAACAAAAGACTTAACTCATGAGCTCAGCACAGTATGAAGGAAGAAAGAACTCAGATGGTTCACAATATTTGGAAAGCTGCTAACATACTCAGAAGGACTGCTTCAAAAAAACAGGGGCTATAGCATACAAACATGATTGTAAATATTGTCCTTTCAGTTCTTGGTTTCTTTGCACGTTTTCCACAAGGACTAGGGAAGAAGACAAAGGTGTAGTTTTATTTACAGAAAAGTCTCCTTGATGAAACAGAAGTAAAACTTTTGCCTTTTCTACTCATTTTCAAGAGAGGATTCTCCACTTTAACTGGTGGAGCCTGGAAGTCCCATTGATGTAGTCTTAAGCAGCAAGAACATGCTGCCCTCACATGCCTTAACAGAGCTTTTAGGTCTGCTTCATGAGGCAGATCAATTCTGTTTCTTTTTAGGCACAATACTGCCACATTCATTCCCTTTGCCATATCTGATAACATACACCATCTTATTCCCTTATTCTCTTAGAAAGCAGGAGGGTAAAGGAAGAGTTACGCTGTTTGGATACTACTATTATTGCTTAGTTCTTGGAGATTGTAGCTGAAGGGAATATTTATCTCCTTTTAATGTCAAGTAACAAATTTAAAAATTAGAAGAATGATATAAACAAAACTTTATCATATGATGTCTAAAATGAAATATGCCATGTAGTCTTAATACTGTACTCCCCTCTTCATTTTCATCTTCCAGATTTACAGTTCCATGCCAACAGTAAGAGTGTTTTACTGAAAAGCACTGATCTAACAAGAAAGAAAATGTCACCAATGCCACACTTGGCCTTTTCTCTCAAAACAAAAGGAAGTAACAAGCTCTCTAAAAAAGGACAAATTTTGACTTTTTTCCTAAAAAGACTTGCCCAATAGAGATTTTTTCCTATAGATTGTTCTCACTAAATAAATACATTTCTCAGATGCTTTTTCATTATCAAATATTTCAGGAAAATTCAGTGAAATTAATGGAGTGTTCTTGGTTTGTGTTGGTATAGCAGTAAACAAAATGTAATGAAAGGCAACTGTACAGAAACTATGCTCACCAAGCCTCTGAAGTTTCCTTTATTAACATCGTACCACACTTACACACACCAATGTCTTACTTCAACAGCAGATACATTGACTGCTAGACGAAATAATGCAAGGAATTAGTAAGTGTGGCACAGTTTTCTTCCTATTTATAATTCAGTGTTCTTATTCCCATGTGTCAGGTCTCTGTTCATATTTTAAAATATTTTTAGTAAATCAAAAATGGAAATATATAATTTACACCAGTTGTATTCTCTTCACCTTTTTAAAAAAATCAGCCCTCATAAAAAAAGATCAGTTTACATTATGCATTGTCTTTTTTGTTAAGCAGTACCATCCCTTCCATAGGTCATTTTGTCATAGGAATGAAGAGGATTCAAGTGTTTCATGTAGCCACTGGCTAGGAAAGGAAAGAAGCCAATCTTAGCTAAGGAAATAGATGACAAATCAGCCTCTGTATGTTTCTTGCTGCCAGCCAAAATGGAGTAACACTTAGTACTTTTTGTTTGGCCTACCTAACACTCTCAATGCATTATACTTTTGCTTATTAATACGGTTCAACACAGAAAAAAAACATAAGAAGTGTTCTTTTTGGGTTTCTTTTCATGATATTGTAGTGATGAGTGTTATAAAAGAAGGTGAATATGAATATAGGCTACATATTATTTTTAATTGTTGGTACTATTAACTGTTTAAACAGATAAATTATTTCTTAAGCACTGCAACCTTTTTTTCAGAACATTACTAGCGTAAAATGAGCTAGGATGGAATATTTCAGCTAAACACACATTTGAGGACAAAGAGGTTACTTCAATTCTTCACTCAATGAACAGATTTTTAGATTGCCAAAGGGATTTAAAAATCTAATTCCTTTTCAAATTAATTTTCAAATTAATTTAAATCAAAGTAATAGGAGTGTGAGAACTTTTTTTAAAAAAAAGCTATAGTGCTGCTTTTTCAGAACATGACTAGCTATTATGTGTACTGAGTGGGTGACTGTTTTTCCATGTGATCATGACTTTCCAAGTTTCTATATAATCCTGTCTTGAACATTTTCATGGCAAGAAAAGTACAAGATCTCAGACACTGTTAAGTAATCGGGGTAACAGATGACCTTTTCTAAGAACCACTTCAAAAACCTAATCTTTAGGCATACATGACTGAAGGATTTCTGAATGATTTTCCAATCCCCTATAATTCTATTTCCATAAACTAAAACAGAATATCCTTTCTGAATACTTCACACCTGTACTTTAGGCAGCAAATATTTCTACTAGTAGAAATAGGACCTATTTAAGCCATATATAGGCAGGGATGGCTACAACTTCACTCTGTCCTGGTTTTCGTAACTGCTACAAGCCTTCCCTTTTTGCCTGCATGAAGACGCTACAGAAAGAGGCTGAAGCAAGGGAGAGCTTTTTCCAAACAAGTGCTGTAGTTTAAGAGTAAGATTTAAAAAAGAAATTGGGACTCATGTATTCCTTTTCCCAATTACTAGTTGAGAATATTCAAAATGTCTAAAAGATTATTATACCTTGCTCCACAAAAAACATCTTTCAGAAGTATCACTGACACATAGTGTTAAGTTGACCAAAATTTCTGCAGCGTGCTTTGATCCTCAGTAGTAAAAGCGTATCCATATCAGCCAGTTTATAAATAGCAAATAATTGCTAGTGAACTGGTGATGCATTTGCAGGAGTATTTTTGTGGCTTTCTCTGTTCATTTCAGGATAAGCTGTGAATCAAAAAGTCATGCAGAAACTTCAGTAAAATATAAGGCTCCAGGTGTTGAGTTGATCTGTTGGACTGTCTTTCAAAGGATGACTCTTCATCTAAGCTTTAAAGATTGTGAACTACACCATTGCCAGTCAGGGCAAGAGGAAGCTTTCTGACATGCTGCACGTCCAGTAGGAGGTATCCTTTTAATTGCATTTCATCACTGACGTTGCCCAATATGCTGGAATCTATTTAGACTCTTTAATGGAGCTGTTTGCCTTTTTTAATGCCTTTCCCCCATCTGCTTTACTTTCATGTGCCTGGGATTAGCATAAAGAATCAGACAGACTGCAAACTTGACAAATGTGTTATGCCTTGATTTTGAACTGCTGTGACAATCTGGGTTTGGAATATGTTGTTAAAGCCATTGGGCTCTGTCCTGAGTTGCCCACCTGCCTATCCACCACTAGGCAGCCAGTATCTGGAGTAGACAGTACACAGCATGCCTAACTCGAGGTGGGGGAGGTTCTCTTCGATATAACTCAGCCATTACACTGTGGATTCAGAGTATAACACACACACATATGGATGAGACAATACTTTCATATACCATTTTTTTACCTCTCACAGTAAGAGAAAAAATGCTAAGACATTTTACAATAGCTTTTCCTTTTTGTGTCTCACTCTTCCCTTCCACCCTGGCTCATTTTCACAGCTCAGACATTTTACAAATAGCTCACACACTTGCAGGGGTTGGGGGAGTATAGGGAAGGTCCTGCCAAAACAATTTTGCAGCTGGAGAGGGAGGGTGAGATGACATTTGTTTACATCCTTCTGTTGAGAAGTAAAAACATTTTCCAAGCTTTGAAACAGTTGGAAGAGGGAACCCATCAGGCTTTCTATAATTCAGTGTTGCTGGTTTCAGGATTTTTTTGTTTTCCTATTCATGCACAGTATATCCGGGAACACTTGCTGGATCTTGTTGGGGAGGGGGTCAGACACTGCAGATAAAAATGGACTACTGTCTGTGCAGATTCCACAATTATTTCTAGTCTTCCTCAGTATGCATGTACTTTGATAACCTGGGCTTGGGGGACCACAGGAGCTCTGCTCACCAAAGTTGGTCTCTCTCAGTTGCCTTGCAGGGGAATGTAGACTGCCTGGCAGGAGTTGTTTGTTTAGCAGGAACACATGGGCTCCTCTCTCCTCTTCAGGGGCAGGGGAGGAGGTAGGGGGGAAGGGGACCCTGCTGCCTGGCACTCAGCCTTACCTGGACATGTGCTCCCGCTGGGGTCTGTGCGCCTTCTCCAGCCCTAGTTTGGTGAAGATCCCCACCAGCACCATGACTGCCACAACCCCACAGATGATGTAGACAATGAGGTTGGTTTTATCCCTGGTAGGGTCATGCAGAGGGTCGTCTATGCGGGAAGGAGGCTTCCCAGTGTTCATCCACAACGGCGTCTCATAGTTTGTGCAGGTGCTTTGATCCAGCCTTGTCTTCTTGAACTTGCAGCAAAACCTGAAGCCACAAGTGCCACAGCAGAAGATGAACTCCCCAGAGCTGCAGTTAAAGGGGGGGTCCCACTGCCCCATCACGTCAAAGTAGCCCCTGCAGAAGTCCGGGGTGGGAGGTGGCTCGGAGGGATCTAGCTGTTCCCCAAGGCTGGAGTGGTTTCCTCCTGAGAGCACCACGAAGCTCCCCAGCTGCTGGCCAGCCTTCTCCTGAGCCCGACACACCAGCGTGAGAAGGTCCGCCACCAAGTAGCCGAAGAGCAGCCGAATAAAGCCTTCCATTCTGCCTGCCAGCCCCGGCTCAGCGCTGCTGCTGCCGCCGCCGCCGCCGCCGCTCGAGCTGCTGGATGCTGCGCTGCGCCAGGAGCTGAACATAAAGGGGCTCCGTCAGGGGCCGGGCGTCCGCTCAGCCCGCGCTCGCCTTCAGCACCACGGACAGCCCCCCGCGGGCCGGGCCGGGCCAGGGCCGCCGCCCCCCCCGCAGTGCCCGCCGCCCCCCGCGCAGTGCCCGCCGCCCCTCTCGCCGCTCCGGAGGAGCGAGAGCGCGGCACTTGTGGAGTGGAGTGCGCGGGAGAGGGAGCGCGCGGGAGGAGGAGGAGGAGGAGGAGGGGGACCGAGGGGTGGAGGTGGCGGTGGGAGTGCGGGGCACCGCGCTGCGCGGCGGGCTGGGGAGAGGGGCGTGGAGGGGGCCACGAAGCGGGAGGGGTGAGGCGAGGGCGCTGCAGGGGCGGGAAGGAGGAGAGAGGGCGAGCGAGGAGCCTCCCCGCGCTGCCTGGTGCCAGCGTGCAGGCGCCGGGGGCACCCACCTTCCGCTCCCCCGCGGAGCACCGGCGCGGTCTCTCGCACAACTCCCTCAGCCAGCCACGGCGCCCGCTGAGCCCCGCCTGGAGCCGGGCGAACCCGCGGGAGGCGACGGCTGCCAGGGCAGAGCGCGGGAGGCTGGACGGACTCGCCGCGGCATCCAGCCGGCGGGGAAGGGCTACCGCCGAAGGGGAAAGCCGCCTTGGCGGGCAGCGTGCGGGTGAGAGCGAGGGCAAGGCAGCCCGGCGAGCCCAGCCCAGCCCGTCCTCCGAGGCACCCGCGGGAGGCTGCCCGCCGGCCTGCCCCCCCCCTGCCCCGCGGACGCCTCTGCGAAGCCCCTCTGAGGGGCCGGCGGCCTCCCGCTCCCGAGCAGCCCCTCTGTGGGGCTTTCCCCCTCCCATCAGCCCCGCCGCGGAGCCGGGCCCCACCGCACCCCCCTCAGCCCCGCCGCGGGGCCGGCCCCGCTCCCCGCCATCCCTTACATAAGAGACTTCCCGCCCAGGCGGGCGCTCCCCACAGGTGCGTCTCCAAAAGCGCGGGAGCGCCTCCTCGTCCCCTCCCCGCCGCCCGCCCCGCGCGCGCCGCGCTGAGGGGGGTAACGGCCAGCGCGCGCCGGCCTAGGCGCCCGGCCAGGGCGCGCGAGACAAAGCGGGGGGCGCCGGGCGGCCTCAACCCCGCCCGGCCCCGCCGCGGGCTCCAGGCCGAGGTGGGCGCCGCGGGGGAGCCGGGGGCAGCCCCGGGGGAGGCCGGCAGGGCGCCGCTCTCCCGCTAAGGAGAGCGCTCCTTCTCCCGGCGACCGCTGTCCTCGCAGGCTGGCGCTCGCCGCGGATTCACTCACCTGCGAGGCAAAGGCAGGTCCCGGCGGAGCGGCGTCCATGGGGCCGTGCCTCCGCTCAACGCGGGCGGGAGCGGGCGCTGCCCTCGCCCCGGCGCGCCGGGCACAGGTACAGCCTTACTTGTACTGCATGCTTCAGAGCGGGGCGGCGTCGGTGGCTGCTGAGGATGAGCTGCCCCTGCACATCCTTTATTTAAAAATCGTTGTAGTGTCAGTCAGGCTGGCTCCAGAGGACACAGTGAGGCTGTTTGCGAGACACAGAATTAAAATAACTTCCCCCAAACAGAGAACTGACTCTGGGAAAGACTTTTTAGCGATTCACACCCCATCCCCGTTATTTAACTCTCTCATCCCCGTCTTTTGGTTTGGCAGTAACCTGCTCAAGTAGCGATAATATTATCCTGAATACTATGCTGCCACCAAATGTAGGAAATAAGCCCATTATGGCGTGATTTAACAGTGTGGGCTGGTGCTTAAAGCAGCTTCCCTTTTCCTCGGGGTAAAGGGATCGTCTGTGATCGCCTCGCTGGGCCTCGCGGGCTACTGTTGTCTCTGGGGAAGGGGGGTGCTGTGCTGGGGCTCTGCAGTGCCACGCTACCGTGCCTCTCCCACCGGCTCTTGCGAGGGGGCTGGATTGCTGCCGCACTTCAGGAACTTCAGCCAACTCCGTGTGGAGTTGTTAAGCGGTAAATAAACAGAAAGGTGAGGCAGAGGACAAAGCAGACGTTTGGAATCGGAGAGGGCTGTAGTTAGCTAATTGTGATCCTTTGCCTTCTCTTAAAAATAGACTCTAAGTACAGTGATGATTCCACTGAACAGTTTGACAGTAAGCCTTGCATCTTTGTCCAGGAGGGAGGTTAGAAAGTCCCATTATTTCTCAGCAGAGAAAAACAATCAGTCCCAGCCAAATCCAGCCTTTTTGGTTTTTAATATTTAATTCTTAAAACCTCCACCTCATCAACATCCCCTTTCAAGTCTCCTCTGAAATCATATCATTCCTCCCTTGTGTCTACTTCTCTCTGCTATTATTTATTATTTAACACTTTGTGATGCAGTTTGTGCTGAAAATACTGCACAAAATGAATTCATTCCATACTTATTATTGCATCTAGAGACAGTTAAGGTCCAGTCCTGTCAGGTGCTTAAGATTATGCAAGTTTCCCCGTTGATCTGACTGCTGAAAAGCTGCTTAAATATTCTGCATGATTAGTGCTATACATGTGCAAAAATAATAACATCAAGAATTATTTATTTTATGGGCTATTAATCCTGACTAACTATGGTACAAGTTTCTTGTTTCACTGAGTTCCTGGGGTTTTCCTTAAGAATTTCCCTATAGCAAAAAAGCCCAAAGGATTTAGGCTAGAATCTAACATTTGCGGGATTCGGGTCCATGCGATCAGAATCTGACCCTAAGCGGCATGTGCTTGGGGAAAACAGGAAGATGATTAAAGCTCCTTGAAAAAAATGTTCCCTATGGCACCATAAGACTTTGGATCAGACCCATAGAACCCAGACCCCATAAATCATGTTACCCTAATTAATCATAAGTTACTCCAGTTGTTATGCTCTCTGTGCCTGATAGTCGCATTAGCAGTGATGTTATTTTAGCTGTATCATGTCTTAGAATTCTAATAATGAACTAAAGGTGTTCTAGACTAGGGCATGAACCATTTTTACTAGACCCGTGGCAGTGTGTTTTAATGGGTTCATAGCATGTATTTGTAAGAACATCTGCATGATCAAAATATAAATCCATCAAATATAATAATGGAAACAAGAAATCTAGTTGAAAGAAATGGGTATTGCACACAGTACTGAGGCACATCTTGGGTCATTATGTGATTTTATAAAGCTTTTCTCAATGAAGTCAGTCAATAAACTTTTAATTTATTTCAGTTATCTTTATCAAGTTGAGAAATGAAAGATTTCCCAGTTCTGCACCATCGCCTTCCACTTTCAAACCTTCTCTTTTTGACATTGCTTTAAGGTAAGTAATAATTACCTACTTTTCTACAGTTTTATCCCATAAGGAATGCATTTTGCCTCTGAAACAACTGAGAGATGAATGTTTCAACTACAACCTACAGAGTTGTCTTTATTCAAGCGCATATCTATTTACTTCAGTGAAATACTTAATTTTAGGCACAGACCTTATACAAAATTAAGTATTCCTATTATATTTTCCTCTAATTTCTTTCACTTGTTTTCACTGAGACTTTCACGTGTGGATCAATGGCAATGCTTGTTCAACTTTAAGCTAGAAAATAGACGCGTCTTTTTTTCCTGGTAAATTCTGTAGCAATGTATAGCTATGTCTCAGTGGAAGTTACATAAATGCATACAGGCTCATACTCTATACATGTATGTGTGCATTATACATGTTCGATTCTGTGTCTAATTGTATATACTCTTAGAACTGATTCTTGCAGAGATTTTTATGTAAATAAGAGAGTTTGAAAAGGGTAAAATTAGGAAAGTTAATGAGTTAACCTGAATGTTGAGGTGGTAATAAATCTGAAGAATATAGAACAATTAGAACATATAGAGCAATTGCAATTATCACATTCCAAATTCCTTATTTAATTTTTGTTAATAATAACAATGTTGATGCAACCTCTGAGTATTTCCCAGGGACTGATTACCTGCTAGAGAGAACAGTCCTATGCTGAGCACTGAGTCAATGGAGTTTTCTAGCCAATCATTAATTCCCGAGAAATGCCATATATCTCAATCATTATTATTAACAGACATTCCAGAGCTGTGAAAATCTGTCAAAAAAGCAGCTAGACAGGCCTGATCTCAGGTAGTATTGATGTGAAAGGTATTTTGTGATAAGAAGTGTCATGTGGAAACTGAAATGAAGCAGTCAATGTCTATTTCCTTGATAGTTATTTCACACTATAATGGGATGTTTGGATGTGTAGATACAAAATGTATTGCAGCTGAAAAACAAAAGGGGCGATGATTCTACTATAGGAGGCCAACTGGCACCATGTTTGCAATCACTAGTCTTTAAAAGTACAGTTAAATGTTAGAAGATGTCTGCTGTGGAGCAATAAGGTAGCTTGAGACGAGAAAGAAAGACCTTAGCAGATATATGAGTTGAAGAAGCAAAATGCGTTTAACAAGGAGGCTACAAGTAACATGAGACTTATAGATACCGAAAACAGTTTCATGATTTACAAATATTGTAAACAGCCCTGAATGACACAACACAGACATTTCTTTTGAACACCTCTACGTTCTTGAATCAGCATACATCAGACAGCCCTGTTTGCTTCTACTAAGTTTTGTCATTCCTCTCTGAAGAGTGTGCTTTCCCATTGGCTTGCTGGATGGTTAAAACACCACTGTTTCTAGGCCTTTCTTTTAGTTACACAGCTAACACCTCATAAGTCTTTGTTCTTTTAGCCAATAATTGCAATCATTAGTTATCATATCAGTGCAGCAATGTGTGAAATCCCAGCCTGCAGTGTGTTGACACTAAATACTTCTCCTTTTATAATTATTGACCACACATCTTTTCAACTAACCTTTCTCTTTTCATTAAAAAAGATACACATACAGGGCTTGTTCTTACAATTTCATGAATTCATAGCAACTTTAACTAGAACATCTTACAAAAATTTAGTTATTGTCATCAAATCTGAAAAAAATACACTTTGCACATAACAAAGGGATCACCATCAAGAGATCTTAATGAGCCAGGAGATGCTTTATGAATGAAAAAGCATGAGAGACTTGTTTTCATGGCTCACTGAGGAGGAAGTAATTTATTGCAATTCTACAACGTAGAAATTACCTTTATCACCTAATATTTTTCTCTTCGGTCTTCTTGTAAAACCAAAACTGTAGTAATTGCACGGGTTGGGGTTGAGGCAGGAAGTAACAACACTCACATCTGGAGTGGACTTAATAAAATCCTGTGAATTCTTGTAGCTTCAGTTTAATTCAAAGGAAATACCAAAAAATTCACAAAAATTTAGAAAGTAAATGGACTACTTGCAAATATACAAGAGGAAACACATGTATACTGCAAACGTCTTCCGTATACAGCAGTGGGAAAACAGTGCCAAAATGTCTAAAGCACCTTTCAGCAGTATAGCTGAAAAATGAGTTGTGCCCTTCAGGTTTGCCTGTTGCACAGCTATTGCTCTGATTCTGAACAAGGAAAACTGCCAGTCAGTTTCTCTCTTTGGCAAAACTGATGTTACTTTTGAATTGTAACAGTATTGCAAGTACCTGTGAACAAGGTATGTTTCTGCTTGTTATAAATTAGACTGCCATGGAATTTAGATCTGGAATGATTGGCCAGGTGTCTGAGGATTACCACAGCTGACAAAGAAGGATTTGCAGATCGTTCCAAAGTCGTGCCAACAAAATCTTTATGTCTTGTTAACAAAAAAGAAAAGAAAGGCTACAGAGGATCAAAAAAATTCGATCTGCTTTTGTATCCTTCCAGATGAAAACCCAACCACCTTTGTTCTCATGAGTTCCAACTTTTCAAGGCAGAGAGGAAGCCTTTCTAAACACCTAAAATAGCATTAAAAATTTTCAAGGTTAAAGTCATGTATAAATAGGCTGTATACTGTGCCTGAGCATAGCGAAGCTGTGCTTAGACATAGAAGAGGACACATAGTAGTGAAAATTCTCTAATCCTCTGCTGTCTGACTCTGATGTATGTTAGAACAACAGAGGAGCTGATCTAACCAATACCTCCTCTAAAAACTCTTCAGTAACTGAGATTAAGAGGTAGACAAGTTTTAGTCTAGAATGCGCATTCTCCTTCCATAAATGGAATCCAGAACAGGAAGAAGTCAAATTTGTGTCAGTTAATAGTCTGTCAGCTTTAGCACTATTAACCCTCAAGGGCTATAAAAGTGAGCTGTAAACCTTAGAAGTGAAGAACTTGCTTTTCACAGAGATATAAAGTTGCTGTATTACTTAACTAACAAAAGATGTTAGCCACCATATATTTTGCATATCTTCCAAAATGTACTGTCAGGCAACCAAAATCAAAAGTTCTTACCGAACATTAGACCTTTTTAGTGTTCTTCCCTGATAATAAGCTTTAATGATGTCTCTCCATATCATTGTCACAACATGCCCATCCCAGGCTTGATGTATTTTGTATCTTACATATAGTAATAATATATAAATGTAGGAACTTTCAGATTTACAAAGAAAATTTCTCTGACAGTTTCATTTTTAAAGTATGCTAACTGTTAAAGGATGCTTAGGCTTTTAAAATGGTAAGTCACAAGACAGATGAAATAAGAGGTACAGAGAAAGTAATAATGGTCCTGTGATACTGTTCATCTCTCACAGATACTCTTTTGATTACATGACACTGCAGTTTTCATGTGGCTATCAGATTCACTTACGTGATTACCATGCCTGGCCAAGAGTGTCAGATGTGGTTGCCAAAGGCTAAATATCCACAGGCCAACTCAGTATCTACTAAATTCAACAACTGTCTTTCCACTGATTTAAAATGGAAACTGCACTGGGTGATTTTATTCAAGAGATGATGGAAAATCACAGTTTACACTGAAATCACCAGACGTCTGAGTGGTCAGTACTTCTGAAAACAGGGTCACATATTTGAAAGCCCAATAATGAATTCAGAGACTAAATTTAGGCATATATGTTGAAAAACTGTTGATGTACATAAATACATATACAGGTTCCAGACCACACTTTTAGGCAGATGGTAACAACTGTCCCTTCTTGACTCCACTTGACAGCCAATGTAAGGAGCAGTAGTGAATCTGGCTCCAAAGGGATTTGCTTCTCTGTCCTCTAGCATGATAGCCAGCGAGAAGAAATAATCTATCAACCAGCTATACTGACAGATGGGTCAAAAAAACATGAAGGTCTCAAGGTGGAAAAGTAAATGGTATTTCTTATGTTTTCTTTCTAGAGAGCATTCTGATAATGTTAACAGGGTTCATCATTGATATTCCTCAGTACAGTGTGACTCTGTTATACCTACATATATGGAATATCTATTTAAAACATCTGTCTAGGTATTCTGTTACACTTATCTTGAATGAAAGGCATCAATCCAGTCTCCTTGCTCTTTGCATCACGTCAATAGTAAACTGAAAAGTAAATGCTTAAAGTAAATAATGTGTAGCAGAATATTTTTGATAATAATTCTTTCTTTTTTCTTGTGATTTTGTAACATATATTTGCCAAGAGTTTTTTTATTATTGTGAAAGTGCAGTGATCCTACAGTTGGATAAATAATAGGACAAATGAAAGGATTTTAACTGTAATGTGAAAGGCACATTAGGGAGTCCTGAAAAGTGGTGCAAAGAGATGCTGACAGCAGATTCTAGTGGTGTCTTTCTGTTGTAGTGTTTACTTAAATCAGCAGATCATCTCTAACCTGCTAAACATAATCTAATGTTAATAACGTATTTAGGATACCTGCTCCCTAACACATATATAGGATATTTTTGCAAAGTACAATAAGGTTAAACACATTTTTGACACAAAACACTGGCACCTGAGAATACAGTTTTCAGGATAGATTATTTGATCTGTTAATTTATATAGGCAAGTAACATTGAAGTAAAATGAAAGAAGCTGCAAAAGGAATAATATAGAAATAATATATATATATAGAGAGAGAGAGAGAGGGCCAGTTGTAACTGAATACTGCGTAAAAGGACAACTCACAATTTTCTTGGGTGTGTGTGAGAATTAGTCTGTCATTCACTCCCACACACCTGACAGAAAGCTGGCCTCTTTAAAGTGAATTTTGTGATTTATATACACCTTGATGTCTTAAATATGATTTTCCAGTTTAACAAATTCTCCCTGTGAATATAGTGATTGTTCTTCTTTAAAAAGAAAAAATAAAAAAATTAAAAAGGAAATTGCATGTAATTTCTATGCAAACTAGAACAGTTGAAGTGAGCCTTGATCATATGATGAAGAAACAGATAATTTAGATGGCTGAACAATAGGATCCCTTTCCTACATAAACAATGAAAGTATTTCAACACATAAAATGACCATAAGTGAAAAAGAGCAGATATCTCATAATACCCAATTATCTCACTTGTTTCTGTCATAATGTTTAGCTCAAGTTAAAAAAAAACATTTGCACAGCAAGATCAGAAATAGATCCTCCATGCAAAGCCTGAATCTGGGTCCAGTTTTCAGTCTTTTCATCTCATTGCAAAGGTTTTTTTTAGTATTAGGTGTGTTGGTTATCATTAATTACTTATTGACAGCTGTATGCAAAGGACAAAGTCGTGACTCATTAGTGTTAACAGGAATATTACAATTAAATTCAATGGAGTGAAGATTTCACTCTAAGAATGAAGATTTAATAAGTTTATTCTCATTGAGATGTTCTTTATAGGACATAAAATTCCATTTGTTTCAATGGGGTCATTTTATAATGCTAATGTTATTCATAATGAAAGCAAAACCAAGATCTAACATTACAGGATAAAGAAAAAAACATACAGAAAAGTTAAAAACAAAAATAACAAAGATAGGGGCCACATTCTGATGCCTGTTTTATGAGAGAATGTAGAAATATTTAAGGAAATAATATTTTGGCATACAGTGCATCTTTAAGGTCCAGTGCAGATAGCTATATATTGCTCAAAATATATTCAAACAGAACTCTGGTCTCTATGTCCATCAGTACATTGAAGCCCAAGGGAGGCACGGTCTGCTGGCAGAGTGATAAGGACAGCTCTCTAGCACATATGCTGATGGGAGCTGCCCGCACCACTAGAGGAGCCAATAAAAAATCAGCTGCGTATTCAACAATCCTTGTTTCTACCTTCCTGCCTTCATCCATCCTAAGCAACTTTTCTGTGCCCTGACAGCATGAGTGGATGAAGGCTACTTCTCGCTGACTTCGTGACCTTTCACTTGCATTCCACTGGGACAACAGAAGAGTCATCTCTGTACCATGAACAGATAAAATTTTCTTGGCAGTTGGCATACAGCTGTGGAGTTCATTCCCTGATGGTATTGGAACAATTACAAATCTCAGCTCTTTAAGAATAAAAGGTAAAATCCCTTATTTTCACCTACCTGCTCCACAATAATAATGATAATAACAAAGCCATCCCTCCTAGGACATGAGGAGAAACTAGAGATCTTTCTCTTAGAGCTTGTAAAGGTGTTCTGATACCATGGTGATGAACAGAGTATAATTGCCAAGATAGATGATGGATCCAGCTGGCACTTCTCCCTCCTCCCCCACACATCATGGTGCTCACCACAACAAGTTTATGATTTTGTCCTAAAAATCTGTTGAGACTTGTTGGTCTTTACGAATGTATTTGCAGAAATCGCAAATGCTCTCTTCACTTCGATTTAGTCTAGACTGTATGAGAGAGAGGTGCACGATTTTTTCAGAAATTCACCCATATGGTATATTATTCTCTTGATAAAAAAACTCTTCTCAAACCTTAGCTGATAAATAAGTAAATGTGAGTTCTCCTTCTTGGCAAAAAAATATTTTATATACCTATCTGTCTGCTCAGTCATCTTAAGCAAGTTTTACCCAGAATAGTATTACTATATTTGTTCAGGTGAGATTTATTGTTCAGAAGCTCGAACAGAAAGTCCTCTAAGTTAACTTCTACCTTGCACTTCTTCTATTTACACAGGATGTATACAAGCATGAGGGTTTTTGTTTGTTTGTTTTTATCTAGAAGATGAGATAAATACTTGCTAGTCTAGGCTATGTAAGAACCCAGAAATATTGCAATTCTCATTTCTTCAAGAAAAAAGTGTGATACCTGGATGCTTTCAAAACAATTATATTCAAAGCTGAATGAAGTAGTAAGTACTAGGAGACTATTAGATGAAATTCTAATGGATGTAAATGGGACCAGGGCTCCTTTCAGCCAGGGTGAATTTCGCTCTTTATTTGCTTGAGTTGCAGAAATCTGATTAACCAAAGTTTATCCAGAAGTAAATTAGTGCTAAAGTGTGAAAATCAGAGCTTTGAGACCACTAGCATAGCCTTATGCTAGCTTTTTTCATCTAAAGAGTCCAATTAAGCAAACTTGGCAGAAACCTTAAAAGCACGTATTCTCTGCTGGTTGTTAGTAAAAAATTGACCACTATTTTTATTAAGACAAAGGGTGCTTGTTTTCCCAGTGAGGAGCTGAAGGGGGAAAATAGAATGCAACACCAGAACTACACAGATTTCTTCTGGCTTTGGAAGCCAAGAGGAAAGACTGGAAATTCTAGTACCAGTCTGTTTATGGTATCATTATTTCTGGCTGACAGCAAGGTAACAGATGCTTCTTCAGGTCAGGGCTTCCCAGCCTGTTCCTAGACAAGCTTCCCATCCTTATTTACGGTAGATGGACGTCAAGCATTGTAGCATATCAAGTGCATGAACAGATCATGTACAGATCTCTCAATGCCTTAAAACGCACCGTGGGAGGATCTCTACTACAGTGTAGCAATACTGGCTTACAAAATCTGCACTGGGAAAGAAATTTAGCCTTATACAAACAGTCAGTTCAGTCCCAAAAAAATTCTCAAAAGAAGGCTTCGGGGCAGACAAAAGTTATGCACAGTCTTTATGCTGATCCTCTGCACAGATTCCTCCTTCTTGCTAGATGAATGAAAACAGGCTGACTTGCATAACTTGTTTATATGGCTATATATTTTATATTTAACAATATTTACCCTTTGACTATAGCTTGCCTGAAAATATGTAAATCAACCTGGTTTCCAGTTAAGTTTGACATTCTCTTGAGCCAAATTAGCCTTGAAAATTTCTAGAGAGGCAAACAGAATAGTTGCTTTCCCATCAGCCTGTTCCAGCAAGGAATGTGATGATCTCCATCTAGGTATGCTTGGAAGGATAATAATGAATGCTATTTTGCCGAAAGTTTAGTACTGGCAAATTCTTAAGAATTCAGAATTCTTTAATACTTTTTGCAGAAATAATCAAACAATATGGTGGCAGATGAGACTAGGTTAGAATTACAGAATCACAGAATTATCTAGGTTGAAAAAGACCTTGAAGATCATCTAGTCCAACTATTAACCTAACATTGACAGTTCTCAACTACACCATATCCCTAAGCATTATGTCCTACTCTTAATCCTACTCCTAAACACCTCCAGGGATGGGGACTCCACCACCTCCCTGGGCAGCCCATTCCAACGCCCAACAACCCGTTCTGGAAAAAAATGCTTCCTAATATCCAGTCTAAACCTTCCCTGGCACAACTTGAGGCCATTCCCTCTTGTCCTATCGCTTGTTACTTGGTTCAAGAGACTCATCCCCAGCTCTCTGCAACCTCCTTTCAGGTAGTTGTAGAGGGCCATGAGGTCTCCCCTCAGCCTCCTCTTCTCCACACTAAACAACCCAAGTTCCCTCAGCCACTCCTCGTAAGAGCTGACCTCCAGACCCTTCACCAGCTTCGTTGCCCTTCTCTGGACACACTTGAGTCATTCAATGTCCTTTTTGTAGTGAGGGGCCCAAAACTGAACACAGTAATCAAGGTGCAGCCTCACCAGTGCCGAGTACAGGGGTAAGATCCCTTCCCTGTCCCTGCTGGCCACACTATTTCTGATGCAAGCCAGGATACCATTGGCCTTCTTGGCCACCTGGGCACACTGCTGGCTCATGTCAATCAACACCCCCAGGTCCCTCTCTGACTGGCAGCTCTCCAGCCACTCCTCCCCAAGCCTGTAGCGCTGCTGGGGGTTGTTGTGGCCCAAGTGCAGCACCCGGCATTTGGCCTTATTGAAACTCCTACAGTTGGCCTCAGCCCATCGCTCCAGCCTGTCCAGGTCTCTCTGCAGAGCCTCCCTACCCTCGAGCACATCAACACTCCCACCCAACTTGGTGTCGTCTGCAAACTTACTGAGGGTGCACTCGATCCCCTCGTCCAGATCATCAATGAAGATGTTAAACAGGAGTGGCCCCAAAACCGAGCCCTGGGGACACCACTCGTGACCGGCCACCAACTGGATTTAACTCCATTCACCACCACTCTTTGGGCCCGGCCATCCAGCCAGTTTTTTACCCAGTGAAGCGTGTGCCCATCCAAGCCTCGAGTAGCCAGTTTCACCAGGAGAATGCTGTGGGAAACAGTGTCAAAGGCCTTACTAAAGTCAACTGATGATGGTAAAAAGGTCCTGTCATTTTGGAATCAGCAATAAAATACATTTTTCATATACAGAAGTGTATTTTGTAGTGAAGTACTGCTTGTTTATACAGTATTACATCACATTTTGTATGTCAAATAGGCATAGTACATCCAGATCTTCACCCACTGAATCAGATTCATCAATCACACTTTTTGTATATTATATACATATTTTGTATATATTTATATTGTATATTCATAGATATGCTTTTTCCCCAAAGTCAGTTACTCTGTTCTAAATACCTCACTTTAAACTGTTTTTCCACAATGCCAGTCTTTTGGAGAAGCAGCTCAAATGCAGCCTCAGATACATAAGCATTCTCTGTAGGACACAGAGAGAGTTAGATGCCTCAGAAGGATGAACCTAAAAGTCTGCATACTGAGTGCAAAATATGACAACCAACAATGAAGTGCTGATCGCAGAGGTCTGTCTCACCCAGTGCTCTTCTATGGAGGTTAAATATCTAGCAGAAGATAGCAAGCAGGTGTCTCTCCTAATCAATTCAAGAATCTGGACTCTGAATCCTACTTTCATTTTCTCAGCTTAAGAACTTGTCCCTGGTTTCTTTCTGTTGTTTTTGTTTTGTTTGCTTAACAGAAACCATCAATAAGAGATGAAGAAGCTACTCCAGATTAATATGAGGAAGGACAAAAAAAGAAAGAAGAGGTTCTTTGGTGAAGCAGAATATCATCTTGCTTACAGTTGTGGAAAGCCTAAATGTGAATCATTTGGACTTCACTCTTCAAAACTGAAGTGGTAGGACAAGTATGAGTACTACACCAACACTAGATATACTCCACTGGCTCTCCAATCAGTGATTATTTGTTCACATTTAAGGTCTTTCTTCAGGGTTTTCACTGAGTACAATATAATTCCTATGGCATCTGTAACTCAAAAGGTCACTGTATTCTCTGAAAACATTTTGAATTATGGAACGCATCATGAAATGGGAGTAAAAAGACATCCCTTGAAAGTCTAAGCATAATCACCAAAGACCAAAGCCATATAATGCATTTATAAGCAGTTAAATGTGATTTACCTTTTCCCTGAAAAGATTTCTTCCATTCATGCCAAGATACTAACATAAAAAAGATTTACAAGGAAGAGACGCATGCATAACCACCCATCTTATTGTGAATTCACATGTGCTACAGGTTTAATTAAAAGACATAAGTAAATTTATATTTTCTTGATATTAAAGTTAATTGGTAAATACCAACACCAAATGGCAATCTTGCCGTCTCTGCAAGAGCCTTGGCTAGGTTGTTAATATGCAAACACCACCAGCCTACACTCTGCTAGGAATGATAAGCTCATATTTTTCTTATCTGATTTCTTTCCATTCAGGAGCCCAAATACATAGGAATGTATCATGGTTTTGATTAATGCATGTAACTCCAAATGACGGCATATACAGTGGGCATGCCATAGCTTCAGTTATTAGGAAAGTTTTCAGCTTCCACTTATTTTAGCTTTTATTTCCTCCTAGACACTTATTATATTCTTCCTAGCATGCTGAGCTCTTCTAATGTTTAGAAATATTGTGGAACTGCAAAAAAGGCACAGTCAATTAATTCCTTCATTTGAATAATTAAACATTTTAAATACTCCCTCCATACCTTATGTTCAGCTATAGATATATTATTAATAGTAGCTTGTACTGTGTACTGCAAGAGAATGTTAGGCATGTAATTCCTAGAACCTGGGGAGGAGAACATTTCCTGGCACTATGAATTTACCTACCCAATGACAAAGTTATCTCGTTTTAATTCAAACGTGTTTCATACTGTAATAATTACACTGTATGAATGTTGTGCTTTTTTAATGAAAAATTCAGCACAGTTAATTATTCAAAAAATTTTTATGGTTGATGAATCCATCCCACTGTGTTCAACAAAAATGTTAATCGTGCTTCACTATTTTTAGGATGCTCCTGTGTTATCATTCATTCCAGTAGCTTAGTCTATAAAGTAAGACCATCACATAAGTTCAAGACCATATGTTTGTAGACAGACTGTTGTCAAATAGGTGTCGTCAACATGCCATGGTGAAACATGGTTCATTACATCTCTGCATCCCTATAGAAAAAAGGCCTTCAGTCTCTCTCCTTCTTTGGATCAGCATTATGTAATTTTCCCCCTCAGAGCCACTCTTGAACAATAGCATTCAATGACTCCACCATGCTTGTTGAACAAGCCTGACTAGGCTTCACAGAAGTAGGGTCTTAGTTTCATCTGATTTTAAAGCTAGAGTGTCTGAAGCAAAAATGAATGGAGCAGTTCGTTTTGCAAGGTCACTGGGCAAATTTGCCACAGAATAAATTTGCTAAGCATTGAATGTAGCACTCTTCTCATTCTTAGCCTACTGTTGTACAGAACATGTAGCTTCTACACATTCTCTACTGTATATGCCTGCAACCAACTGGCAAAAAAAAGTTAATGGTTCTATGTCATCTGGAGAAGAGGCATTTTAGTTAATTTCTTTATTTTTCCTGCTGTACAGGGGACGTATTGTTACTGTGATCATCCTTCAGCAAATGTAGGAATGCTTCGGTAAGACCAAGCAATATTTCCAAGAATAAAATTTTAGTTTCCCATTGTTTTAAAAACAGAAGAAATTCAAAGAGTGGGAAAGCCACATTTATATTATCAATGAAACTCTGCTTTTTTATATTTGGACATTGGACTCTGTTACAGTTGTAACAGATTGGAAAAAAACTGGAGGGTTAAAAAGTTTAAAAAACACCACTGTGGGAATACACAAAGTGTTTGCTGTCATTGACTTAGTTGTTATGAATAAGTTCAACTGGAAGAAATGTGAAAAAACTCATTGCAAACAGTGAAGGAGGAGAGTAGGTGAAGGGCTAGTACAAAACAGGTGGATTACTTTTGCCTTGTAGGGCATGTAGTCTTGTCCTCATCTATTATTAATTTTGAAAGTAGAAGCTTTGTAGTGCATGTTATGTCTTCACTCATAAATCAGCCTCCATGTGTCTCTACCTGTGTCCAGATCTTATCCTTATCTCTTTTTACCCAAGGCCTGTAAAACACCTACAGATCTTTAGAGTAGGAACCTGAGAGAAGTGGAAAATGTAATTTACTGCTGAGATAATACTGTTGAAAAAATTGATCCTTCTGGTTATCTAATACTATCATTAATGAAAAAGGAAAGGTCCTTAACATTCTGAGAAACAGAAGTGCTAGACACAGCTGAAAGAGAGTCCACACAGAAACATAAAAAAATCAAGTACTATTTAATTTTCAAATCATATTTCCTACAAATTAAACTAAGAGGTTTGTAATAGCAATAATTACCTATTCAGCATCCTTCATCAGTCTCTGAACTCATTTTCTTCAGTCATTACTTGAGTGAAAAAAAAACTTAAATGGGTCATTTATGCTTAAATTAATCTGTGGTTTTCCCGGAGTACCTTCTTTGTTCATCTCCAGCTTTAATTACTGAAAAACATTTTGTTTTATAGAAATCCGTGGCAAAATAGATGCATCCTTCATAGTCATACTGTTTCAGGAAGTTCACTGACTGCTGTATTAGTGACATCACAGATGGTAAAGTCAATTTTAAGATCTATTTCACATGCAAAACCTGGCACACAACATGAGTGAATAGTAATGTGTAGAAGAGTTCTATGAAGGTTTTAGGGGTCATAAATTCTTCTCTAAGGCAGCAGAGATTATCTCAACTCCTGATGCAATGTACTGGAGAGGCAGTATTTTGAGGGGGGAGTAGTGGTAGTCTGGGACCCGTGAAGGTCAATCAACAAGACAGTTTAGTTGCCTGATTGATGTATAACTACAGTTTCGACTTACACAGAGGACAGTTCTGTGGTGTCAAACCTCACTCTGTAGCAGAAGCTACAACTTTTCAAAGTGGTATGACAATTGCTCCTCTTTCACTGTTCTTTTGCAAGCACTAAAACTATTTTTTTTTCTCAGTGTAATCTGATGTTGTTTTTTCTCTATGTCCAGTTTGTTATATCCTGTCAGAATGGTGATGTACATGTGCTTCTCAAAAATATATTTGGTTAAACAAGTGAGCTGCTAAAATTTAGGCGACCAAAAAATATTTCCCATTTTATGAAAGAGGATGAATTCTCTTTATACAACAAAGGAAGAAAAAGGAAGTATCATTTTTTCAAAAAGCCCAAATTGTTTGCATGTCACCTGTAATGTAAAAATGAGTTTTTCCAGTCTGAAAACATAATTTTCTGCTTTGAGAAAGGAAACAAAGGGATTTTCCCAGTATGTTTGCAATGCATTTTGAGTTAACCAATGTAACAGTAAAACAAGAATGTCCTTGTTATATGCCTAGTTGAAAAAACATCTAAGTGCTCTGATTGTTTATTGAATTTTAATACTTGAAGGATTGCTGCTGCTTTGATTTTTTTGGCAGAAATAGCAACTGTGGTTAATGATCATCTGGGTTTTTATTTTTTTCTAATAAAATGTCATTTATCAGCAAAGAAGGAGAAAGGAATCTGAGAGTCATGCATACAGATGCATAAGCTAAATACTGCTTCTTCTGCCAGATTGCTGCTTTTGCTTGTACATTAATGGAAAATCTGTTCGTTTAAAAATAAGAAAAGTCCAACAAGTCCAAATTTTACATCTAGATGTGAATTAAAAGCTCTTAAATCTAGATTTTCTTCTTAGACCAACACTATTTACCTGAAGCCTGCAGTACTCTAAAAACACACACATATATATATATGTGTGTGTGTGTGTATACATATGTACGGAATCTGTTTATATGCCTAATTCCCTTCCATTTGTAACTGGATAGGTCTTGATGAGTGGCAGGAATCATAAACTTTAGATAGTAGGTATATGCTGTCCAATTCTGACTGGAATAATTCTGGAGAACATTTAAGTCAGAAACTTCTTAGATAATTCAGGATGAGGTGGCAGTCAATCACAAATTTTCTGCGTAATTTTGGAAGCGGGTACTTCAATTAAAGCCTTGATTTTTTTCATCTAGCTCTAGCCCTGCTGGACTCCTATACATTTTTTCTGTGTCTAGCAGTTTCAATACAAACTCATGACCCAAACATCCATGGCTTTTCAGGAGTAGACATCTAATGTGTCAAAAATATGCACCAGATCAAGTAACTGCTTCTAGTCTAGCTCTCTCATTCACTGGAGTCATTACTGGTCATGACTTTTCAGTTTGCTGGCAGCTCAGGTCTCAATTACTCAATGAAAGGTGCAACTACTCATTGTACCTGAAAATGAAATCTCAGGATAGGGAAATCCAAAATCGGAGGCACCCTGAATAAAGTAGAACTCGAATATTTGACAGCACACAAAATGAATGAGACATCTTAGAAAAACGACCACTAGATCCAGATAGAACCTGTATCTGTGTCAGAAATGGGAATTCAGTGTGCAAAACAAATTGAGTTAAATAGTGTGTTTAACTCATTACATCAACTTTTATATCTCTCATAGTTACAGTGATTCAAGGAATATATTACAGGTTTCTTGAACAAATGGAGCCTGCCCACACTAAATGAGTCAGATAAAAATCAATTACATTGTGGATTCTTAACTGTGGAAATAATCAATGTCATCATTGTTACTTTCCTAGCAACAAAATATTGGTCCCGGTCAACCAATGTTTTTAAGTTGGCTTGTGCAAAACATTTTTAATATTTTTTATATTGTTTTGTGGGCCCTTTGAAAATGAAAAGCCATTTGGTATCAAGGCCAAATATTAACAGGACCTTTTTTTTTAACATTGATAAACACTCTTTAGTGTAGTAATTAATTTATGTTCATATAGAATGTCAAAGGAGCAGACCTTAAGTTTTATCATTCTCTGTAACATTTTAGGCTCAGATTGCTCAATTTATTTATACTGGCATAGTCATCCTGAAGTCTTTTACTCTCAGCAGTGGAACGGGAGATAGAGACAGAGTGGGCTAGTATGAGATACTACTGTAAGTTTTCAAAACTTACTAATTTTTTATCATTAGCTGTTCTGGGGAGAATAGGAGGGGTATCACGTGCCAAACCTTCCAAAATGTTACATCTGCTAGGAATGCTGTTACAGGATTTATGGGGGCTAGAAGAAGAGATTAATAGAAAACAGACTTCATACATCGTATGCATTATTTATTTTCAGAGTGTGTAAAGCCATATTGTCTCTAAACAAATACAATGATGTGATCCTTTTTATATCAGCAGGTTTTATTAATTCCCATTATTTTCTCTAACTTATCCCTCAAGGACTCATTTTGTATCAGCATGCACTGAAAACAGATGTTGATAATCCTGTGCATGTTGTTTACACCTCCAACCTTCATTGGATTCCCTGAATTCCAGATGGCAGATAGTCATTCTATTCTACACATAAGATTGAAATGGTTTAGTGTCAAATCTGCATATCTGTCTATGCTTTGTAATTTTAATTCCAATGCCTAGACCAACCCTGTTCTGTCCTTTTCACCTTTTGTATTTTTCCATTTTTGCAATTTGTCGTCTTCTTGTCATTTGCTGAGAACAGAGAAAGGATTCCCTCCTTCAACCACTGCTTTGACTATTTTGCTGTTTATATGAATTGCTCATCAAACAGTAAATTTTAGAATTATTTGCTTGTTTTATTTTATTTTATCTCTCAAAGTGCATACAATCATACTTTAAATTGCAGTAAGAAATAGAGTATCTGCCACTGGATTTTTCAGAAGTTCCAAGTTGTTAAGTACTGTAAGGATTGGCAGCATGATCTAATGCATACTAGAAAAAGTCTTACAAGATTTGGACTCCTCAGATCTGCACTATTCTAATCAGTCATTACTAAGCTAAACCTTATATAAGCATTTCCTTTTCAATGCCTCCATTTCTCAGTTTTTATCTATGTTCTTTTCAATATACTGCATGCTGTTCCAGAATGGTATATTCTCCTCTGTATGGTCACACTAATTTTTTTAAATTAGTAAAATTATGCTCAATTTATACTCTATAAATAAGATCAGACACGTGGCACTGTAAATTATTTATTCAGTGTCATTATATTCATGACACTTTGTATAACAAATCAAGTCCTATGACAAAATTCTGTTGCTTTATCTAGGCCTCATCTGGAATAAGTCCATGAAAATCTATAATTAAACTAACATAGATCAGTAGTAACTTTAAACGATTTAGTCATAGTAAAATGAGTTTAGCTGTATAGCATTTGGTCCATGATCTTGGCTTCAAAAATGCATACTTCAAATTTGGCAGAGCAAAGGAAGCAGGAGAGAGCAGAAATCCCCCTCCTGCACACACACTCCCCATCCTCAGTTCTCACGTTTATATGCAAATGTTCCTTTATTTCTGCAGATGAAAACACTTCTGCACTCAGGCTGCAAAATCACAAGAAAATGTGTTTAAATTACAATATGGAAATTTCTTGTGGCATCCTCATTACAGTAGACAATACTCAAACTGATGTAATATCAGAGGATTCCATTTGAAGAGGAGGCAACATAGGCACACTGCATACTCACCATATGCATCACCTAGAAAGGGCTGAGCATCCTGAGGCTCATCTGTGACCTCTCCCGCAAAGAGATCAAATACAGTACTGACAACAGAATTTTGTAGAAGAGATCCCCTTATACGTGCCTAGAAAAAAGAGCTGTGAAATCCCAGAGATTTAGATAAATCTAGAAGATCTCAGAATCCACATCTCTGCCAGGTCTGATTCAGTCTTTCAGACATGCATAACTTAAGAAAAAATGGTTGCCTTTAGCAACACACCCAGGTTAAGACAAAGGTAATTCAGTGTGCTGATCACAAGCTCATGTCCTTGTGCTACAAAACTACAGTCTTGCCAAAACAGGAATATTCTCTTTACATTTTTTGGCCTGATCTTGATGGTATTTCATTGCAAAATTCATCCTGCGTTTAGCTGAAGTCATGAAGCAGTCATATATTCTGGTATATGACCCATCAGCCCTATTAAGTAGATGAGAAGAAAATGGAAAAGAAACAGAAAAGGTCAAAAATCTCTTTGGCTTATTCAGCCAATTGCTCTTATATTAGCATGAGCAGTTCCAGCATTAGACCATGATCACCTGTTCCTATGATGGTGTTAGGATATTTAGATGGGCTGTACCTTGGAGTCAAAAACGCACTTTAGTATTTACTTGCTTAATGTACCAAATGCTGCCTCATAAAGAGGGGAATTGACAAAAACTACTTAATAAAAAAGACTTTCTTTAGCGCTTGCCATCTAATCAAGCAGTTTACAAGCAGGAATGAAACTGTTTTCATTTGTGGATAATAATACCCCCATTTTACAGATAGAAAAATAATCCAGCCATAGAAATGTGTTTTAGTTGATAATGGGAACCTTATCTAGTGCTTCGCTACAGATCTCACAAGGTGAATAAAGAAGCACTCAGAACTCTGCACGTCACACAGTGCAGAATAACGGGGTCCTGGCTGTTCAGGATATCGTAACCGTATTATCCTTCCTGTATTGCTAGGTCAAAAAGGGACTCCAGCCCAGAAAAGATTAAGAAAACATTGCCTTGCAAGGGTTACCCATATATTTCAGTTACTACATGACCGTGTAGCCTGCTGCTGAGAAAAATGGAAGCCGTGTTGGCCGTGGTAGCTGCCCACCATGCTACCTGTAGCCATGGCAAGGCAGGGCCAGGCCAGAGGCGCCTGGCCAGGGTCAGTGAGAGCGGGTGGTGGGGGCAGAAAGACACTGTGCCTCTGCTTTTTTCATGTAACTTTTTTTCTTTTTCAAAGAGCAGTTGGTGGTGATGCCTAACTTTGCGAGTGCAATTAACACCAAGAGGAAATGTGACCTAGAGAACATGCCTTCAGAGGTACAGAGGAAGACTGCCAATACTTTTAGATGACATCAGTTTACGTCAGTTCGCAGGTTAGGAAAAATCTGAAAATTAAAGAAACCTATTACTTTATTATTATTATTCATTTAAAGCCAGCGCATCTCCGGGGCGGGTTTCACTCCCAGAGGTTGCGCTCTCTCCGGCCAGTCCGCCCTCGGCAGCCATGTCGCCGGGCCGCCCCCCGCCGCAGCCCGCAGGCCCCCGCCGCCTCCCGAACATGGCGGCGCCGGGGAGCCAAGGCGCAGGGCCCCCCTGTCCCGGGGCCGCGCCCCCGCCCCTCTCCCCGGGGAGCCTCTCCCTCCGTGGCTGTCCGACCACACTCCCTGCCGACCGCCTTCCTCACACCGACCACCCTGCGCCTTCTCCCGCCTGCGCCCAGGCACCGCCCCCGGCGGAGGCGGTGCCGCCCCCCCCGCCGGCCCGGGGCCAGGCGGCGGCTCTCGGCAGCGGCCGCACGGCGGGCGGGAGCTATGGCGGCGGCGGTGGAGGACGCGTTTCTGAGAGCCCGGGGCAGGACTCTGACCGCCTTCCGCCAAGGTACGCGCCGCGGGGCCCGCGCCGACGCGGGAGCACCGAGCGGAACCTCGGCATAGGGTTGCGGGTTCCGGAGGGTTGTCTTCCCCGCCGCGCAGCCGGGCGGGTGGTGCGGGAGGGGCGTGCGGAGGGGAGGCCCGGGGCTTTCCCCGGCGGCAGCGGGAGGAGCGCTTACAGCCGGGGAGGGGAGGCGTAGGGCAGGCGCTCGGAGGGACTGGGACAGGGCCCTGGGCCGTGATAGGGAGCCCTCTGCTCGGGGGTGCAGGCGGCGCTCGGCGTGCTGCTGCCGGGTGACGGGGGCTCGGCTGAACGCGGGGCTGGGGCAGCCCGGTGCTCCCGCTGCTGTGCCGGGAGCCTCCAGAGTTTGTTACCACGTCAGCTGGGGAGCAGAGGCGCGTTGAAGAGTTTGACCCCGCGGTCCTGCCCGCAGCGCGGGTGGCTCGGGCTCCCGTGAAGACGGCCAGCAGTGTCCAGCATCAGATTCGTTTTAAAATTCTTGTCAGTGCTGCTGAATCTGATCGCCGTAGCGTGCCAGTTCGTGCCAGCACTATGCTATCATGTGTTTGTACCTATAGGGGTGGTGACCTAACAGGTTTATGTTACTTAAATGAAAGGCAGGCGTACCATAACGGATGCAACTAGATAAGATCCCAGTTTCTTCAAGGTACTTCAGCCTCTCTCAGGCTGGAGGTCAGCAGCTACTTGCTCCCCTGGCGCCTCTAGGCTGGGCAGACAGCACTGTTAACCCCCGCGGCTGGCAGTGCCTGAGTGTAAGTCCGCTGCCCG
Source organism: Strix uralensis (assembly GCF_047716275.1). Lineage (NCBI taxonomy): Eukaryota > Metazoa > Chordata > Aves > Strigiformes > Strigidae > Strix > Strix uralensis. The sequence continues at coordinate 14,656,823 of NC_133987.1, read as the reverse complement.
GGAGTCGCGGTTCCGGGTCAGTAAGGCCAAAGATGGCAGCCAGCTGCTGACTGCTGGGGCTTGGCTTGTGGCTCGAGCAGCAGAGGAGTATGTTGAACATCTGTGTATACCTCACCTGTTGGTAAAATTTCCCCAAGGATGGAGGTTCTGCAGTGTGCCTAGGTTTTTCAGATGCATAACTAGCTCTGTGTTAAGAAATCTTTTCCTGTTGCCACACATGGAAGGTATTTAATTTCCTTGTATTTGTTTATAAATTACAAATTGTATTGGTTTGGTGAGATGGCAAGGCTATTCAATCCCAACAATTTTGTGGTATTTTCTTGGGTTTCATTGGAAATATTTGGCTTTGCTTGTTGCCAAATAAAGAAAAATCACCAACTCTGAGCATGTGAAGTACATGTATACAGTCATTCTGGCAACCTATTAATTGCAGATGGTGCGGTTGGTTTGGAACAGAATGCCTAGCATTTGTTGAGGGGACAGATGGCAGACCAGCCATCTAGTTATATCAACTGTATAGTGAAATTGTAACAAAAGGAGTGTTCAATGGCAGTGTAAAAATTTCTGAACAAAAGCTTTAAATACTTCTTGAAAATTGCCTTAAAAAAACCCGTGATTTTGGTATCTGTTTTCAAGGTGTGTTTCCTTCTCCTGAAGTGTCCTTGTTTGGTATTCTTTAAATATTAATTAAGACTTTTCTTACCAACTGGTTGTTTTAAATCTTATTCAGGACTTTTTAGGCTACCATCTTTGGGTACAATGTTTCTTTGTCAGTAATTTACTTAGCTCTTTCTTAAGAGGCTAAAGTTCAACACAACCTTTTAATAACTAAATGTTTGGAAAAAAACAGAACCAAGGGCTGATAAAACTGAGGCAAGCTTTCTTGGAGTTTAAGATGAAAATCAATTATCTGTGTTTTGTTGTTTTCCTCAGTCTTTAGGTTTCACTGCTCCTGTTAAACAGGTAGCTACACAAAATGTTTACTACCACTGCTATGGCTTGGAACACTTGTTTCCTTTTAAAATTTGAGTGTCTCCATTGGGAGCTTAATTTCATTTTTTTCTTACTGCCCTTTCTGCAACATCACTCTTCCACACCCAATCCCCTATTAGTAATTTGTTCAGTCTGCTTTCACATAATGTGGAGGTTATACCTGTAACCTGCTCTGATCTACTCCGGATATGTGACATGTGTGAATCAGAAGCTCATAGGGATCTAAATTATCCATGTAATCAACGGAACATAGTAGCAAACAGTGCATAAATACCCTATTTATTGACAAGAGACCTCTGTATGCATTTGCTTTACTTTTTTTAATAAATTCTCTGTCTTTTCTACCCATGTGAAATTATGCTTCAAATGTCTACTACTTTTATTAGTATTGTAGTGAAGAAACAGGACCATGTGTTTGGGTAGATTCTGTCTTCACCACTTCTCCCAAAAAGTCATATTTTGGTTTGGTTTGTTGTTTTTTTTTTTTTGTCCCAAGTATACCAGTAGCATGCTGTGCAAAGAATTTCTGTGAAAGTAGGTAAAGCACTTTTTTTTTCAAGTAACTAAACAAGTGATAGTACCATCAGCTTGACTGGCTGACAAGTGTTTCTGTTTTGAACCTGTCTTTTGCTAGTTTTAGCTGATGGTTCCAAAACCTTTATCTGGAAGAGGCAGATAAACCAGCATTGCATACTCATGTTCTCAGTTCCACATGTCATGCCTCCTTCACTGATCTTTTGCAAATGCTTTTTAAGTTGCTTCTCATATTTTTTATTTTGCTCTGTTCTCTAACCCTTTCCTATGACTGCTTTTTTTGCCATTACTGAATGTTGAAGTGACTTTTCTTTGTAGCACTTGCTAGAACTGTCGTGTTTTATATGAAGTTGGTAGTGTTTTTCCCATGTGCACTATCCTGCACATTCCTGCATTGAAGTTCACCTGCTTTCCTGAACAGTCATTGCATAATAAAGTGTCTCCCCAGTTCTTCACAACCAGGCCTTATTCTCATACTGTCAAGTGGCTTAGTTTTAGCAGATTTTACTTCCTCGCTATTCAGTTCCTGTTACAGGTTGTTTTGGATTTGTTGAACAGTATAGGTCCCAATACAGATTCAGGTGGGATCTGTGTATCTTGTCCACTTCTTTTTTTCTTACCAGTTTTTTATGCATGTGAGGTGTGTTAGGTTTGTGTGTAATAGGGTTTTAGTAGCAGGGGAGGGGATTATAGCAGTGGCTTCTGTGAGAAGCTTCTAGAAGCTTCCCTGGTTCCAAGTCAGACTCACCTCTGACCAGGGCCGAGCCAATCAGCGAGGGTGTCTGCTCCTCTGCAATAACGTATTAAAGAGGGAAAGAACCTGAGGGGGAGCAGTGAGGAAATGAGAGAAACACCTCTGCAGACATCCAGGTCAGTGAAGAAGGAGGAGAAGAGGGAGGTGTGCCTGAGCAGACACCCCCCTGCAGCCCATGGAGGTCACTGGTGGAGCAGATGCCCACCTGCAGCCCATGGAGGATGCCACGCTGGAGCAGGTGGCTGCGCCTGAAGAAGGCCGGGACTCTGAGGGAAGCCCACACTGGAGCAGACTGTTGCTGGGAGGATTGCAGCCCATGGCAGGGACACATGCTGGAGCAGTTCATGAAAAGCTGCAGCCTGTGGGAATGATTCATGTCAGAGAAGTTCATGGAGGACTGTCTCCCATGGGAGCTAACCCATGCTGGAGCAGAGGAAGAGTGTGAGGAGTCTTCCCCCTGAGGAGGAAGGAGCAGCAGGAACAACAAGTGATGAACTGACCGCAACTCCTGTTCCCTGCCCCTTGCACTGCTGGGGTGGAGAGGAAGTAGATAAATCGGGAACAAAGTTGAGCCTGGGAAGAAGGGAGGGGTGGGGGGGAAGGTGTTTTTAAGATGTGGTTGTATTTCTCACTATTGTACTCTGATCTGATTGGTAAGTTAGTGGTGGTGCTGGTGTTCAAATTAAACTGATGGTTTTTTTTCTCAAGTCGAGTCTGTCTTTTGCCCATGACCCTAATTGATGAGCAAGACCCTCTCTGTCCTTGTCTCCACCCACAAACCTTTTGTTATATTTTCTCCTCCCCATCCCTCCAGGGTGAGGAGTGAGTGAGTGGCTGCATGGTGTTTAGTTGCTGGCTGGGCCTAAACCACGACACAAAGACTTTCATATTTCAAGGCAGCTTGGCTTCCAAGAGCCTTTGGTGAGTAATGGTCAGGTACCTCTTGGAGGTGGTATCAAATGGATTTCCCTTGTCCATGTAAAAGCTGTCAGTTACTCTTTCTGAAGAATCAGTAAGTGCAGTGGTTACCGTCTTTGTTACGGTTTCCATTAACTTGCCTGTACAGATGCCAGTTTTGCAGCCAGTAGTTACCACATTGCCCAGGAAACCCTTTTAAATGTAGGTGTGATACTGGCCATCTTCCTGCTCCTCTGGTGCAAAGGCAGTTTCAAGCAAGAGGTAATTCCCTGGGGGTTAGCTGTGTTTTACTTTTGAGTTCTTCTGTGGATGCCACCTAATCTGAGTGGTTTATTATTGTTTATGTCTGTTTGTTGAATTATCTACTGGTATTTGGATTTGAGACAGATCTGATGCACTGTTTGTAAGGGAAGAATTCTGGCATTAGATCTTCACAAGTTCCTTTACAATAAAGATGGATACAAAAATTTACATTGTTTTTCGGCTTTGCCTTTACCTTTGGGTGCACCTTGCGTGTCTGGAACATGTGTTAGCCTTAGTGAGTGTTTGGCAGGCCACCTGCTCCTAATTCTTCCAGAAAGGGCTATATTAGTTTTCAGATTTATGCTATTTCCAGTTCTTCACTTTTTTTAGCTTGACTTCTTGGACTTTTGTATCTAATTTTCCAGTGTATAAAATCTTTCTTGTTTTCTTTATTTGGATTTTTTAGCTTTTTGAAAGATGCTGTCCCACTCTTACTAGCGTCCTTAGGGATGCTGTTTATGTTGTTTAGTCATTCTGGATTCCTTTTGGTCTGTCTTAAGTTCTTAGTAAATGCTGTACATATGGTCTGAGCCTCTGGGATAGTGTCCTTGAATAGTTTCCATGCCGCCTGCAAGGATTTTTTCACTTTTTAAAAACATCGTAATTACATATATAATTCGTCTTCCTTTGAAATTAAATACAACCACAGTTGATTTTTTTTCCTTGCTTTCACATGAGTGTTGGATCTTGGCACATTGTGATTACTGTTGTAGAGCTCTTCAACAGTAATATTTTTGAGCACTGATCAGAACTGCTTTCCAGCTAGCATATTCCATCCCCAATACTGTCTCCAACTCTTGTATGAATTAGGCAAATTTTTATGTGGGTTTTGAGCAACTTTTCTGTGACTTCACCTTGTCATTATGCAAGCCACCCCCCTTCACACCTACAGTCTTTGGCTGTAAAGTTTCTGTAATGAGTTTACATATTAAATTTAGGGGTGGGCATAAAGGCATGACTAGAGTTTAGGATTCTGTAGCCCTTAGTACAAATAAACTGTATCTGAGGGGGCATTTCCTACCTTGATAGTTATCTAAGAAGTTTAAAAGTATATATTTTAAAAATAGTAGCACTGCTTAATTTACTTGAGAAACTGTATTCTTTAGTGTTTCTACTGTAGTTTAGGCTCACTGTACATAATTTCTACAATAATTACTCTTCTAAAGGGTTTTATTTTGTCTCTGAAAAATGTATTTTGATACCTGTTTTGAAGGGGTTTTTTCCCTGATGCATGAAACTGCACCTTCCATCATAGGCTACCATGGTCATTCAGCAGAACCCTCAATAGTCATATCTTTGGTAGTCTTTGAGGTACACATGGAAAATACAGCTGAAAGGAATGCATATTTAATTATGTTGAAATCTTTTCTATTTGGACATACAAACAATAACAATGGTGGGTTTGAAGTCATAATTATTGATAATGTTTTAATATTATACAAGGAATTATTAAGGATTTCGTGCAAGTCCTTTACTGGTTTTTAAGCTATTCCAAGACTGAGAGGAATGAAAACAAATTCCTTTAAAGGTAAATTGCAAAACAATTGCAAGGAAGAAGTTTTTGCCTTTTGTGTTGTATAAATACTGCCTTCACTTAAAAGATTCCATTTTCCTTCCTGCCTATAGCTTCTTTAGAAAACCAAGGTTGTGCTTCTTGTCCAATTTTACCTAGAAAGAGTCACAGGCATACTTTGTAGGCAGGCACAGCTCTGGACAGGGAACCATGTACTTATTTCTGCTATTTTGCAGTCTTTCAGAGAAGTGAAATTGATTCCCCTGGAAAACCCAACATAAGAATGAGGGCATTTTTTGTATTTATTATTGTCCATGGTATACTGAGTAAGCACTAGGCGTGTGTCCATGTCCAAATGTCCTGTGATACAATAGTGTCTATAGAGAGACTGGATAGGAGTAACTTCATAACTAGTTTGTTTTCGTGAAATGCTGTAGAGTGTAGAGGAAGAAGAAAACCAATGTAATTTTAAAAAAACCCCACCAGGGAAAGTACTACATGGCTGTCAGAGGCCAGCTTGCAGTGGTTTATATGAGCAATCTCTATATGTGTGTGATCCTTGGAGGAGGGGGAAAGAAAGGGGAGGAGAAATTAGGAAAAGCAAAAGGGGAAGAAATAAAGGCATACAAGATACTAGTTATTGTCCTCTAGAAATGGTAAGGTTTGGCTTACATCCCACCTAGGTCCTTGAAGTGTCTTTTTGTGCGTGATCACAATACATGGCTGAGGTTTTCTCTTGTGAATTGCAGCTGACTACTTTGGCCCTTAAAAATTAATCCTTAGATAAAATTAGAAGCTGGCACCATTTTTCAGCCTATGCTGCTAAAAATACATTGCATTGATCCTCTCTCCATACTTTGGCATGCATGGAAGCAGAAAAAGAGTGGGAAGCTATTGAAACTGAGGCATAACAACATGTTCTGAAGTTGGACTTCTTCCGTGGTGATCAGCTGTGCAGCTCTTAAGGAGGCCTGGGAACAAAACAGATTTGGAATAGGAGTTTTGAGTGGCTCAATGTGTAAGAGCAGCTCCACAGACATTATTTGTCCTTCAGAAATGGAAACTATATATGCATCAGTTATCTGAGAAATCTGCTGACTTTTGTCTGGCATTTGCATTTTCTTACTGCTGTGGTAAATTCACAAAGTTGCAAACAGCCTCTGTGCTCATAGGGATGAAGAGCCAATGTGCAGGAGTTCTCAGCTCCACTCAATTTTGCAATGCAAGGGAGAAGGCAGGAAAAAAATGTGTATTAATTGAATCCTAATCATCTATTGCTTTACCTAGCATGCACTTTGTCTAATACAACTACATAGCTCATCTAAAGGCTTGAAAATTGAAACTCTTACCAAGAAGGATGCCTTTGTCATTCCCATAAAAGTTGTTGCTTGCTACATTTGAAAGGAAGATGGCAACCGTACATGCTATTTAATTGAAATCTTATGGAGCAACATCTAGGACCTGGATCATGACTAGATGATCACTGCAAAAACAGCTGTTCCCCCTCCTACCACTTGTGCCCAATGCTGTTTGTTACTAACCCTCTGCCAGACTTTGGCATTCCCCTAGCATAGCAACAGAATGATTTTTCTGAGCACTCTTGTGATTCAGTGCAAAGTCAAAAAAAAAAAAAAGGTTCAAACAATTTTTTGTGGTGCCTGACATACTGCTTAAGCAGATAAGGTTTATTTGCACAGCCTATAGTACTTATTCTGTTTGAGGGTGCTAACATGCAGCTGGTGAGGGAGAGAAGTAAGGTACAGAAGTTTTGTTAATAATTATCTGAACACAGGCCATTGATAAATCATTTAATTGTTAGGCAAAAGACTCTGGATCCATCTATGGTAGTGGAAGATGCTTTTACATTCTGTTTCTCGTTGCTACTCTCTTACCATATTAGTCTGTTGATAGAGCACTCGTGCAGGCGTGCTCCTGGATTTTTAAGCAAAATTAGCCAAATTGCAATAGTTGCAACACTTTAAAGTTTAGCTGGACTGATGTTATGTCTTGCATAAGGAAAAACTCGCATGAACGCCTCTGCAGACAAATCAGTGAGGGCAATTTCCTGGATGAGCTGAATTCAGAACAGGCTTAAGAGTTGGTGCAGGTGCAAGTTTGCACCAGTGGTGGTGTAGTAACACAACTCTCTTCGTGATAGTCAGCTTTTATTTATAGTACTTCATAGTAATTAAAACACATTCCTGATAAACAGAAACTTAAGTCATAAGTTTAAACTGAGTGTCCATATATTATTTTGTTCCTATATATTTGTTTTGTGGGGAACAAAATCAGTACGTCCTAAACTAAATCAGTAAGTACCACTTGATAAATAATAAGCTAATGGAATTTGGTTTAAGTACTAGGTTTATTTGTTTTTAAATAAGGTTTCTAGTTGGAGTGATTAAATAACAAGACAAAAGTAGAAAATATTTATTCAACCTTACTGTTATTTTTTGTAACTATTTGATATTATCAAATACCACAAAATAGCTGTTTACTGAATTATTTGACTACGACCAGTTAAACTAACATTTTTAAGTAAATGTTATTTACGTAGCCCTGATTCCTGGATCTTTTCTGTTGTCCCTGCTTCATTTTTTTAATTTTATCTTTGTCTTTCCTACAGGAGAATATAGCATATACCTCTGCATCATTTTCAGTTCCATTCTCTTTTCACCTCCTATCTCTTTCCTTTTCTCCCCACTCTTCTTCACTTCCACCCCTGCATCTTCTGTTTCTCCTTTCTTCTGCCACTTCTTGATTCTGTATGTGTACTGAACTTCTCTTTTCAAATTCATCTTATCAGTGTCTGTCTCTCTGCCTCACATGACCATCACTCACCCACTCAAACCAGAGCATCTGTGCAGAGTCTTAGAAACATTCAGGTACTTAAAACCTAGTGAGCTACTCTATTGGCATGAATATAAAGCAGGAAAAAAAAAAAAAATCCATGAAGCATATATTAGAATAGCCCCTGGTCTGGCTTTGCAACCTGCTTTGCATCAGCTCTGCATGCTCCCTGACAGTGCACTGTCTGCTTGCCAGACTTGTTGCTGTTCAAGAATTATATATGAAGCTTCTTACCTGGGACTTGGTCCAGTTTTCCTGCCTGTGCCAGCCAGCCTGCCTGACAGCTATCTGGTCTGCTTCAGGTGCTCCAGCTGCCTTTGGCCACCAGATACCATCCCTGGGGCTCTGGAAAGGGAAACAGTAGGTCCATAATTGAAACACAATCTTTTACAATAAAGACTAGCTGTCTTTTCTAAGTAGTTCCTGTAAAAATAAATAGATAAATGTCTCGATATTTTACACAACAAGTCGATTTTTCTCAGCATTAATACTGTCTACCAAGTTTCTGGAAAAGGGACAGGTGTTAAAAACCCTGCCATGTTGTTCAAAGATTTGAGCTTTTTTTCCCATTTAATGAGTTTGAGAATTCTGCCACTCCTCCAAAACAAGTTCCTGTTTCAGACTTTCCCTCTTCTCAGTTTTATTTTGTCTAGGTCATAAAGGATTTCTGATGCAAGCTTCCTTAACTGATTTTTCTCCTATAGCTTTCCACTTATAAAAACAATAAGTTGATTTATCTGCAGAAACAATGCCTTTGATGCAGCATGTAAGCTGTTTTTTATGGCAGTCGTATTTTGCCATGCAAGACATAAAAGAAAAACCTAAATTACTTTTGTCATTCAGATGGTTCCATAAGGCTTCTATTGCAAACTCATGGATAGATAGATCATTTCACTTCTCTGAATTAAGTTATGTAATTGGAAAAGTTAATCTCATTTCAGAATTAAAAGCTAATGAATGGCTAAAAGTTTCTAGCTATAAAATATGTGATTACTATTTAGAGCAAGGCAATGCTGATATGAATTAACATGTTAACAGATTATAAATGATTTTGTTTAGAAATTAAATGTTACTTTAACTAAAATGTAGAAGCTTACATTTGGCAAAACGATCTGATACCATAGCAACAGATGACAATTACAAGCAGCTTCCGGGAGTTGCCCACATTCCTTTTCCCTCACCCCAGCCTATCCATATCCATGGTGCAAGAGATGAATTCTGACCTCTGTTTTCTAACCACCTGTAAAAGAAACATACCCCTTTTCTTGCAAAGTAAGAAGCTCCAGTTCTAGATCACTTGAAAGAAAACAAAAAGTAAATCCATGCAGTAGACACGCTACTTGCTTATGTACTGTTATTGGAAGATTAGTTTTGCCTCAAGCGGTATTTCAGATCAGACTGACATAGTATGGGACTATATTTATGGATTATATTTTAATTTGAAATCATTTGCTATGTCATTTTTTTTAGATTCAACTACAGATTGATGTAGACAGTGAGTTTTTAACAGTTTAAATGCTGTTTAAAAAAAACCCCCAATAACACTAAATGTATTAAGCCAAATGCAGCTGTCAAAACTGAAATATTCAGGTTGCAAATGAATGTACTTAGCTGGAGAAACCACAGTGTACTTTTGTTTGTACTTTAATTCCAACCTGAGACATAAGTCTAGGAAACAGGACACCCAGTTTTGTTTTAATGTGTAGCCAACTGTTGCTTTATTTGCCGGATGTTGAGATATTTTTTTCTTAATGTGCTTATAGTCTTAACATATCACGCTTTTTTTGGTGGTACTTGTTATTATAGTATCAGGGAAACAAGTATATAAGAAAGTTGTAGCAGTGCAGATTCTGTTGTACCCTCAGTCTGCACTGACTCTAGCAATCAAAATTTGTTTCTGAGTTCTCACCTCATTATCATAGGTCTTGGGAACTATTGTGACAGTTCTAAATTAGGATTTTCATTGTTGCTGCTACTTCTGTTTTCATTGTTGCTGCAGCTGATGTTGCTGGATTTTGTGTTTGCTGACCTTGGTCCTGTTGAGTGGTTTCAGTTCTAACTCTAAAGAATGTGCTGCATCCAACTTATTTCTAAAACTATAAGAACAAAAAGCATTTAACTCCTTAATAATTTAAGGACAAGTCTACTGGAACCATAAAATGTGAAATGTGCATGTTTTAACTTGTTAATTAAAGAAGCAGTAATGGGAGTCTTAAAAGAATCAACTGAAATCTAATGTTATACTCTTGTGCTATGTTGTAGTCTTGTAATTTCCAGCATTATTTGCTGAATTCTTCACATACTTTTCCTATAATCAGTCTGTAATTACCATGTGGTATAATTAGATTAATATACTTTAATCTATTGCAGCTACCCATCAGAGGAAAATTTTGTACTTCTGCCTTTATATTTGTCCTATATGAATGACTACAGAATTCTGTACTTCCATTAAAGCAGCCTCAACTTACTTAGGTGAAGAGCAATCAATTTAATGATGCATGGAAACTTTTATTCTCTTCATAAGTTTCTCTAATGCTTAACTTTTATTGGGTTTTTTTCCTCTTTTTTTCTTCTTAGTTGATGAGTACCAATGGAAAGGGCCCTTCTACTTCATCCAAGGAGCTGATCCTCAGTTTGGACTGATGAAAGCTTGGGCAGTTGGAGACACTAACAATGGAGATGATGAATGGGGAGAAGAAATCAAATTAGCAGAGCAAGCAGTGCAGGCCATTAACAAACTAAACCCTAAACCCAAGTTCTTTGTGTTGTGCGGAGACCTTATCCATGGAATGCCAGGTAAGGCAATTAAAAGTGTAGAATGGGGATTGTAACTCCATTTTCTTTATAAAGATTTCAGATTGGCAACAAGGCTAATTTAATTTCCTTGACTTCATGTTATTCTTTGACAGGATTGGGTATACTACTGGTTTGGTGTTTGCAAAAAAAGTAGATGATTCTTGAGACATTATTCCGATTTCTTCATTTGACTTCCTGTATCATTCATTTTAGCGGTGTACTTTTGTTGGTTAGCTGCTTTGTTTTCAGTGGGCCTGAGGAAATTTTCTTTGAAATAAAGGTCCTAAGAACACACTTGAAAATTCTCTCTTCTAAACAAATTGCTTTGAGAAGACAAGTAGGGACTCTAGCCATTGGGGAAGAACAATGCCAAGAAAAGAACAAAAAACAGCAATGGCTTTTTGAGTACCTAAAGTGGGCAAAGCTCAGAGAATTTTGTGGCTTTCTAACACTTAATAAATTCAACTCCTTCAATATTTAAATTCTTAAAATGCTAAAAGTCAGCAAATTCAAGTTTTAGCATTCTGTCCTGTTGCTGTGGGACTCGGAGATCAGTATGTTTCTGTGTACAGTCAGAGGAAGAACAACAGACCATCTAGATAAGTGGGTTACCCAAGTTTGACAGTTATAACTTTAGAACAGACTGGTAATATTTTCTATTTTAAGAAGATAAATAATCTTCTTGGAAGTGAAAGAAAAAGTGATGTTACCAGTTGACAAGTGGTCTGAAAAGCAGATCTAAGCACAGTGTCTTACATTTCTTAGCCTTGATAAGAAGCAGAGCTGCAGACAGCCTTAGCTATGTAGCTGACAGCACCACAATCCAAGTGAGCTTGCAAAGTCCTGTGTGTGCTTTATGCTGCGCTCTACTTTGCATTCCACTAGCACCTGAGGTGGTGCTTCCCAGCTCATTTTTGCACAGCAAGGTTTTGAGCGTGTTGGAGACCTTTCACTAATTCCTTCAGTGTCCCGCAAAGTGAATTTTAAAAACTTAACTGTCAAATTGATAAGTCAAATTGATTGACATTATTTATAGGCTACAGACTTTCTTTTGACCAGAACACTATTTTAGTGATAGAGTGGGAAAGTGTAAAAACTAACAGATTTAAGCTTGATCGAATCTGCTGTGTTAACACCTCAGTATTGGTCATAATGTAAAGTCTGCCATTATGCAGTTCCTTTATTTGTTTATGTTCTTCCATTAATTTTGGAAGTACAGGTTTAACCCAGAATCATAAAATAATCTCTTCCTAAGAATCATATGGCCTTCCAATAGCAGAGTTTTAATTTGTATAAATGTTCCAAGTATGTTATTTTCAGTATTCCTTGTAAGAGAAAGAAAATTCAGGATAAATAATAGATGTTCTACATCCTGCTGAGAAGGATCTTTCACTCACAAATTTAAATAATCCAGGAAGCTAAGTTAATTTCATTTTACCTGGATGTTTCTCAAAGGCTTATAAAACAACGCAAAGTTCTGAGTACTTTTGCCTATTTTGACTTAAACGACATTATTCTAAGGCTTTTCTGTTGATAGGGTGTACGTGTAAACTACAGAGTGCCAGCAGTCTTCTGACTTCCACTGGGTACTGAATGGCTGGTTCCAATAAATAAGTCTTGCATGTGGCAGTTTTTATGGTTTTTTCTATTAATGGATATCTGTAGTCATTATTGTCCATTTTACCAATGTTTGTCTCAGACTTTGTAATATTTTAAATACAAACCTGTCAGGGTTTTGTGAAATGTTACGATATATTCATTTTGCTAACAAACATGTAAAAGAAACTGTGAATGGATTGTACTGCTGAGATCACTTACATCGTGTAATGCATGTGCTGTGTGTTGTATAAATATTTGAAGCTGCCTAGTGCAATTTCCAAGAAATTGCAAGAAGGAGCAGTTCATTACTTGCTGATCTTAAGGGTCTTTTCTAGCCTAAATGATTCTATGATTACCTCACTTGAGCCACTATATTTTAATTAATCTAATAACTTCTTGTTGATTGAAATTAAGTTAATACTTTGCAGCCTGTGTTATCATGTAGTTATATAAAGTAGTTAAGGAAATGTACTACTGAAAGGATTTTAAAATATTCAACTGGTGCCTTTGTATTCATACAAATGGCTTGCTATGCTGTGAGTTGGTAAACATATAAGTTCAATTTTACAGTCAGCCATTTGTCTTCATGTCTAAATTGATGAGGGAGAGAAAAGTGAATCGCTTTATGGTGCAGATACCTGTGGATTAACACTGACTAGTTGCCTAGAAGGGCAGGGAGATGTGTGATACAGCAAGCGAGACAGAAATGCAGAGTCAGAAAAGCACTTCATAGAAGATAAATCTAAATCTGTACGTTTAAAATATTTTTAAATACTTTAGTTTAAACTGTGTGAATGTGTATTTTGGAAGTGAAATAACAGGTTTTTCAAAAGATTTTTCCCTACCTTTTCCTCACACTTCCTTAGCTTCTGGAATAGAAACTCCTTCAAAACACAAAAAGAGTTAAAGAAAACTTGTCTTACTTTAAAATATCTTTTCTTTAACTCACATCCTGTTTTAAAAATGTCTTATCAAGATACTTACTGACAATTTCTTTGGATTGGCTTGTTAATAGTTGTTACCATATGAGGCATTAAGAAGCCAAGATTTTGGCCTTATAAGAACTTATTTGCTCTGTATTCTTTTATCAAAATAAATATCCTCTGATGTTAGAAGTGAAAACTTTCCACATTCCTTGCAGTGAAAGTTTTTGGAAAACTTGGTAGTACTGCAGTCACACTCTCACATTTTCTGCCACACGCCATGCTAAACTCTAGGGATTGAGGTGACTTCCTTCTCATGGAGGAATGAATTCTTTTATTTCTTCTCTTACACTAGTGTTTGAACAACTAGTGTATTTCTGTACCAGTTAAAAAGCAGGAGCCATTGTATTCAACTGTCATATGGCACAGGTCTCACTCCACTAATTACAGTATAATACTGTGCTTGAGATTTCATACTTTTTTACATAATCCATTTAAACAGTTCTAACTTAAAGTGAAGACACAATGAGATAAAAAGCTGTCAGCAACTGAATAAACTCTTAAAAAATTTTTAAGAGTTCCATTTCAAAATGTTATGAGTAATAGTGAAATTTGCCAGCACTTACATTATTTGTTACAACAAAAATTTGAAATTTTTAGTCTTTCAGCAATACTATGTTAATGAAAAAGAGAGCAAACGGAGAATCTAAGAATTTTTATAGCAAATAGATTTTCAGATAATCTGAACATATAAATGTTTGCAGAATTGAAGACCAGTAGTAATACTTCTTTTTCTGGAGTAATTTAAGTATTTTTCACTATTCTAGCGAAGGATGTTTTAGACCTATGTAACACATGTCTGCATTAGAATAGTACCACAATCATTTCTCCACTGAGGAGTCTCTCCAAGAGTGATTACTGTGTCAATTCCCTTATGTTAGTTCAATAAAATGAAGGATTGAAAAATTTGTTTTTTCATTGAGCAAAAATCAGAAATGACATGAGACAAGACACTGATTTAAGTTTAACAATTGTGAATTTGGCTTGTACATGTATCTTATTTAATGTCTCAAATTGCCTTTTAAATTACTTGTGTATATCACATATTAAAACTGAAAACATCAGCATTAATGAAAGTGTATCACAGTTACTCTTGCAGCATGGTTATTGAAGAAAGCAATGATCAACTGAAGTTCAGCTATATTTTACGATCCATTGGCCAATATCTATCAACTTCTTTGGGGATTATACTGCTTTTTAGTCGATGCCTGACAATAAAAAGGGGGGAAAAAAACCCTGGCTATTTCTCTCTTCTCTTAATATGTTTTATCATGGAGTTCTAAGTGTAAAGTTTATGATGACTGTTTTAAAGCATGTACTGTAGCTGTTCAGCTAAAGCAGTGTTTGAAGCCTTTTGCAAAGGAACTCCAAGAAATCTCAGAATTCCAGCAGCTAGAAGTGATGAACAGAATCCTGATCAGCTGGGAAGCAATCAGGCACAGCACTTGGAATCCATTACAGATGTCATTAGAGCAACGAAGTAATCAGTGCCAGTATCTTGGTATTTAGCTGCTGATTAAAAGTAGTTTGTACTCTGAATATTATTTTCAGAAGTTTTTCTTGATTACATAATCAAGAATAGGATATCTATTCCTGGTAACGCTAATATTGTGGTACATAATCAAGAATTTTAAGCAATACTTTATAGTGCAACTGTGTTACTGAAAATAATTTCTATAAACTTGATACTCACACCTAGATACACCATGATAATGAAAGACTTACTTCTGAAGACGTTTGTGTGCATTAAGTTGTTGTACCATAACTTAGTATGGCAAAAATGGTAATCTGCAAAATGGAAAATATTGTTGATTGGATGTTTGCTTCACTGCATTTCTCTAAAACTCTGGAAGTTTATTTCTAAAAATGTTTTTTCCTCCTATCAAGTTGGAACCTTCTGTTTTGTTTTATGACAACTTTCCACATTGTTCCATTAACCAATACCCTTTGAGCGCAACAGTCCAGCCAGTTTTTCACTCGTGTAGTTCTCCACTCATCTAGACTGCAGCATCCTAACTCCATAACCTTTCAATGATTATAGAGAGGTGCCTCACAGTAACATCAGCCAGCTCTTTCCGTACTCTTGGATGCATCCCGTCAGGTCCCATGGACTTGATTATGTTGAAATTTTTTGGGAAATACTTGGCTGAACCCTGTTACACTACTAATATTTCCTCTGCTCCTTTAACTCTGGGAGAACATGCCAGTGAAGACAGGCAAAAGAAGCACTGAGTACCTGTCACTTGTCACTGCCTCAGTCAGCAGTGGGCCTGTATTTTGTTTATTATTTTATTGCTAAAGTAGTAGTAGTAGAAGCTTTTGCTACCTATCGTGCCCCTTGCTGGTTTCGGCCCTCAGTGAGCTTTGTTTTTTCCCAACACGAGCCCTGCATGCCCAGATACTTTTTCAATATTCTTCTTTTCAAGTCCATCTTTGCTTCCTTTTCCCTTTTACATCCTTTTTCCATCAGTATTCAGGCATGCGTTCCTCACTTAGCCAAGTCATTCTCCTGATAGTCTACTACTTCCCCCATCCCAGAATCAGGAAGGACCATTCTTGTGTTAGGAGGACCTTGTCTTTGAAGACATGTCAACTCTCTCAAACTCTTTTGCCTTTCAGAGCTGCTTCCCATGGGATCCTATATACCAGTTTCTTGAATAAGCCAGTCTGCTGTCGTGGGGCCCCAGATTTGCTATCTGTCTTCCGTATTCCTCTCAGGATCTTGAACTCCACTTTGGAGGCTGCTACAGCTGAGACCGCCACAGATTAACACATCCTCTAGCACTTCTGTTTGTGAGCAGCGGGACTAGGAGCGGGCCCTGGTTGGCCCATCTATGTCGAGAGGTTGTCCCAGACTCCCTCGTGGATTGTTGTCAGCAGATGTCAGAGAGGTTATCCTCCAGGTCTGTGATCTGGAGACTTCTTCAAGTTGCTTACAGAAGATTTAATCTACTTCTTTGCCCCTGGTGGGTGGTCTGTAGCAAAACCCCACTCTTAGTGGCTGACCCGTCCTCTCATCCTGATTTAGAAGCTCAACAAACCTGGTGTCTGTTCCATAGAATAGCTCCCTCCATACATTGAGGGACAACTCCCCTGCTTCCTTCTTGCCTGTCTTTCCAGTTTTAGTTTAACATGAAGTATTGTGCCTCCTTCACCCCATACCTCGAGTGTAGCTTGGTGTCCAGGAAACAGGTTCTTTATTTCAACACCTTTTGTTACAACAGCGGAGAATTCAGCTGTGTGCAGCCAAGGTCACCCTCCTAAAGCCATGGAGAAACACTGACTTGTAAAGCTGAAAATCTAGCAGCTATTTTTATGTGGCTGAATTCCTTTGGAGGAAATTGTTTAAACTGCAGTTTTTTTAATGATACTACTGCTGTCAGTAACTTGATAGACATCAGTTCTAGCCAGCAAAGTCCTGTGTGTGATATAGCTTTAGACCAGGTGTTTAATTATCTTTCATTAATTGCTCTGCTTACATGGGTGAAAGAGTGAGACAGCAAGACTCCTGCAAACTTTACTTAGCTCTGACTATAATAAAACGTAGCTGTTTAGAGACTAAATGAAACGAGACTTGTCTAATAATGTGTATAATCAAAAAAACTGATAGAACTTGATTAAGCTTGATCTGTTAGCAGTGTGATAATGGATCAGTGAGCAAGTAATGTTTATGCCTGCAGTTTTAGATTCATTTGTGTGTATATGTTAATTAGAAGAAATCAAAATCACTAGAATTGAGTATTATGGCACTTGAAGTACACTGTGAATACTTGTACTAATTCCTTTAGTTAGGTGAAGGCATAATCTCTAACTTACTGCCCAGGTCATTCAATGTTATATAATCTGACATCAGCCTTTTCAGTCAATTAAATTCAAGTAGTGATATTCTTTTTTTTCCTTCTACCTTTGTTTTATATTATTAAACTGTTTAAGTAATGGCTTTCAAACTGTTATTTATAAGACACTTCTGAAACATTTAATTCTGGTGAAGGAACCTTT
Source organism: Strix uralensis (assembly GCF_047716275.1). Taxonomy (NCBI): domain Eukaryota; kingdom Metazoa; phylum Chordata; class Aves; order Strigiformes; family Strigidae; genus Strix; species Strix uralensis. The sequence goes on along the minus strand of NC_133987.1, from coordinate 14,639,581 downwards.
AGCTCTGCTAAGGCGAGTGGAAACAGCACCTGACAGGTCAGAGCTGTGAGTGGTGTGCTCTACTTCAGAATTCCTTTGTTTTGGTGAGAGGTGAGGAGGAGGAAGATGCCCACATCATTTGCATCTGCTAGTTCAAAGGTCTTTTCTTTGTAGGATCCACCTTTTTTTTTTTTTCATTATATCCATTTGTAAAGAGCAAACCAATCTAGAAAGGTGTGTACGTGTTGGCAGGAGACTAAGCCATTGTATTTGAAATAAACTGAATTCAAATACAAGAATTCTGTTGTCTGCTCTTCTGACATGCTTAGTGAATTAATTATGATGGTACTTCTTACTTTCTAATTAATCTGTCTATACTTTAATTTCTCTTATTAGCTTCAGAAGCAATTGTCCATCTTGCTTTCTAGTTTGATCACAAGATAAGCAGTTATGCATATTCATGCTTTCTCACTCATTCCCCAGGTCTGGTGTTGTGGGGCTTTTTTTGCATAGATTTTTGTTCATTTAATAACTGATAAAATTATTTAAGTGGTCTTACTCATTTCAGACACTCAGTGATTTTTTTTTTAAAAAAACCTTACCTTTCTTAGCTCTCTTGAATTACTTGTGCTGCATTCTTCCTCCTCTAGGAGGGAGGGAGGGAAGCTGCAAGGAGCCATTTTCCTGTTTGCTGGAGTTAGAGCTGTTTTGTGCCATTTTGGACCTCAGCAGTGGCCCTGAAATTGGTACACCTGGTTCCAGGGGTTTGTTGCACAGAAAAGAACAAACTTTATTTCATGCATTATATCTAACTGATATACACTGTTCTTACAGTGGCTTTTTTTTCTGTCCCAGAATATTGGGAATACTTGCAGCCTTTCCAAGATACTCAGTATTATTTCAAGTGGTTGCACTGCTATAGTAAAGGGGTCTGTGAGGAGGGACAGTAGCTTTGTAGAAAGTATATGATCGCAATATGAATTTTGTATCCAGACTAAAGCCAAAGTTTCATTGACTTTGTGTATTCTATTATTAAAAATGTCTCCTTAACATGAGACAGGTTTGCCATATACGTTTAATAGTTGTCTGTGGTAGAATGAGCATTGTCCTTGTATTCATGTGCCAGCATATATATTTTCACATGTGTTCTTCCATTCACATACATGCAGAAATACATTTCAACATACATAGTCTTACATTTTTAATATAACTTCGGGGACTCAACAGGAGGGAACAACTGTCTGCTGATCTTGATGGAGAAAGCGAATTGTGATGTGCACCAATCTTCTGCAGAGAGATGGTACCTATATGTACAGGTTTCTATAGTGTGTTCCATAGGTGAATTACAGCCAGTTACAGGTATAAATTGGCCAGTATCAGTTTAAACCCATGGCAAACCCCTCATCCTTTGGGAATGCCATTTCATACTTTCCTGTTGCTCAAGACCTCCCAAATCTATAAAGAGGATGTTAATTATCCTGGGAAATTATAGATTGGTCACATATAGGTGTAAATGCCATTGTTGCCCAGGCACACAGTCAGAAGAGTGTTGCCATTGCTACCTACAGGCCACCTGCTGCATGCTAGTGTGCTTTGGGCTGACTGAAGTGCCACAGTTCTGGCCTATTGGGCTTGTTGTCAGCTCATTACAGGAACTTGCTGTGTGAACTGGAGCTTGATGCTGTTGTTACTGTGGTCAGTTTAAACATGGGGTGACAGGAAAGGCCTTGATAATGGAGAGACAAGCTGAAAACAGAGGCCCCCAAACTATAAGCAGTACGTTGATGGTCTGTTACTGGTCATGGAGGCAGTGCAGCCTTGAGAGCTGGAAAAAGACTGCTTTAAGCCTAACAGGGGAAAAAAGCAGCCTAGTAGCATGGGAAGGCACCTGCTGCAGCTGGGGAAAGCAGTGCCCTTAACACCATGTTGTGTGTAGCGGTGAAAAGGTACAGTCTACCTAGAAAGTCTGGTATTCTGTAAAAAGACAAGATCATAAATTTGAGAGGGAATTGTCACTGTCACAGATTCACTGTGAGATTGCTGGAGAGGCAAGTGCACTGCCTGCTTCAGCATCCCTCCCTATTTCTCCCTCCCTTTGCCTGCTCTGCCTCTCTGCTTCAAGCATCCTGGGTCCCTGCCTGCCCAGCTGGGTTGTGTGACTGTCCTGCTCTCTGCCTGCTGCTTCCAGGGGCCCCGACTCTTCTGGGACCTTCTCACCTGCCAGCCAACTCCCCATGACTGATTACAGTACTCTCTGTGTGTGCATGCATCTCTGGTGCTTGGTTTTTTTCTCCACAGATTCTGCACATTTTGCTAACGCTAACTCCTCCATAAAGCCTCAATAAAGCATATCAACTCAATTCTACTAATTACAATTTTGGGCAACACTATGTGCTTTATGTGAAAAGCAAAACTGCTGGCTATGTGTCTTCTCAAAATTATGTACCCTATCCTGTCTTCCATGCAAACAGTGGTTTTTTTCATGTAATAATACAGGCGATGATGTGCGCCAGGATTTTTAAAAGCAGGTGCCAAATTTTGGGATTCTGAGTTCATATTTAGGCAGCAATTAAGGGACATGATTTTCAAATCAGCACTTCTCCGTTTGACTTCTGCTTGACAATTTGATGATCAGGATACAAGACAAGCTGGGCATGCTGGCTTTTATACAATCAGTAGCTCTTATAAGCTCTGACACGTACGCTGTAGAGAGTGAAGTTATTTACATTCAGAATAGACAGCTTCATAGCTGAGGAACATCAGAGCTGATGGTTCTGGTGTCCAGACAGCGGTATGGCTTCATTTCTGTTTATAATCTACTGTAACATTTGAAGGCATCCTCTGCTGAGAGAATTACTAACTGGATTATCTTGAGCCTCTTTCCTGTGCCCAAATTTGATGTGCAACTGCCACGGTCCAGAATATTTGTCTCTTGTTTCTGTTAAATACCCAGTGCATTAATATGACTCCCTCCAAAAGTGTAGTTTTTATAGATACTAAATCTTAAAAGCATAGGCTGCAGCATATAATTACAAACACCTGCTTTACAGTGTAACTCTAAGAAAACTCTTTTAACTTGTTCAGCTTTCTAAATCAAGGGGAAAGCATGTACCATAGCAAATGTTCCTAGACAAAGGGTTACTGTTTAAAACCTATTGGGAGTGTTCTAAATTCTCTTAAAAAACGGTCTTGGCCTTGACCAGGAAAGGTCAGTGAATACTTGGTTTCAGTAAGAGCTGAAGTTGGTACCTCCCAGGAAGTTCTACATGTCTTTTGGTTTTGGATCCACTAAAATGGATCATTGAGATAATACTGAGTTTCACAACTCTTACTATATTTGATAAAGTCCACAGTCATTTGCATGTGTATGTTCTTCTTTCTTAGGAAATATTTCACACATGTTTAATGTACAAACTTGTAAACTTGCAATTGTTTTGCAGTCAATTCAGCCTGATGTCCTTTCTAGGAGGCAGTCTGCTCTACTTGTACTTTATTACATCAGATATGAACTAGCTTGTTCATAGCTTCATAACTGAGTTGTTGGGAGATTTGGAGATTTGCTGCTGGTGGGTTTTGCACACAAGATGTGATATGAATGTAATGCTAAAATCTGCATGCAAATGCACAAGCTGCCATTTATACATTTGTGAACTGAATAAATTACAGAGAAATGTCAGGTCCCGTTCAAGTTCTTAATGTTATATACAGTGAATTAGTAAGACATTCTCCAAAGGAAAAAAATGCCTGATAATGCTTAATGTCTTTCTCCAAAAGTGATTTTACCACAGTAAATCTGGCTGTGAACTGCTTTTATTATTGCTTTTAAACTACTGTTAAATAACCCATTTTGCTAAAACAAAGGAACATTAATTTTAAAAAAACTTGCCAGATGAAATTAAGCTGCTCTGCTAGTTCTTAAGGGAAGCATGTATGTAAGGAGATATTTTGTAAAGTTTAAACTAAAACCATAATAGTTCTAGATGAGAAAGGGAATTTTTAAAAGAAGGCAAGGGCATGAATGCTGATGGTTGATTTGTCTGTATAACAAGCATATAAGCAGGTTAAAAAATGGTGTCTTAAAATATGGTTCCAGATTTAAAAATTACTGTAAGCATGTCACCTTTACTATATTTGCTCTTTTTTTGCCATTTGAACTGGCTGCTTGGTTTATTAACAAAAGCAAGTCTGTGTAGTTTAACTCCTGTCAGCCTGGCACAGCTGGGGAGGAGGCAACTGTATTCTACTGTCACATGCAGTTTCAGCAAAATTGTCAGCTAAATCCCAATTCCTGAACCTTTGTCAGTGGAGATTTATAATAGAGCAGGATGTAGAAAAGGCATAGATTGAATTCTTAGTGCGAGTTAGAAACAGTGGCTTTGAAATGTTGGACTACTGTTTCAGTCTCTAAGTAAAAATTTTATTTGTTGAATGCAAGGTAATTTTTTTTAATAAATGTCACTGACTGCGCAGTGGGGCTTTTTTTGTACTATCACCTGAAATAATATGAGCAGTATTTAAGTTTGACCTAATTTCCTGACAATAAGGTAGCTTAATCTAAATACACTCACCGCATCTGTTTCTTTTGCTGGTGCAACCTGTCAAAAACTTTGATACACTCGGTAGGATGGAGCCCAAACTAAAAGCATTCTTGGCTATTTTCTTCTCCAAACTCTTATGTTAATGTTAATAATGTCTAAGAATTTGGAAAAGTAGCACGTTATTTGTCAAACATCTAATAATACCTGTTTCAAGAAATGTCACTATGGTTGCATAAATAAACATTTTATAGTAATTATCTGATTCTAGTAAAACCTAATGGAGCATTCAAAGCCTCCAAACTGCTTAGTGTGAAATTTAATTTGCTCTAGTCAGCCCAAGAGTAGGGAGGCATGAGAGATGCTCCATCCATGTTCCACAGTACGTTGCAGTCTTGTATTGCAAAGAAACCATTAGGCCATCAGAAGCAAATATTTAATCTTCAGCAGGTATATACTTTGTATTTTAGCCCATATGCTCTAATCCAGTTTACACCTGAACTAAGGAATCCTGTTGACAGTAACTCTATATATATGAAAATCTTCAAGATGTAATTATACAATTGTTTCAAATCATATACTTTTATGATACTAGTATCAGGACAAATACTAGTACTGAAAATCTAGTACAAGTCCTAGATTTTATATATGTATGAAAATAAATATATGTGGAAGCATAGTTAGATTTTTCTCCATGTTTTAGTAAAAACTTAAATCTCTCAAAGTCCAGTTATTTCTTTTCTTGCTTCTTTCTCAGCCCAGAAAGTTTTAGTTTAGCTTATCATATTCTCAGCTTTAGCAGTTCAGCTCCTATCTATGAACATTTGAAAATGTATACATGGGGCGGACATCCACAGTGAGTTATGTGTTTGGCACATTGTACAGTAAGTGTATCTCTGTGTTAGAATCTTTGTTGCTTCCTTTGTTTTCTTGGAATTGGATTTTCTATTTCTAAAGAGTAACATGCAGAAAGTCAGTACTTTGCATTATGCAGGTATGGCCAGATGAGGTGATTAGAACTGTCTTTCTAGTTTAAAAGTATTTGCTTTTTAAAAGGCACATGTCCAGGCGTTTCCATCCCTCTGAATTGTAAAGGATTTTCTTCTTTGGAAGTCAGTGGCAGAAGATCTAGCCCACGTAACTTTGACTCAGTTCATCAAGCTGAACCAAGTCTTCCAAACTGGCAACTGTTAGACAGTCGGTGGAGGGTAACATGGTTTTAATGGGTAGGAATTGGGCTAGAGCATCCAGTTCCTGTTTGTATTGTAAGCTCTTCTCTGAGCACCCCGTAGGCAACATGAGTGTGGAACAAAGACGCAAACTGGCAAAAGATTATTTGGGTTAAGAAGGCATATTCTAAGGAGGAAGTGATTTGTCTGAACCATTGACTCTGGCTGATATTAACTGCCTTTTCATTCTGCACTTGTTCTGATAGCAAAGATGTCTTTCTAAGGATAGACAATGCCTTAGACATCAGGAAAAGTACATGTCTTTTTAAGTAGTTGTACCCACTTATTGAAAGTGTTTCTCAGTTTAACAGGCCAATTTCGTTGGACTTAAGGGACTAGTGTTTCAAAGAGTTATTAGTTGTGCTGTAACTACTTAATATGAACATATAAATATGATGAAGGCCTCAAAAAGCTGTAAAACTAACAGGTAATCATTTGAAGAAAGTGTGAAAGAATAAAATCTTGCTGTGTCTCTTAAAAACAAATAGTTATTGGAAACAAGACTTTCATACCTTTGACCTGTTTTTATTAACTTTGTTGTTGTAACTCCTGTAACACTGTGGTATTTTTTTCTGCTTGTGATGATTTCATCAGAAGAACAGACCCAAAGGCAGTGAAGGCCTGTGCTTGTTGTGACAGCTCTGCGTAGCTAGGAGATGAGTAAGGATAAGAAGAGCAGAGTTGTGCTTGAGTGAAGCATAATACTTATTTTCACAGCAGAAGGTAGAACAGTAAATGCCACGAATTAGGTTGTTAAGTGGGCACCTGTGTGGCTGGCACTCAAGAGAAATGTCAGCATTTGCAGTCATTATATTTAATGTCGTGCTCTGAAACTCTAGGAGCAGTTGATCCCCTAATAGGCTTCCTCGTTCACTTTTGCAGTTTTGTCATTGCTTTACTATTATAATTGTTAATTATTAGCTAAAACTGGAGTTACATTTTCTTCTTGTTTCAATGCTCAAAGTTATAAAATAAATTTAATTTGTGTTTTCATGCAAGGAAATTCTTTATTGTGATCACTTTTTGTGTCTCAGAACAGATTAATACTTGTTTCTAATGTACTGAAAAAATCATTCTCTTACAGCTGTAGACAAATGAGTATTTCAGTACTTGCTTTTCAGTGGAACTAATGAGATGAAGTTCCTTATAAGTTAGACTGAGTAATCAGTTTGTCCAGTAGTGAATATAGTCATATTTACATTGTTTTTAATTGTGTAATAATATTTTTTTGCGCATCGTAAATTTTTTTCAGGCTATTTGCATATTAGAAATATATATGTCTAAATAAGTGAGAGGAGACATTTTAGTTATTACGGCACAGACTAAGCCAGAAAAAACTATTTCAGACATACGGGGTTTATTAAAATTGATCAGCTTATTCTTGCATGTAATAATTTGGAATGACGCAGTGTATTGCACGACTTCATTGTGGCACATGCCAGAGGGGAAATTTTAAAACAAGAAACAATGAAGAGTACAGACTAACAAGAGAACCAGTAAGACTGAACTGGGTGGCCTGATAGATCTTTCCTTTCTATTCCAGTGCCCTGTCTATTATCACATTTTTGTAGCATCCTGGGAAAAATGAATGTGAAGTTGAGAGCAAGGTGTCTTTTTCTAACTGCTCATGAACAATGAGAGAATCATTGCTTTTATGGGATGGTAACTTGTAAACAAATAAGAAGAGGGGAAGAGTTCAGCCATGACTGTAAAGAGGAGTTGCCCGTATTGATGATATGGGGAAGGTTAAGAAAGAAGGCAGCACAGCAACGAGTGGTGTCAGAGCTTTGGGGTGGGAAAGCTCTGTCTGCATCAGTGCTCTGAAGGGATGCTGGGTTGCATTTGCAAAGATCAGAAAAAACCGTGTATCAGTATTTGAGATGTGACAAGATTAAAGCTCAGTTAAACTTTTATTTATGGCAGCGCATAAAAATTAGATGCGGTAAGATCTAATTGCAGAAGGAGCCTGTAAGATACTGTCTGATCTTGATGATACCATTGGATTTGGGCCTGTGCTGTCTTCCAACTGACAGGCGCAGCAATGGGGCTGTCGCTGGGTAGTGGGTCAGCTGAATGCTGAGAGGGATGATGTAGGAGCTGAGATGTAGCCCTGTTAAGCCGCAGCCAACAGCCAGGTATCCAAAATGACAGCAGAGATGAGAGGCGATCCTATTCTGAACAGGATGAGACTGCTTTCCCTCAGAGGGAGAGAGGTAGCAGTTAAATTTGTTTCAGTGGAGGTACTTACAAAAGGAGCATGCTGTGAATATAGCCTTGGGCTCCCCTCTTCTCTTCTCTAGAAAGTTAGGGAATACTAATAGGGATGGTCCTCTAAATGGCATGCAAAAGGAGTAGAGCAACTGCAGACAGTCATGAAAACAAAACAAAAAAAGGGACCAACATCTCAAGAACATGAAAATGGCCAAAATAATTAGACTCTTTGATTAAAGCAACTGTGATGCACTGTAAGGCCCAGGAAAACAGAGAAATCTGTCTTTTGTTTGTTTATAACAATCATGTGATTGCTTCCAACAAGAATTACTTGTCTTTTGATGCCAGAGTAATTCTTCTGATATCATAATAATTACAGAAGGAATGGGCCCAATGTTTTTATAAATTCCGTTTTCATTGCTGGCGTTTTGCTTTTATCGGATTTAGTTACTATTTCTATTTGATATTTTGTATAGAATTGTAATCTACAATTTAGATCTTACCTGTTCTTTGATAATCAGTCTCTTTGATTAAATGTTAGGCAGATTGCAGTTGTCATATCAGGTCTTTTCAAGAGTGTTTCTCTCATAGAAGCTCATAGTTAAAGAATTTTCTTTTTAACCGTCTTTTTCACATTGAAAATTTGCGCTTTCCTTTAAAAATTACATGTTTGAAACTCCTCTAAGTTTGGAACACTTTTAAGATACATCGAAATACTGAGACCAAGTAATTCAGGAAATTATTTTTTACATTTTTACACGTTGTTAAATTGGCTGAAGACATTTTGCGTAGCTTCATCCTAAGAATGCCAGTGCTGGTCCTCAGCCTAAACCAAGCGAAGGTGTTATAGAGACTGCCGTATCTTAGTGCAAAGCATCAGTGGGGATGTAAATATGTACTATGGCCCAGATAGAGTCCCCCTTGCCAAACTTTTAAAGCCAGATGTTAGTTCCACATTTTTTTTTACGTCTATAGCCTTTTCTGTAGCAAACCATGACACAGTACTGTGTCAAGATTTGCAGGAGGTAAACAAGAGGTACTGTCCTGGCTCCTGAGAAAACCCACCCCCGAAAGGAGGCTTAGAAACAGCAGCTACATCAGTATCATGGGTCGAGCTGCTGGAGTTCTGCCCTGTGCCTGAGTCATCTTGTGGCAGCCTGATCCCTGAAAGTGACTTCTCAGAAGATCTCTGTGAATTTATGACCAATAGCTTTGATTGTTAAAAGAAGCTGGATTACCTCACTAGGACTTCCATCTCTTGGAAAATTACATGACTTTGAGATTCAGGCCAATACCCCCGCCATTCCCACCACACCCATGTCCCCTCGCAGGGGCTGGCAAGCTTCTCCTGCCTTGGGGGGGAGTACTTGGAGTTGTTCTCCTAACACTGGCACAGAAACGCCTGGGGGTACCACCTAATAATACCATTATAACCTCCCCCCTTCCCTCTCCTAATCCATATCATTAGAAAAAATGGGTGCTATTGTTAACTGATTGCTAATTTTTCATTTGGAATACTTTTGGGGAAAAAGTTACAATGTTGATGGAGGTTACTCTAAGTGAAGAGTTGCCTCTGATGCAAAAATTGCAATCAACATGCATTGCAGAGATGTGGTTTGGGGGTAAACAGCGCTTCCAGTTGTTTTTATAGCTGGTGTATTAAAAAACCCAAACCCAACTTTGTAAAGAGGTGCTCTATTCTGTGGAATATCAAACTAAACTGTAACTGTGGATTAGTAGCTAAAGGATTATTTTTTTGGCAGAATAATCTGTGATTTTTACTTCTGCTGACTGAAGCCAACTTCAGCAAAAATGCTTTAAAAGTACTTTATTTTGTGAAATCTGCTCTTTTGGTGAGTGAAGGCAGGTTGTCTTGACTCTTAAGTAATGCAGGAAAGAATATTGCAAGTGTTTAGGCAAATAGTGATATAACATACAACAGAAAGATGTACTGCAATAGAGATGTTGACATTGCACCTTTATGCTCCTGTTCAGATCGCTCAGCTTTCACAAATGGCAGACTGGGAAGCTGCGGAAGATTGTAGGGACCTACACTAGCAACAGTTCTCACTTCCTTTTTTTTCATAAAAGCCAAACTGCCCTTTATGGGCTATTAATTTGTGAAGTAATGTATCTCAGGGCAAGACTGTATTTACAGAACCTAACATACAGACAGAATATCGTAGCCTGGGATTTAAAAATGTCACTGCGCATGATGCCAGGATAAACAGAACAGAAATTAATTTCAGTTACATGTACCCCGATGCTTCCCAAATTATTTTTTTACATTGCCTCTTGGCATTACATTCTTTTCCTACTCACCTACAACAAACCTCTATCTAAGCTAAAGAAATACATGCCATCAAATAAAAATAATTGGAATAATTAAATATTGTAGTTAGCTCTCTGCCTGGTAGAGATTAAAGGGGTTATTTTTTATGCTATGGCAGTGACCACTGTAGTTTTCTAGTGGCTTCCTTCTTTAGTACTTTATCTCCTCTTCTCTATCTTCTTTATCTATTAATTACCTCTGTTGTAAATTTAGAAGGAGGTGCCTTCAGGGGGGCACCGAATAGTGGTGTGACTCCCTTTAGCACAAATAGTGCATGCTACTGTACTACAACTCACTGTTACTGTGTGCGTCCTAGCCCTTCATCTCCAGCGCTACACCCAAAGAGTACAGAGACATTACTCTGCCGTTTCCCACCTTTATCTCCATGGGTTTTTCTTTTTTTGAAGTTTTTTTGACCTTCTACCAAGAAAAGGTCAAGCCAAGATACAACTGTCCTAAAATAATCTTTACTTAGTATGTTTTCCTAGACTCTTTGGGCAGAGACCTTGTTTTCCATTTTGAGCAATCTGTTTTCTGCAATAAAACACTGAATATGTCTCTCTGTTGCTATAGAAATAATATTGCATTAAATTGGGGAACCAGTGCCCTGCTGTCGACAAATCTAATCTAAGTGTTAGTCTCTAGAGCTTGAATTTCACCACAGGGAAGAGGTATACATAATTCTACAAATTATTTCTGTAACTTATGCATAAATGTCTTTATACTCTGAAATTGTTAGCTAAATTTCCCAAAGTGATAGCATGGAGATTAACATGGTGTAATGTGTTTACATATATCTTAACAGAGTCTTTTCCCCACTCCCCTCCCCTGTACATTTTAATATTTACAGCTTGAAATTTCCAACTCTTTGCATAGGAAGGTGGGGAGTGGCACAAAAAGCAGCTTTCTCAGCCAGGTTCCCTAGCCCATGAACAACAAAGTGTGCCAGATTTATTTACATTTGGGGGGTTATTTTTTAAAATCCAGCTCCTCCAAATAACATGAGATGTCATTTGCCCTGGGTGGTTTTTTTTAGAATTAATGAGGATATTTTCCATAACTGGAAGGACAGCCTAAACTGACCGTGGTCCTGGTACATTAATATACTGCACAAACTGATCTGCTGACCACTACTTTCTAGTCTACGCTGGCTGTCGTATGCCCAGTATTTATCAAGTTACTCGAAGACTTTGCTACAATCATTTTCTACCCTGTACACAAGAGAGTAGTAGATTTTGACTTTAGACACCACATATCAAACCTCACATATGTCTTTACATTTAGACATAATTTAGACATAATATGTTTTTTCCCAGTATTTTTCTAAAGTTGTAGAATTCTAGTAACAGCAGTAAGGTGGTACTTAAGCCTGTATCTATAGAGTATGGAAAATAAATTGAAATCTTCACTAATAATAGTTACTAAGGGTCAGTGTTTGTCAACATATTGATCATAAGTATTTTGAAGAAACATGGAGGAAAAAATTCTCTCATAGTTACATTACAGGAGCCCCTCTAGTATATTTCTATGTATAATATAGATGTGTAGTTACAAAAATAGAACAGAATTTAAAAATACATGATGATTGATTTGCCTAGACATGTATGCAAATGTATGTTATAAATCTGATTTCAGAGTTGTTGTAAAAATCCTGTTACAACTTCTTGGTTAAAAAAACGCAGTTATTTGTGAAATGGGCCTGTGTTAGATATGCATTGCAGGACAAAATACAATTTATAAATGTTCAATTTAATTCATGAATTATAAACATATCAGTGGCCTCTGATTAAAGATTACTCTTCAGTGAACTTAAAACCTCTGTCATCATTAGAATAAAATAACTTTTTTTAAAAAAATCCTTTCTAAATTTTTTTCAGTGATTGTAAATTAATCTAGCAGTTAGATAAATCTCCCTAGACAAGGACAAATTTCTGACAACCAAAAAAGTAACTGTCTGGGAATGCATATTAATATAGAAACAGAGATGCGGGAAAAACTAGCAAAGTACACAATTGCCTTTCTTTGAAATTAATGCCATGCTCCTTATTAAAACAGACTTATCATATAAACAAGTCACCACAAGACACTAATTATTTTTGTGCTGTTAAAGTAGTTCTTGTAATGAAAAAAACACCAACCTTAGTTCCTTTGCACAGCCATAAAATATAAATCAGAACTTGACCCTGTTTTTACCCTTGTGTAGAGCTCTTACACCATCCAAGGTTGCTGCATTTTTTTTGCCACATCATCAGCCTATAGATGAAAAGAATTAGACTACTAAAGCTTTTGGTGCAAAACACTAACCATTATATCACCTACTGCTATGCTGTTTGTTCCTGTCCAGAGCCTTGCTTAAGGTAAGCCATTGAAAATGGCTGAGTACTTGATAAGGAAGGGAAAGGGTTGAGTGGACATACAATATTAAAGTGAAGATATGTTCTAGATCCTTGCATATGATGATCACATCTAATATAGAATATTTTCTTACTATGCATAGTTCAATAAACAAAAGCTAACAATGAGGGTAGGAAAATAGCATAAACACCAAGATGTGTTTGTTTTTTTCTATAGGAAGTCAATGGAGGAAGGACCAAGAGCAGGATTTAAAGAATGTTCTGAAGAACACCGACCAGGACATACCATTGGTATTCGTCAGTGGAAATCATGATATTGGCAATACACCAACAAAAGAAACAATAGATAATTATTGCAAGAACTGGGGAGATGACTACTTCAGCTTTTGGGTTGGAGGAGTTTTCTTTCTTGTGCTGAATTCTCAGTTATACTTCGATTCTTCCAAATGCCCTGAGTTAAAGCAAGCCCAGGATGTGTGGCTCAATGAGCAACTGGCTGTCGCTCAAAAACATAAATGCAAGCATATAATAGTATTTCAGCACATCCCTCTGTTTCTGAAAAAACCCGATGAAGCCCATGATTATTTCAACTTGGAAAAATCAGTTCGTCAAGAGATAATGGAAAAGTTTCATAAAGCAGGTATTTTTTCAAATTTTCCTATTTTTGAATTTTTGTTTCAAATTGTTAATGGATATGCTGTCAGGCAAAATACATTTAACTTAAATGGTACTGTTTTCAAGGAATTTTAGATACTGCTTGTAAGCCTCATTGTTCTCTGTAGGTCAAAATTATCAACTGAATCTAATCGTACCAAACAAAATTTAACTTTGAGTGAAAAGTAAAAAACTATAAGTGAAAAACTCTTTAAAATAAATAGCAAGGATTCCATTTTTCAAGTACTGATAGATGTAAGACAACCTGAGTTTTTCCTGCCTAAGGAGTGGGAGATCAGGTATCGCCATAGGAGAAAAATACAGGATTTATGTTTTACATAAAACATGGAAACAGAATTCAGAATTACCTTGGAGGTTGTTTTCTCCCACACTGAGCCAATTTTAAACCAAGAGTGTAATGCACTCCAGATTTATTCAGTGTTAAAAAGAGTCTTGCTCTGCTAAGATCAATCCTTTGCATATCCATTACTAATAGGGGCCATTTCTGGGATGAAGGGCAGGTGCAACATGCGCTAAACTAATATATTGTACCAAATCCATTAGCTTCGTCTGATAACACTTGAATTCCATGGAGACAGACAGTACGCAGCTACTCCTCCATGCTGTTCCCATTGTTTCCGCTTAATTGCCTTCATGTTCCTGGAGTGTGCTAGTCCCTCCGAATTTCCTGCCAGCCTGCCATCACTGCATTGGAGCATCATTTTCTCTGTATCTATGAGAGAGCATGTTATTCAGATTACTGAACAATGCAAATTGTTTATGATATTGTTCCCAATTTTCCATATAATTGTTAAGCCTGGATTCATCCAAAACCAGCCTAATTTCCAAGCTCTGAATCTCCTACTGTTTCCAATCAGTGGGGCCAAAATTCACAGCTATCTGAGGGCTCTCCAGGGGACTGACACATTTGCAGATTCAAGATTTACAAGTGGGGTTTTTTCCCATAAGAAGCCACACTGAGAATACCTCATAATATCTTTTTTAATTTTTGTGCTAGTGTTAATATAGTGGGAAGTACCACTTTCGGAAAGTTGGGCAGCTAAATGACTGCTTACGTACCATTGACTCAGAACACATCCTGATTCATTGGAGAGCTTGTTAGGAGAAGGCCATTGTCATACAGGTGTACCCCAGTAAATAAGCGTTAATGTGGAAACCAAAGCAGTTCTGTTCTAGAGTTTTCTGTCATCCAGAATTTGGCAGCACTTAGTACTGGGAATGCAATTAATCACAAGGTAAAAGAAATGCAGAATGCTATCATTGTAGCATTTATCACTGTTATCATGTTTCTTAGAGGGATATTTCAGACTGATTCTCCTAATGTGTATCCAGAGGCTTAACCAAAAGTTGAGTAGGCTTCAAATGATGGGGGAAGAGAGAATGGGAAGACAGACAAGAACAACTCTAGGGAAGAAATTCCCAAACTCCTTTCTGTGCCAACATCCCATTTGTACCTTCCCTCCATCATTTCCGATTGTGTCCCTTGTTCTCATCCCTAAGAATCCTCCCAAAATTATGTGGTGTTTGATTCCTTCATGAATATGTTAAAACATTGATCTTTTCCTTGCTGTTTTATAAAATAAGTAAATGAGTCAATAGGTAATATTCACGATCAAATAATCAAACATTTTGCTAATTAAATGAACACAGAGAGCAAGCAGCTCAGTGTAACTCAAGACTGCTGAGAAAAATTAGCTGAATCAAAAGTTGGCTCAGAGTTTCCTTAGTAACGGGTGCATTCTGTTTCCATTTTATTATTCAATTGAAGAACAGTCTTTGTAAGACCACAAAATGTTATCAGTGGATTGTAAACAGGCAGTTATCGTGGTAGGATAGATGAACAGATACGCAATGACACCACCTATTTTCTGACTCTCTGCTTTGCCAAAGAATAATCGATTTCAGCATGTCATTAGACATGAAATTGGTTTTCCCCCAGTTAACTTCATACATTCTTGGAGGATTAAAACACAGAATATTGCTAATGAATTCCCAATCCATTTTGCTGCTTTTCTTTTTTAAATGACTTGCAGTTTAAGAAGGCTAACCCCTTATAGCGCTTAATTTAGAAATCTGATATAACTATTTATTTGGGAAAAAGTCTGCCTTTTTAATGAGTCCACTAGGCTGCTGCTATTCTTCTTCCCCCGACCTGTCACCAGTCCTTCCTTCCTTCTGCTCTCTCGCTGGTTCAGTATTTTCCAACCACTCCAAAGGTTTGTTCTGTAATTATGAAAAATTTCAGTATAATGTGCATGTTTTAGGGGTTGCTATGTTTGGCAATGTGTTGTTATCAGATGGGCATCATATTTCAGTTGTTGATAACCCAGGATCAGACCTGGAACTATCCCAGGTTTCATGTTTATACTTTTTCTAGAAGTGTCAAACACAGAGCCATAACTGACCTGGTTAGAGACAGGAAAGGAAGGACAATCTAGTAATTCAGGTCTTGCTATGAACAAAGAAATTCATGTGGGTTTGTGTAGGAAATAACCAGATACTTAAAGTATGGTGATAAGGCATAGGTGCTTTAAAGTGAGGTATGCAACTTTAGAAAATTATTATTTTAAATTCAGAATCCAGACTTTCTGTAGTTATTCTCTTCTAATCACTTAAGTATTACATAATGTTTTTGGTTTAAGTATCCACTCATTACAAGCAGAGCTAAAAGACTAGCTGTCTTGTACATCTGGTACAAAATACTGAATTACATTTCTCACATTAGAAGTGTCCTTAACAGTTGGGCTAATTAAAGATAAAATCATGTCCTTATGATAAATATTTATAAATTGAAAATCTGGCACTTGTAAATATGTATTACTACTATGCAAAGTTAAACCATACTTGTAAGCTGCATGTCTAAGAAATCCTCCTAGCCCATTTTTTCTTTAAATGCACTATAACAAGTATTGTCCTTGAAAAGTGATTTCAGTGACAGTGAAAATCAACTCAGTTGAGAACATAGTTTATCATTTAAATGAAAATACATTTCTGAAAGCATATTTGTATAACTTCTGAAAGTTTAGCCTCAGTTGTCAAAGCTCTGTCTCCTCTACATGTAAAAGTTAAGTACAGAAAAAACCTGTGTGCAAGAACTGTGAATGAGCTGACCTGACGTTCTCATCTGAGACATCTTCTGGAGTCACTCTGCTCTGCTGTGTGAAATGCATATGCAGCTTTTAAGAATTTTATAGTGCTGATATAAATAGGTTTGCTTATAGCTTTGTAGGGAAAATAAAGAATTATCATAGTGGCCTAGCCAAAAATCTGGTCTGCATGTCTTGTGTCTTTGATAAACATAAGTAATAAATTACTTTTTAAATTAAGCAGTTTATATAATAGAAGACATACTTTTTTCTTACATATCTCTTTCCAGTATAATTTTCTTAGGATGTTAAAAATTTTTTTCTATGACCTGAAAAGCATGAGTATTTTTGTTGAGCTATAATCTTTTAAAGACTTTTTGTCCTGAGAACCATCACTGACACACTAAAATTACTTACGTTCCTTAATACAAAATAGTAATAAATGTTTCTTGATGGCCTGAATGAACTAAAACATTTAAGCAAATGTCTGAACTTGTTTAAGGGCTCTGTTGAATAAAACCTACATTAATAGTTGGCTTTTCACCAACAAAGTTGAGAAAAGACTTTTTGGTTCAGAAGTGAGTTGAAGAGTATAGGTGGTCTATCTAGGTGAGAGATTTTGCATCCAAGAGAGAATCACTAGATGATATATATAAAATATAGAAGGAAATTCCCTGCAGTCTCCATCTTTTTTTAATTAAAAAGTTTTAAGTTCATCTAAATGTCTTCAAAGCAATTTTTCAGATGTGGTTAAAAATACTTAGTTTGTACATATGAGGGAAAATAACAACCTAACTTTATTAAATGGCATATTTTTTCATGGTATTTCTGTTTGTAGGTGCTATAACTTCTAAACCTTTACTCATTAAAAGTGTGCGATACCTACATTGCAATACTCCTATTAGAAATGTTATGACAGGAGAGTAGTATTAAAGGAAGAAGAAGCTTTCTGAACATCCACAGCTGAGATATATTTGAGCTCAAAATTAAAGCATGGAGTGCTGAAAGCTGTTGTTTCTAAAATTTACCAGACAACATATGCTGTGTTTCATTATTTTCTTTGTTGTGTAATCAAAGTTGACAAGGGAGTAATATTTTCTTCTTCCTGCCATTGAGACCTTGATTTTGGCAAAGCCCATACACTGAGTGAGTAATCTCAGTGCTTGCTTATGTATCACTTTGTCAGTATTTAAGATAATTTAGATTTAAATACTCTCAACTTCAGTGATTTAGATCAGCCTCGTTCAACCTTGAAATTATGCACTCAAGATACAGGTAGAGTGACCCAGTTTGATATCCTCTACATCATTGTGTAAGAACAACGTTTTTTAAGACCGTTGCCCAGGTATGATAATGTAATCTAGCATATAGATACACACAGACATTTTCTTCAGAAAATCAGTAGCAAGTACAGAATACATTTAGATAAATTTTTGAAATCTGTTTCATCCACTGGGCTATAGTTTTGGTTGATAAAAACTTCTTTTTGATCCTTAGAGCACACAGCAAACCAGGATTGTTTGGGGTTTTGTCAGGTCTCTGAGAAAGCTTCACTCTCAAATGAAAAAAAAGTAGCAAAACCAGGAAATAAATTCCACTGAAAGGTCACAAGAGGCATTCACAAAAATTAACTTGAAGCAGAGAGTGACCTTCTATAGACAGCACCTCTAAAGGCTTATTTGGACCAGCACTCTAATGAGGTGATCTGGAATCACCCTTTGGCTGTGCCTGTTGTTTCTCCTCTGATTATATAGGAAAAACAAGTGAGACAAAGATCCTTGTCTATATAGCTCTATTCCATGTTGTCCTATATAAAAATACTTTTGATGTAGATATATATACTTGGCAAAGCAATATCTTGTCTCCCACTTACACAGACCCACTGACCGCCAGCTGCATTGAATTCTGGATTCTTTAGTCTATAAAGTAAATTTAAGAAAGAGTTTTCCTGCAAATACAACAGTACATGGGATGTTTTTATTACGATGCTTATAGTGCTATGTGCTGTAAATTCTAATTACTCAGTTGTGTTTTATTCACACAGCTCCTCTCATGAAGAACGTAGGATAACACAGAGCTTCTAAAGGTCTACACAAAATAATTCTATAATGTTGTTATGTAAGGTTGACTGAAGAGGATATGAAATGGAGGGTGTTGATCCCCGACACTTACCAGTGGGACTGCTTCCTTCTACTGGAGCTCTGCTGGTGGGAAATGATTGGGGTTTTTTTGGAGAACAAGGTCTGAGAACTGCGTGAGCACTGAACGGTTCCGTTAAGTGGTGTGACTGATGCTTTCACATCTTTGCTGCTGTAACACCTGCTTGGCAGATGGGGTGATGTGAGCACTCTCAAATTGCAATGAGCTAAAATCAATTCTATTCCACACGAGAGATTTTGTTTACAAAGACTACTAAATATTATCATTCGCTTTGTAACACTGGAGTCCTGAAAAAATGATGCACACCACCTGCCTAGGGGAGAAAAAAAGTACGGAAAAAATATCTGTGGTTAATGTGTGCTCTTGTAGGGAAGCTGAAAGAACTTCATTTTGGAGTACAAAGTTGTTCTGAGAAACAGGTATTACTGCTGAACTGACCACGTTGTTCAGCACTTCAGAAAGCAGCTGTACGCTGCAAGTGAAAGGAAGAAAGAAAAGCCAGTTTATGTGTGATACTCCAGGGGAAGTACTCAAGATCAATTTATCTACGTGACTTAAATGGTTGTATTTGCCAGAAACATTGCCTTTTAAAAACTATGTATCTACACATACATGTGTGTGGGTGTACACAGACACACACGTCTCTGATAGTAGCATCTTCCCGTGCCTGGATAGTACTTGTTTTCCTGCCTATGAAAATGCTGAAAGGAACTAGAGTATTGATAACATTCAGGTTTTTCACTCAGTACAATTTCCTTTCTTTACAGAACTGCTTCTCCACCTGTTTGCTTCCATTTTGGCTCTACTGCTGCTCCTCTCTAGCTCCTGCAGTTTTAAGTGACAAATGCATATAGGATCAGCTTTTGCTAGTATATCCTCTTTCTTCAGTCCTTGATTGAGCAAGAGGTTTGGCCAGTGAAGCAGTGATTTTTAGATAAGCATAATTCTATTTTAAACCTCATTTTATCATTGAACTTGAACAGCCCTATCTCTAACAATTTTTCTTTCAGGGCTTACTGTATCATATTAATGTCATCAATTTAGTGCAATTTAGTGATTCTTTTGTAGATTTGTTCAGTTGATTTTTGAAAACTCTCAGCTTTCACAGTGGTCTGAGGAAGTTTCATGTTTCACAGCTATGTGAAATGCCTCCTTTTGTTTGCTTTGAACTTCATCTGTAGTCTGTATTGAGAGCCATAAATCTGTAAATGAAATGCAGTGAACATTGATTCATGTCTGCAGTTACTGTAAAAAATAGTTCCTTAATCAGCATTTAAAGGGTTATAATCTGGACCATGTGATAAATTTCATTGCTCAGTCAGAACCACTTTTTTCCCCAAAATTCTCTACAGAGTGCATGGGAGGAGAAGGTCTGTGCTGTACCCATTACATATTTATTATGTCATTCATATTGCACTAATTTAGCCTTCTAGTTCTTATAGTCTCATTTGCTTTTGCTGAGAAAAGCATTTATTTAATTGAAGGCTCAGTCTAAATAAAGCATGCTACTGATTGCTTATGCTGATTATTCCAGGCATTCTCTTCCTAATTTGGAAAATCTGCTTGCTTTTCTTTGGTTTATTTTTATACTGGTAATTTTCTTCCTATGTTTTTATACTGTCCGTAGTGCTGGGTTGAGCAGTTTGATTTCCAACTGAGGCTAGGCCAGTCACATTTTGGACACAGCAAACCTGCCTCAAAATGATTTTTGTACATTAGTAACTAGAGTTCGAAGACAGCTTCTTCTGAATTCAGGGTGTTTTGGAAACAAGCCATGGAAGTGAGTGTAATTATAGAAACTGGAGTCAGACGCACCTGGAATTTAAACTAGTTTAAGTCTGAATTCCAGCCCAGTATCATCTGATTGTGTGAGAAAAATTTGTTTTCTAGGTGTATGTTTCTTTATTAAATTATTTTTAATATTTCAGGATAAATGTGGGTGCATTATTTTCCATCCTGTTTTAACCTATTTGGATTTCTGTAATCACTGCAACTAGATTTTCTTTGAGGATTAAACTAGGAAACATCAAATTTTTCAAAAAGTTAGGAAAATGCATGTATTTCACAAAATCTTACTGTTGCATTGTTATAGACCTGTTCTGCTTAATAAAGCAAAAAGACAACTTGGCTAGTATTTCACATTTAAAATAGAGACATTTTATAATGACTTAACTACTCCTTAAACAAAAAGGCTGGTCAAAACACTGATTAAAAAAGATATGGTTGTCTCTTGGTCCACATAGAGAAGGCAGGCCATAGTCCCCTTTCTTTCCTGCCCCAGATGGAGTTGAAAACATGCCCAGTCTTCCATGTCCATGCATTTTTTTACGCTACAGAATACAACAGCAGTAGAGTACCAAGTAAGGTAGAATGATCTGGGAATTATGGGACTGCAACTGCACAATAAGCTAAGACTGGGATGTAATCACTCTCGGGGGAATTACCCATGAGACACAGCTAAATGCCTTTGTTCTTTTACAGTGCAATTATGTCAAAATTATGCTGACCCTTTTCCCTTGTGCCACAGAACTGTTGTTTAGAAGGGTTTCTCTGAGTGATAAACTATAACTTGTGGGAAGAAGATGCTGTGCTTTTAAAATTCTGTAAAATAACCTTAGCTTCTCCTGCTAACAGACAAACTGCCTTCTGCATGATATTCACTATGTAGTTTCTTTTCATGTAATGAACTATTTTCTCATCTGATTCTTGTCAGAAATAAAATCAACAGAATGCTAACAACATGGGTAGCTAAAGGTTTCTTTCGGATTTTTTTCAGTGTCAGCAGGCCGGAAAGAGTTGGTGAATATTTCATATAGGACTCAGTTTCTTTCACAACATCACTTTGCTTTGGGTTGTTTGGGAAATCAGAAGTGCTATAAGATGGTCATCATTACAAAGAATAATCTCTTTTAAATCAGAGCTACTGCAGTCTTCGAGGATGTGATGCTTGTATACGCCCAGTTCTCCTGAGCCTGGCTGTCCCTTTCTGTACCAATCTTTTCCATGAAGCATCCAAGGCAAATCTCAGAAAGCCACTGTGTAGCCATACAGTCTGAAGTGACATAATGCAGTGTGTGAATTGGCATAAAACCAAAGTATTTTTTGACTCATTTCATGGTCAAGCTAATGAAGAGTCTAAGGCTTATCAACATATATAAGTATTACATCTCTTCAGATGACTCTTGAACAATCCATGTTTTGGTTGGTTATGTCATTAATCATTTACCCTAATTAGGCTGCTTTGGGCTCATAGAATTTGTACCAAAATAGGTATTTCATTCTTGAATAGGAATGTGTTATTCTACAAGGAAAAGGACTTATGATCAGATGTTTGGAAACAGTAAATCTTCTTGTCTTTCAGATTCAGCTTTGTCAGCACTTTTTGTGCTTGATCAGAAAATTATAAAGGACATCAGTTTACTAAAATCAGAATCAATTCCTGTATTTAAACCTTTTTTTATAAAGACATTGGGTTTTTTTCCAGATTGATTGATTCTGAAAACTCATGTGTGGTGTGCAGGCATGAAGCTCGTTGGTTTTAGGTGTTTTCATGATCCAAGTACAGTTTTAGAACAGACAGAGCAAGACCTGGTGTCCAACACTGGATGGCGCCCATCCTGAGTGCCTGGCTTCCAGTCCTGTTCTGATCAAAAATTAATTTGGCCGTTCAGGCCTTTTTTCCATAGCTGATACTCCGTAACTGTTGTATTGTTATGCAGTCTGTCATCAGATGATGATGATCACAGTGACAGTGCCTGTGGTTTGTTTTGCTTTTTTTTTTTATAGTAACTATCTGCACAGTTTTTTACTTTATTTTGATTTTAAGCCTTTTTTTCTTTTAATGAATAATCCATTAGAATAGTGGCTTGCAGTAATGGATCCTGCTTTTTTTGGTTAATGGATACTGTGAAACCTCCAGTCACATTTATATTCAAATCACTATGTATTTCATAAAAAATGAAATAATGAATGCTTGAGAAGGTGTGATCCCTTGGATGTTTATTTACAGAGTAGTTTTTTAGTATTTCATACACCTTTTATATCAAACCTTTTCCCAACTGCTATTTCAGAAGCCACAGATTAAAAACAAATCGCTGCTCTACCTTTTTTTTTCCCCATAGTGGGGAGGGACTGTACCTTTTTGTGTATAGCTGGATGCATTTAACTGACCTGAGGATACCTTGAAGCTGGCTGTAAAAGTGAGGCCTGCCAGGACACTGTTCTTTCCTCACAGAGTTTAGGAAAAAAAAAAAAGGGGTGGGGAGGGCTTGCTAGCAACTTGACAGTATTACTTCAGAAAAGCATCTGAAATGAATAAATTAAATTTGAGTGCATACATCTCTAAGATTCTTTTTATGTTTAAGATCAAAAGCAAGAGCAAAGTAAATTGCTTGCTTGTCATCTTAGTATTATTGCATTGACTGGTTCAATTTCCTTCTTAAGAAAACTGAGTGAAATACAGTTGAGTGAACAAAAAAGTGCTATTGAAGAAAAAAAACATCAGTTAGACTTCTATTAATAAGCAGCAGTGACCAGCTTGTTTCTTTGTTCAAGATGTAACATTGTGACACAACAATAACAAGAATTAATACTAGCACTGGAAATAAAGAGTTCCTGAAAACTGAAGACTGGGCAAAATTTTCACTGGGAGGTATCTAAAGCAGGTACTAAGTTCTAGCAGAGGCTGATGCTGAGCAGCCTGATCCACAAGGGCATTTCAGCACTGAACATCCGTCTACTGCAATTAGGATCTGAATGACATACATATGCTAAAAGAGGGAATTTGGATGAACAGAACCCATAAACACCAGCTTGTTTAGGCAGAATCTGCCTCCCATAGCCAACAGGAGATAAGAGATTTTAAATCACATCCCCTCTGGTCTCAGGTGTCATATTTGCACTGCTTACAGATCACTCTTACTTCAGTTCCATACCAAAATACCTTCTTGCATGTAGGCAGTTAGCAGATGCTAAACATAGTTGTGGTGAAGTTGCAGTATTTGCCCAAGAAAAAAAGCTGCATGATTTGTGGGCAGAACTTTTTACCTGGTGTCTATCTGCTGTCTAGGATGGGTTTCTCAAAATCTTCCCTTGAATTCTCAGACAAGGGATGATTTTTGTTTTTCTTACATCATAACCAAAGTTGCTTTATTACTTTTGTATCTGTCATTCTATTTACACTGAAACTGTTTGGTTTACATGTATGGTGACACAAAGTCTTGGTTTCTGTTCCTCTTTTAATTCCAAAAGTTAAATTCTTTGGGTGGTAGGAAGATGCTACCTTTGGAACACAGATGCTTCCAGTAAAAAGACAGCACTCTATTTCCCTTCCCTTACTAAAAGTGTGTCACATGGTTTTACACCTCACTATGGTTTTATAATTGTTACTTTTTCATAGGCTAAAGTAGTTTTGCTTACCTGCAGAAAAAGTGGAAAATATTGAAAAGAACTTGTTACTGTTGTAGCACTGTCACTTATTGGAAGCTGGTAAGATATTTTACACATCTAGCTGGTACAGTAATCAAGCAGGCCAAATGTTAGGTTCCTAAATGTTCAATCCCTGATCTTCATTTAGCTGCTGCTTAAGTCTGCAGGGAAAGCCCAAGATACAGTCAGGTCCATGCTAGATGCCTAAGAGTGGAATCTAGAATTTTGCTGGAGACCACTGGTTATTTCTTAAGCGCTTGAAGGACAGGAAAGTGCTACATATGTGGATCCATTACATGCAGCTCTAAGCTGAAAGCAAATTGGTAACCTTAAGCTCAGTGTATCTTCTATCCTCCCCACAAATGCCTTAACTCAGAGGCTGCAGTAAGCAGCCTTGTCTACTTAAGAATCCTCTCCTAGCCCATCAGGGCTTGCTTTTTTAAGAACAGTACCACAAGGCAAGATGGGTCCTACCTTAACAAGTAGGATGTCACACATAAAGGTCCCACAATGTTCAGTTTTGCTCTCTGTATTAGGAAGCAAGAAAATGCCCAGCCACACCATAAGCAGCTCTGGATGGGCATGTTCTGTCTGTTACTGCAGAAAGGTTGGGGGGTGGAGGAGGCAAGTGCAGCCTCATGGTTTGGATAGGTGTGCATATGAGAAAGAAATAAACACTTAGTTCTGCTGCTTGAATTGCTTATGTTATGTTAGACAGTCACTGTAGTAAGCTGCAACATGGTAAGAGCTGAGAAATGACTGCTCGCTCTCAAACTGACTGTAGCATCGGTTGTAAAACATCTTTGTATTATGATTTTAAGGACACAAATAAAATCTAGAAATTACAGAATCTCAGCAAAGAGCCCGTTATGTCACAGGGCTTTTATATTCCACCATTGCCTTCTGAGGTATTCTGACTGGGTTTCTCCCAAGATTTTTAAAAAAAAACCAAAAAAACCCCAAAAAAACCACCAAACTCTTTTGCTAGGCTCCTGCAGCTGAGTCAGAGCAAGCTCTCAAAGTTGTTATGCTGACTTACAAGTGTAACTAACTCATACATCAGATAGATGAGCAGGTTACACTGAGCAAAGAGAATTAGTACTGATAAACTAAAATAGGATAGCAGACAAGTTCTAGCTGACAATGTCTATATACCACTATTCAGTGTAAAGGTAACTTCATTCTCATGAGTCATTTGCTATTTGAGAAGGGTTTGGATTTTGAAACATGAAAGCCCATGTAGCTTTTACCAGGCACATAGCAGAATAATTTATATTTTGCTTTCCAAGCTGCTTAATTTTTAACTATACTTTGAGCATAGTTTATGTATTTTATATCAGCCTTCAAATCACTCACTGTCACAAAAGCGAAGGATTGATGTAGCCAACTGTCTTAAGACAGGTTCACCTACTTCCCTTTCCATTTAATCATTGTGAAAGCAGTCTAAATCTACTGCAGGAGAAAGGGCAGAAAGTTTTTCTGACCAGAGAAATAAGGATTTTCTTGTGAAGTTATAGTGTGTTCTTAATCACAGCTCTCTGCCTTTAAATTGCCTCTACTCTTCTGGAATTTCTGCTGTCTGAAGGCAGTTGTTACTAGTTTTGGGTTTGGAGGGTTTTTTTAAAGTCATTTAAGGTTACAGTATCTCACAAATTACCCATTCTTTGGCCTACCACTTGTACAGGACTAAGTACATGTTACATTTTGTGTTAAGCATGGAATGGCAGATTGCTGGAATATATGAACAATAACAAATGAAGTTTGGTGTTTTCATCACAGTGTCTATCCCTGTGTATCTTTACAGGCTTGCTCATTATTCTGTAATGATAAAAACAATGGTTGGAAAGTTAATTATCAGTGCTGCATATTTAAGGATAGCTTTTAGCCTGGAGTGGTGAGCAAGACCCTCTCTGTGTGCAGAAGAAAGGAGTGCCACCAGGGCGCGCCTGACACAGCCCACATGTGCTAAGCTTCACTCTTCTCTGCTGTCCTCCTCAGGCATAGGCACATGTTTAGAACTTTGCCTGTTAGTTTATTTTTCAATATAAACACAAATTATGTTCAGCAAGGTACAGCATCTATAGAACAGTGCCAGCAAAGTATTTTTCTATTATAGCACGGCAGTTTTTTAGCCAACATAGCAAACTAATAGGAAAGATTCAGTTTCATAAAGTAGCCAGTTATTTTGATAACCTTCTGGCTATCTAGTCAGAGTTGGAGGGAATACTTAGTGTGTTTTTTGAGTCACTCAGTATTAACTTAATATTTTTTCAGATGCTTTATGTAGAACCATCGAAGTGTCATTATAATTAAGGAGCACACAATCTATTGTATTTCAACAGAGAAATTCCACCTAAATCCTTTAGGTGTGTTTGAAAATTTTTGAATTGTCATTAATAGCACTGTAAATCAACACCAGATCTAAACACTTTCTGTAACAAAATGTAAAATTAATTTACA
Source organism: Strix uralensis (assembly GCF_047716275.1). Classification (NCBI taxonomy): domain Eukaryota; kingdom Metazoa; phylum Chordata; class Aves; order Strigiformes; family Strigidae; genus Strix; species Strix uralensis. The sequence continues at coordinate 14,613,133 of NC_133987.1, read as the reverse complement.
TGTTTTGCACTTGGTGATAAACAACAAAATTCTCAGTATTTTCAGCCATCTGGTCCAGTAATTTTCCTGTTTCACAACAGCATAAAATAGTGTTAGATGCAGCTTCAGGAAGCTGTAATAGTCTGAAATCTAAGGATCTTAGACTGAGCGTGCCAAAAATTAATCCCAACACCTGTTTTTAAAATTAGCTATTTATGGTAACTCCACATTTTTTCATACAAAATGTGCACCATCTTAAATTAGCAAGAAAGCTGATGAATAATTTTTTGCCAAACTATGAATGACTATGATGCTCAGCTGTATCTATCAACAGTGCATAGAATGGCTAAGTGGTGAAGGATGCTGGCATAACCTGGAAATGAACTGCTTGTCTATGATAGCCTGTTCTCACCTAGAAAGATGCTACGTTTACAAACTTTGACAGGAAAATGACTTTTTCTTTACTTTTTTTGACACATGAGACTAAACAAGGTTTCATTATTCTGTAGTAATAAAAACATATGATTAAAATTTATAAAACATCAAATGGGGAGGGGAAAATAATCTATTTGGTAGCGTGAATATGACCTGTAAAGAAAGGCCATTCAGAGTAGTGAATACAGCTTCTACCAATTCATTTGTCTATGTTTGCAAGGCAGAAGAAACAAAAAGTGGAAATTACTGGTTTGGAGGTGAGGATGACACAATTTCATTTAATTTGAAATTGTTTCAAAATTTCTGCAAAAATCCCATAGGTACTGAGGAGCATAGCAGGAAAGTAGACCTGGCATATAGGTCATCTTTAGAAGTTGGTCAAAGTCAGAGAGCATTTGCAACTTAATTTTTTTTTTTTAAATTATTGTATTCTTAGAGAAGGACAAGAATGGTTGGACTTCTTTAAACATTCATTCGGCTAATCAGTTAGACAATGACTCAGCCAGGGATTCCAAAGTACATTATAAAGCCTTAAACATGAAGTATGGTTGTCCTCTTTACCTGTTGCTGCTTGTCATTTAGCTTTTCTTCTAACCAAGCTTGGATGATACTTGCATGCGACCTACACAGGAATTTTCGATATAGCAGATTGTTGTCTCCTGCAACAGATCAAATGTATTTCTTTCTTTTCCAGTTTATAATGAAGTGATTTTTTTACCCCAATACTGTCCAAAATATAAATAGTCTATTTAAAAAAATAAACAGAAGAGCCTTAAGTTATTAAAACTACAGAGGAAATCACAATAAACCTGCCTTGTTTGTACTCCATACTAGGTAAATGTTAGTTCATGTCATTACCAAGCCTGACTCCTCTTGCAGGTTGTCAACCTTTCCTTTTATTGCTGCTCTCGTCTTTTTTCCCCTCTTATTACAACTCACAACCTCTTCTGCGTATTAGGTTTCTTTGGTGTACCTGGCTCTATTCTATCTGTGATAACCCTCCGATGTCTTTGAGAAGAGATTACAAATTATCTTCTCATTTATGTTTTTTATTGCCTTTTTTTCTTTTAAGGTCACTGGCCTTGGGTAAACAGGTTTAAGCTCTCCTTAGTGAATGTTCTGCATGTTAATTGACAAATACAGCTCCACAATCCTTGGCTTTCAACTCATGTTTCAGTAGTGTCATTCTTTAGGCAGTTAGCTGTTCCTGAGAATTTTTTCTAATTTCCTGTAGAAATGCTTCCTCCAGAGCATTCCTTCTTTATAGCCAAAGGAGTAGCAAGATGACAAGCACAGCTTGCAGTGAGCATAAAGGTGTCAGAGTCCAGTAACCCGAAGCAGAGCTGGTGAGGCAGAATAAAGTTTTTACTAATTATTTATTACTATTAGAATAATTTATTGCTGTTTACTATTTATTTGTTTAAAATGCAAGTTCAGGTAAATGGTTTCCTTTTAATTTTATGCTTTATGAACCACTAAAGAATGAAGGTAAACACGACACCTGTAGCGGTACTTGCTATAGAACTTTCTCTACAACCCCAGCAGCTGTGTAAGCCTCAGCATACAACCTCAGCAGTATCTTCTATTGTAAATACATTTTATACATAAACGGCACATGCTAACTAAATACATACTCTCTTTTTTCCTTTTTTTTTTTTAACAGGTATTAAAGCTGTATTTTCTGGACATTACCATAGGAATGCTGGGGGATCCTACAGAGGACTGGAAATGGTGGTTTCATCAGCAATAGGATGTCAGCTGGGAGAAGATACACATGGGCTTCGAGTGGTTGTAGTCACAGATGAAAAGATTGTTCATAGATACTACAGTTTAAATGAACTGAGCAGCCAAGGCATAGAGAAAGAGCTGCTAGATATGCTTGCTAAGCAAAATTAGGCTATGTCAAATTATGTAATTTTTTTTTCCATGTTAGACAAATAGAAAGAGTTTCAGAAAGTTTCCCCAAGCTGAAGATAAGAGATTTCTGATTGTGTACCATGCCCCAGAACATCTCTCAATTTGTTATCATCCTAAATAACAGGAAAGCTGTTGACGTGTTTCTCCTTTTGAAAATGAGACCTGTGAGGAATATGGAAGAATAGCAGAACCAATATGATAACGTATCATTGAAAAGAACTGTTCTGACAATTTTTACTTTACTCCTTATTAGAGAGAAGGCGTACCAAAGAGTGAGAGTTGTAGCTTCTAGATAACCCTTTAACTTAAGTCTATTTTAGTTTTATATTTGAGAGGGTATTTTGAAATCAGTAAATTTAGTCATTTCTGTTACACTCCAGACAATATAAATACAGAAGACAATTTTTTACTCTATAAAAACAAATCTCAAAAACTCTGAAGTCAACAGACTCCCACTGACTTTTAGCAACCTTTGGATCAGATCTTGCTACCTAGAGGTCATGTTTTCACCCATTTCCTATACTTTATTTTCATAGCTCTTCTGAGCCAGCAGCAATGGGAGAGAAAACACATTCTTTTTTGCAGTCACAGCTCGAGTTTCTGTTCTATTCTAGTTCTATTTAATGAAAAGTCTATAAATGAAGCTAGTATAAATGCCAGTGACAGAAACTAGGCATGGAACAACTATTTTCCTTTTGAAAGTTAACTACCATTCAATTAGCATATATTCTTTCTATAGCTTCAGAAGTTGGAATAATTGCATGGGGCAAATATTCTGTACAGAATACTGTTACCAGAAGTCAGTTCGTTGATTCCTAGACAAGGGGAGAGCTTTGATTTCCAAATGCAATTTAAGAGTGCCTTACTGTAATATTACACAATATTGAATGTTGAAAACACTAAAAAGTATATTTTCTTCACTGCAATAAGTCTTTAAAATTAAATATTATAAAAAGAAGCTTGTGCTGAAATCCATCTCTTTTTTTAGCGAGTATATCTGATTTGTTTACTGTTAAATAGAAGAAAAGTCTTCATGTACTTAACACATACCTGCTTTTATTTTTTAAGTACTTTGTTGAACACATTATAATCCATGCCACAGGTTATCTAGAAATAGAGATAGCGCAGCTTTAGCACCTGAAGAGGGAAGAACACAATACTGGCTGAAAAAGTAATTCATTCTATCAGTTTTTATGTATACTCACATAGAACATTGTTCCCTAGAGGATATTACAGATATTTAAATATGGTGAGAGAGATGAAATGATGCTGTGCTGAAGAGTCAGTTTCATTACATTTTAGTCACAACAGTTTATCTAGGAGGCTCCTTCAAGCTTGATTTGTGAGACTTGTGAGATTCTAAAATTACCTCTGTAGCATTTCCTTGCACCAGAGAAACAGCCGTACCTGCAGATGGACAAGACAAAATTTGGACTACTGTCCCATGACAATAACCTAAGCATAGATAATGTTTGATTAAGGAGGGAAGAAAATTATTTTGCCTTTATTCCCTGCCTGGTTTCGCTTAGTTGAAAGTTTTCACAGTCTCATTTTCATCTGGGAAATGAGAACTAAAATCTAAGGCTAGATTACTTCAAAATAGGTAGGTACCTAAGTACCCAAATGGTAGTTTCATTGGAAGTTGAACACTCATTAGTTCAGACACTGGTTTTAAAAATCTGTGTACTTAGATATCTTTTAAGCCACTGACTACTTTTAAAATTTGTTCTTACATAGCTGGGAGCTATTTAGTAATCACAGCTAATTAACAATTTCAAGAATGAGATGCTATTTGTTTTGCAGAGGGAAGAATAGTCTCTCTATGACTTAAATCAGCCTTAAATCATAAGGCTGAAGAAGTTTAGTGGAGGGACCTGAAATAATCTGAGCATGGAATAGTCTCTCTGCTCCAGTGCAGTATTGTAAAGCTGAATGGAGGAAAAGTTTAAACAGTTTTTTAATATGCCTGTTTATTAAAGGATATAATTTTAACTAAATATATGAAGCTTGGGAGATCAAAGCATAACTTCAGAAGAAAGTCTTTCCACAAATAGGAAAATGCTAATAGTAGTGGTATATAGTGTTCTAAAATTTTATTTTCAGAGTTACAGTGTACTAATATGCAAAATAAATGTTTATATAAGCATAATGTTAATTCTTATTTTTAAATGCACTTTTTTAAAGTGTCATTTCACTGTAAGAAATTCTATGGCATTTTGTCATGAAAATATCACTTATGTACAAAGCTGAAGTTCAATTAAAAAAATAAATGTTTCTTTATATCCCAAATTATTCCTTTATTTACTGATTTCTAAGAATATCTTGTTATGTTCATGTGTAAAAATGTTACCAGATTTGTCTTCAGTTTGGAGTTTTATAAGGTAGTAAAGTTGGGCTGCAGATTTTTATTAAATGCCTTCTTGTCCTGTATACAATTTTGGGAGCTAACAATGGCCTTGTGTAGCTACATGTTATGTAGGCTTTTGCCTGTATTTCCGTCCCACCTGTTCTGAGGACAGGTAATCACTAAGTGCGTACTTACGATTATTGTCTACTAAACTAGATGGTAAAGTAGAAAAACCCAGATATATTCTTAAAGACTTGATGACAGATGTGATTAACTTCACAGGATGAAGAAAAATATTCTCTTTTATATTTGAAACATGGAAAACATTTGGTTTGGTTCTCACCTTGCAAGTTTTCAAAAGGAAGAAAATTAAAATGTCAAAGCTGAGCAAGTTGCATGCATAGCTATTACTTTGTAGCCTGGATGACATTCTGATGAACAGGACATTGGCTGAAATGAGCAAATGGCCGCTGTAGTACTTTGACCTTTTTGAGCCCATGCCTTAATTCAGTGAATTAAGAATTCCCTGCACTAGCCTGAAAGAGGAAGGGGTATCCAGCATTTCATTACTTGTTCATTTTGCCACTGCCTTAGTTTGACAAGCATAGTCTAACTTAGCGCGCAAACTTTTTGGCATCCTAAAATCTAAGATAGTGGGAAAATAAATAAAATCTATTTCCCTTGCAATCTACACTGTTTCAAAACATTTCTTATTTTGACTGACAACTCAAAGCTTCCACCCAATTTCTCATTCATATGAAGTGGATGCAATCATGTGTAACTCAGATGAAAACACGTCGTCATTTATATAATACAATCATGGGAAGGATTTTTAACCATAGTGTGTTGCTGGACATTACTGTATGAAGCAAAGAGTTAAAAAAATAAAATAGGAATGTGCTTTTTTACCAGCATAAATGAGAAATTTCAGTTGATCACTTTTCTTAGCATAATTAGCTAATTTAGAATTAATACTGATGCCTTAACTAATTTGAAATGACAGAGGTCCTTGTGGTCCTCATCTTGTTTATGTAAAGAAAAATAATTCATATTATCTTAAATAATGAAACAATCCACCTATGGATACACTAATTATTATGTAAAAAAACATCTTTTCATGTTGAGGATGTTCTTTTTGTATCTCCAAGCAGGGCTAATTGTAACTCCCTGTCAGCATATGACTGACTTTAAAGCAAGATGTCACTAAAAGTTCAAACTGCTGATTAAATAGAGAGCAAGTGAGCCCTCGTGCATTTCTGTGGACTCAAGGGGTTGGGCGGAGAGGAAAAAAAAAAAAAAAAATAATGAAGTGACCACAATTCATTTTGGTTTCCTGTGGGCAGCTAAAAGGCCGAGATAATCCCTGATGACTGTTATTAAATGTGGAAAATTCATATTAGAACACCAGAGCAACCTGTGAAAGTAACCAAATACTACATAATTAAGTGTAAACTGAGGTGGAGACCTATGAGCAGGAGGCAAATTACTGAAAAAAATGTCTTTGAGCTCAGTCTTAGTTCACCAGTTTCAGTCCAAGCAACAAATTTAAGAACACACTTCTTCCAAATCTTTACAAAAAAGGTCATTAAGCCTTGAATGCACTCCATGTACCGCTTGCCTTTAGTTCATTTGGGTCCAGCATCTAATCTTTAAAGTCTTAATAGAGGCAATATTTTGATGGGACTACAGTATTCAACCTCTGGAGATTACAGACAGAAAATAAACACTTGATAGTTTGTTAAAACTTAATCACATTTTATATTGGGAATGGGCAGTGGCAGAAGTAAAGTCTCTTCCACCAGCCTTATTTGCAGACCAGACGGCCTGTGTTCACTCTGCTTCAATGATGCTTTCTTACCTCAGTGCAGCAACTTGTTTTCTAGTGTCTGGTTTTTCCACACATTATCCTCAAGTAGCTAAATAATTAGAGACACATCTAACATAAGCAAATATACAAAGCATTAAAAACTAAACATTTCACTGCTTAAAGCGCACAGTTCTTCTCTCTGTGTATGTCATTGTACAAGCCATTCCAGGCTAACACGTCATTGTCTCAGCTAATGTTAATGCTGTGAATAAGCTGCTTTTCTTAATGCTCCCATTAAGCCTTCTTTGCAACTACTATTTGAACACAGCAATACACTTTAAAGCAAGGGAAACATTTATGCATACATTAGTTATCAGCTTGCCTGCCAAGCAAACCCTAACATTGCCTATTACTTCGTGATAAACAGTCACCATGTAGAAATGCCAGTTTGCATTAGAAAATTCTAAAGAGGGAATTTCTGCTTCACTAATATTCTACAGCTGCTAGGATCTTCTTTGTCTTTTGACTCTGCGCTGACATATGAAATGTCACGTCACTGGCAGGTATGGAAATGCAAAGCCAGGTGGTTTATGCTGCCAGCATGTCAGTCTCAGTTGCCATGAACCACTATGAAAATAACATCCAGCAGAAGGGCAAATTTCTCAGGTTCAGGCAAATATGAGACATACTAAAAAGAGAGCTAATACAAGAAACCTTTTTAATGGCCAGGCATATAAGGCCCAAGATGCGAATCTGTTGCTACAGCTCCTTTCACCTGGAAGGCAAGCAGCCATGTGGTGGCTTCCACATCCACCACGTTTAAGTGTATTTCAATGGCAGCTTGAAAGGACAATGGATGCTGTCACCACCACACAACTGACAGCAGATTACAAAAAGGAGGTCTTAAACAATGAAAGATTTGTAGGGCTTTTTTAGAAAAGTTTCTTAGATTATCTGTTTTAGCAATCAAAAATATTTCCTTTTATTACGGAGCAAGGTCTCATGAGTAGTTTGCACCCATTCTAATCCCATTCTCCCCAACAGAAAGGGGTTTTATTAATTGCTTGTTACACAGTCATCTGAAGATTAGCAATTCAAAGCTGATAAATGCAGGCACTGTGCTCTTGGACACATTTTCATTGGAAGATGCTCTGTAAAAAATTGGAAAAATAAAACGTACAATAGAGAAAAAGCATTAGACCAGAATATTAAATTAGCCTCCAGCCTAAATGAAATCCAGCTCTGATGCAGCAGATACAGAAGGGGGAAAAAAAAATCCCAAAACACAGAACTAAGGCAACAGAGACAAACCAAAAGCTTTTCAAGCAATACGACAAACATACCCAGCACTTCTCTTAAGAAGAAAACAAACAAAATAACAACCCACAACTCAGAGAGCCATTACTTTTTTTTAATTGACATTTTCATTTGTGTCTCTAGAAGTAATTTTCTCCATTAGCACTTTGTCAAATGCAAGTAGTTTAGTACATTTCTACTAATAAACAGCTTTTTTTTTTTTTTTCCTCTAAGAGACCCATTAAAGCCTCATCCTATTTAAAATTATAGTGCTGTTATGTCACTTTTGGGTAGCCAGCAATTGAAACATCCATCTTCTAAATATATCCCTATCTTTCTTGAACATTGTTTAGAAAGGTATACTGTTAAAAAAAACACAAGGTGGCCTTTTAAATGCATTGGTAATGGCATTATCGATGCATAATCAAATTTTTCTCACCCATTTCCATGTAAAAAAGGCACAGAAATACAGGGAGGTATCTCATACTGCTCTAATGAACTGAGATCAGCAGTCCTACATATGGCAACCTGCCTGTCTGGAAATTTTCCGAATAATGTGTCAACAGCACACCAGCTAGGAAATCAACAACTCATATTTGGACACATGTGAGACAACAATAATATTGCCACAGAAGAACATGGTTCTTCCAGCACGCCACAAGCACTGAAGCCAAGAGGGTGCTAATGGGGCACAGAGTGCAAAGACAATGAATCTTCTGTCTTTTTTTTACAAAGCCTGAGCTGAACTTAGTCTTACCCTTCTATTAATTCCAAGTCTTGGGCTGTCATAACCAATGAGGAGGAGATGGAGTCACCTCACTTTGCTTCAACTGTGTACAAGCTGATGTTCCAGTCTGGTCAGCTAGAGTCCTTGCTATGTATGGAGATATGTAACTCCAGCAGGTAATTCATCCTATCCCGCAAATGATGCATAAGCTAGGTGGACTGAATTGCCCCTGAAGATGCCTCTACTGACTACTGTGATAATCTAGGTGATTCACTTAGACAAGATTCCTAACGTTTACTTAAGGTTAGGCTAACCCTGGAGGAAGCAATGTCTACCTCCATCCATACCTAGCTCCTGCTCTGCAAAGGTGGAACGCCAAGGTGTGGCCTCAAACCACTGGGCATTGGAAGAGCTCGTACCTGACTTTTCTGAATCACCAAAATCTTTTTTTTTTGCAAGGCTACCTAATATGAATATAGGGACTATCCATGCTCTGGGTGTCCAGGACAACCATTTAATAAAGAAAACAAAACAGTTGCATGCCTATGTTACAGCTGCTTATGATTTGTGAAGGTTTGTGGGACAGGTTTTTTTGTATCTGTAATTTATGCTTATGTAACTATAAACTTCTACTTGAGTTCAACCTTAGACATTTTACGTGACTCTAACATTAACATCTTCCTCTGATCATTGCTCCCAATACTAACCATAGCTTGTATTAGCATTCCCAGGACCTGCCACTCTTCAGGAAACACCTACTTTTGCTAAGGCAACAAAATAAACTCATCCTAAAAGAAGAATCAATATACCAGAAAAAGTAAAATAAACAAAAATAAGACAAAACTTAGGCCTACTACAAGTTATGATCTTTTTCTAAACAGTGTGGCTGTTCAAGTTGTTTAGATGATTTGTGGTAGGAAAAAAAAAAATTATGGGAATCTTAAACTGTTCAAAGTAAGGGTCATGTGTGTTTGCATCCAACATCCCTGGGCTATCCTGCATCTATCAAAGGCAAAAGAATGCTCCAAACTTGAGCTGCTAGATCAGCTATGCTCATGCCAAAGAGGCTGAAGTGTCCTTTGGAAGCAGACCTTCTACTGTTTACAGCCATTCACCTCAGAAGTTGCCTAATAAAAAACAAGCTCAGATATGTCTTTTACTTTAAAAATATTGGTTAACATTCTGACCCATATTTTTTCATGTTTAATATTTTCATTTCTCATTTTGAAACAAAACCTAAATATATAGCAACACAAAGCCCTTCAGTGCTGCACTGTAATGACAGAAAAGGACAATTAAAGCTGAAAAGCAGTCACAGATCTGGTTCTACACAAGATGATAACCTAATAAGCATTCAGACACTTACTATTGAGCCTGGTATCTTTTACATCTTTGGAGTCTAAACAATGTCAGCACTTCTACTTCATTTGGGATGTCTTTGGGATGAAAGCACTTCCTCCCTCCCATACACAAATGTGCCTTTTCCCAGATCATCAGCTGTGTAGAGAATTTGCAGCAACAGCTCTATTTGCAAGAAGTGTGCAATAGGAGTAGTGCACACTCTCGCATTTGCACACATTTGTAAGGGAGAGGATCTATCCTTCATGAAAAATATTATTTTTATGAGTACACGGCCTCAACACAGAAATGAGTAGAGTTTCAATCACTTTTTCAAGAAAATGAGAAAAAAGAGAGAGAAAGAACAGAGAACGCTGTTACTGTGACCCAATTTGAGATCTGAAATAGACCAATTATTGTTTAGAGAACAGCATTCCTTTTCACTGTGTAGCCGTTTAACCCTGTGTAACCGTTTTAAATGCATATCTAAAATTCAATTGATTTAAAACGTAAATGCTGCCAGTCTTCCCAATCAAAGGACTTTTCTTATTCCCTTTATTTGGTACACTGCCACAACAGGATAACTGAGAAAAAATATTTTGTAAAGTATATTTCTGAGCCCTGTTTTTAAACGAATTTTGTCTGCTATGGGTGAATACAGCAGGTAGTGTTTTATATGTGGGTCATTCAAAATTATTTCTAAATCTTACAGCCTGCACTTTTTATATAAATTAGTTTGCATTAAAATCAGACTTCAAGACCAACTAATGATTTGATAAAAACAGGGAAATGTGTATACATATCAAAGGGATGAGTCTAAACAGATCAAGAGAGTGATGGGACTATGTTAAAATTCACCTCACAATAACTTTTTTTAGTGAAAGGACTTTCACAAATTTATTTGTTTCACTGCTTTTCTTATCTGTGCATTAGGCCATATAGAAGTTTCCTAATTTTGTCTAGAAAAGCAGCTCATAGTGTTAGATTATTTCTAAGCCTTCTGTTATCAATGCAGGTATCTAATGCCTCTACTTATCCTCCTAAGAAATAATGCAATCCTAATTTCTTTCTCATTAAAGATGTATTATACCACTAATCAGCTAAAGGTATTTTGCTTGAAGCTTCTGAACTTTATTTTTAAGTCTTCAACATTTTAATTGCTTTGCTTTGCCCTTGGGTTCCTAGAAATTAAATATAAACACAAAACTTCCTGTGGAAGTAAAATATAACCCATGAAATTTCCGTACTCTTAGACAACATTATAGCAATGCAAATGTAAGCATTTACATTTATTGCCTATTATTTCCACTCGATTCCCTCTTCCTCACTCCTCTCCTCTTTCTTTAAAGCAGCAAAGTAAATAATTCTTCCCCTTGTTGACTTCAACTATTAGTTGCAACTGCTACACTTCAGGACATTTACCTACTTCCTAGCTTTTGAGCATGCTTCTACTTCCCTCTGTCCTCCTACAACACAATACTCTCTGGGAAGAAAATCCAGTTGCACAGGCCATAAGGGCAACAGAGATGCCCTGGTTAGGGCAATCTGCCTAATCAAGGTCTCAGGACCTTGAAACAGGTATCATACCATAGATGTGATCTAATTCATTGCAAAAAAGGGCATTAAATTATTCAAGGTCATTTTTATCTTTCTTACACATATTCATCAGTAAAAAGTCTTGCTGTTATTTTATGTTTTGCAAATGTAGGAAGGGTATTTGTTATAGAACACAATTATGTAACCCTTCTACTGAGATATTCGAAGACATAGTATCCCCAAATGAACTTCCCGCTATTCAGAAGTTTCAGCTGTAAGGAACATTGCCACTGCAGACTCCAGGATCTGTAATCCAGGAGCATTATTTCAATTTTTCCCACAATGTTAGAAGGCAAAAGCCACTTAACTTTGGGACGGTGACTGCAGTCAAGGTCTTAGAAATCTCATGGTTACAGGAAGACACGCTGATTAGCATTCCCAGTTTTAATTAAATCTGGTGTAGATACTGCCCTTGGGGACTGAAACATAGTGAAGATATTGTTCTGAAACTAGGACGTAGCCTGACAGAGCCTTAGCAGAAAAACTGTGGTTGGCTGTAAACCAGACAACATAGTCAGGACAGACTCAGAGATCTGACAGAGGTTCAGACTCCAGCTCTACAACCAAATCTGAGTTAACCACGGCTGCAGTGTGGTGGACAGAGGTTGACCTCTTTTTTTTAAGTAAAGTTACTAGCCAATATTAGAATCAGTTGGCTCCTTTAGCTGGAGCAATTGATTGTTCAATCCAAGTATTTCTTTGCTATAAAATTGTCTATTTACAATGGAAAGATCGCCATTTCTCCTGGGGAGATAATCCTTTCCATTACTACTGATGACTTTTTTCATTCTCCACTGGCTCTCTTCACTTTCTGCCTCAAAGATTAACAAAAATAGAGTTTCAAGCACACATTCAATGCAAACCTTCATCTACCAGGTACAGTGTAAATTCTAACTGATCTTCCCACACAGCTCACTGGTGGCTTCTTACCATTTCAACTACCACTACACAAAGGATATTTAATTATTCCTCCCATTAACTCTGAATGAATGACATCTTAAGTAAAGTCTGTTAATGAGACAGAGATCAAAATGATGCTTGATGGCAGCACTCAAAATTTTTCAGCATAATATTAAAAATGACATGTCATAGTTCACTAGCAGTAGTAGTGTTAGTACATATTCATGATGTACTTCTAACACACTGCAGACTAACTAGTGAATATTACTGCTTATTAGAAAATAATAAACATATTTAAGGGGAATGATTTGGCAAATATGATCCATTTTTGATTTATTGTATTTTAAGAGAAATAAATCTCTTCTTACCCTGAAACCTAGAGAAGATATCTAGGAGAATATCGTGCTGAGGAAAAACACAGTTCTGGAAGTGTCACTGAGTACATAAACCCTTCATAATTAATACTTAATTAATGATAAGGTTTATTTCTTACCTTCTGAAATTACAGCCTTATGGGCTGAGAGAAAAGTTTGTAATTTTCTTTTAAAGTTCTTTATATACATTTAACAAGCAGAAGATGAATTGCTGCAATTTACTTTGATCTCATGTACCTGTGTCTGGGGTGTCACAATACATTGTTTTATAGCTTTCTTCTCAGATGTTTGTCTCTTTTTCCTCTTTATATCAATGCTAATGGCAAGCTGCAGAAATATTCCACTGCAAGTTTCTACATTAGTACAAGGAATGTATTTGCAGAAATTACTCTAAACATTTAAGCAAAATATTTCTAAATGTTATTAACAAAAAAAAAAAAATCCAAAACTTGAGGCTTTTTTTTAATTATTATTTTGACTGCATGAATGAATGCCAATTATATGTTTATTGTTCTGGACTGACCAGTCAGCTCATCTGTGGCTTTAAACATGTGCTGTCTTCTCTGTAGGAAAATACTGGGGTAGCCTGATACATTACAAGGCCATAGGAAAGAGTTCACCTAAACAAATCATAACCACTCATTTTCTTAAAAAAAATGCACATCAGTGTTTGCCAGGTGAGGAGGAAAAAAGGCTTCATTGTGAAGTCTCTCAGTTAGCAAGAACAGTCAAGCTAAAAGAAAAAAAATAACATTTGAAATCTGCATTCTTTAACACAATAAATACAGAGCGCATCCATCAGTCCCTTTTATTTCTCAGCTGGGAAACTCAGGCAAGCTTTTCTTCAACGTTTATGCTCATCGTTGACTCATTACTTCAATGCTACCAGAAAACTAAATTATGTCCAGCATTTTCACTGCAGAAACTTAACAGGGCCTCCAACAGTGCGTAGGGTTTCTTACAGTATGAGACGCTGAAGCATTACAGGGGGAACAGGATAAGCTGAATTTCCAGAAGGTTCTCGTGAATTCAGATACTGATGGTGTCAGCTTAGATTGAATAAAATTATTTTAAATTAACAGAAATAGTCAGGGGAATTGTCCAGCCAGCTCTCCACATTCAGAGGCTTAATAAAGAGGAAAGAAGAAGCAAGGATAGACTGGTAGATTTTTTTTTCACAGACTGAACTTCCCTTGACTGAACTCTCCCTGAAAACTGGTACCGTGACAACAAGTAATGTAATACTGAGTATTCAAGTGCATTGCACCTTTTTATCACCTCAGCCCTGAGTAGCTAATATTTCAGTGATGAGTACTGAAGACGACATGTGACTAATGCATTTTAATGCACTTAGAAGTCTTGACAAAAATAACCATTTATCAAAGAAAGCTTTTTAGTAAAAAAGCCTCATGAGTGTGAAGTCTTACAGCCTTTGCAAAGTAGAACCAACTTTCACTCAAATTAAGACTCTAAAAGCCTTCAGAAACATTATTCAGAAACATTTTGATGTGCTGGAATTGTTAGCCACTTTCTAAGTGACATCAAAGGAGGAGGAAATTAAAATTTTAGTAATCCTCTGAAATATCCTAATTTGATTACTTGACCTGGTATCAAACTGTTCGGAAGGGTTGTATTCAGAAATGTCAGCCTCTCATCATCTCTGCTCCTGGACATTAAATTTTACTAAACACAGTGTAAAAGTAGCAAAGGTACTGGGAAAATGTAATACCTAATATTTAGCACCAACCAAAACATGTGGAAGTGATTTTATTTCCTTACCCTACTTGTAAATTAGGACATTACTGCTCTGAACTAAGGCAAATCAAATGCTGTGTGAACATTTTATTGAATACATTTCATAATATGCTTTGAACAAATTGCTGAATAAGTTATTTGCAGTGTCTTGCATACAAAGTAATACTACTTCACTTCAGAATGAGGGTAATACATTCTTTAAATAATCATATTGTGAATTTTGCAGTGTCAATTAATTCATTCAAGCATTTTCACCTAGAATTGGTCAAAAACCATGACTGCTTCCTTTACCCCATAGTTATGTCACTAGGTATCACTCTTAGCCACAATTTTCCAAGATACTTTGGCTGACAAGCAGCTAAGGTGCTTGCATTTCTTAACAGCAGGAGCCATTCAAGCAGAAAAAATGTTGTAGTTCTAAGCTGACAGTAGTTTGTCCAGGGCTGGGAAATTGGTTCCTCAGTCTTTGTATACTTCTTCTGAAGTTTTCACCTACAGTACTATTTAGTGATAGTTGGAAAAATAAGGACTGGCCACCTCAAAACCAAGAACTAGAATAAGACAGCAAGGCTATCTTACGTGAGCTACAGAACAGTGATAAAAGGATAACTTTATCCTTTATAAAGGAGATACATATATGCTTTTATATCCTTTCCTATATATCCTTTCTATCCTTCCTATATATCCTTTATAAAGGATATCAATATCCTTTTTATATATTTATATATATATTTCTGGTTAGTGAATTGTTGAACTTTTTCTAAAAGCTCTTGTGCTTACTCTAAAGGAATTAGTGCATGAGGAAACTAGTCAACATTTTGAATCCTCTAAAGTTCTGGTGTGTTTTTTACTAAAGGTCACTGAAAACAGAATCTTCTTAAGGTTAGATACAAAGGCCTATATTTAAAATTTATATTTGATTACAAAAGGTCTTTGAATGCTGAACAAGTTCTGAAGTTTCTAATTAGCTGTCAATGATCTTATAACATGTCATATCAGTAAATGCATAATTGGAACTCCCCCTCATCTTTACACATAAATTACACTGTGTGTTAACAAAGAGAAACTCCCAGTGAGGTATGCTTCAGATTGTAGAATTGCACTCATCATAATCTTTGGACTTCACTCTCAACAGCATGTTTTCCACTTTCTGCTGGTTGATACTGTTTAAGGGAAACTGAGACCAAGAAAGAAAAATACTGCTTTGAGATACCAACTACACTACAGATCACCATACCTTCTTCTGCTTAAGATAGACCAGATGATCAGTTTGGTTCACAGGCTTACAATCCTTCTTCTGAAAGACGAAGAAGTCCCTACCCTTCAAGAGTGCTCCACAGCTGAAGTCGGTTGCTAAAGCACATTGATCATCTGGTTGGATTGTTAAGTGTGAGACTGATCACTGTTCCTCTTTATCACTGCCACACAACACAGAGAACTCTCTGTCCTAAGTGCTCCACAGACCACCTCTGTCCTTAGGTATTTTGAAATACCCAAGATGTATTTTAAAAGAAAATACATTCTTTTGAAAATGTATGCACATGAAGGAAGAAAGCATGAGAAAAAGCCCCTTTCATACTTATGTTCAACACGTGCGTTTTTTTAAACATACCAGTGCCTGCTTTTAAGACAAAGAGAGCCTCTTCAACATTGCCATCTCGCACAACATACACCAGAAAGATCTTTGCAGAAGGGCCCAGCTGAAAGCCTCCACAGTAGTATTGATTAAACCTGTCAATGAGCTACAAATTGTAAAAAATCTTTATGAAGCTCTTTTCAACATTTGTCTCAAGAAAAGCAGATCTGATAACTCACCTCCAGCAGATAGTAATTTTCCGTAAACATTTCCTTTTCTTTCCATTCCAGGTGGTATAAAACAACTAAAGAAATCTGGATGATTGAGTTGCAGAACAAAAGCATTTGTTCAAAAGACTGAAACTCACAGATTTTAAGCAAAAGGCACAGATTTTAAAAGCAACAGGAAACATTAACATTTCTCTCTTGCAGAGTATATCCCAATCATACAGAGGAATTGTACAAGCTTTGTTCCTATATAAGAAATCCGATTTTTCACCACAATTGTGGATGTAAGAGTTTGTACCCTGACACATTTATTTTTCTGCCAATAACCAACGTACTCCCAGGCTCCTCACAATTCCATCCAGCTGAAGGCTGAAGAGAGAAAATAAGGCAACATCTCTGGAGGATAGTGTGTATATATGGTTTCAGAAAGGACAACAGAACAATTTGGCTGGTCCAGAACATTTGCACAAAACTTTTCAAGTTCTGTGTCTGTTGGAGTATTTATCATACAAACATTACACCCTCACTTTTAGTCCTCTACATCAGTTACCTAGTGAAAGATTTTGGGAGGACCAGTGGTAGAAGATGGTTTTCTATCTTAGGAAAAATGAAATTTGCCAAGTATTTTTACAACAATTTTTTTAATTCCCATGGCAAATGATTTTTTTCATTCTGTTCCAGTAAATAACTGACCAGGTTTTCAAAATCAGCTGAGCACCAACTATCCCTACTAGTTTCTGTGATTCCATTGCATTTAAATGCTGCAGTCAAAGCAGGACTCTTTGGGAAAAAGTCTCAGCCAACAATGACAATTTTATGCAACATGAAAAACTGAACTACATATCCTAACACAGCCGCCAGCCTCAGCCACACTTGAAAAGCTACTGCAGGCTCAGTGCACCACTGTAAATACCAGGATTGCTGCACAGTGTCAGAATAATGCCTTTTAAGCTGGTCAATAACTACAATAACCACATTGTGCTATGGAGCAAAGGAACAGGAACAAAGTGATTAACTGCAGGATATTTTCTCTGCTGATTACAGTCCTACAATATAGTATCTACAATTCTTTAAGATTGTTTATTTTTACATTGCAAGGAGAGAGAAGAAAATGGATCTGCGTATGAAAGGTGACACTTCTGAAAGCACATGCTGGCATAGAGACTTAAATGTTTAAAAAATATTTACACATTTCTGCTTTCAGATGACATCTTCAAACATTGTGGTTTTCATTTGAACAGAGACTGACCTGCAGTATCACTGAGTTCACTGAGAATTACAGGGCAAGAACTCAGGAAAAAGTAATTTTGGCAACCATCCATTAGGATGAACCTTATCACTGCCCTCCAAATAGCTTTCTCCTTTGCATATACAATAGCTGTCAGGATATAGTGCTATCAGAACTGAATATGGAAAAAGGAAGAAGCCTAAGGGATGCAATAGGACAACTAAATTACAAAATTCCTGGGAATTTTTACAACTTTGGATTCTGGAAAAATTAGGCTAGAATAATATTGCAAGGCCCTGTTTTGATATTATCTCACTGTTTTGAACTATTCTTAATTGTAAATAATGACAATTTCTCTTGGCTTCTTGGACAATAAAATCAAACTGGGTTACTTTGTCATAATGATTATGTGAAACATAGATTAAGGCAGACAAATTAACTTGTTAGATTTGTTAAATTTGTTAGATTCTACCTGCATATGCTAGATCATCATCCAACTAATTATGTTTCTACAATGTTCCTCACTGACTGTGAAACCTCTTTCACAGCAATCAATGAACACTTTTTTCTTTTGTAAATAGAAGCAAAATGCATGTTATTTTTAGAGTCAACTCAAGTTTTCACACCAACAATGGTTGCAAATACAGTAAGCAAGAGCATTATGCTATATGTTAAACTTTCTATGCAACACATTAAATCCTGGTATCCTGTAGAGACATAACTACATTAGAGCTCTAAGCACACGTAATACTTCTATTTATTGACATGTTGGAGAAAAACAAGTAACCTTAGTTCATTGACATAATTTGATATTCATATACCAACTAGAGAACTATGTCACATGGTTATACTGTCCTTCACATTGCTATTCATTAAAACATTCATATGCATACAAGTCTCAAGTAAGTAAAGAGTTTGCCAGTCATGTCATTTTTCTGAATTTCATTGAAAATAAACAACAAAAAAAATCCTAAGACTTTCAGGCTCCAAGATGCACACTCCTGTCCAAGATAAACGATGACAAAACTTTGATTCCAGACTCACATACTCTGTGACAAATCCTTCAGTAAGCAAGGGGTTGTAAGGGACATCAACTACCAAGGGAATTTTATCAAAGCCCATCAGCAGGTTGAGCAGAAGTGTCCAGGATTGTGTCTTTCCATGTTCTAGGAGTAAGGGATAATGAAGCAGATGAATGTCAATAATATGCTTTGTTAAACAGATACTAGACTGGGAAGACCCTGAAAAGGCTAAATTAACAAAGGAATGAAAGCCAGAACAACCTATGACAATTATGGGGAACTATATCAAGGAGCATGACCTATGTGTGTACTCCTTGGACCTCCATGAACTGTTCTGATACGTTAATGAGTTCTGATACATTAATGTGCAAGTACAGAAGTATTCTGGAGGCTACAGAATATTCCCTAATTTTCCTACAATATTCCTACTTGTGCATATTGTTGTCTGCAAAGGCATCAGAAACATGATTTCATTTTGTTTCATACATGCAGACATACTTTGTTGATACATCAAGCACCAAAACACAGAAAAATTTCTTTTGAAAAGGACCTCTGGAGGTCATCTGTCCAAACCCTGCTCAAAGCATGTACTTAAGCTGAAATAAGCACTTAACCTCTTCTTCCCTTGACACCTAGCATATTTATGAAAAATAAAATCTTATTTTGGCACCCTCTGATCACAGTTCCACCCACTGTTCCATTTTTATTAAAGAAAATACAATGATATTAAAAGGCTCACCGAACTGGTTTCCCACTCTGGGTAGCCATGTTGTTTTGCAGCCATTTGCTTATTGGTCTTCAAGTTGGCAAACTGGAGCAAAAAGTCACACAAACAACAGAAGTCCCAACATCTACAACAACCTGAAATTTTACTCTGAAAATTCCATTCCACTTGAAAACAGAGCTTTAAGGCCTTTGTAACAAATGGGGACAAGGTTATTTTGTAAGAATCTACTTGTTAAGCAAGTTATTTTTATTCATATCATTAAAACCTGTCTTTCTTATTTGTTCAAAGAGAATGTCAGTCTGATCCACCGATCATAGCTTTTGTATATGCATGCTTTTCAACTTTTAGAATGCATGAATCCATGCATTAAAAAAAGAGATGTGTTTTTGTATTTCATCTCCTAGAAGCCTAATATTGTAGACATACAATATTTTGTCTGCCAAACCTTTTTGTCAAGATGAAGTGTTTTGAAAAAGCCATTTATATCTATTAAGTCACTACAGCTAGAACCAGATTCCACTGAGTGTATACCTTAAGCAAACCTTAAGAAATTTTGACTTGTTTTCTTTAATAAATTTGTCAAAACCAAAACATACATGTGCAAAAAGAGAAATTTAAAAGCTCTGGGTTTTTTTCTTATTTGTTTGCTTGTTTCACATAAAATACAAAGTCACGGAGACGTAAGCCACAGAAAAATGGAATTATTCTACAGTGTGTCTGCCCACAAGTAGGGTACTACTAAAACTCCCTAATATCAACCCAAATTTACAGCTGAGATTCCAAGACCTTACTCCTTGACACACTCTTCCCAAGGTAATTTTCATTCCTGGAAGTGCAAAACAAAACAAACAAGATTTTCTGGAAAATTATTGAATACTATAATCTAGATGAAACAATGTTAGCACAGGTAAATTACCAACATGTAGGTTATAAAAGGACTTATTAGTCCTTGACTTTATTAGTCATAGTGAATGCTGCATATTTCACATGAAAAAAGGTAGAATAAATACCTTACTCCAAGTTAAAAAATTTCTGGTAAACAACAGGAAAAAGTCCTGAATTTTATTAGAACATCACATATTTCACAATTTCATCATTTTAGGGTTTTTTTTTCCAGTTATAAGTAAGAACTTATTTTGGAGAATTTAGGTAGTGATATTCAGTACTAACCAACAACTTAGTTATGTGGCGAGTGCACACACATACAGACACATGAAGGCTTTTGTAAATAATGGCATTGTTTTCAAGAGCCTCAGACTACAATGATGATCCTGAAGATGAATACGAAGATCACATAAGGTATGTATGTATGCTTTGGAGCTACTAGTGCTACTAAATACCAATAACTATCAGCTACAGCATTAGGCAATGACTTAACTGATCCTTTCTTATAAGACAATGGTGGTTAAGCAAGCTCTGAAAAAAGATGTCTATTGGACTGTGATATGAATGTTACGATAATAATAATACAGTGGTGTTTCTCTCAAAACAGGAGGCTTGAAAAGGGTTGCCTTTACTTTTTCCACACCACATGGGTAACAGAAAATCTGGTGTGTAGCAGTGCGGACAGGGAGATGTCATATTAGTGCTGGCTTTTGAAAATCACTTCACTACAAATGGGTGACCAAAGCATCCATGTCCTTTGGTAGGCCTCTCCCAGCAACATAAATATCAATACTGGGAGTTCTTGAAATCTGTAGCAAATCTATCATTGCAGTTCTTACTCCATTTGCCACATGTAAATTTCAACTCACATCTGAAAAATCTCAGTTATGACATATTTATTACTTTTTCCTCTTCTCTCTGTTCTGGATTTCACTAGATTTCTTTTTAAGTCAATGCCCTTGCCATGGGCAATGGAAGTCCAGTGTCATTAGAAAATTATTACAAGCCAAGGACTTCTGCTTGTTTAAATTCTCTTACCAGTTTCTTAAGACGACAAGCTGCAGGGGACAACTGTCAGGATTAGGTTTATTAATTTACAGTACACCAGATTCTGATGACCATATGATGTTGATATTAAATCCGATTTAATATCAGTATCATATGGTCATCAGAATCTGGTGTACTGTAAATCATGTGTGCTATCAGTGTGCAGTATCATGCTTTCTGGACATAGAAAGTACTTTTTTAAAAGAATATATCGAGTTGATGCTGACTTTATTTTACACTCCTGGATAATTATCTTTCAACAACAGAAATAATTAACAACATCTGGAATACATATGCTTCTCAGGTTTGCAAGGTCATCTTAGCAAATAATAGATTGGAAGAAGGATAGTCTATACACATTTTATGGACCATTCGTTGAATATTTCTGTATTTCATCCATGTATGACTTTGGATACTGTTTTCTAATACAAAGAACACTTGAGTAGAAATGGAGGCAAAAAACATAATTTGTGTCAAGGCAGGAACTATCAAATCTGGAGGGCATTCTTTGAGGATGCTTCCCTGGAAGAAGCCATTTGAAAATGCAGCATTTGGGAAGGCATCAAACCAGCAATTGTCACAGCAATAAGATTCGACATAAGGCAGCAGCCAGAAAACATCCCTTGTTAGTTATAACATTAGTTTATTCACAGTCCTGCTCTTCATTGGCATAATATAATAAATATGCAAATTTAGTAGTTGTTAATGACAGCAGTTATTTCCCACTTTTGCTTTAAAACCCAATGGGAAAGAGTTACTGCTATATATGTATCTGTTGTTTAGCAGGCACATAAGACCCACCAGAAGATTACAAATATTCTGATTTTCCTGAACTTCTTCATCTGTTTATGAACTTGTTTCTCATCAATGAGTACCAGATCAGTGTCATGGGATTCTTAACATAAGCACAGCAACAGCAGTAAAAATCAGGATCTACTTCTCTTCTGCTGGACTCCCCCAGGAACTATATCTGATGACTCAGACACTTTACTACTTGTTTATAGTGTTTGTATGCACAGAGCTGTGGGAAATGATAAAAGCTGGTACCTGGGGGTAAAGGAAGAAGAAAATAGAAAGATGACTGATCAAAGCAAATGCTTCTGCCTGCCTGATTATAAAAGGAACAGACACCAAAAAAAAAAGTTCTAGGTCACTTGCAGCAACACTTACCAAGAGTCACTGGCTCAATGCTCGTCATACGGTAAAGCAGTTTGCCCAAAGAATAGGCACTAGACTGTATCACCTTTCACACATATGCTCCTAGGTCAAATCCTGTTCACCCCATCTGCAGCATCAAATTAACAGAGTCAGATGGTCCCTTTCCACCTCAAAGAAGAAAAATGTCGATGTGAAGTCTGCAGGTAATGCAAAGATCAGAATGGAATGGCTCTCTCCCTAGCCTCACACTGAGGAAGAGCTCGCTTAGCTGTTATAGGCGTATCCCGCTACATGTCAAAGATGCTTTCCAGAAAAATGCAACAGTTATAGATTCAATGAACAGTGAAGTCATTTTCTACATAAGAATTCATGTAGCAGAGGGGGACTGCATTCAGATGCTTAAGAAAAACACAAGGACAGTGCAGTGCAGCATAAGATTCTCCCATTCAACTCCTAATACAACTGCCATGAGAAACAAGATCTCAGTGGCACAAATGGAAAACAAAGACTACAGGGTTGCTACTGCATAGTCACCCAACAAGATCCCCTGTGCATTTTTACTGTTATTGGTGTTATGATCAACATCAGAACTCCCAAGGAATGGACAGAGAAATGACGAACAGTAAAGTGTTATTGTCTCTCTTCCGCACTGCAGGGTTTCATTATTCCCCAGGTGGTGGATCTACACAACGAAATTAATTTAGCATACTCACCAGTAAGCATTTACTGAAGTTGCATTAAAAAAATGTATCTTGCAGGAGTATTTTCCCAGTAACTTCACCACAAAAGTGTTACAAGATGCAAAGTCTAGAAGGTCTA
Source organism: Strix uralensis (assembly GCF_047716275.1). NCBI lineage: Eukaryota > Metazoa > Chordata > Aves > Strigiformes > Strigidae > Strix > Strix uralensis. The sequence goes on along the minus strand of NC_133987.1, from coordinate 14,589,973 downwards.
TCACAGGCAGTAAGCAGTTTGGAAAGTCTAAGACACGAAAAACAACCCTCATAGGATAACCAGACCTACTCAGATTTCTGTACAGCTAACAAGCCCTGGGGAAAAAGCCTGTCAAAAAATAATTCTTGTAAGAATTTTTTTTAACTAAAGGGAAATTCCTTGAGGGAGACTCCTAATTTTTGTTACTTCATCTTAAAAGAAATTTGAAAGAGAACGTGAAGTTTCTTGAGGATGAGATTCTTTTTTTAAAACCAGGAAAACCCAAGTAAGACTTGTATAAACTTGCAAAGCATTTAAAGAATATGGAAATAATGTTAAGAAGACATCAAGAGTCTCCTTGACCCTACACTGTTCTGAGAACAGGAACTGCAAGACCTTGTAGTATTAAACTATCAACATTTTGTGAAATGGATGAAAACATTTTACAGTATAACTGCTACACAGATGAATAAGCAAATCAGATTTACTAACTTAGTAGATACAGTACAAAGCAAGACAGTCCATTTTTGTCATAAGCTTCCCTTATGACAAAAGGAAGGCTTATTTCTTTTCATCCCTAGTATGCAGTCTCCAAAAACACCACTCAGCTGACTACAACATTGAATTAATATCTACAGTGATAAATAGCTGTTTCAATAAAATGTTTTATAGCAAACCATAAATCCATTTTCCCTTTTTCTTAAATGTCTTAATACTGATTATGACATAGATGCAGTATCTGCATTCCTTTTGGGGCTGTATACTTACTGTTTATATGCAAATATGAAATAAAAGATTAGAGGAGTCACAAAGCTTACTCTTAATTTGAATCCAGCATGTGCCATAAAAAAGCAAGGCAGTTAGAAAGGCAAAGGAATATGAGGTAATGGAGATTTATATTCTACAATACATTCAAACAGACAAGGGGAAGTTTAAATGTACATTTGGGAAATCTGGATATTTGATTTTCTTCCCTTTTTCCTTCCACTTCCCCAGAAGCCAGAGTTTGCATCACATATTCTCACTTTACAATTCTTGTTTGCCACTTCCAGTTTAATATTTAGCTTGCTATTTACTGTTGAAAAACAAGCAAACAGAGCTAATGGCAAGCTTGCTACCCTGTATAATTCACAGTTTAGAAAACCTAATATTTGGAAGTGTGTACACAGGTTAAAAAAAAAAAAAAAAAAAAAGAACTCTATAAAGACCTGAACTTCTTTTATAAGAAATAATATGTGAGTATTTCTGTTCTGCAGCTTTATGATCAAATAATCTATCTAAACAAGGTGTTCATTACCAACAGTGTCAGAATTAAATCAGTATTAGCTATTCCAGAACTGCTTGGAAAATATTCCTAGTGTAAGAAAAGACCAAAGTGACAAAGCACTGCAGAAACAGTACATCAAAGCTCTACAGGACAGCAAAGAGGAAGGAGAATGAAATCTCCACTACAACTAACTGCAGCAAGAATGAAAAGTCTAAGAAATGTGGTGTCCAAAGGCTAACAACAGACATATTTGTGAAATCCCACTCACACTGACTCCAAACACATAGAAGATAAACCCTACAAGAAGATGAAAGTCTAGAGACTTCTTCAATAAGAATTACCTCAGTAACTGTAAAAGCTAAAGAATCTAGAAAAACCACCAAATTTAATTACAATTCCTCGTCTCCATGGTCTACTTATACCTCTTTTCTGATAGTAACAGACAAGGGACAGCAGGTCTGCTTCTGTTTATGCCCTATCTTTTTAAAATTCAGGCTAGGTAACTGCTGAGTTTGTGTGTGGCAGGGTTTTGGTAGCAGGGGACAGGGCTACAGGGGTGGCTCCTGTGAGAAGCTTCTAGAAGCTTCCCTGGCTCCAAGTCAGACCTGCCTCTGGCCAAGGCCGAGCCAATCAGCGAGGGTGGCTGCGTCTCTGTGATAACATATTTAAGAAGGGGAACCTGAGAGGAGGAGGAGTCGTGAGGGAAATACCTGTGCAAACACTGACATCAGTTGAAGAAAGGAGGAGGAGAGGAAGGTGTGCCTGAGCAGACACCCCCCTGCAGCCCATGGAGGTCACTGGTGGAGCAGATGCCCACCTGCAGCCCATGGAGGATGCCACGCTGGAGCAGGTGGCTGCGCCTGAAGAAGGCCGGGAATCTGAGGGAAGCCCACACTGGAGCAGACTGTTGCTGGGAGGATTGCAGCCCATGGCAGGGACACATGCTGGAGCAGTTCATGAAAAGCTGCAGCCTGTGGGAATGATTCATGTCAGAGAAGTTAATGGAGGACTGTCTCTTGTGAGAAGGACCCCACACTGGAGCAGGGAAAGAGTGTGAGGAGTCCTCCCCCTAAGGTGGAAGGAGCAGCAGAAACAAGTAGCGATGAACTGACCTCAACCCTCATCCCCTGCCCCCTGCACTGCTGGGGTGGAGAGGAAGTAGAGAAATCGGGAGCAAAGCTGAGCCTGGGAAGAAGGGAGGGGTGGGGGGGAAGGTGTTTTTAAGATGGGGTTGTATTTTTTCACTGTCCTACTCTGTTTGATTGGTGAATTAGTGGTGGTGGTGTCTTTCTTCACCAGTCAAGTCTGTCTTTTGCCTGTGACCATAATTGGCGAGTCATCTCTCCCTGTCCTTGTCTCAATCACCAAGCCTTTTATTTTTTTCTCCCCATCCCTGAGGGGGAAGGAGTACGTGAACGTTGTGTGGTTCTCAGTCGCCCTCTGTGCTTAAACCAATTTGAAAAGTGACTCTGAAGGTATGAAATCATGCAAACGTGGGGTCTGGGCAATGATCCTGAATAGTGCTGTTGACTGAACAACTGGAGAAACATCCATCAAGAGGCTGTGATGACTGCCCTGAATGTTTCACAGCACTGCTCTCCTTCCTTCCCACTGCAGCCAAAAGCTCAAGCTGGGTCCTCTCATGAGGAAAAGAAAATGGCGTTTAATTTTCAAACACTAAAGAAACCTCCCCAAGCTCCCAGAGAAACTGAAAAGTGGATTTTCTATGTATAGAAAGTGTGGAAATAAGAGGTGGAGCTGTGTCTTCTACAGAGGAGTCATCCCAGTGTCTCTAATTTAGCAGTACAGAAGGAAAACCAGAGGGGAAAATTACCCTTTCCATGATCTTTATAGGAAGGGCACAACCTTTATCTTCACACAGGAGAATGAGGAAGAAAACAAGCATACAGTCCTGAGTTACTGTGAATCAGGACACAGCACTCCAAAGGTAGCAGAGATATACCCAATAATTGCCCATGATAAATATGCACAGAACCCAATCATGAATGCTTGAAGCCCTGAACTTTCCTATAGCTAACCTTCAAGAAACATGCATTCATCTACCTTTACATCCTCTACTTTCATCAAGCTCATTCATTACCCGAGAGTTTGGCAAAGATTCCTGGTTCTGCTAAAGAAAGCTGTACACATGCACACTCAACAAGCTAGCTCAGAGACTGTTTTTTCCAAGCCCTCACAGCTCTGTGAAAGTCAGGAATGCAAACACCTACACTTCACAAGAGGCGTAGCTATAATGATCCAAAACACTCGCAACCAATGTGTACAAATACATCCCATCAATACTCAATGAGAAAATATGGCCTGTGACTGTCTCTGCTCCCTGAATCATAATGGATGAATTATCCTCCCACATATAAAAGCAAAAGAGACTAATATTGTACTCACTGTATCTTTTTTAAATGCAATATTTAGTTTTATGTGAGGGTTATCTCCCTACCTGACTTCTCTGCACCCTCACCACACTTTTTTCTTAACTAAAGCAGCCATAGTTATCTTGCTGATTTGCAGTATGCCACTCACTAATTAGCACAGGAATGGGGGATTCTTGTTTGTTTGTTTGCTTTGGTGAGGTGTTTTTTTAAAATCACTGCTATTAACAGACACCAGGAACCTGAACCATGTGAGATCCTCTTGTTCCACAGCTATTATGCTGCATATCACCAGAAAATGACAAGCTATGAAAGATGTTCTAGGCCATTTTCCTGCAGACACTGGAGAGTTCTGTTCTCTGACATGTTTTGAGAACTAATTAAGTAACTCTTCATAGTCCAAACAGAGATTGTTTTTCATTCACTTCACATTCAGAGGAATTCTGTATTCCTTTTTCAAAGGCAGAAGCTGTCCAAAACCCTTCACAATGAAAGAAGGTCAGGGTCAGACTTCTCCCAGTATTTCTCCTATAGAAATTTACAGACCAAGTATACATTTACCTGTTTCTGATGCATATTTCGCTTGCCCCAATAAAGAAACAGGTGTACAAAATTCACAACGGGGAAAAATTGCTTCCAAGGCTGTGTAAAAAATTATGTGCTTACGTAGTTATATAATTTCCTATTACCAGATAGCACTTTCCTTGCGTATGACTGGGAAGCTAGACCCTTGTAGTCGTTTCCACTTATAACTTCCAACAAGTGACAGTGTCATCAGTCCACTGAGTCACAGACACTGTAAATAAAGCAGCCTTCACATGATAGGTTGTCATTCCTTTAAGAAATTCTGCTTTGTCAACATCTTCCACAATACATTACAATATGTGATGCACACCTTGAATAAAAATACACTATCACAGTTTAGGAATAACAATATGCTCTGTTTTTGAGATCTTAATGACAACAGGGTTTAGTGGTTAGAGTGAAGGATTAGGAAATGGTATTCATAAATTCTTTTCCTTGCCCTGCCAATGACTTTCTCTTTATCCATATAAAGACCATACTCTTACTGCAGTCCTATCTGTCATTCCAGGAAAGTCATTCACGTCTGTCTTTCTCTATTCTATCAAAAGTTGAGGACAATTGTATTTACCAGCTTGACAGGGTGCTATACAATTAACTGAAACCACATATGATAGGTAGTCTGCAAGCAGATAGATGTAATTGGCTTAAGAATTATGAAGGGCTGTTACGTAAACTTGTATTAAAAATTATAACCGAATTGAATCCTGTCCCATACCACAAATCAAGTACTTTCTGAGGCCTGGAAACTTCAGATATATGGTTGCAAACTTCATTTTAGATTAATTTGGCAGGTGAGTGCTGCTGAAGTAAAGTACCAAGGGACAAACAAATACACTCAAAGACAAAAGATCATCCCGTCTATAACATGGGCTGGATAGAAAGAAAAAGGACGAAGGATTCTAGCTTAATTTTGAAGAGCTAAGAGGTTTAGATGGTTTCCAAGCTTTTTGAGGGTTTCCATCAATAGCACAAATACATATTTAGAAATGAGAAGTGACTATAAGTTTCAAATGAAGTTAATTCAACTATTTTGCTATGGACTTTTGTAAGAGGAAGTGAACCCTTTGCAAATGAGCTAATGACATTAACAGTGAAAGCCCAGGACTCACTACAACTTAGGTACAAAGGGTAACTTTGTTGATCTCCCTGAGGTGGTGAAAACGGCAGGCTTCCTCCAGAACCTTTTGCCTCACTGATTCTTGCATTAAAAGTCACAGGATTTTTCTTTTATGAGTAACTATACTACTTCCCTCAGTGACAAGTGTTACAAATTGAGTAAATACTAGCAAAAAAAAATCATTTACATTTTGACACCTCCTCCTCTATTAATTCACGAGTTCCTTCCTCATTTAATTTGCAAAGAACAAAAGAAGCAAGGCAACCATAAGGGAAATACCATAAAGAGTTGAGCAGTGAAGAGCCTTGTGGCATTTCCCATTGAATAGACAGGCATTAAACATCTGGTGCATTCTGCCAAAGCCAAACAGTTGTCCACGCTGGCCAGCAGCAGCATGCTGGGGACAGGACATGCCATGCACCGATCAGCATCAGTTCACTGCTTCCCAAAATGTGTTTTTGCATGTATAGCTCTATATCCCATGGTGGGGTGACCCTAGGGCAACTCAAGAGTCAGGGCTAAAAGCTCTTTTTTTAAAAAAAAAAAAATTCATACTAATGTCTTCCAGGGCAGAAGAGGTCAGGGGAAGGGCAGCACCAGCAGCAGGCACGGGCGAAGGCACCACTGAGGCACTCAGAGCAGGCCTGAGCCCTCAGTGCTGCCCACAGATGGTTCTAGAAACCACCCGGCTGGCACCCCTCGGGCACAGCTGGGCATAGCTGGCTGACACTGGGTGTTGGAAACACCTGTTTGTGAGAGAAATCCAGGCACCCCCAGCACAACACCGGGCCACTTGTGAGACAAACCTGAGCACCACTGAGATGACACCAGGTCAGTTGGGAAGGAAATGCAGGTACCCCACACACACCCCCACAACATCTGTGAGGTGCTGTGAGGAGGCAGCCTTGGAATCTGCTTTAAGCCTCTTTTCTGGAGGTACTTACACAGAAGACACCACAGTCTGCAGCCTCTTTGGAGGCTGCCTGCTCCCCACGGCTCAGTTTGTAGTGGCACCTCCAGCCCTGACACCATTTGCGGTTAAAGTGGCCATGCAGTGTGGGGCTGGGCAGGGGGACAGTTGGGTGTGGAAAATGCTGTCAGTCACTGTTAACTGCTGCAGGGTGGAGCAGGTATTCAACCAGGGAAAAAAAAAGTCACTCAAGTTTTAATTTAGAGAAGGTTGCCAGAGAAAGGCACCCTGCGGGAAGAAAGTATGGGAAGACTTTAGATTGATGAATAAGGAAAAGTTTCCACAGAAACCCTGATCGGCAGCCAGCGGTGGTGGCTGGGAGCTGAGGTGACCTTTCAGAGGAGAAAATTTCTCTGCTGCGAAGAAGGTGGCAGATGCTTTGTGCAGAGAGAAAAGCTTGTAGACAAAGACTGAAACTTTTATTTCAGCTGGAAAAGAGAGTGGGTGAAGGGCACATGAGCCTCCTTCAGACACCTGAGGGAGGGCTCAGCTGCCTGCAGGGATCAGGGCTGGAAGAAGCTCACCCATCTGCATGCTCCTGACTTCACACAAGCCAAATACCACCTGTGTCTGGGCAGAAATGCCTCAGAGCTCATCCGAAATGACTGCTAACAGGGACTCTGAAAATACCATCCCTGTGTTTTCTAAACAGCCACAAGACTGATAGATCTACACTGCTGTTGCTGTATTCAAATTTCAGCCCTGCTTAGTGCCTGTTTCCATGAGGCTGGGATGGTCGACAGGTATCCAAGAGGAGATGAAATTCAGGAAGATGACAGAAAACGCGTCAGGGAAACTGGCATTACTGATCACCCCTTATGATAATGGCCTTTCCTCCTGTGCCATGGAGATAACACACACGTCTGCTGTTCAGAAAGAAGATCACTCACTGTGCAATATCACATAGGTAACTGTTTCTTGACTACAGTCAAAAGACTCTTTTCAGGTACCAATAGCTCTGATCCAAAATACCTGTCAAAGAACATGGCATCAAAAATGTTGCAATCAATAACACTTTCAATTTAACTTTCTATAATACTGTCCTGCTGCAAATTGGAAGGGAAAAAACAAATAAACAAACACTTTTGTCTTGTTTGACCAGGCAATTTACAAAGTTCACCCTTTAATGCTGACTCCTGGATACTGCAGATATTGAGGATGGTAAGATAATTTGCAGATTCAATTTTTGTTCATGAACTTTCAATTTGCCTTTCACAAGTAAAACCAATAATTGACTGGAACAAAACCCAAGGGCATCTGATATAAAAGGATATGATGTGTCACAGTTGTCTGACAGTCCAGATTGATCTGCAGAAAGCTAAGATGTGCATGAAATTAAAAACCAAGCAAATATATACATTTTAATCATGTTTTGCTGGTACCTTATCCCACCAACCTGTTTCAACGGGGAAAGTACAATACCATGTGCTGGCTCTCAATATTGCCTTATAAGTGCCATGCACAGATTTAACACCTACAGTAAATATGTCAGTGTCAGACTCTCATCAGTGTTTATTTACCTGTGGAGTGAAGATGGTTTGAGAAAAATCACCCACTCATAAAAATGCAAAATTTGTATGCAAGGTGTGGTGATTAGCTCAGGCTATCTACAATGCTTCAGGTTTTTTTGCTTGTTGAATCACACCTGTCTGTCTAAATTATGCAACATTTCAAAAACTTTATGTTATTTGGGAATTCTCAGAAGAGATTCTAATTCTCAGAATTTGCCTCTTGCAAAGTTGCACTGTCTGCGTGAACCTTGACTGCTTGTTAACAGCAGTATTCATAGACTGTTTTTTCTGTTGTTGTTTCCTAGACAACCACTCCAGGTTCCCCCCAGAGCTCTTGCTTTTGTGTTCCCTGATTAAGATGTACATGCTGCCTTTGGCTGATCTTATTTGTGGGAATAGTACTAATTTTCATAGGTGCGATATTGATTAACTTTTTATTTTCTCAAACAATATTAATTTCATTATTTTATAAAGGATGATAGGATTACATGAATTTTAACTTTGCTAAATTATAGCTTAAGCTCCCTAATGTGGAAGTTATTCTAGTTTTTTTGCTCAAGGCAATTTTTGGTTTACGCAGACTGATTGAATTCTACAGTTCAGTTTTTCTCAATTTTTATGCATACCAGCCATAATTATAACATGCTCCTCTTGTTCTGAGCACTCCTAGAGCTCTCTTTTGAGTCACTCAACTATGGCATTTTCTAAGTTTGTAACTCAAGTTGTAATTCAAATATAAATGGCAGGGATGTGGCTCCTCCACTGTGGCTACTACTGCTACTTCCAGTTCCTTGCAGAAGTTTTCCTGACAGTACAAAGGCCATCAAATCTACCATCCTGTCTTGCCTTGCCTTGCTCTTTGGGTAAAAGATTTCACTGTACTCAGTATAAAATCAAATTGGGGGTGAGGGAAGGAGGGGTAGAATTGTACTAACATGTGGGTCTAGGTGAACCTGGCTCATTAGATCTCTTACTGCCTGGAAACATCCATTACTTCCCTAGCCAGATAATCCTATACTGAAATAACTCAAAAATTCGAAAGAGGAACCATGCCTGGAAAAAACACAAAAGTGTTATCTTAAAGTTCAGGTTGAGTTTAAGTGCCTTCTCTCATAGGAACAAAACTTAAGAATGTCCTTAATGGGCTACAAAATCAGGACCCCAAGGGGAGATAAGATCTGGCCAGCAAGTGTAGTATCTCCATATCTTTGCCTACCAAAATTACATTCCTTTGTCTCTCCGAGCACTTACTATATTAAAATATTAATATACACATCATGCTGTTTTACTAAAATTAATTATAGATTGAGTCTTTATTGGTGTGAAGCTAGAATTCTTAATATGATTACCAAATCTTGCATATTGGATAATATGTATCTGATTTGTATTTCATAATGCATTAAAAACTAAAGACTTTAAGCCATATTTTTTCTAATATGTATCTATTTTGTATTTTTACAATATGGACTTTGATTTTTGTGAGATGTTTGAATCTTACAGAATTTACGCAACTGTTGAATGCATCTATTTCACTTTCTGAAAACTTGTCCCAAAATTAAGTAGGTGTTACAGAGGCTCTCAAAATAAACAACCAACCACCAAAATTTAAAGATCTATTATCCACACAATTAACTAGCCCTCCACAATCATTCAACTACAGGTTCAAATGCCCATGAGAGGAGAACAGAACAATGTCCTAGGGTTTAATGACAATCCCAAATGCAGAACAAAGCACAACTTCCTAGGGTTTGATGACAATCCAAAACGCTTTATCACTCACCTAACAATGAGGACTCTCAACCTCGAGGAAATTCTCAGGGCAGCATCCCGATCCAAGTAACCTCAAGGTGTTTCCTTGGATGGTGTCCCAACCCAAGGAGAGAGTCCTAGACCACAGCATACTGCTCCAGGGGGAGGACTAGCTCAAAACAGCTCCTGCAAGGGACTCCATTTATACCCAGCCCAATCTGATCTGTGGTCAATAGCAGCTCCCATTGGCCAAAGGCCCCAACTACCGTGAAGCCCTGAGAACAGGGACAATCAATAGCTGCTACACTTCAGCAGCCAAGAAGCCCTATTTTCACTGGGTGGGTGCACCTGCCACAGTAGGCCATTTTGCTTAATATGAAAAGCAAAAAATACTGTTTCATGAAGATGAAAATGCAAGAATCTCAAGCAGAAGCCATTATATGTGCTTTTCACCATCACCATAACAAATAAATAATGGAGCTCATTTTTATAAATCTCCATCAACAACTAGTACTGTATTAATTTTATTTATAAGGTGACCTGTGGAATACAAAAAATGGATGAAAGGTTCTGATTTTATTTTTATATAGTTCTTCATGGGGAAAGGCATCCATTTCTTATGCTGAAGTAAAGTCCATTTTGCTTCATGCAGTTTATGAATGCTTTCAAGTATAACTCACTATCTTGAATAACATCTGAATTCACCACCTGAATAAGGGTTTTTTGGAGGGGTTTAATGTATCTTAAATTACAAAGATTAAGAATAGTGGGAGACAATGAAGTCCCACAGTTTTACTGCTTGAATGTAATTCTGGAGCATAAGCCTTTTTGTAAATATTGAACTAAATACATAACAGGTTTTCTGCTTTAATATTTTTTTACAATATCCTTTACTGATGCTTTGTTTTCTCACATGGGTTTTTTTGGAGGGGCATTATACAGAAGTCAGCTTTATATGTTTCAGAATTGCTTCTGATGCCTTTCTTTCACACTAAAAAGCCTCTGTAGTAGGTTACACCACAAATGGGAATCTCATACTATGTTCTTTAGGTACATATGTAAATTGCTTTCATTTATTTATGCCAGTGGCCTCTACTCTCAAATTGTATGACTGCTGATTAATCAACTTTTCTCCCTGAATTACTTTTTTCATGCCATTCATGTCTGCTGCCATGCAGTACATGGTGTATGTTCCCAGTGAGGTGTGCTTAACCTCGGAACATGAATAGGTTCCTAAATCTCCTTGGAAATACCTTCTGCCAACTGCGCACTGGAGGAGAAATATGTTTGCACAGATTTCACAGTGAAAGTCTCAGTGCCTTTTTTTTCAGGCACAACTTTAGTACAGAATAGTGAAAGATGTTTGTTTTTATTTCCATCCTTCTACTAATCGACTATTAGGAGATTTCTGATCTGCAGATGAGGGAACATCACCTGAGCAACAACTGTGGCTCTCCACAGACTCCCCACTTGCCATTTTCAATTAAATGTTCCTGGAATGTTCAAGCTTACTCTCAATTGTCTTTCAATTTTCATTAGGTCAAAACTAGGCTTTTCTCTCCATTCATAAAAATTTGCTGTTTCCTTGAGAATAGAAGGAAAACTGGCATATATGTTCATAATGAACATACTCTTCAAGAAGTGGGTTTGAAAGACCTTCTTTTATTTACTTTAGGCTATATGTCATCTGTTCCGTGACTTACGCATCCAATGTCCTTTCCCTCTTCCCTCCAGAACAATGTCTCCCCAACTGCCTATGCCCAGTTGTAGTCTGTAGCAGAATCTCTCCCACTCACTGTCCATGTGTAAGCACATTTTTGCTTTCTTGCACTAGCACAAAACGATAGCGCCATGCAAACACTTGTCTGATACCAGCCTTCCTTTCAAAGGATACAATAACAACCTTTTCTGTTTCCTTCCAGAACAGGTATTCTTGAGATGACTTGCCAGCTGCTAGACAGCCAGTGTGCACTGCTTCTCAGCCAGTGAGCAGACCAGTCAAATTGTTTCCCAAGCTGTGTAATGCAAGTCTGAAACAAAGGAAAATATGAATAAGGTAAGCACAAACCAGACACCAGAGAGAGAAAAGCATCAGACAATACCCAGTTCTAAAATGATCCATTGGCATCTATGTTTGCCAGATGCAGAGAAACAAGTCTAAAATACACATGGAAATATGAAAATAAATTTTGACTCTGGGAAAGTTTTTGACACCAGAATAAAGGTAATCAATTGCATGGCTTTTTTTTTTTTTTCCCCTTGTTTCTTTAATTGAAAGTCCATGTAAAGCTCTAACCTACACGCAAAAAGAAGATAACAAATATGAGACAAAGAGAACTCAGAGAACAAGAGTCACAGCAGCCAGTCACCTTGGGCTATGCCTTAGACAAAGCTACTCTGGCTTTTTTTCTTTCCTGTGAGGTAGCCTATGGAGAGGAGCTGTAGGCTCAGTCCATGGACAGTGTTTCCTGTGTACCTGTCATCAGAATGTGGCACATATGGAGAAACCATGTACTGGGAATCCTTTTCAGTGTCTCTCAATATATGGTACAGTTAATCTATGGTGGCATTGATCTTAAAATACTATGTACTCCATTACAGCCTCAGCTAACCCACCTTTAATGGGAAAATGATCACTGTTTATCCCTTGTTTATAGCTAATAGAACATAATAACTTGAACTGTTCAAAGGATTACCATTTGTTATAATGTCAAACTCAACATGATTTACTTTACTAAAATCTAACAAAAGATGTACAGTCACAAAGAAGCATTTTTTTTTTCTCTGTTCTCTAGTGCATTGGCAAAACTTTGTAATTTACTAAAACTGCATCCTCCAGTGCAATACAAGGAACTCCATAAATGCTAAAGCACCATTATTATTATTATTATCATCAATGTAAATCAAAAGGTGCAATTCTGAATGAGTAACAGAAGCCAAAATTTCTCAGTAGATAATGTTATTACCAGTTAAGATCTTAATGGTCATATTAATGATGTTGGAAGAGATGCTTTTCTACAATGTGAAATCCTCTGGTCAAGGAAGATCTTTGTATTTAAGCAAATGTTTCTCATATAGATGATGCTTTGTGAGTAATATGTAATGATAGAGGCAAAGGAGAGAGAGTTATTCCAACAATCCCTAGAAGTTAAAGAGCCCTAAATTTTTAAAACAAACTGTACTGTAATCTAATATACACAGGAGAGAGACTTTTTTAAAAACACAAGTAGGTATGAAAAATTTCTTTAAAAAGAAAGACTTGCCTCCCACCATCCATTTCCATCATAGATATTTAAAGGAAACAGTTCTATCACCCCCAAAGATTTTAGCAAAGGCAGGTAAGGCACATGAGAGATATTATACACAAACACATAGCCTCAAGGAACTCCTAACTCACTTCAGGAGGAACAGAAGAATGAAGGAGTCTATAGAATACATGCCTTCTATTTCTACATGAGGGAACTGATGGCAGATTTGATTCAGAGGGAAAATGCTGGAAGCAGAAGAGCTGTGACAGGATGTCCCTGAGCTATACTGTTTTAGGGATCAAATTCAGATCTCTTGCCTGGTACGGCACTGGACCATGTAGGGACACTTGATTATAATACTGAGTCCCCCTGTAACCTGGCACAATTCAGAAGCTAACTCCCCAAATACAAAAAGAATCAATAACATTTATTTTCTTTCATCTAGAACATGTGATTTTTAAACTCTCTATTTTTACATGTATGATTTTGTATTAGTGGTAAGGATGGATCTTTTGTCACACAAATTGTTTCAGTTTCCCATTTTCAATGTTGTTTCAGATATTCAGTTCTTTGATATGGATATAGAAGATATGTCTATATGTGAGGGAACCTTCTTCTTGTCAGTTGAATATTATGACAATGGGTCAATACTGGATTTAGATGTAATTTGGTATGTGCATTTGTACTTTTCCATTCTTTTCTAGTTTATACTTTGCTTAAAATAAACAACATTAATGTTCACTGAGGAATGTTTCTATGTATCTGCACTAAGGAGGCATCTAAATCTTATGGAAGTAAAAGGAAAGCCTCACAGACTTCACAGCATCCCTGACCTTTCCCTCACATCTGCTCTCCTCTTCCTACGCATGCATGTACACAGAGTCAAAAGATTTACAAAGCAGGAAAACAAATGGAGTCATATGAGTCGTTCATACCAGGTCACATCCCTGCTTTGACAAGGTACAACTTAACCTCAGACTGAACTTGATTTTCATAGACCATAGGGAACAGTTATGTAACAATGAACAGTTGAAACACAAATAGACAAAGATTTTACAAATCAAAGCAAAGGTAAATTATTAACTGTTATTTTAAAAAATTACGTTTCACACTAGCTTATCTCAAACTAAATACTATAAAACTACAACATTAGCATTACCACTTATGCATTAGTTCTTGAGGAGATAACTTATTTGATATTTTATTGATGATCCTTATACTCTAAATAATTTAAAAAGAATGAGTCTCAAGGAAAAGCTTCAGTCTTAAGAATATATCTCTGTAGTATGGCTTTATACCGCTTTAGAACTGTATCTGTATGTGGTCAACCCTTGCACAGCCAGACAATTCTCATGTTTGACACTTCTCTGTGGGACACTGTTGCTATTTCTTTTTCTGAATTTTGCAATTAAGGATTTTTCAAACTGTCCCTGATGATAGCTATTGTCAAAGGTACTGCGTAGTTTTTTACCTTTGAGAGAAAAACTTCTGCATGACGATTGTAGGATCCTATACATTGAAGACAACCTACAAAACTAAAAATGTTAGATATGCTCCCTCCTCCTCCTCTTTCACCCTCCTCTTCCCTTATTCAAATATTTAAAATTCTCTCACATTCCAGTGCAGTTACATCTAAATGGAACATTACATTCCTGTTCAGCAATATGTGCAATAAAATGGTAATTCATAATGCAAAATCCAATCCCAACTTAATGTGGTGGTAATAGAAAACTGCTTTTATCCCCTTCATTATATAGACATGCTATATACCTTTACAGTGTTACATGTGATGCAATTTTGCAGTTATAGATGAATACAAATTCAGTAATCAGAAAGGAGGAAGACTATTACAGTCTATGCGATACCGAAGACACCCTGGTTATTCATGAGGTTTTTATAAAACTCCTCCCTGTAGGAGAAATCCAATGGCAGGAGGAATCTGATGTGAAATTCAGAGCCAATAAAGAACACAGAGAAGTTGAATAATCATTCTTCTCTGTAAGTGCTGGACATTAAGCAGCTTGCAGACTTTTTCCCCTATAATTTGACTCTCTTACTCATCTTATTCTATTTCAGTAAATCAAGAGATGACTCATAGAAAATCAAAATCCAGGCACAACAGAGATACCATATAACGAGTCATTTGTTTTATACTGGGAATGTTGGCAAACTTACGTGTATACATGCTGACTGCTCTCCTTAGTACTCAGTTAAGCTTTTGACTGCTGGATAATCTCTTTTTACCTTAATCAACTGCACTGTGACATTAGATTTTAAACCAGGCTGTTTTTCTTACGGTAATACTGCTGTGCAGTTGATTCAAGAACAGTTGTTAAGGCTAAAATTGTAATTAAAGATACATGCCTACCGCCCAATTTATTTGTGCTTCTTAAGAACTATTTATTACTTGTTTAAGGAATGTTTTCAGATAGATTAAATTAAAAACACCATTTCTGCTATGCCAGAAATGTTCAAAGAAATTAACAATTGCATTTCAGTTCTGAATCTAGTATTTTGAGTTTCAGTATTGGATTTAAGCCTAAACTGGGAGAAAGCATTAAATAAAAAAATAAAAGTTGAGAGAGCTCAGCTATCACCTGACTGACATCTCCTAACCTCCATAAAGTGACTACATGGCTGAAATTGGTTTGGATTTCTTTTGCTGTTGTTTGCCTGGTCCTGCTCATAGGTAACAGCGGCATTTGTGAGCAGGATGTATATTAAACAAGAATCCAGAGACACGGTGCAATATATTGTATGGCAAAAGGCAAGATTACTCTTGCTTCTGCTATCCAGCATGATATACATTAGTAAGATATAATATTAGCATTTATATGAGCTTCATAGCATACAGTAAGTGAAAATTTCTCCACATTGCATTGGCCTCAAACCTGGCTGACCAGTTTACATAAATGCTAAAGCTACCCTCTCTCACTGTGTGTCATGACATACAAAAGAAATCTTTGTGAAAGATAGCAGATGGGGTAATCTTTTGTTTTAAGCTGAACGTTTCACGTTCTCTCTCTCTCAGTACTCTCATATCTTACGTCAAATACATTTTCAAAGTGTAATCCTGAACCTCTTATAGCCCAAGAACTTCAGATTAAAGACTAAAGGACTGGTCTCCTTGAATGTTATAAGTAACTGCTAGAAGTATATCCAAAGTTCAAAAACAATCCCTCTGGACCCTGTTGCATGAATTAGTTCTGTTTTGTCCTATACTTTTCTATTTTGTTCTGCTAAGCAAGTTCTTATATTGGCCTTATCAATGTACTATCTCAGTACATTTCTGAATTGTGTTCTATACTTGTCCTGTTCCCTCAAAAGAAATTATCTGTGATGTAGCATCTTGTTTGGGGATTTGTTTTATCTTAGAAAGAAGTGTTTGTACTCTGAGGTTCTACACTCAGATCAGAAACCATACAGATTTGTGATTCCACAGTCTTGGACTGGACTCCAAGAATTATGAGTCTCTGTTCTCCCCAGAATTACAGGAGGGAAAGCTTAGGATCATAACCTTTGCTTTCAAGCTTGTGCCCCAAGCACTGATCTGATGCCCAACTTTTAGAATTTACTTCAACATTGCAGGTAACTTGTTCTCATCCCCCTCATCTTATTTTTATAAGATCAGGAATAAATCCCTTATATCTGTCATCAAAACACCCAGTGGTGTTTTGTCCACCCTATGGTAGACACAAATATAGCCAACTTCATACGTTATCAAATACTTTTACACGGGTAGCAACTCCTTTCTTTTGAAACTGTTATAAAAACAACTTGAGCCTGAATGCAGGCTGAAGATTTCACAAAAAGTCCTTCTGCGAGCACCTCAGAGTAGCAGTAAGAGACCTGCCTCCAACCTCCTGATCATACTATTACATGTATCAACACTTCCAACACCACTACCTTCTCTCGTGGTGTTGTCTGACCATTATACACAGACTGAAAGTGGGTCAAGGACACACTGAGTAATTTTACAAGTCCAATCAATGTTTGAGACAAATAGACAGAGTACTACTACATAAGGAAGTCATTTGACACAGCAAGTTAGTCAATATATAAACAAATAAATAAAGCACCTAAGTGTGTAGCAGAATTTCATGCTTTAGCACAAACAGGCCATGAGCAGAGGGTGAGTTTCTAATTAAGAGAGAATTGCTATGGTAACCAAAGGTGGTCACACATAATTGGGTGTGAAACCACATGAGGCTTCATGACAGAGGTGTCTGCATATATTATCCAGCACATTTTCTGTTTCTTAAATAGAATTACATTGTCAGGTCAGACAATGTTTTCCATATTTTATGTGCCTCCTTTTTGAGCAACCAAAAATGCATCTCTGTGGGCTTCAGTGACAATTTCAGCTCTTCAGCACCCTTCTTACAGCCAAGGCAGCAGAAGTCTAGATGTGACCTTCTCATGAGCTAACAAGCAACAAGAGAGAATGTTTACAATGTATTTATATGAAACTCAGGAAGGGGTCTCTGTTCTTTAAATGATATCGGAACAGTCTATATGCAGAAAAACTTGAAGTGAGGATTCTCAGCCCTAACTTACTCTCAATCACGGATCAAAAACAGTGAGAGGTGTTTGACTACATGTTTCCTAATCCAATTGAATCGGACAGAGAAGCAAGATAATTCCCTGTGTTGGTGAAGCAGAGTAATCAGAGTCAAAGGTAACACTGCTCCTCGAAATGGGACTGTGCACAGTGTCTAGCTCCTTGATATCATAGACTTGATACTATAACGTCTTAGTTAAAGTCACTGTTTTAAGTTGGTATTGTGTTATCACACTTAGTGGGAGAGAGAAAAGTGATAAACTTTGAGACTGAATTATTCTGTGCAACCAAGACCAGTCCAGTAGGAGCAGAAGGGATGCTTAAAAGTCACACTACATCAGCACAGCGACACCTGCAGCAGCAACCAATTGTGATTAAACAAATTTACTTAAATTTATGAAAATTGTTTACCAACTGAAGCACCTCCTACTAGAGAACTTTGAGCATTATCTTAACTAACTAGATTATGCATTATCTATGTAATGAATCATATATTATCTGTGTAATGAATCCTAATGAAGATTAAAGGAAAATCTCATTACTTCAAATTGTTGTTCTGGAACAAGATTTCTAAGATTTCTATTTAAACCCTTACTTGAACATGTGGATATGAATGAAAGGTCAGATCTTTGACTTACAAATCCCCATTTCTCTGTACCCACTGCACTTAAAGGGCACAGAGCTACTTCAATGCATCCAATATTATTCTAGTCTGGAGGAATCTTGTGATGTTCTCAAAACAGGATGGATTCAGAAATGGGGAGGATAAATGGCTCAGCACCTGCAGACTTCCATTAATACTGCAACTGCCAGAAGCTTTGAGACTCAACTCTGTTAAGAACTTCTTCAGGATCTTAAATTGCCCTCTTTCAATTTACCTTATATTGGTAGTGGTTCTCAAGGTGCATTGTATTTGACAGTTTCTCTGTATCCAAGGAGACAATTAACAAGTTCTGACTTAACATTTTTTTCCATTCCTACTGTCTACAAAACAAGAACATATCTGTTCTGCATCTTTAAATGGGGTAGTGGACTATCATTAGTCTCTCTGCGTATCTGAAAAAGCTGCTCATCTACTCTGAAAGTGTAATCTGTATACACAGTAGGGCATTAATGCAGTCAGGAAAAGCATATCTTAAAAAACAGTCAAAGGGAAGTCAAAACTTTCAGTCAGCACTGTACTGCCAATCTAGCTGTGTTCTGCTGTTTCTGCACGTCCAGATTTCCCATTAATTACATCTCAGCAGGAGTTCTGCATAAAGCGATGTGGTCAAAGAAATTTTCAGTCACTAAGGGAAAGCAGGATATCATAGTCTACCTCTGTCACGCAGGGAGGAGAATCTTGCCCATGCTGATTAAGTACAGCAGTTGACAACAGATGTTATTTGTTAATTATTGACACATCCAAAGGGTCCTATGGCCTGACAGAATCTGTTACAGATACATTATCTACTTTGCTGTATCTCATCATGGAACATATGGTAGCAGTTTGATGTAGTACAATTTTTAAGGGTTTTTTTGATGCATTCCTACATTGAATTCCTCACTCCTGTTGCTTCTTGATGTGTCAGAATGTGTGCTTTCTTTTGTTTTCTTTTTTTTCCAGTATCCAATTACCCTCTATTTTCTGATACAGTAGAACTACTCAGAGGTACTGATGTATCTTGTTTGCCAATTCACACATTTTTTTTCATCCTTAAAAAATATCAACCAGATGGTTTCCAAAAATGCCAATTATATCTAATATATTGTTTGAAATCAAAGCATCACTGCAAAATGCCTCTCATGTTATTAACTGCTTGAAGCTATACGTATCACTTTGGATGCACAAAGAACTGTGTGTTCCATCACTGTATTAAACAAAAGCCTACTGAGAATTTAAGCTGCTTCAAGATAAATCTGAGTGAAGAGCTAAATTGTATGCTGCAAAGTATTAATGTATATCTAAAGCTCTGATCTGAAAAGCAGATCCTTGAAACTGTTCAGCAGCTTAAATAGCACAGCATAAAGGACACACTGATTTTTTTTATTTAGTCTTACGGTTAAGAAATAGACTTGCTTGTGTGCATCAATGGAGACAAGATACATATTTCTGATTACAAATGTCTGAGGTGTTATCTGCTTTGACTTGTAGCTGGAAAGATACTTAACTATATTAAATGATACTTCATTTCCTACTTCTCTATAAGCCTACATTCCCACTTTGGAAGGCACCTGGGGATCTCCACTGCTGAAAATTAATTTTCTTATAACATAAAATTGGGAACATTAATAATCATAATTTAGTTTCCTACTAGAAACTGAGATGTAGAAACTGTCACTGAACTTGACACATGTGAAAACGACTTAATTCATGGATGAATTAGCACTGGAAAAAAATAGGGAACCAAGTGAGGAAAAATGAAAAAAAAATTAAAATTAGGTATTTAAAAATTAGTATTAACCTGATTAACTCTTTTTTGCTGTATTAGCTTGACCTGTAAATATTTTTCATAGAGTGAAGCTATGTAATATGAATGTGAAATCTATTTTACAGTAACAAAAATTCCCAAAGAAAGGCCTTGTATTTGACAGCTCTGGCAGATGCCAGTTGGAATTGTTATAGAGGCTTATGTCATGCAAAGTTGATGACTTAAAACTCAGACACTGAATAAAACAAACCCTTGATGTACCTCAGCGGTTTGTGAACAACATGTAACACCACCAGGAATAAAATTAATTATGAAAATATTCTTCATACGAAAATGAACTAGTTAAAGTCAGAGCTGAAGCACTGTGTAAGGATGAATTTGTCAGACAGACAAATTCTAAAAAACTGGGGGAGAGCAGGTCTTTGTGATCCAACAGAGACTCCAAAAATACCACAAGCTCAACACAAGAAGGTGTAAAAGAGCAAAAGTCCAAGTGCAAAAAAAAAGAGTATATAAAGCTTCACATACAATGAACAAGGACAAACCGCTGCACGCCTGGCATTTGGAACAAAACGCAAAAAGTGCAGAGGCTTACCCTGTTCTGTAAGAAGCACTGTGTAGACACAGCCAGGGCAGAGCACAACCGTTTGCTCAGAAGAAAGCTCTATAAGAAGGACATCTAATGGTGCAATTAATGAATGGCCTAAATGAATAAAACAATTATAAGCTGCATATGAGTAGGGATATAAGATCATTTTAAAAATAAAACCATACTTATGTAGCAATGACAAATGCAGTGTATTGGATGAGATATGCACTTGCTGAGCAACTTTAAAATATTGGGAAATTGTAAAATGTTGAAAATGTTATGGTTATTGTTGAATTGGAAGTAAAAAAGTTATCATTATGGTACTTAGAAACCACACATAACAAAAGCCTGCTGTTACAATTCAGATCAAAAGAATGGCAAGAAAAATCCAGAAAATAAGCATGACAAATACACACACAGCATAGTTTGTGCAATAATTTTCTAAAACAGAATCAAGCATTACTGACAATATATTACAATATCAGTTATCTATTTTTTAATTTGGGGAATACAGTAAGTTCACTTACAATACTTAAAAGCTCATTCAGAAAGACTGAAGTGCAGTAGCAAAAATCTTTTTTTAAACATTATCTTAAAAATATCTTTGCTCTTTCTTCTGACATATCATTTGTACAAAGCTTTCTCCTTATTTCCCTAAATGCTGGGGGGGGGGGGGGGCGGAAACAGTAAATCCTGCACAGGTCTTTTCCTGAAAAGAGAAAAGCTCTAAACTCTGTAGGCCCATATAGAAATGACAAGCCAATACAACTACCCAAATACAACCTGAATCTTCAAAGAATCACAGAATTATCTAGGTTGGAAAAGACCTTGAAGATCATCTAGTCCAACCATTAACCTCACACTGACAGTTCCCAACTACACCATATCCCTCAGCGCTATGTCGACCCTACTCTTAAACCCCTCCAGGGATGGGGACTCCACCACCTCCCTGGGCAGCCCATTCCAACGCCCAACAACCCGTTCTGGAAAGAAATGCTTCCTCATATCTAGTCTAAACCTTCCCTGGCGCAACTTGAGGCCATTCCCTCTTGTCCTATCGCTTGTTACTTGGTTCAAGAGACTCATCCCCAGCTCTCTGCAACCTCCTTTCAGGTAGTTGTAGAGGGCCATGAGGTCTCCCCTCAGCCTCCTCTTCTCCAGACTAAACCCCACCAGTTCCCTCACCTGCTCCTCATACGACATGAGCTCCAGACCCTTCACCAGCTTCGTTGCCCTTCTCTGGACACGCTCGAGTCATTCAATGTCCTTTTTGTAGTGAGGGGCCCAAAAACTGAACACAGTAATCGAGGTGCGGCCTCACCAGTGCCGAGTACAGGGGTAAGATCCCTTCCCTGTCCCTGCTGGCCACGCTATTTCTGATACAAGCCAGGATACCATTGGCCTTCTTGGCCACCTGGGCACACTGCTGGCTCATGTTCAGCCGGCTGTCAATCAACACCCCCAGGTCCCTCTCTGACTGGCAGCTCTCCAGCCACTCCTCCCCAAGCCTGTAGCACTGCTGGGGGTTGTTGTGGCCCAAGTGCAGCACCCGGCATTTGGCCTTATTGAAACTCCTACAGTTGGCCTCAGCCCATCGCTCCAGCCTGTCCAGATCTCTCTGCAGAGCCTCCCTACCCTCGAGCACATCAACACTCCCACCCAACTTGGTGTCATCTGAAAACTTACTGAGGGTGCACTCGATCCCCTCGTCCAGATCATCAATGAAGAAGTTAAACAGGAGTGGCCCCAAAACCGAGCCCTGGGGACACCACTCGTGACCGGCTGCCAACTGGATTTAACTCCATTCACCACCACTCTTTGGGCCCGGCCATTCAGCCAGTTTTTTACCCAGTGAAGCGTGTGCCCATCCAAGCCACAAGCAGACAGTTTCACCAGGAGAATGCTGTGGGAAACGGATTCACAGAAAAAACAGTAGTTCCTTTAAATGATCTTGTTCTTCCTGGGATTTTGAAAGTGGTAATTAAGCAGCATAATCTCAGCATCTGGACAAGGCAGTGGGATATGGTTAAATTCAGCCAGCTGCTGGTTTTGACACATGCAAAGGTTATTGCATAAACCCTCCTCTTTCCAGCCTTCTCTGGCCCAGGATTTTGAATCTAGTTGTCTTTCCCTTAATGATCATTTACTCTTCCCACAGCAGTTCAAAGGCTCAGACATGCCAGTAGACCAGGAAATAAACCTCAAATGGCCAACAAACACCTATTCCATACAAATACTTGTTCTGCGGTGTTGAAACTGTACATCTGGTACAGTGAGATCTTTGATTTCATAAAGTCTGAAGACAAGCCCCCATCAATAACCTGGGGCTGTTTGTGGTCTAGTACCTCAAGCAGACAGAAATAGAAAAAAACTATGTCTTGAACCTACTAATTAAAACTTTGTAAGCGTAATTTTGCTTAAGATCTTAAATAATTCAGATATGAAAAGCTTATACTCTGTAACTATTAGTATCAGTACTGGAATTATTCAAAAAAGTCTCATCCACATTTGCTTAGAAACAACAACACCCTATGGATTGCCAAGACAAATTAAAAGAAAAGTTCTATCATCTAACTCCTATAGATACCTAACCTACCACAGGTTTTATAAGCTGTGGATATCTAAACATCACTATGAATTTTACAGTAAGAGTCTTTCTTCTTACAGAAGAGCTGTTCAACTAATTAGATCTCTGTATAGTGGTGGTGGCTTGAAAATTTTTAATTGAATTAATCAGCAGACTATTCTGTGAGTACGAGGAATCTACTAACACTATTAAGTTACAGCTTTGCCTGTTTGGTGGAAATTGATTAAACGTATACCACACTTCCAATTTAAAACTTTCCTTTTCAATGAAGCATCCAAATCTAGCAGCTTGTTTTCACATGATACGGAAGCATCCAGTTATGAACTGGATATGAAAGTGTCAGTCTGAATATCCGAATGTGTCATATCTCAACAAAAGGAAATCAAACATACATATGTGGACTGTGAATGTAAGAAAGCCAAACACCACCAAATAATATAAGCATGTTAAATCAATCCTTGCAAAAAGCCTCACTTACTATTCAAGGGATTTTTTTTTAGTGTCTTTTCCTGTAAGATTCTTGCAGTATGGAAGCTTGCAGCATGGGATGTGGCTCATTGTCCACAGGCAGAAACAATGGAGAAGAGGCACCCTTGCTCTGCTCCAACAATGAACAGAAAGTAAGGAAAACACTATCCTCATAACTTTTTGCTAGTGAACACAGGGGTCATAAAAGTAACCACTCTTCAAGGGGTTATCGGCTTGTATGTATATTGCAGACCTTCAGACAGACTTTAAAACAGCTTTGGAATTCTCGCTTTCTAAAAAAGGCAATAAAATCAGAGGCAGAGTGAAATTTCCAGAGCAAATCAGCATCACAGACATGAAAACAGTACAGATTTCAGCCTCCTGATCTGTACGGAAACACCAGTTATACTGAAATGATACGTATGCTATCTAATTCCCAGTAGATCCCATGTAACTTCAGTATAGATTTTTCTGTAATAGCAACATGCAAGACAAAAGCTTGCATGGCATTGTTTTCCTTCTTTTGTGTGCATGATTTATCTAATATATGATTATAAACAGAAATGTTCAAGATTTCTTTCAATAAATACAATGAAATAATAAGACTTTAGCAAATTAAAGTCTGATACCTACATACATCATTCTAGAAACACACTAAAAAAAGTTAACATAAATCACAGAAGCAGTTACAAAACAGCTGAAAAGAACAGATAAGGTGTAAGCATGCTCTATTTCAAACAAGAAAAGATGTTATTTTTTTATTTTCTTCTTGGTAAAGTAGCATATTTCAACCAGATTACAACAAAATTACCACAGGATATTTAAAAAAAAATACAAGAAAGTGTTTAGAAAATTATATATATGTACACATTTGCTTAAAAATTCTATAATGTAAACATTAGCATAACAAGTTAAAATAATATTACAAACAGTTTATTAATACTTATGTGAATACTGTACATATATACGCTTCAGAATTAATACTATCTTTCCTACTGTTTAACAGGAACAACCACAAAAAATTCCCCCCCCAATCAAAAGGGAAATCCAGCTACTTCAATTGCCAACAGGTTTGGTCCCACATACAAGATACTTAGTTATTTATCTCAGTGCTAAGTAAGAAAGCAAGCACAGCCTTTCAGAATTAGATTTTCAACCACGTTTACATTTCCATGATTTTTAGCATCTTAAATGATTAATACTCCACTCAAACAACTATCACAGTTTAACTTATGTCATGGCATGGACATAATTTCTGAAATCTTGTTAAAAAAAATGATTCCCCCTACATGGAAGTGCAATACATTTGTTTCAATGAAAAAAAAAAATTTTTTTTAAGTCCAGGTATTTGCGGCAATTTGTAAATCTGGAAAATTCATTCCTCTCTAAATATTTCAGTGCTGTTTGCTAGTATAAATTCATGCTGTTATTAACCAAAACCTAAGTCATTATTATTAATTAGAAGTATGCTCTGATTATTTTTTTATAAGAAATTTTATAAATAATCTAAGTTAGCTATAACTGGACCATAAAAGCACAGTTAGTGCAGAATAAGAAGTAAATGAAATGTACAGTGTCAGACCACTGTGTAGAACAAGTGTTTTATCTTCCATTCAATGTATGCAATACAAAGCAGGTTAACTAATATTTTTAAACATATTCCATATTTCATATATATCATTTCATATATTAAAGTGATTCTTTCAATACATAATGCTAAGAAACTACTGAAATGACTAAATAATCATCAAATTAATACTCCATGTGATGCAGTATGCTGACTGAAATATCCTAACCTATAGAAATTGAAGGAGAGAAATTCTTTACTTTCTTGAGTTGTTTAACCACTTTTCCAGAAGTGACTCAAGCTCCAACACAGAAGTATTACTATCATTTCCAAGGAGAAAATTGTGTTCTCATGTTAAACGTGTTTATTTTCCTATACACTAGAGTTCCAACCAGAAGAGAACAGTGCTGTTATCAAGATTTGCAAGGACATATAAGAGCAGGATTTGGTGAAAAAGTCTTTTCCATTCTTTTAAACAGCTGTTCCACAGGTTTCTCATAGTAATTTCAAGCAGGTAACTGTATTTCTATCCACACGTATAGATTATATGTCCTCAGAAATACAAGATATTAGATGAAAAATGTTTTGGGGTGAGGGGTTTGAACCTTTGAAATGGCATGAAACTTATAGCAGAGCTGAGATCCCTATGTGCTTTGAAGCAAAAAGAATGACATCCATATCTGAAAGTATTAATAACTGATTCTGTTAACAAAATATCATATTCCTAAATCATTAATATGTCCTGACAGACAGTATCATTAGTTCACTTGGGGTTCACTGAGTCTCATTTATTATTAGCTTGCTGCTCTGGGTCAGTCAACCCCATTTGTTAGTAGGTTCTTATTAATTTGACAGCTACCATGCAGATATTGTTCTATACAATAAAACATTACTTTGAAACAAAAAAATTTTGAGCCAGTGATCTCCAATACCATTATGCCCTTTCTCTAAATACTTGTACTAATCCAATCATGATGGTTTATGACTTGCAGTAGATTCTGTAAGACTGTATAATTTGATTACAACTATCACATCAACAATATATTCCATAAAAAATGACTGGCTTTGAAATTATTAATCTTCCTAAGAGTATGTGACTTAATGGACATATCAATTTAAGCCTTTGTAACTGTGTCAATATCCTGCCTCATATAAAACTTGGAAATTTATTATTATTATTGAGAAACTTGATTTAACGCAAAAGCCAGGTCAATACAATGCATTCTCTATAATGAATGACAGAATCTCTAAATAAATGAGATTCTGAAAAACATAGTCATTATGTAATGAATACTGATAGACAATCACATCTGCAAAAGATGTAAGAGTCTTGCCTGCCCTGTGTTTCTTAGGAAATTGTTCATTTTGCATGTGATTGGCGAACAGCATTAAAATAAAAGTAGTACCACTTATTTTTACAATTTATTTTGAATAGTCACTAAAGGTTTCAGATGAGCAGCCCTAGAGACCTAATATGGCTAAAGATAAAACAGGAATGAAATGGAAACGATATTACAAATTCCTCTATGCTGCCTCATACCAGGGACAACTGGTGTGACTCCTGAGTCCTCTATTCTGTGATTACAGTGCTGTTCAAAGGAGCCAAGAAGAACTGGTTGAACCCATCAACTCATTGTGCTCTGGCCACTAACCACATATAAGGGTTTAACAGCTATCAGTCAGTACCAAAGGAAAATAGATTTGTACAAAATGTGTAACTACATGCATGGAATTAGGTGACACAGGATAAACTGATAACTTCATTCAATTGACAGAATCATTGCTATGCTTACAGGTATTTTACAAGAATAATATAACTATTTGGGATTCTTAATACTAGCTGGTCAACCTTCTTCAACAGTCTTTGCTGATTCTGGTAAATAAAAGTGAGATTTGTGACAGATACGTACAATTCTCTCAAAGACAGGGCATTTTAGAATGTCTTGAGGTGCTAAAAATTTGGGCATTCATATCACTAGGTATCTACATGCAGTCATTCAAGCACCTCACTGATCTTCAAAATAACCAGGTGTATAAAGTGGGAAAGCTATCTTGTGAAGAAAGGCTTTCATTTAACTATTTTCTGAGATTTTTAGAGAAATTACAGATAAGATTTTAAATGGATTAGTAATGCACCCATTATGGTATCTTGTATCACAAAGTGAACATTGTTTGCAGACTGTAATCTTAGGAGCTGATACACAATTCAGCTAAAGTTAACAAAGAACAATTTGTACACAGTAAACAAATTTAGTATTTTTATATGATCTACATACATACATTAAAAATTACAAGAATCAAGATAATCAGGAATTAAATAATTTTAAGAGTCAAATGCAGATATGAAAAAATTCCTTCTAAACAACTAAAACCAATAATTTAAATTTAGTCTGTGCTAAATGAGATTTCTTACCATTTGCAACTTTCTGAATAATGAGTACTTTAATTTGTGAATTATTTCCTGAAAAAGAATACAGCTTCATGTGACAGATACATCAAAAAGGTTTCCACAGAGTGTTTTCTTTCAGATTTACTTGCAATTCAGTGTTAATAGATGTGTGTCGTATTTCTGAAAAATGGATGTAGAATTGTTTCAAAGTCATTATAGCTACTTTTCTTTGCAACAAAGACAAACTAAACTATCAGCAGTGTATCAGACTGAAGAGTTTGGAGAAGCATTAACTGACAAGCTACTCACTTTCCTTTCTTCTTATGTCCTGATGTAGTTCACACAAAACACCAACAGTAATTCATCTTCTAATAAAAACAAATCAAGCTAGCTCCCAGGCTGGCCTTTTGGATTTTCTATTTGTCTATTTATTTTGTAAATGAGATCTCTTACTGACTGAAAAATATTGTTTCATTTCTCAGACATGATTTTATTTTGTGGTATTTCATCTACTGAAATTTCTGACCTGAAGAGTGAATTTCACTCCTCTTTGCCATTCTTTGCTATTCAGTGCAATCTATAAACTACACATTTCAGTGGTAGCAATCCAGCACTTGGGACTTACGCTCCCGCACCAGCCCACAGATGCTACTCACTGCATGTAAAGAACCCCTACTCACTCAAGAAGTGCCACTGAAAATGACTGGACCACTTACCTGACTAAACAATACACGATGGTCACAGGTTTGCAGAACAGAAGTTCCAGTTTGCTAAAACTTTAGTAAAGCACTGAGGTAAAAGATCTGTTATTAATCATCAGCTTGTTTTTTCTGCAGAGTAATATTAGATTTCAATATCTACTGATGTGAAAATTTAAGATAATTAATGGATAATAGAATGACAAGATACATCAATTTAAGTAATATTATCCAAAAAAACTTCCGAGAAGAAAGATGTTCTTACACAAAGAAAAATCACAATACAATTGATAGAAAATTTGAATGTACACTGCTTAAACTTAATGAAGAGAAGATAGCTAACTTATAATTAACTGCCTACGGCAGTGCAACTAATGGATACTGAACTGGATTCCAGTTAATCCATGTCAGGACTTCCATCACTTGTAATAATTCTTGTCAATTTTTTTAGTCACTCTTACAGTAGTACCATTACAAATTACTTTTCAATAAGAGGTGATGGGTAACAGGCACTTTCATTACAGGCAATTTTTAAGTATCACCATGTGAAGGGTTTTACAAAATCAGAGTAAGAATTCCACACTGTCCCAGTAATGATGGACCATTCTGTAACATCAGCAACAAATTAATAACAAAATATAACCCAAGACTTGAAAACGCTGTTTTGTACCATGCTAATTTTGTGTATCCTAGTGGTGGTTTGTAGAAATCAATAATATTGCACCCAGTCTTACAGCAAGACTGAAATCTCACTAAAAAAACCCATTACATTCTCTGATTTTAAAGAATTACTTCCCACAAATGAAAGCTATTGAGATATCTAACTAGAAATGTACAAAAGCTATTTTGCACCTGTAATTTTTTTCCCTTGTCATCTACTTTGTCAAGTTTTTTAAAAACCTTTGTGTGTCAGAGGCTTACAATAAAAAAAAAAAAAGTCTATTTACAAAAGGTAATAAATTAGTGAGGTTC
This sequence comes from Strix uralensis, assembly GCF_047716275.1. Lineage (NCBI taxonomy): Eukaryota > Metazoa > Chordata > Aves > Strigiformes > Strigidae > Strix > Strix uralensis. The sequence goes on along the minus strand of NC_133987.1, from coordinate 14,560,915 downwards.
TTTTAAGCACATCCTTCTGACATATTAAGTAGTGATAATCATAACTGTTCTTCTAAGGAAAAAAAATTGTCTTGACACGATACCCATGTGTCTCTGGAACAGAAAAATGCACATGTAGAAAGGGAGACAACACAATACAAACAAGGAATTCATAGTAACAGAAAAACTTCAGAAGAACAAAGGAGAGTATGTGCAATGCAGCTTACAAAACAAAGAAAATGCCTATCAGTTTGCTGAGCCCTCATGAAGAGCCCTCGTATTCTTCTGAGAAAGTGATTACTGCCTTCCAAAGTAGTTAATCAGGATATGACCCTTAGTAATGAATGTCTCTTTTCAGGATTTAAGTTGATGCAGCTGTAGTCTCTTCAGGAGCTTAAATTATAAATACAGGCTAGGAAGGAATCACAGAACAACTTAAAGTACGTGGTGCCAGTATTCACAATTATGAAAAAGGGTCAAAGATCACCACTCTGAGGTTCCAGGCTTCGTGGCTCTCTTTGATGGCTGCGAGATAGTTTGGGGAAGCGTGTAGTCACTCTTGAGCGATTGCTTTTGCTTACTGGTTCTCCAGAAGGTGGAATATCACTAGGAAGACAAGAAATAAAGACAGAAGTAGCTAGTTTATGTTATATGTAAATTACTCTGTCATTATTCCAAACATGAAAAAAGCAGATGTTATGAGAGCCTGGCACATGACTGCAAAATACAGCACACATCTTCAACTACACAGAACTGTATTCTTTCTACTGGTATCTCAAGTGTGAATTACAAAATGGGCTCTTTCAAAAATGAGAATTAGTAGAACTTCCAATACTTTATGGAAGATTGCAAATTACAGGATAAAAGCTTATCTCTATGAGTTGCAGTTCAGAAATGGTGGGAAAAGCATTTTGAAGTGATAAAAGTACAAGCAAAATAGACAAGAGCTTGGATGATGCTCTACTTAACAATCCTCTAATTATGGATGGATGTATCATTACATGATGAAGTACATTAGTAATACATCCCTGTTGGGAATTCTTCAGTCTCTTCGGACCCACAACAGACTACAGTCTTACATGAACGAGCCTTTTGGAAAAGACTCTGAGAAGAAGTACATTAAGTTCAAAAACAAGCAGTAACAGAAAATTCCAGCTTACCTAGGTGATATTCAGAGGCTATAGACTCCTCGGAAAACTACAGTATAAAGGGATAGCATTGTACTTTCGCCATTCTTTTAGAGGACTCCACATGGTTTTTATTATACTGCTTACATACAGATCAATAAATAGAACTAAATTTTGCAACTCAGCTAGGCAATAAAATTACACAGTGTACAAAGCCAAGTTTATTTTTATAAATTCAAAAAAACAACCTTATAATCCCTATGTTCAGAGTGCGTTAACAAGTCCATAAGGGAGGAATTGCTTGCTGCAGTTCTTGCCAGATTAAACAAATACAGATATATTTTAAAACAATGACTGAATTTACTTTATGTAATTCCCTTTGTCCTGCAGAGCGACCTTCCTCACAGGTCAGACAGCCCTGCAAAAGCCACAGGTATATTCATGCTGCACTTGAGCATTTTGAGCACCCACACAGGAGAGATCTTAGCAAAGCAAAAGCCTTTAACAAGTCCTGGGACTGAGTGGAAAATTCACTTGCAGGAAACAGAGCACTTCTGCAAGATAAGGCAGCTGTATCACTGGTAACCATTAGCTTTATAACTACAACACACACATTGGCTGTTACTCTCTAAAATAATAATAGAAAAACAGTATAGGCAAAATCTGTCCAATTCAGATGCTAAACATTAACATAAAATTGTGTTTTTTAAAGGCAGTGTATTTTACTTGTCTACTCCTGAGCAGAACAGTCTAAAATAACCTCAGTTACAATAATAAAGAATTTTTCTAAATTAAGATTCATTGCACTCCTATTATAGTATTTAGTCTTCCTAGATAACTACGAAGTCCTTCACAAGAAAAAATTGCATTAAATACCTGTGGTATACATCCTCCTCTTCTTTAACAACACAACTAACAAGTTAGACATTCAATTCCTTATTTTTCTTGTCACTAAAATAAAAACCCCTAAAAATTAATTTAGCATATGTTATTAATTCTTGGTAGCCAAGGAGACTTGGACTTCCAACCCTGGTCCTACGATTTCTTATTTTGAAACTCAGCGATGTTATCTAAGTTGCTGTAGAGAGTTTTGATCATGTGAATCCAATTTGAGCTGTGCTCATTAGCATGGATTTCTTTTAGTAACGTGAATATTATTAATCATTATTTTTATACTATTTATGAAATTGCAGCGATGCAGTGTGAATACTCTAATGCTTGTAAAATAGATCATGGGACACTGGCTTCAGAGGGTTGTGATTTCCTGTTAAAATATGTATTTTTCAGAACATGTAAACATAAAAGCATTTAAATATCAAATATACAATGGAATAAAATTAAATTTTCACCTCATTGAGCCTTTCTCAATCTAAAGTAAGTTAAATTTACCAGCATGATGGCCACTGCTGATAGCACTTTAGCTTTATCAGGCAGACAGACAGCTACTTTACAGATACACAGTAGTTTACATTGCAGATGAAAGCACAGTGTTATGTGCAATTACTGTAATTTGACGACTGTTTTATTGAAAGTACATTTTAATACACAAGCTCCTCCTGCTGGCATGTCTGCAAAATGACATTAGCGTCAGCCCAATCGGAAGTCACTTCTCCCTTCTGGAAGAAAAATGACATCGAAAGAAAAAAGTGTAAAAGGTGCAAAATGAATTCCCCTAAAATGAAGAAATATGAATTAATATCAGCCTGTCCTGATAGGCATGGCTGAAGTAATAAGATCATCTCAGGATAATTACATGAACACCGATGTCTGTGAATGAAGGACAAAGATTGCAAGTAATTCAGCTAATTTAAATGATGCTACTCCAGAACAAGATATATCCAGTAACCAAATTAGAGATAATTTGTCTTAAATGTCTTAGCTAATATTTATAATAAAAAATTCTAAGACAAATCATTATGTTATGTAGGTTTACAGAAACCAATTTATATCTGAGGAATTCAATCTCCATGCATCTAGCATGAAAAGGAAACTGGAGCTGAAATTGAATTGATCAGCTTCCATGGAAACAGATGTTGTACGGGTAAAAAAGTTTAGAGTATTAAAAAAAAAGTCATACATTTAAAAGTATATATCTTAAGCCCCTTTCCATCCTCCGCCAAAACCTGATGAGAAAAATTGCCCTCTCACTTGTCTGTTTCAGCTCTAGCTTTTTACTCTACAATTAAAATGATGACTTTCAAATAACACCCAGAAAGTTTAACCACTAAATTTGGGGAAAAATGACCAACCATCCCCAAAATGCATGGTAATCAAGTAGGAGGAAAAGATTAATCTCCCATTTCTTCTATCTCCTGTTACTAGATTTAATACCTTAGTTCTGTCCTTGAGGTCAAATGATACTAATAGGGTCTCTGACACTAAACAAGACACCTTTTTAAACCTATTGACAGTTCAACAGGTCAGATATTCCATGAACTCTTGAGCAGAGGTATGAAGACCTTAAAATGACCCTGTCAGTATTTCTGGCAAATACACATGTAGATGAAATTGAGACACTTCTTCTGAATCTATTTTTGCCAATCTGTGTTTGGGATTGAGGAGGAAGGAATAAGCACACCTACATGCAATGTTTGCAAATCCTCTCATTTGTCTCATTCAGCAAAAATAGGCTCCAGGTTAGTTTTTTGGGGTTGAGTTAGGGTTCACCTATAGTTGATAGTTTTACTTAGATTAAAATGCAAATTTAAAATATGTAAATCTAAACCAGGTAGTAGCTATTCTAAAGTAACTCTTTCAGAACAGTTACCCCAACTCCCTTTGGTAAGCACTTACTCTTTAAGTCTACATCTGTCTGAGTTATACCTGTTAAGTTTTAATATAACATTCTCCTTTTCATTCTATTACCTTCTTAGGCACTGAAGTCTTAATGGGGTTTAATTTTCTAGGCTGACTCTGGCAGGCAGTTAGATGCTTGCCAGGCATTACCCTGTTCAGCAGTGGAATGTCCAAGTACTAAAGGCTCAAGTTCTTGTCTACATCCTCACCTTGTCTCATTCTGAAGAAAACAGCAACCCGCTGAGGCAATCAATTCCTTCTTTCCACCAGGTCATTGTTTAGCTTTTAAGCATTCCTGACTGATTTGCCCAGCGTTTGTTTGGATACCAATTCAGTTTCATTGATTTTGTCTTCGTGTCAAGTTCTGCCTGAGGTGCATCTATAGAAAATAGCTTAAAATAACCGGTCTTTTTAATCAGCTTCTAGTTTATTCATACCTTTCATTTATCACTCTCTGTGTATCGAAATGTAATCCATGTCTTGATTATTTTTTTTTTTTACATGCTTAGCCTATGGAACTGCAGTATTCTCTTAGATCATGTTGTGAACATTTACATGAAGAAATTCATTTCCCATCTCATTGTCTACTCTTCAGGACAAATTAGAGAGAGAAGTTTCTTACAAAAATACTGTAACATGTCTGCAATTGGAAATACTTTTGTACAAGCCAGAGATCAGAGAAAAGAAGTAATAAGCACATCTTGGAAGTGTAGCAAAGCTCAGGATCAGGTATTTCATATATATTTCTCACATGTAAATGCATCTCTGGAGACATTAATGATTCTAGCTTTGCTTGAGTTGTATTAAAAATACCTCATGAAGAAAGACATTAGCTGGCAGATAAATTTGGTGACTCTTTTTCACCAGTTTCTTGTGTTATTAATATTTTTGCTTGTCATGATAATAATCTGATTTCTGGTTATAACCCCAACATTTAATGTGGTAAATTGGGTTCAGGCAGGCAGTCTCCTCGAAAAGGTAGTATTAAACAATGCCTATACTATATTAAGAGATCCTTATTAGACAAATGAGAACTAATTCTGACTTGCCATTACAACATACCTCAGCACCTTCTTCTGCCAGTTAAAATCAGCTAAAACGCCTGTTTAGTGTCATTATTAACTAAGACTCTGACTTCATCAAATAATTTTATATACTCAAGTAACTCTTGCTTTGCAGTGATCTGGGTGAAATCCTTGTTTACAGTTGCCAAAATGTAAAAATAATTGCAGCCACATTCCTGCCATCACTCCAAATTTTGTAGAAATGAAATATAATTATTAATGAGAAAATGTGATCTCCATCTATTAATACAAATGACTGAGTTGGGATGTTTAAATAGTCAGCTATTAACAGAAGAGATAGAAAGATACAGGTAAAATAATCCCTCTACAGTACACTTCAACACTGAAAATCCTGAAGACACTATTGGAGCAAAGTTATCAGGTTAAAAACTGAATAATCATTTCCTATCAAGACTGGATCTGAATTGATCAAGAAACGAAAAGCATTAATTCTGATAGTCTATCCAACTGATTAATATACAGCTCCTTCTACTTCCACATACATATTTCTACAGCAGTACACAGTATTCATATTGGCCTATCCAATCTCTTCTGGCTGTGAAATAATTACAAACACATAGTCGCACTTCCATTTGTTATAATTTGAATGATGCTAACTTGAAAGTTCTCGTGCTACAAATCAGTTTCCATACCAGCATGAAGAAATTTTATTCATAAACATCATCTGCGTTGATATTTGAATTTTTCTGTAAACCATGACACTGTATGTAAATCTGATCAGATTTTTTCTTTTCTTCCACTAAATTTACTTTGAAGTTGCCATAACAAGATGGTTACTGTACAGTAAAGGTTTAGTATCCATTAGTTATATCCTATAAAATGAATAATATCTATGATTAATTTTGGATTAAATACACTGTCTTGGATTCAGGAAATGCTCAGAACCCTGTAAAAATGACCTTTCATTAGTCTACATCTGAGCAATACTTATACCTAGAATTTTGTTCCTTGGCTTTCTAATGCATAATGACATCCACATTTGGGAGCGGTTACTTTCAATTTTTTGTGGTGTCTCAGCTAAAATAACACAATGCATAAATTCAGTACTCACTAACTAACTAACCAGAAAGCCAGAAACCACTGAACACACACATAAGAGAAGAGTTCACCATAATACATTCTGTATTTATAATTGATATAGTTTTCTGTGTATTTCAATGACTAGTAGAAAGGCAGTAAGTTTGGCTACTCCATCCATTTCTATTTAGAAATCGCCAACATTCTACTCAGTTGGGGGTTAGCTGAATTTGTGCAAACAGTACAGTCTACCACTTCTCAGTGATAGGTAATTTAATGAACAAATGGTTCAGAGGCAGAACATGTTCCAAGGTTATTTATATAATAACAAAATGTAGGATTTGCTTTCAGAAGAACGCTGTTCAGTGAATACCTGGATTTATTTTTTCCTGCTAGTACTGTAATTGTCATCTTTAAGGAAAGCAGAGACAGATCTAGGATACATTTTTATTGAAAATCCTGAGGTAACTAAAAACAGAAGATGTGCATCAGGATTCACAATACATCATATATGTAAAAATAAAAGGAGTAAAACTCTTGTTTGACAAGTAGCAATTTCAACGTGCTGAGACAGTCATGCATTACAGTGACTAGCCAGGCACTTCCTTCCCTATATTCACAAGCTGTTTGCATGCAAAAACGACATGGAATGGAGACAACTTTAATTACACGAGTGTATGAGAAGCCAGTAAAAGGCTTGTGAGCTACCCACCTCTAGTTTACACAGAACAAAAAAAATACAAAAAGTCAAGCACCTTTCATTCCAAGTGGTGGGGAGAAAAAAAAAAAAAAAAGATAAATATTTACCATCTCCTCTAATTTGCCTAATTTTGCCAGTATCACAGAGAAGAAAAAATCTGAGAGCTTAAAACATTTCTTCCTACCTGTTCATCCCTATCATTTACCTGATACTGAGCTCACTAATGTACTTAATCAGACTAATTTCAATTAAAAACTTGGTGCATATTCCTGCCTTCACCATGTCTGACTTTTAACCTTCAACACTGCATAATTCAGCTTCATGGGTAACACAGCACAGTTACTAGTCTCCTGTTCTGGACATCTACCACCCACGTTTGCATTTGCTCAGGGAGCAAATAGCTGTTGGGGTTTTAGTTGTGAGCTGGGGGTAATGGCTCTGGTGTAACTAGTCAGCTGCTGTTTCCCCGTTGAGAGGCTTTGTCCCCTCCATGCTCCTTGACTACTCTTTGCTCCAAATTCAGCCAGGCAAAAATATATGCCCACAAGCACTAGCACTTACACTTTTCAACATAGTTTCAATAGTCTCCTTGAGGATTATGTAACTTGGTTGTCTTTGCTTTGAGGTTTGCAAGTGAACTGCCCATCATAAAAAACAACCTGCACAAACAATTACTATTATTATTTTCTTAAGAACAAAACCCTTCTTTTAAAATCACGATAAAGGCAAATGAAATGATAAAGAAAAGTTGTGATCAAAACATGTTGTTTTGATCTTCCAAGCAAGTGCTTGAGTTTTAATTGCTCCATCAAGTTAAGAGGTATCAGCTGCTTCTCTCAAGTATCTTCATTTCTCATGAAGATTACAGCATGATATTAACATATGCAATAAGGCAGAAGAGAGCTGACATGACCGTTCTCAGGGACAGATTCAGATTTGAATGGATGTCATGTTAACAGTAATAGCTACAAATGTGAAAAATGAACTTTAAAACTGCTCCTAGAATCCTACAGAATCATAAGTCTTTTCTGGAAATGTTAGCAATAATAAAAGTAAAGAACAGTGCTTTATAGCAATCACTGTTTCCAGTTTTTATTTTTTAAATACTAAGTACACGTTACTGCACTCCAACCATAAACTTGATACTAATAGTCATCCATGACCTAAAAGCTCAAAAATATAGGTCTTAATCTCAACCTCTGGGAGCTTTTAGATTGTTCTTAATTTTAGCTTATATTTTTTTAGCTTTCCTAAGCAAAAAAAAAAAAAAAAATTCACACTGAGTTGGTTAGCACATAGAAAACAGTGCACCTGCACCTGGAAACAATCACAGAGAGAGAGAGTTTAGACTTGGCATAGTGGAATTAAACCTTGTACTCTCTAAATAAACAAAAGTAATCAAGATGGGAAAATATGTAAATAAAGTACTGAATTGTGTACTGTCAACAAAATAACAAGGGAAATGCTAACTTTGTTCTTGGTAATGAAGACAAGAACTAATGTTTACATTTAATCCAACACAGAAAGGGAAGCTAATCAAAGAAGGTATGATGTTACCCGGTAAATGACTAAGGGAGCCAGCTTGGGATGCAACATTCTTGATGGATTAGACAGAAACTAAATAAGCATCAGACTGGCCAGCAAAAAGATGACCACAGTAATCAGCAACCAAAATCATATCTTCTGCTTAGTTAGATTTCAATTATTTTCTCTGTAAGAAAGAAAAAGGCAATGATAAATGTAGGCTCATGCTTTTTTTAATTACGACTCCAAATTAGGATAACAGGAAGCAAAATTTGCTAGCAACTCCAGTGGGAGTTAAATGCAGAAGTACAAGCTCCTGAAATTTGGGGTCAGTTCTCCAGGTATCATCAGATTCAGAATCTTTAAAAAGTGTATCATACTGGTTCTCTCTAATTCAGATGCAAGTTTACCAATGAGTTCAAAATAAAAATAAATAAGATTTACAGTAAACTTGCTCCTTGCCAGAATATTAAAGAAAAATCAATTTAGGACAATGGTGATCAGCTGTGACTCTCATATTACTGGCAGCCATTTAAGTGTAACTCCAGCACTGGAGTCGTATGCCTGGCAACTGGGCAGTAGCAGCTTGGGAGCTGCTGAATGTTCTTAGTTCTCAGCTACATAGAGAAGCTTGTAAATGGCTGCTGCTACCCGAGGTATCTGCTTCTATAGCCCAGATGAGTTTTATCCCATAAGGAAGTTACGGGACCACAGAAAAGGCAGTTTCATCTCTTACCTATGAATTTCTCAGGAAGTTCCTCCTCTGCTTGGGTCTTTAAGGTTTGTGGCTTTTGGCCACATGAAGATTTTGGTGTTAGGAAGACTAGCCAACCTTGATATAGGACATTTTATGGCTCTGAATAAATTTTGAACTAAATGGTAACTGAAAAAGCTGCTGAGGTATCACATCCCCTGGTTTAGAAATAGATCAATGAAGTATGCAGAGGACAGTATTACACATCAATGTATATAGTACCAGAAGGCAATAAGGTAATGCAGAATTTTATCTCGGTTAGGTTAGTTCTGCTTTGCAAGCAGCAGCAGAAAAGTCTTAGAAGACACCATATACAGCATGTGCCTACAGTTCCTCCTTGCAATATTACTGTACAGGCCTGTAAAGGACTATGCTGATGCAATGTGAAGACTATTTATGCCCCACATAGGTGCACAGGTGATATACATCAACTTGACTGCAGTAACAACAGCTCTACAGTTCGACATGAAGCATTTTTAATCATATATGTACAGCTGCCCTGTGCTTAGAAAAAGCTGGGCACTGGATTTTGTTGGAGTCTTCAGGATTTAGATGCATTTGACTCAGCTGTAGCACTAACAGTCAAAATGTGATAAAATATTCAGTCTGCCTGACAATGCAAACCAGCCCCATTTTATTTCCTTTTGGTCAGCCCCTAGCTATTCTCAATGGTTAGTGCTTTGATATTTATCTCTTTTAATATGTAGGAGTCTTCTACTAAAAGTTTTTTTTAAAGGAGCCAGACATTCAGAGTTGTTCAGTGTATTTATGATTTACCCAGAAACTGTATTAAGACTAATAAATTAAATCTCTTACAAAGAATTAATTTATGAGTTCTTAAAGGTTAGAATAAAATTTCAGAAACAAGATTTCAGAGCTAAAATAGACATGGAATAGTAAGAAATGGGCTCTTTGGCTCATTTGGCAGTTGCAAAATTAAGCAATTTTATGCAAGCTGTTTACAAGGCACAGATTTCTAACACTTTCTACAGTGAACAGTAATCCCTGCAGACCCACGTATTAGTGGTTCTCCTTCTTACTACATACCATGCGTTGTACTAAACTCTTAATATTAAGTGCAATTGTGCTACACTTTTAAAATCTTAATCTAAAAATAAACCTTCATACTGATGTTGGTATAATCAAACTGGGAGACTGTGCAATCAATATGTGAAGATTTGAAGGAAAATGACTCTGATCTGCTCAAATCCTTCCTGTAATTTCTGTCTAAAATTGGGTTATTTTAGCAAGAGTAAACTGAAGAAGCCTGTTTCACTATAAAGCAGATCTGCATGACGAAATCTGCAGCTATTCCGATTGCATCATCATAGGCAAGAACAGCCTAGTGTTATACTTAGACCAGTGTTGTAAATATGCAAAGTACTCCAGTTATGTTGTCCCTGGGTTAGGGCCATACTGAAACAGTAAGTGGAACAAGCGTGAAGAGGATATCTGTGCAATCTCTGCATGCTGCAGATGAACCAGAACCCTGTGATGAAGCTACCTCTATTATTTCTACATAGACCTCAAGTTCAGGTCATACTGCACTTCTGAACTGACATTTGGCCTAATTTGTATCTACAGAGAATGTATTCCAAAGAATATTCCTAAAAACCTAGCAACAATCACTTTCTTTACTCATTTGTTAATGATGTGAAGAGATATGGCAGGGAAGTATGCATGCGTACCATTAATTTTTGTTATTAATAGATGAGTGCCTATAATTATACCAAGTTATTCAAGAATCCTTCAGCTAACTGTTCATGGATTCTGCTATCACCACAGAAGTGCCAAACATATTAAAAATACACCACAAAAATAGCATCTGAAATACAACAGAACTGAATGGACTATGTTTATAGCTGGCAGATTAGCAAAACCAAGGAACAAAGCTTCTCTAGGATGTTTTGAATTTCAGTGATGGCCTGTAGCTAATTCATGCTGTTTTCACATGAGAAACTGATGGCTGCTGAAATATTTTTCAATACAAGTTCAAATGAGGAAACGAAATAACCCACCTCCTTTTGAAAAACTGTGCAGTTAGGCATAAACAAACTTGTTATGGTCTGGATTAAAGCCAAGTACATGCACAAGTACAGAGATACCTCCCTTAATGAAGATTATTTGCTTCATGTATTTGAATGGATGCATCCATTTATCCATTACTGTCAGTGTTGCACAGAAAGGAGTATGAATAAGCACTGGAAGACTGCAATATAAGATCTATAAACAGATTTTTCTAAACCACATTTTCATGAGTATTTCTTACCGTTTCATATGCTAAGAGAAAGGAATAAAGCTTCTATATCCATCTCTCAGCAAAGCCTCTTTCCCTCCTCAAAATCTTTTCCACTGTGGAAAAGTAATTAAACTTAATCTTTGGTTTTATTCCCAGTGAAAGAAGCATTACAGAATAGTTTTTCTTGCAATACTCCATATCTAACAATTACATGAAGAGAAAAATTTTAAAGTCATGTTGTTTCATTAGCAAATTCATTTTTTTAAAAACCTGCCATTCTAGCAATTATGTAAAATTTACATATGGGAGTATATTTACGCACACATGTTCTGATTTAAAGAACAGTGTATTTTCAACACTTATTCCCCTTTTTTTTCACTCCCTAAGAGATTCCTCAAGGGCAATTGTACTGAGACACTGACATTTCAGGAGATCTGCAGCAAACATCATAAACTCATGTTTGAGAGCTTAGCTTGCGATATTTCTGACAATGGATTACATAAATACACTACGCCAAAACTGTTTGCAAATGCCATCCTATGCCAAAAATGTTTGGAAATGTCACAGAGAACCACCCGATATGAAAAGGGCCCTTTCCTTAATCTGTAGCGATTACTTCTGCACAAAGGCCTGACCTATGGGCTACAGAACACAGAGTGCTTGACTGATGCTTGCTGTGCCCCACTGTGACTCTCATCAGTAGGAACAAAAGCATGCAGTGACTTACAGGAATCGTTCGTTGTTTTTCCGCATCAGATATCCTGAAAAAATACCATTTTCAATTTCACGGAGTATCAAAAGGACAATTTGGTGATAAGACAATGGGTGTTTGGGAACTAGAGAGAGAACACAGGTCTGTTGCCCTGACTAAAGAAGATACAGCTAACCTGTTAGGTCATGTTACTCAGTCCCTGGTTCCTAAACAGTAAATCCACTAAATCACGCTCTCACTGGAGAGTGCTGCCTTTGTATAACAAATACATACATACTGGTCTGTGATTTCTTCCATTCTTCCACATTTTCGAAAGTCTTGGAATAAAAGTGATTTTTTAGATGGCCTGAGTTGTTGGCAAATACCTTAATCAAGCCTCCCTTTTAATAGAATTCAAGCTGAAAAGGGCAAGTTCAAGACTCTCTTGAACATACACTCTGAATTAAAGCCACTGTTGTTTGTACCTGGAGTTATATGTCAGTTTCAAGACTCTATATAATATTTTTCTAAGTAGAGATTTGAACTTCTCATGGATCCCCAGACTGAGTTTTTTCCAGATCATAAAACTACACTAGTCTGGCCTGGGTGACATGTGATATATTTGGCCATGCAGACTGGTTAAATAAAGTCAGAAGCCCTTAAATTCCTTTCAACACATCAAAGAAAGTGAGGAGTAGAAATAACCTCACCCTTCGTTAGAATAGTATGGCTTCAAAAACCTCTTAAAGTGCCACAACTGCATGGTGTAAAACTTCCAAATATATTATGAATACAATATAAATATATTGTAAGTAAGAGATTATTTGGTTTGGTTTTTTTCAGTTCCACTAATCAGTTTCCATTCATTCTGTGAACACATATTCAAATAAATACTTCCCTCTTTGGTTGTACATTTCAAATTCTAATAATAAAAAAAAAATTAAAAAAAAAAATCACTGAAATTGATTTGGGCTATGACAACTTGTCAATAAAGAAACTACACAATCCCATCTACTCGAAGCCCTCATGCTACACTACCTACCTGAAATCTGCTTTCAGCTGTATGGAGAACGTAACTGAAAATTTCTCTTCCTGGAAATGTCACAGGCTTTTCCAGTAATCTGCCATTCCAGAAAAGAGATCAGATTTTGGAGCATTTGAGCTATCACTGTACACGGTGGAATAATACATCATCAAAAGGGGTCTCCTCTAAGGCACTGTTTTGAAGATCATGAATGGTAACTAAGGGTTATGGATCCCAGAGCTCTCATATCCATCTGCACTTGCACACAGATTGCTCTGACTGACCAGATGGCTTCTTACAAAACAACATGTTCATATGAATAGTTTCCAAAACACTTTCTGGTGGTACACTTATTTTCTGTACGAGACCTGCAGATGGTTCCCTTCCCCTACCTATAAGTTCTCCAAAATATATCTCCTGAACTAACTGTTATGCAATCTTCAGCTACATATGCTGGTATTTGACTGTGAATATCTAAATCTGGCAATTTTCTTAAAATAATCTCCATAAAGAGAAACTTAACAAGCAAATATAGATCAGCTAGTTTAAGTGCAGCTGTAGAATAAATATTACAGTGTTTTGCAGGATTTAGCAGGCCAAAAAGTAAGCTTTGAAACCCACAATTTCATTAGAGAGAATTCATGTAGATTTGGGCAAGGGTGGTCTTGTTTAACTTGTATTCTTTGACAATATGCCATGGCATGACAAAAAGCCATGGCAAACGAGTAATTAAGTGGGTATCAATGCCTTAGGTTTGTCATTGTCATGAAGTCTGATATCAGATTCTACTAACCAGGAGGTAATGTAACAGTGGCCAGGAAACTGGCTCAAGAAGGGTAAATTTTGTGAAAAGAATATTATTCAGATATATCAGAGGTATCTGTGGGGTGTACAAGTGAAGCAGCAAGATACCTGAAACAATCCTGAACAATCATGCAATGAATTGTTCTTATCATCCACATTCACGATTATGTATTCATTTAGCAACTGTCACTATAGAGACAATTTAGTGTCTTCCCACCTGCTGAATAGTTTAAAAAGTTATACTGAAAAAAAAATTATCTTCATATCAAATAAAAATATTAACTTTGATTTTTTTGGCCAGTTTGGTGCCCTTTGATGACTTGGATGCTACATAAAAATATGTATGAGGATGTGACATACTATTCTGTATGTTTGTGAACCTTTTATATAGAAAATTCTGTGCCCTTTTAAAACATTATATTAATATTTAGAACATTGATTGAAAAGGGACAGAAAGATACAGAATGAGAGCTGCCATGTGTTGGAAGGCAGACACCATCATATAGTAGGGACAGCAAAAATACTTAGGCATCTGCACTTGCTTACAGTCCCAATGCTTTAGCACATTCTGAACTATTGATTGAGTTGCGAACTCCTCTGTGCTCTTCTCCTCTGGAAAAGTCAGCTCCAGCAGAATAATGGGGCAAACTGTTATGGACAGAGAGGATAACTAGGAAGTAGTGTCCAGACATGTATAGTCTCATTAACTAGAAAATTTAGGAAAATACATAGAAAATAAAACCCTTTTTCATTAAATTAAGTATATTATTGGAGTAATATTTTTCAAAGAATCCTACTCAAGTAATCATGCCAGAAACTGTTTTACATTGTAAAAATATATAACTAGACAATTGCAAACAAGAGTATTGGACCTAGCTTCCTTTACAGATCATGTATACTTGTTAATGAACACCAAAAAAATCCAAAACTTTGATAATTACTGTTATTTGAAAGGAAGGAAGAAAGGAAATGCCCTGTAAGATTTCTTAGCTATTCAAGTAGAAATACGTTCTACATGCTGACAAGAATAGCTTTTATCAATGCTCTAGAGATGTCAATCTCTTTCAAATGTAAAAATTTCAAATGTCATTATTGTACAACTATTAGTAATCAGATGCACACTAGGAGCTTAATGGAAAGCAGTCTTATGTACATTATTTTGTATTTTACTATTTTCATGGTTATACTTTGCAACTTTTGATTATCATTTTGTATGAGAACTAAAACATGCATTTGTTTTATCCAAGATTTAAGTATAACACTATGGCATTCCATCTAGAGACAAACACAACACAAATAGCATATTAACCCACAGCAGAGCCTGCTGAACTGAGAATACACCTATGTCAAGCTCTCAGTGAGGCTGAATTTAACAAAGAGAGACTGGTAAATGGAGTTGACAGGCAGACTTTGAGGCTCTGGGCAAGCCTGGCTGAGCTATGCAACCTGCATAAACTGAGCAGCACACACAACTAAAAGACTAACAGAATGCCACAATGAATCAGAGATACAAATATGGTCAGAAACAACCATAATATTGCATGTGGAAGAGTTGCTGGTTAGCTTACCTAGGCAAGTGTTTCAGTTTCCTATATTTTTTCATACCTTAGGCTTAGAGAATGAGCACAGTAGCCCGATACAGATGATATCACAAATGTCTGTTTTAAATAGTACTAAAATTGCCATCTAGATTTAATTTTGTGAGGCTGCACATATGCCCCACACATGCATATTTCGTAATTTTATATATCCACTTACTGTATATTGATACCAATAAACAGAGACAACAGTTTTAGAACTGTACAAGGAAAATGTTTCTTACTGAGGAAATATGGATATGGATTCTAAGGTTTCAGGATGAGTAGTGGATATATACTGCTGCATGGGAAAAAAAAATCAATGTATAAATTACCTTAGAATCTATTGAACGCTTACATGAGCAAAAATTGATTTAAAACCATGCAGACAATGAAGTTAAAGAGGACAGAAAACATTTTCCAAGCTTCTAGTACTAAACAAACAAAAAAAAAAGTGGAATTTCACATCTAGACATCTTGAATTACGCTGAAAGATTCCTCAGAAGCCTAAAATACGCATGGAAGCATTTTCCAAACCTTCAGTTTTAGTTAAATACAAAGTATCATCTTCACTGGAGGCAGATAAATATTAAATAAAAAGAACTTCAAATAGTCTGAATAAAACTCAGTTCAACAGCTTAGCTTTTAGTTGCCCGTTATTGGTGATACTATAATCTCATTAACTCTCAGCTCAGCTTGTATATTCAGGATACGTTTAAAACCACTGGAAGAGTTAAAACTAGAGGTATGAAAGTTAAATGTGAGTTAAGCCATGTTAGCTGCAATGGCCGAACATCTTTTGGCCTGGGTTTAACAAGGCCAATATTCTGAAAAAACAAGGATCATCCTTATAAAAATATCAACTTAAGAACCTGTCATTCCTTAGTTAAAAGGAAGTTAAAATATTTGCTCGGTGAAGCAAAAAGGAACTTTCCGAAAATATATTCAGGATATGAGAAGGAGAGAATGGGACCTTATAGATCTGAGGATTAAAGGAAGAAAGACAAAGTTTTATCCCAGTACCCAGAGAAAGGTATACTGAATGACCACCAAGATGGTCAGACTTACAAAGTAATCTCTTCTTGGCAGTCATTTCCTTTGCTCTATACATGGGGTAACAAGTGAATACAGAGTATTAATTGCACCAGACCTTCTCATACCAAGATCCTACATGGAGCTGAATTCTTTACACCCAATAAGAATCTTTTTAAATACCAGAATCACCTACGTATATATTTTTTCAAGGTTTATTTTCAAAAGGAAAGACAAAATACCTTCTACACAGTGTTTAAGTAAAAATTCTATGCCTATGGTGAACCTCCTCTTTTGTTGCTATTTCAGCTACCATTGCCATTTCAATAAATGAAAGCAAATCCCAATCACTTCTAATGAAATGGCTTCCTTTCTGTGTGCACAAAATCCAGTAAAGAAAATAAAGTCCATATGAGTGAGGGTTTTCATGTTTCCCTCTTTTCATTCTTCCCCTCCATCTTTCCTTTTTCACCTCATTTTCACATACATTCTCTTTTATTCAGTCCAAACTGTCTTATTCAGTCTCCTCTGTTTACAGCACTCCTCTACACTTAATCATTTATTCCTTACTCCTCACTTTCTCCAGTTTTTCTTTACTAAATCACATCAGCAGCCACAACACAGTTTATTACCCAGTACTTTCCTAGATATTGTTTGCTTCTCTTCTCTTTATGCCTAATTGTTCTCTCAACAAACTCCTGTGCTGAGCTGATTCTATGCACCTGAGTCAAATCTCTGTTGCCCAGAAGTCAAGTCATTCTCACAGCTCCCCATCTAAACCAATTCTCTCCTGCCTTTACACCTATGCATCGTTATCTCTTTCAAATCAATTCACCTACTTCACATTTCACTTTGCCTTCATTTCACATTTTCTTTATTACAATGTAGACCACAACTCCCTGTCAACTCTCTCAGATTTTCAGCAACCCAGACCTCCAAGTGCAATACTGGACTGCCCGAGTTTGTGAGGAAATCCTACTGAGACTTTGACACATTTTTATTCTACTGTTCCACCCTGCAAAATATATTTTTTGAAAACTACCAGTTTTAAGGCATTTTTTGTACGCTCCCCAGGCTGAAAACCTCACTTGAAATCTCTTACTGGACAAGTCACTTCAGTTTAAAGAATGACTCTGGTGAACAATTGCCTACTGTTGCAATCTGGACTGGTTTTATGCACTGTTGTTAAATTAATTTGAATGAGAACCTAGATGCTGTGCACCCTAACATATTGTGATAATGACACCTTCTTGGGCTAAATTCTGTTCCTATATGTCATTGATTAAATATATTAACCAGTGCTGATAGACAGGAAAAAGAGGGTAAAGTGAGCATATTGGTACAAACCCACAATGCTTACAAGAAACATATATTAATTCTTTATTTGAATGGCAGGTAAAGCTATCATATGGCTAGCCTGACAAGAACAACTTTATTCTTTTATTCACTTCGGAAAATCATGCCACATTATAAAAGAAAAGGTTTCAAGACAGCTGTCAACGTTGCTGAAAGCAAAGAAAAGGTAAACCAATTGTTTGATACCTTATTCTATAGGAAATGCTTTTGTGCTATCAAGAATGAGGACAGTACTTTGAAGTACTACACACTTAATTATATTAGCATTTCATAGTTAGGATGCAAAAAATTTGTTCCAGATTCATAACTGGCATAAGGATCTTTAAAGAATATTGGATCTCTTGTTTATGAATTAGGTATGGACAAAACAGTAGTTTATGATTTGGCTAAGCAAATCCACCTTGTCAAATACTTGCTAGTTAGGGGAATATGCAGTAAGTATGCTGACAGGAATGATGTGGTTTTGGTGATGGGCAATAGAAAATGAGTTGATTCACACTTAGACCCTAAGCTATAGAACTCTGGAGAGGGTTTTAGACAGTCTCTCAGTGCAATGGCTGGATGTCTAAAAACTTACTAGTTACCTCTTTCTACTAAAATAACAAGCGATCTCCACATTTATTTTAAATATCTGTCTTGCTCTATAAATTGACTTCATATCTGTATAGGATATATTTGGAAATGGATGGTAGTTATATCTTATATTTTAAAATTTATAGTCTTAAACAGCATTATTCTCAGTTACCGGGGTAATATTTGCTGTAAAAATCTCAGCAGAGAAAATGGACAGCTAATTGAGTTTTTTACAACCGGACTTCAAAGGCGTGGGGCTCCTTTGTCACTGCTGTCACTAGAACTGAGAAAAAAAAACAACCTGACCTTCAAGGAAGGACTAAACTTTCCAACCACAGGAAGCAGAAAGAAACCTCTTTCCGAAAAAAAGATACAAGCCACAGAAGGAAGAATTTTCAAACACAGGGAAGGTGGTAGAGAGTCTTATGAGTCATAGTCACTTGCAGAAGTGAGACACAAACACCTCCTTTCCTATTCCACATTTTTCCTATCTGTGACTACTCATTGCTGGATATCAAGAACTGGTGCTCAAATGCATCAGTCTTTCAATTAACTTGTTTTTATTCAAGATAATTTACAATCTCAGCTGTTTTGATTTAATACTGAAGCGTATTAAAAGATTTGACTTTATTGGTGTAAATTAACCTGTACTTTTGAGTACTCAGCATTACAATTTATTGTTAGATTACTATCTCATTGACAGAAATGTGAATTTAAAATAAAAGCTGAGAACTGTAAGAGAGAAAAACAGGGATGGCAGAGATTAAAATTATATTATTGCAAGTCTCTTTTCTGATTTAATTTTATGTTGTTTGCAAAGTAAAGAAGAGATTTCAAGTGTATTCTCCCTACTTTGCCCAGCCTCAAAATTGAAACTTTCTTTACTGGCTCTAGAGCCTATTCTTTGCTACCAATTTCAGTACAGAAACGCCTGAATACATAAAGAGTTCACTTTTTAACAAGGGAGTGCATGTGACTTGCTTGTTACCAAGGAAACGGGATCACTGCTGTAATGACACAGAACTTTAACTGGCTGTGTGTTCTTTTATGAGAAAAATCTTAATCTCTTCTTGCACTGCTGCAGGCATGTTAGGGACATAAACTGCACAGTTTAGAAAACCTGCCTCTTGCTAAAGACTTGCTGAGTTTATTGGCAAGCAGTAAAAGAGCAAGACGAAAAGGAAGAAGTAAATGCAATGAGAGCGACAACTCTTCTCTCAGAATGATCCTTCATTACTAAGCCTGTTGTTAACTGGGAGGGAAAATGACAGAAGTGATCAATACGATTCCTGGGGCCCAATCAAAAAAACATTCAAAAGCATCTTGATCCAACCAATTCCTTAGTTAAACTGACCCACATCCCATGTCGACCCAAATTGCCTAGACTAGGAAAAATGGTTATGCAAAATAATTGCCATGCACAAATTGGGAACCAGATGTAATCAAGAGTAATAAAAGGGACTCAAAGTGACATTTAAACTAATTCTGCATGTTATAAAAGGTGTTAAATGAAAAAATATTAGGTAAATTGATGCCATCATATTTTCATGGTAGGCAAATTGGCATTTTCACTCTTTCTTAGAGCCATTTTTATTATTTGAAAAAGACAGATGGAAATAGACCCATCAGAAAATGCACAGCACAGTTAAAAGCTCATTTTGTACAGCACTGAGGTTTGCTGTAACGTTGAACATGGCTTTGTTCAACATAATCTCCATTTGTTTCAGAGCTTTATAAATTGTGTGTTTATAAAGGAAACCAATATATACCAGTTAGCTACCAACAGCAACATATAAAGTGCTTTTTGACTGTTAATATCAATCTACTTGCTTTAAATTTTTGCCCCGTTCTTTTAAACCATGCAAAGGAGAACATTTATTGTACATTTCTACACATGTGAAAGAAATACCATACCGTACCCTCTCCCTCATTTGTTTCAACAATTTCATACACAAGATATCAGTACTGCCTGTTTTAACATTCTTATTTTCTCAGGCAGCATTAAACAAGAGTTTATTCTGAGACAACTGTAAAAGATCACAAGTCCTCAAATGCTTCCAAAGGTGGCTGGAGAGTATTCAATTCTAGTACAGTATACACTAAATTATTCTTCTCATAAGCACTGTAAAGGTCACTTTGAATAAAAAGAAGCATGACAAAAATCTGCTTGATGGAAATATGCTCATAAATAGATATTTGTGAGGCCTGTTCGACAATTCATAGCAATTAACATTGCAGTGCAAGTCTCACTGTCTCTATTGAGATGGTAATCAGTGTAAGATTCATGTTATTTAAAAGCAAAGTTTAATTTTTTTTTTTAAGGGCAAGACTCAATAACGAAGCAATAAATACAACACATAAAACCCTGCAGTATTATGGAGTTGCTGTATGACATAGCAGTTTTATTTAGCATCACACCAAGGCAAACAAATGACAAACACCTTTTCTCTGAGATGTCTTAGTTCTGGAACAATACCACACTGAGGTGTTTCATTAGGGTGAGTTTAGAAGGATGTTGTTCTGTAACACTTTCATTATTACCCGTAGTCTACAGGAGGAAGTGTTTCATTTTCGATTCAATTCAATATACTGAATATTGAAACACTTCTGGCTCAGTACTGCCTTAAAAGTGAAAGACTGAGAAAATCCAAGTGAGAGCAAGAAAGTGCAAGCAAGAGCAAGAACACAGGTGGGCAGGAGTCCCACACATGCACATAAATGGATTCTTTCACCTGAATAAAACCTATTTACACTAAAGCACTGCTGGTAAATTTCTCTTAATAAGACCAACTGCTGGAAAAAGAAATACAAGCTATAGAAATGCATCTGAGGGGAATAAGGAACTAAGAAAACTGAACAGAGTTTCTTGTCCTTTTTAAGAAAAGATTAACTACAAAAATAGTTTTAAAAATATCAAAACATATATTCTACCATCCAAGTTTTTACTTTGCTTAAATTTGGAACTGAAATGTAAAGGATTACAACATTTGTATGTAAAGCAAATCTTGTTGATTTTTTTATGCCTCCTGTAAATTGTTAGGAACTATGCATAATATTCGTCCTGATTAAAAACTGTCATTTAAGCTCTAGCAGGTAGTTACTTGACTACTAACTTCTGTAAAACTACTAACAGCAGAACCAAGTTGAAGTCAGCAGGTATCTCAAGTGCTGACGGGTATTTGGAATATATCTCCATCTACAGCAACTATCTGAAGACTGAGAATGCTGCTAATAGTATTATCATTATAACTATCCTGAAATTAGGACATTGTAGATGGAAATCACTTTGGCTGAAACGTATATATTAACTCAGAATGGTTATCAAAAGAAAATCACACATCAGAAAAACGTTGATGGGGAAGATGTCAATTCTGTTAAACATGAAAGAATTAGAGAATGCCACACTGTAGGCAGGGCAGAGGAGAGGGGCAAACACAGGGAACATGAACACAAATTTCTATATATCATTGCTCTGATCACAAATCAGACTAAGGAGCTTTTCTCTCTACAATACTTTTAATAGCATCACTGTACTGTAAACTGCTCCTTGGGATCAAAAGAGAGAAGAGCAAATAAAGTTTCTTGCTAGTACAGATACATTAGTCTTCCTAGCATAGGTGGCATCTTCCAGAATTATTTCAAGGGAGTGTTTTCCATACACACACTCTTAACTGACATATCTGTGCTGGAAATATCCTCAAAGATAAACTAAGATTTGGTAAATTATGTACTCAAGTTAAAACAGAGCTTCCTTAACTCTACTGCAATGTCTTTCACACACAATAGAATAAAACTATGCTACAGTTTGCATTATGGAGGCAACCATCTTTCACAGATAATTGTCTTTTCCTAGCTCAATTTATGGATTTTAGCATTTATTCAGACCATTTAAGATGACTATCCCCACTGGTAATAAACTAAGAAATCATTTTGCAAACCTTAGGTCTGAACAAAATAGGAGGATGAAGGACAGATTTTTACCACATGGAAAGAAGTAGCAGAGTTGCAACAAATGCTATCTGACAGACTTGACACACTTTTCCAATGACTATTCAAGATTTTAGTGTCCTATACTTTAAAGCCAGGATCAAATTTTTTTAATTATTTCACAAATAACCTGTCAAATCCCAGACAGATCAGTTATAAAATCAAAAACTACAACAGTAACATCATCTTTGTTTGGATATAACTAGCTTTATAAAGTCGAATGCTTCTAGTAAGCCTCAAGTACCAGTATTTCGCCATATTTCCTTACTATATTCAACCCATCTTCCTTTTAACATTAAGCATTCTGCATGTCTCTCTTCCTGCTTATTCTTGCTCTCTTTATCACTGTTTCTACTCCTCCTGATATATTTTTTTCCTTCCTCATTTTCCTCTAACATTCATAAACCCTCTCAACTACTCAGAGCAGGAAAAAAAAAATAATACATTTGTAGAATGCCATGTAATACATGTCTCCAATGTTGATATGTGCCAAAACACAAAATAAAAGACAATGTAACATCATAATACAATTATTGCACAAGGAAAGGAGATTTAAGTATGAATTCTCGTATACTTTGACGAAACAATTTTTGCCCTACTTCTTCACATTTCAGTTAGATCAAAACAGGCATGATGCTTTTTTTAAGTTTGATGTCAAGCCTCACAGGTTATGAGAGACTAAAAACAAAACTGTCAGTTACAAAGTGAGGAATGTTAGAAACCAAGAATAACAGTGAGACAACTACATGTTTGTTAAGAACAATCCACTCCGAATATTTTAATTGTATCATTCCACAGAAGAATAGTACATTTCTGCAATGGAATTTCCTGCATTATGTGAACATGCTAATCAAATTTTAGATATCTAAGATATTTTTACTTCAACAATCATCAGTGCTTGGCAACAAAGTTCTATTGAAAGATAAATATTGTGTAACATCTCCACATAGTTTTATAAGTAGATCAATCAATTAACATAGCAATAAATTAGTTTCATTAGCATGTTTCAGGCATTAGGAGGTGCTTTACTAATTAAAAGTCACATATTTAAGCAAACGTTTTTCCCAGTTTGTTCATGTAAATTATATTCCTCTTTATCAGACTGCTTACTTACTGTTACAGAATGTAACTGAGATCTGTTAAAGAGGTACAATGACAAGTTAATAACACAAGCTGCCACATCAAAGGATGCAATCAGGTAAAAATCTGGCCACAACACTTTAGGATGCATTAGCTGAATACTGTCATTTATTCTATTAGAAGGCACAGATATATACACTAATAGCTTTAAGAAGTGTCATGCCATCACAAACTATTAACCTATTCAAAATCGCATTTAAAGCTTCCTTGCTTCACATCAATATTGTTTTGCAGTGTTTCAGGGATTGCTTGTTTGCTTTTAATCTTATTGTTTATCTTGTAAGACGCTAACAGCAGAATACCAGCACCACATACACTGCAAATTGAATGGACAGGACAATTTCCCAAAACACATATGTAACTAAAGGCCACATATCCTACACACGTAACTCATACAATGTCTAACTAACTAAATATATAACCATACCCTAACTACATGGATGTCAAAGGAATCATCTCAATGAGTATTTAGCGCTCACATATAAATAGTCATATCAATACCTGAAAATATTCCAAGCTAACTTTTTCTGCAGAATAAAATTACAAAGCAAAAACATTCACTGCTGGGTTGATATATGTATGTGTGTAGGCTTTTGTTTATTTATGTTATATATAGATACTATGGAATTCAAATAAGAGGAAGGATTCCCATTCATTCAATGCATAAATTCTGTATTAACTATAATTTCTGATATTTTGTTTACATGTTAGAGAAGCATACTTTAGCATTATTTCGCTTTTTCATAGAATCATCTTTTGTAGCTTCTCATCCAGAAAGACTAGTGAAATACTACTACTATAAATACAGTACTATCAGTCCAGCTAAGCAAGTCCTAAAGGGAGGAAATAATTAGAGTATTTTAGAAACCTCTCTGTAGCTATAAAACTGATTTCTTATAAAATGAGTCAAAAAGCATTAGAACATGACATGAGAAGAGTAAGATTACAAAAACATTTTTTACCTTATTTGATATTTAAAATCCTGCAGAGAAATTCACAAATTAAAATTCCTTTAAATTTTTATTAGTTCATGAAAGCCTCATCTCAATACTGTCACTGGCCAAGAGCATACTAAAAGCACTGTTTTAAAAAAGTTTTTCTCCTCTATCTTTATACATAAATATATTAGTGTCTAGATATTCAAAGATCTTTCTTAAAATAATACTGCAAAAACGTTTCTATGAAGAGGTTTTAGTTCATTCTTTATACTAAAACAGGGCTATACAAGCCCATTATCTGCTGTAAACTACCCCTTGTTAAAAGATGAAGCTCTTAAATGAAATACAACTGATAGACTAGTTTGTAGTTAAGTTCAGGTCTGAGCAAATGTTTTTATTCCTCTAAAATATTTTGAAAGTAACTTTGAAAGGTTCTATTTTCAATTTCTTTAAAATGAACTCAGAGATACAACATCAACAGGAACCTCATAGTAATTTTCTTAGAAGATTTATTTCATTCATGCTTGAAAGCAACATTTTAATACTAGCAATGGTACAGAAGTTAATGTTCTTTTTACCTCTCATACCTTTAATATACACATTTAAATGTTCTCAATGACACACTGACAGTTGCAAATGAAATAGAGATGATAAGAAAAACCCCAAAATCCAAACCAAACCAAACTTCTTCGACCCACTAAGAACAAACATCTATTCTTCCACATGATTTTAACTTTGTGATCTGCAAGACCAAAAGCAGATACTTGGCTTTACATACTGTTTAGTGCTAAATAAATCTTAGAGTAATATTTCCAAGGTGACATTTCTGAGTGGCTGATTGGTTGGTACTGAAATTTGCCTGCCAGTTGGTTCCTGTATCTCTCTACCATGTTTCTCATAACTTTACCTTCCAGGAGGGAGGAAGCATTTATAAAATGAGAAAGAAAGATAGAAACAGCGAAATTTTTGCTACAGTTTAGCTTGGTGACTCAAAGACAACTGACACAAAATGCCTAAGAACACAAGTTTTGCTATCAAGTATGTTGCCAGTAATGTTATCCAGTGAAATGAAGACAACATATTTTTTGAACGTTACAATCCTCTAATCATCACAGAGAACCAATGACTCCTCTGGTGTTCAAACACATCCCGCAGACAACAGTTTCTCAGAATCTGTTCTAGCCTCTTTTCTGACGATTTACCAAACAGATTCTCTGCTTTCTTTAAAGCATATGTTTGAGTAGCTACCACAAGAGAATAAATGTCCAGCTCTGCAGCTCAGCAGAACATATAATTGTTATCTAGAAACTGTTGAAAGATGTAGCTGTGGCCTAGAAAACAAGATTTAAAAAATACTCAGCACAGTAATCTGTGAAAATATTCACAAAAATCTTTTTATACCATTCTTGCATATATTTTAATCCAAACATTTGCATTGCCAAAGCAGAAGAGTCAATAAGGTGGCAGTATTCTTATTTGAATAGCATTGCACAACTACAAAGTAGAACACATGTTGTAGTGGTTTCACACTGTTTAGGCTTTTTTTTCGTTCACATATAACATCTGCTTGACCAGCTGTATATTTAGCTAACACTTCTTTGTGTGGGGTTTATGTAAAACACAACTCAAGTTAAAACTGCAGGTTGAGATTTTGGGGAATCATAGATTTATAGGCTATTAGAGGTTGGAAGGCACCTCTGGAGACTGCCTAGCCAATCCCCCTGCACAAGGCTGCCCAGGACTGTGTCCTGTCAAGTCTTTAGTATCTCCAAGGACAGAGTGTCAACAACCTCTGGGCAACCTGTGAGAGTGTTCCAGCACCCTTACAGTAAAAAAAGAAAATAGCTTCTAAAAAAATGAGGACATTTGATACAGAAATCACAGAGATAGAAAAATGGAACATCACAATATTTTAGTGTTTCTTTTCACAACTTTTTACAGCTTTTAGCTTTTTACATACTTGAAATCACATAACCTATTATGATGATTTATGTTGAAAGCCTCAATTATATGGTCCAAAGAATTGTGATGGTTGTTGACAAAGATTCCTCCTGTTATTATATATGTATTTACAAAGAGCTAGTGTGAGTGATATTTTTTGGATAGATTGATAAAAATGTGATTAAAACACAAGTGTACCTGTTATAACAAGTTTTATTTATCTATAATGTACCAATCATGAGTGTAAATACATGTTAATTGAAGCAAGTATTGACAGACAGGCCTTCATGAGCTAGTAGATGTAGCAATCTAATTCAGCAGTGCTAATTCTTGATTTAGGTTTTGTTCTGCATGGACTGGAAAATTTAACTTGTGATGTCAGTTTTATTATTACAAAGAATTTGTTATTCAGCATGTAAACAGACAAATTAGAAGAGTCAGAATCTCTTTTTTACATTAAGACATGAAAGTGGACTATATAGGAAACTATTTGACCAAACCTGTGACTGACCTAATGCAGCATTAAAACTGAGAAATATACAAACTGAGATTACAAATGATAGAGACTGACAACAGAAAGAATACATTAGTGACAGTTCACAGCATAAGGAATGAAAACAAATTACATTTCCATGATTAACCACTAGCATTTGATACGATAATGAAGAGAAATGCTAGCAAACTGCCTCACGTTATTTTACTGCAAACTGTTAATTGTATCTGAGTCTCAAAATACAATTAATTTCTTTCTTTATAACAGTGGCAGGCTACTTCATACAGATCAAAAAATGTTTTGCCTCATCAGATCTATGCCTGATTGGATGAAATCACTGCACCTGGAAGGGAGAAATCCCCAAAGGAACAACCTCGCTATAAAAATTTTAGGCAATATTCCTTCCAGCATTTAATAATCAGTGGATTCAGTCTTAGAGACATTAATCTTATTTTCTGTTCAACATAATCATATTCTAGGACCTAAATCAGATCTTAAAAGTGACTAATTAAAACTGACCCTGTAATTTCTATCTATAGGATGCCTAGTCAGACATAACCTTCATGTGATTTTTCATTTGCACACTGAAGTGTGGTCATTTAATTTTGCAGTGAGAAGAAACTCTTTAAGAACAGGTAATTGGGTTTTTTATTATTATTATTTTATATTTCGTTGCTTCCTAATACAGATCTAATGCCCTAGAGACTTTTTATGCATATTAAGACTATAATTTTTTCTCCTAGTCTCAGGTATCACTACTCTCTACAGCACAGTCCTATGACTAATATCTCAATGTTTTCTAACTGCTAACTCTTTCATTAATAAAGATGTAATCAGCAACTATACATACATTTGTGCTATGAAGCACAAATTAAGTATATCAGAATTATTATATGTATTTACAGTGTTTTATATTAAAATATTCTATTAAAATATTACTAAACCAAAACATTATTAAACATAATAGAACAGAAGAACTGCATGTATGGTACAAAGGTTAGAACTGAATAATGTAATAAACACTTCACAGAATCCAGTCTGTTCAAGATCTTCGGTTGATGAAGCTCAAAATCCATTAAGGAAGGACAATACTAGAGAATTTGGCAATACGAAATGGAACTGAAATGAATTTTCTTTGAGATGCTTTTTCTTACCAACAGTGCCAGGTCATGACTCTCAGAAAATAAAGGACATTGAGAATTCAAATGATAGCCTAACAATGATGACACTTTCTAAAATGTGCTCTTTCTGTCATTGTTTGAAAGATCTTTATATTAAGTTAATATTGCTGCTCTAGCTGCAGAGGAAAAGTCTGGTATCTCAGTAGAAAAATGCATTAAAATCCCACTTTCTCTGCTGTAGATGAGGTCTACAGTTATTTTGCTCAACAGCTAAGCTTTTCCAGAATCCCATTAATATTCCCATGGAGAACTATCTACTCTAGCTAAGAGAGAATGCTGATACACCTACTATTTAAGAAAAAGCTCCAAGGAAACAATTCATGGATACATATATGAACAGAACCTTTTTGACATAAAGTCCAGATATCAAAGAATATTCTTGAATCTGCTATAGTCCTTTGCTTCATGCAATGTGCCGAGAATTATGAAAATGCCAAATGCAAAAAAATAAACCCTCTGAAAAGAAACGTAGTCTTTTTTCAACCTATTATATAGCTATGCTCAAAAAAGGTTAGCATCAATGCAATGCAGCATATTGGTGTTTACAAATTGTTGACAAATAGTTCTGGCAAATTTCCTTGAGCAAATCTCCTTGAACAAATTTCTTTCCTTAGAGATAATTGCTTTATACTGTATCACTATGTTTCACATACTAAATTGTACCCATACTGAGAAAACAGATTACTTAAATATGCTGCCTTCTCAATAAAACTTTGCTCTTTCTATGAAATTAATTGTATTGATCTCATTCAGCTCATTACATTTATTAGAAGAAATAGGGTTGGTTTTTTGCTTGTTTTGGTTTGGTTTTCTTTACAGCAGAATAAGGTAACGGTGTTTACTCTGACTTGGACATTGTTGGTAGGACCAATTATGTGGGGTTGTGATTTTGAATCTTTTCCTGTGCAGGTCCCAATACCTGGCACGATTTTTAATAAATAAAAACATGAGCTCTAAATTCTATAACACACTTATAAAAGAGATTAACTATCAGAACGCAAGTTAATTGTTTAGGGATGACGATTAAGAGGAAATTTGTTTTCCCTTACTGTTTTTAACATAAATGGCTAAGAGATTATAAATAAACTATTCTTGAAATTTCATTTCTCAAAGTAGAATAAAGATACTGTAATAAAATATTTCTGTAACAACAGTGCTTTAAGATGAAAACACCTGAAAAGTAGTATCATTGCTTTTACATCCGTACTATATTATCTCATTGTTATAATCTCACAGTATGGTCACTGTTGAATTAATGACAGATTTTTTAAAAATATGTGAAATTCTAATAATTGAAATTAAATAAGAATCCTAAAACAAACCAATTTTGGTTAAAGCATGTAAATAATGCACCACAGTTTAAGTAATGAACTGCTACTATGGATGTTTTCCATTGATTAAGGCCAAAGCCTCAAATTAATATTTCTAACTAGAGTATCCACAGTATTTCCTAATCTAATAACTTCTGTTTGAAACTGTTGTCCACTTTTGTCATATTTTAA
Organism: Strix uralensis; assembly: GCF_047716275.1. Classification (NCBI taxonomy): domain Eukaryota; kingdom Metazoa; phylum Chordata; class Aves; order Strigiformes; family Strigidae; genus Strix; species Strix uralensis. The sequence goes on along the minus strand of NC_133987.1, from coordinate 14,531,455 downwards.
TATTAGCTGTGTTGCTATCCTTATGATCGCTTGTACTGTTGGGGTAATGGCAATTACTACAGCATCTCAATGTACACCTGAAACCATAATCATCATTTATTAAAATATTTTATACCCCACAAAACTTGAAACTGAATTTCTTTCATAAGCAAACTGGTCGAGGAGAAAAAACTAGCTAGCCTCAACTTACGGATGTTATTCTGCATTACTGCCTGTCTGTGTGGAACTCAGGATAATCAATTGTAACAAACCAATGAAAAGATGGGACCTTAAATAGCACTCTGTTTGGAATTTATTTTCCTGATCTACATTTAAAGCAGCGAGTTATAAAATGAAGTTGACAAGGAATTATCAGTTCACTACTTCACACAGCTATACTTAACCATCTTAAAATAAAATATAATTGGACAGGAAGAGCAAAAATTATTTGAGTTGAAAATTCAATTGCAAATGTATTTTTTACTTCCCCCTCTCTCCTTTAAAAAACAAAATGAAATACAACATGAAGGACAACATCTCTAAAATCACTTAACAAAGAGGCATGTACGGGCCTCTCAACTGAAGTACCTGAAACCACTTCAATCTTTACAGCCCTTAGTCAAATTCTACACAATAGGTTCTTAGGGAGAAGTCTCTTGAGATGTTTGTCCCTACAAATATCATTTTGCCATTTATAACATCATCATCGAGATGCCTCATTAAATTGATTTCTGCTTCTTCAAATCCAGGAAAAATTGAAAAAATATGAATGCAACAAAATACATCTTGGCATTCTTCCATGTATCTATTACATTTTCTAATAAATATAGCTTTCTTTAAATAAAGTTTCAACATGAAAATTTGAAACTCTGCACAAGACCGAGAAAATAGTACTGCTAAGTATTTATGCTTCTATTAACTTTAAATTGGTCTTGATTGATTCACAGGCGTGGATGCACAATCCCTGTGCAGAGGCTTCTGGACAGCAAATTTAATATGATGGCTTACTATAAATGTGTGTTCACTCTATACATAATTTGTACAGGTGCAGTACTGAAAAAACAGTATATGGAAAAATTATTAGTGAAAGAAATAAGTTAACACCACTTTCAAAAACAAATTTTCATTATTTCTTAAATAGTTCTAAATATCATTTACAAATACTGTAAAGAACGATGTTTACAGCAAAATGGAAAAATTTTAACAGATTATATTCCTTGTATCATTGTATATCAAAGGGTTTGAGATTCTTAACAGATGACTGTCTTAAACTATTTCTGGACATATTCAATGTTAACATTAATGAAACCAGAACATGCATCAGCAGATTGCAGAATTCAGCTAGAAAGAGTTCAATAGCTTGACTTTTTAAATTTGGTTAGTAAGGACCCTAATAATGCTCCACCTTCAACCCCCAAAATAAATTTAAAAACAAAAATACAAACCCCATGCAAACAAAAGTAAAACAAAACTGAAAAAGACCAAATTTTAAAAATACCTCATGTTTGAAGAGTACATATGGATGCAGATCTTGAGGTCAACTTAGATATTTTTGAAAGCTTTACACAGTGATTTTTTGTTCAACGTCACCATTTAAATAACAAAAAAATTACTATATATGTCATATATTCCTTTAAATACAACAAAAGCACTTATAATTTGAACAGGAACCTTCCATTTAAAAAAACTCCACTGTTTTAAAGATTTTGGAGATGCTGTCATTATATTTTAAATTAAATTGTAATGAAAAAAGCTTAATAGTTTCTTGACTACTTGACAGATACTTACACAAAAAAGGGCATCAGCTGAATAAGAGTCTCTTTTTTGGGACTGGCTGTGAATTCTGGCACAGTTTGAATAATTTTGTTCATTACGTTCCTTAGGTAATTTTGTAGCTGCTTGCGTCGCTCTTCTACAAACTTTGCATCCTAAAAATACAAAGGAAAAAATATAAATGGCACAAAGAATATGTTTTTCAATTCTATAATGTAACTAAGCAGTCCTAATGAGCATAAAATTTGATCTTTTGATGATCTATGTTCATTATGTCTATAGAAATATGTTGGCAATATGTAAAAAACCCTTGGCTCTGTCCTTCTTAGCGATAAAGGAAAATAATGCAACCTAATAAAAACCTGTTTCACAAAAACATCTACTGCCAATTCTCTCCTTGGCAGAATGTCTCCTCCATGGAACAGAATTCTTTTCCTAATACTAGGTCTCCATAAAATGCTACAATCCTAGAAAGGTAATGCATAACAGCGGCACAGAGGCAGTGGCATAACAATTTATGTGATTCGTCTTGAGATCTAGAATTACCAGTCTTCGCAGGAGGAAATACCAACTTACTCCCACAATTTCATCACAATTCATACTTTTCAGATGTTTGGTACACAAACTCCAGAATGGATTAATATTTCTCCAGCTTTTTCATTATGTTAATAAATTATTATTTTGTGACGGAGTTTTCATATAGTAGATTGCTTTTTAGAAGATTTTATCACAACTCTCAAAAATATTTTACTGAAGTTCATATAGTATTTTAGATCTCAGGATTTTATACTACATTGGCCCCAATAAATAAAATAATTCTAAAAACTCCACATTCTGCTGAGGGACTTACAAATTAGAAGTCTAACAACCAGCATAATGTCATGCATCCTGTAATTTACATCTAGCATAAACTTTTTCCTGTGAGGGATTGCAATTACAGTGAAGTATAATATAAAATCTACACTTTTCACACTAACATAAGACTATAATACGTTTACAATGAAATCAGGTGCTGGCTGGTTTGTGCTACAGCCAGTATGCTATATCTCAGAAATGCAGGCATTCTGATGACCTGGTTTAAATCTCAGAGCATGTTCTCTAGGCATGAAGCCAAAACTATTATTAGACAATTACAGTTCTCAAGGGAAGACTATTATCTATAAGATGTGTCTATCCAACCTCTATTATTTATCTGTGTAAGAAAAGTCATTGAAACAAATTCTTGTTTCTCACCAAAAAAAATGACAACCCACCAACAAAACACCATAAATACATTTGACAACACTGAATAAATTCATTGTATTAAAAAGGTTCAAGCCATATTGCCATGCATGGGATGTAAATGTGAAGATTATTCCTTCATTAGGTAAAACAGACTAACTCATCACCAAAGCAGGGATGCTCCTTTGAATTCAGGAGGACTGCTACAGAGTTCTTAGAACCTTTACTGACATTTTATTCTGTTCTTATCTCTCATTAGGAGAAGTCACCAGGAACAGCAATACTCTTAAGAGACATAAGAAAATGAGAAAAGATTCTGAATGACATTTCTCTAAGAAGTAATTTAAATTTATAGAATTTAAAAAAAAAAAAACCCACAACCTATGTTAAGTAAGGTACATTTGCAAATATTGGCAAATAATCCTATATACTAAAAATAGCCTCATTTTTTATAATTTAAGGAAGTATTTTCTGCTCTTGTCTTTTATTTGCCTGTAATTACTTAACATGTAATTGTGATTACTGTAACATTTATAACTGCTGAAGACATTCATACTTACAGGCTTTAAAAACTTAGGCAGTGCTTGTGTTAAGTTCACAAAATTTCAAAATATATACAGATTCATCTTTTCTGTTTTCTAGGTATGAACTTACACAGATGTCCAACCCTGTTTTACATTCCAGTTTTATATTAATACATGTAATAATCAAGATCAGTGTGAAAATAAAAAAAACCCTATGTACTATATGGTTTGCTATTTCTTTTTTATCAGTCACATTCTTTTTCAGCAACATACGCACACTACACACAAATTGCATAGCAAGTGATTCTAGTGCTAATTGATTTACTGATAAATGAAGAAATGAAGTCTTAAAACTCTTGGAAACTGATACTTTATTAAAAAACAAAGCTGCATTGTTGACCATGCAATCCACTCTGCAGTCACTCACCCAGTACTCCACAACTGAGTACAGTTACTAC